>NC_083108.1:20808324-21457052 GCF_949774975.1 Lagenorhynchus albirostris | reverse complement strand
TCCTTTTGTCCCCTCCCAAATTCTCCCAGTTATCTTTCAGTGGCAGCACCATGTTCCTCATCAGAACCTCTTGTTGTGAGACAACTGATTTGAGTGGTTAGGTATTGATCGCACCTGGCCAAGCTGGGTGGTTTGGTCAATGGTTCCCTAACAATATCTCTGTTTCTTTCTGATTCTGATCCCTCAAGGATTCCTTTCAGTTTGAAATTTCTGCTTCTATCTTATTCTCTCAGAGTTTTTCTGATAAAATTTCAAGAAGACAATTTTTCCAGTTCATCTTTTCACACTGGCAATGTTATGGTGTTGCCAGCTCTGAATCAGTTGCCTATTCCTGTCCCAATTTGCGTATACAAGGAGAAAGTGGATTTGGTTATCTGTTCTGACTAATAATCCACTAAGGAGACGCTGAATATAAGCTGGTTTCACAAGGACTGGATTAAAGGCGTGGTGGGCACCTAAACAAATCCAAAAATAGATCAGTGTTCCAAAATGTTGAGATTTAGCACAATGAGTTTCTCCATTATCTGGAAAATTTTCTTCAGCTGGAAATATATCCCATTAATATTATACAAATAAAACCCTACTGTCTGTATACTTCAGGCAAATTCAGAGCTTTAGTGCAATATTAGTAACTTTAATATGCATTGTGTTTTTTATCCTGTTGCTAGTCTTTTTTGAAAGTAACTTTTGTATTCTTTTTGCCCTGTATTACTCACTCATAAGCATGTTTTCAGTATCCTCTTTCCTGCTGGGGGGTGGAGGTGATCTGATTAATCATCGTCTTCAGCATTTCCTTTTCTGCTCCTAATTTCCCACCCACATTCATCCAAATGGGGCGGATGCATTTACATCTGCAGAGGGGGTCACTGTTTCAGGAATTGGTGCGTGTGGGCTGCCGGTGTTGCCAGTAGTAGGTTTTTCAAAAATAATCTAAGAAAGTGCTCAGAACAGTGATTGATGTCACAACACATGCAGAGAATTGTACTAGTGGTGTGCGACACTGAGGCACAGCTCACCTGCCATGGACTCACAGCACATGGATACGACACGGCACGTGCTCAGGAAGTTCTGGCTTAGAGCACCAGCAGAGCCGGGGCAGGAAAATTAAAAGTTCATTTTTAAAAATATTTGCTTTTTCAATTATTATTTAAACTAAAACCTCCTAAAGTCACCATATGGAGAGATCAGGATTTTGTTTTTGACTTACATATGGAAGAGGGGGTGAGGATGGAGGATACTATAGTTTTTTCAATTCTTAGGGACTCAAATTAGGTGATATTCATTTAGTGCTGACCATGTGCTGTGCACTGTCTCAACACCTTAAACATATTTGCTAATCTGAATCCTCACAACAAACCCTATGGAATAGGAATGAATAACCCCATTTTACGATTGAGGAAACTGGCGTACAGAGGTTAAGTAAGTTGCCCAGGATCACAGAATTATTAAGGATAGAAGTTGAGATTTCCACTTCAGCCATTCTTAACTGTTCCACCAAAAGTCCTGATCTGTGCCTGGGTCTTGATATAACATAGGGAATTAAAGGCCACGGGCCAGTTCCGATTCGTTTAGAATCCCTGAGTTCTTGTCAAGCTTCATCATTTTATACATGTAGAAACCATTACTCATGGAGACAGAAATGTGTCCTTTGGGTTCTTTAGCTGGTCACTGACAGAGTCCAATCTGCTTGGGACTTGGGAAGAAAAAGAGAGGAGACATCTTCAAAATAGTAGTAGGTCTTGAGTAAAGACCCAATGTCTCCGAAGATAGTTATCCACCGCCTTTGAATGATCAGGGAGGAAAAATAGATGATGTGAATGAAGGGCAATTGGCAAAGAGAGCTCAGCTGAAATATGAGAGAAGGGGTACATTGAAACATATTGGTGGAGGTTCCTGCATTTGAAAAACAAAACAAAAAATAAGTTCAATTAGAATTCTCTCTCAATCTGTGTTAGTAATCTAAGTTTAATAAAATGAATCAAAATGAGCATAAAAGTCATAGCAGGACTTAATAAAGGAATTTCAACTTTATACATTAAATTCATAATGTAGAGTTTAATGGTTAGTGCTACAACAAGAAGAAACTAGATGAAACACACTTGGAAACAATTGCACTAATGCAAAATGAATCATCTGAATAGTCTAGTGGTATTTTTAGTTGGTGTAGGAATTGTATGCCATGGTTCTCTGACTAATGCCAACAGCCTTGCCGTTACAGTGGGAGTACAGACAATAAACTATGGAAATGCTTTTATGCTTCGTGGGGATTGGAAATATTATGGTCAGAGTTAGTGTCAGGGTCCTTAAAAATGTTAGAAATGAAATTAACCTTTACAGCTAAATGTTTGTTAATGCTCCAGTTGAAAGGCATGCTTGAAGAATCAGTAGCATCCTCGTAAAGGATCAAAGTAATTACCAGTAAATGCAAGTAATAACATTACAAATAAAAGTATTTTAGACAAGGTGAGGGTCAAGCTTCCTCTTTTATATTAATACAGTAAGTTGATGAACTGTCTAGTGACCGTGGTCAATAGAAGTGGAATTAATTTAACAATGTAATTATTTCTGCTAGTGACCACAAAACAAAAATAGTATATAGCAGAATGAGGGAGAAAAATTTGACTCATTGCCAGAATATTCTCTGGTATTATAAAATTAATCTTTGGCACCTCATTGTGGGTCATGCAGTACATATACATGTTTGCTTTATTTAACAAAGTTATCTCAAGATGATTTTGTGAGCACTGAGACACATGTCTTCTTCATGAGTGGATTTTATTTTTTGCTTTCATGGGCTCCAATGTATCAAACTATCTAGAAAGTATTTTTTCCATAAATCACTACAAAATTTACTAATCTTGGTTTAGAGTTCTTTGGCTCCAAAATAGTGTACATGTGAAAAAGTAAGAAAAAATTCTAGGGATTCCTTCTTTAGTCTACTTTTTTACACTTTAAAGCTGGTATTCCAAGAAGACATTTTTCTCACTGTAACAGTCAGAGCTAGACAGGGAACTGTTATGTGGACATGTCATATTTCAAGCATCCTTCCTGACCCCAAAATAAAGAAGGACTCGGAATGACTGAGCATGGATGATTAGTTTATTTCCTACTTGTGATTTAGTGATAAGAGAATAAAGGATTTCTATTGACCTGTTCTGTAGCCAGCTCTTCTCTTTCAGGATGCAAACCACTTCATTCCTGTGAGTCCTATTGCTTCTGTAGTTGACCTATCCGTGTTCTGGAGTTATGCTCTTTCAAAGTTGGGAATATGTTTAAGCTGAATTTGAGGTGATTGGATGAGAGGAAAGAAAAATCAGTTTTTTATGACAGTCACAAAGCAAGGGGTTAGAGGAAAATATTCTTGTATGTGAAGTGCAGTCAGTATTTAGCAACACTTTAAATTCAGTTGCTGTACATTCTCAAGATAACAGGGGGTTAAAGGCATGAAATAAAGGTGGAATCTTATTTCTGAGACATTAAGGTTTTTGTGTAGTTTAAAAGCTACTGGCCATTTTATTCAATGACTTTGGTCTGCAGAAATGCACGCTTAATGAATAAAGCCAGGCCATAACCATTTGTCTTGTAATGAACGCCTTTTATGATAGCCACTAATGAAGATCAGACTTCGCCTTTCCAATTGTACCCATCTCATGGTGCAGGGGCAGCCTGCATGATGATTGGGCAGATGCATGATGATTGGGATGGGCAGATGCTATGTGCTGCACCACTTGGAATTGTCATTAAACATCCATGGTATCAGTTATGTCACACCAAGGTTTATTAATGGTGTACTTATCAGATATTCATTGTATGGCACTAACATTTAAAGGATGGGTTCTACTGAGCCTTATGGATCTGTGCTTTGACTGCCTAGGTTATTTAGTGAATTATTTCCAGGGAACAATTTGAAATACTGAAATCTGAGCTGATACAATATGTCATGTTGTACAAGAGCTTAGCTGCTGTCTTCTTTGGAGATAGTTATATGTTCTGTTGATAGCGGAGAGGTGGCAGATATACTGTGTCATGGAGAGGGTGCCATGTACCCATGACCACATACGTACTAATGCATGTGGATTCATTGTATACACATACACTCTCTCTCTCTCTCTCACACACACACACACACACACACACACACACACACACACAGTACTGGCCTTCCAACTGGGCCACCGTTTGTAATTTATGTAAACATGCTAGGCTTGTTTTTATATCTAGTCTTGTCATGAAAATTGTCTGAAATGATTCAGATTAGTAGTTTCAGTCAGGATCTCTGTGTAAGTTGCACTGATGTTCTGTAATCTTGTCCTGCTGGGTCTTTATTGTTGCAACGTAAAATAGAATTGTCACTCTGTTCCCTGTTCTCTGTTGAAAGCAGATTTCCAACTTATAGTTATTTAAATATATTATATACATTCATTTTTGAAAATAATATTTGCCTTAGGATAAAGCTTCAAATACTTCTGAAGGATTTATCCTTAAGACAAGTTTCAGATTTAAGTGGGTGGCCTATTCTCGTAGTGTTGGAAACTAATGAGAGAAGTCATTAGTTTTATTATAATACTTATTATTATTAGCAGTAATAACTGTATATCATACTGCATTTATCATTCATCTCAAATAGATATCTAGGTGTCTGTTAATGAATACTGCAAATACTGTCATTTGAAATAGGTGAGAGCATTGTTGACTAGGATAGTAACCATGTGTTTTCCCCAGCACATATCTGAGATATAGTAAAGATTATTCAAACTGCCATATGTTTTCCTGATAACTTTGTTAGTGTACCAACTTAATTATGTATTAGGTGAAATGTTTAAACAATGCAATGTTAAATTTACCTAATGATATTTAGGTTTAAAAAGTAAATTAGACTTTCATCTTTTAATAGGCCCCAATGTATGACCTGATTTTGAACTATTTCTACCTATTGTTAGAAAGATAAACAGTTAAGCAAAGTAGAGGAAATTGAAAAGTCACTTGTAGTTGATGGTGATGTTTTTAATGACTTATCTGTATACCTATATAGAAAATGCAGAAAATACACACGGGTGCATACACACACACAAACACACACACACACACACATGCACACGCACACCAGCAGATAAATTTAATAGACTCTTAGACCTTAACCTGACTCAAGAGCTAGCAGGTGTCACGCCTTAATTTACAGGTAAGCTGCCTCAATGAGTATAAGTGACCAGCCTTAACACACGAAGCTGGAATCAGAATCCTCTGTTTTCGAATACTGAGTCTGAGGTCTTTGTGATGTATTGAATACAACATTACCTCCCCAGAGTATTATTCTTGGCGAGAATTTATCTCCCATTTTCATTTTTTTGACGTTTTTTTTCAAAACAGGATTTCCTCTCTGATTTGTATTGAAGTGAATAGAATCCCTATTATCCTGCACTTTATGGAAATGCAACACATGAAGGGCTTTTTGTACCAGCTTTTCATTTCTGGTTCTCTTTGTCACAAAAGACTCTTCACTTTTGTAGTTGAAATCATTTGTAATTATGAATTGTGCTTTTAAAAATTCATCAATGAAATCTTTGATTTAAAAATGAGCTGCCAGAAGAAAGGCAGCAGGGGAAGGACTGGAATTTAATGCAGTAGAATAGTTCTAGAAAAATCACAAAGGGGAGGCTTCTCACCAAGAGCTGTGTCTCGTAAGGCAGCAGGAAAAATGAAGATACAACATTCAGTCCTATTTTGGAATTGTTATCCAGTGTTGTTTGGTGTAGCAGTACACAGAAAATATCTTTATGCCATATCTTAAATATTTGTGATAAATTAAATATATCCACTGTAGAAAGTTTAGGGATGATGGGTACATGGGGTCACCAACAGAGAAAACCAGACCCAAATATTTAAATACTCAAACTTCTCTAATGGTTTTTTATTGTCTTTAATTCTGATCTATTCCACATGCATTTTATTTCAAGATGAGATATGAAAAAACATTTTAAATGTGGATTTTGATAAATTCACTCCTTTGTTCAGAATCTTCAGTTAACTATAGCTCACATGAGATGTTTCAGCAACTCAGAGGTAAATATAATCCCACGCACTTAGTTATACTATCATTATATTACTATAGATATGATATACCAAGTGTTATATCATATATTATGATTATCACATATATGTACATAGACAAGTAAATATTATACATTCAGTTTCCAGGGAACTGTCACTAGGGGATGCTAGCTATCCCCTTAAAGGTGTTGCCCATCCCTACAATCTCAACTGTTTAAAAAGAGGGAGAGAGAGAGGAAGAGAAAGGGAGAAAGAAAGGAAGGGAGGGGGTGAAGGAAGGAAACAGATAACTCAGGACACAGTTGTTTGTCTTGGCTGTAGAAATTAACCTTTGAAGATCAGGTCTATTCACTCCTGCTACAGCCTTTGGATGGTGCTACATGGTGTCACTGATGGAGACAAGTCCTACATCTTCAGACAGAACCATATTCTTGATGTCCTTGATGGTCCAGATCCGGCCAAGCCATGGTGCTCTCCACAGCAAACTGCACATTCTGCTTCACACCCCACATCAGCTGAGACCCCCCAGCCACGTCACCACCGTGGCAGTGGTGGCTCCCATGGCGCTCCCACCATCAGCCCTGTCCTGACATCACTTTCTCCAGGCTTTTCATTGAGCAGGGGTCATTAACCTAGTGCCTTCAATAAAGGCCACCCTTTTTTGAGCCTGTGAACCTCCTGCCTTTTTATTGAGCAGGTCCACTAACCTAGTATCCTTCAAGTATTTGATTTTGGGAAACTCATTGACCTTTCCTCACAACATTTCTTAGGTAGGGTGTCCTGTGTGCTATTCTGTGTTCATCAAAGCTTGGGTTTCTTTCTTCCCAGAATCCTTAGATTTCTTAAGAAAACAGAACCTCCTTATCTCTGGTGACCAACTTGAAATATACCAGGGAAGCAGAAAATGTCTCTGAGATCTTCTCTTACACCCTTTTTTCTTTCCCTGTCTCCTCTGCTATGCCTAACATGGGTCCCTTCTTGACCCAAATTTACATAATTTCAGGACACAACACTAATGATTCATTCAGAATAAAGAAAATATACTTTAATGGAATGTACTGACTCTACTCCTTGGTATCAGAGGCACTAGAATAAAATTTTACATTACCTCTACTCAGTGGTTTATCTTTGCTGTAAAAGACATCTTGTAACATGCAGGGGTTTTTTCAGTTCCTTGTTAAGGAACTTAAAATATTTTAGAGTTGCATTAGCCTAGTATGCTGTTTTAAATACTCTCATTCCTGAAAGGGAAGATGGAGTATTAAAAAAAATAGAAAAAAAAATAATTGTCTTTTTTATTATTGCTTTTGGCTAGAATAATTATGTGAGCCTTAAAAATGAAAAGGGAAGTTAAAACCTAACAGTCTGCTATGCTGGGCCATGTGATTTGTACACCAGCGAATATAGTTTAACGCCCAGCCTTGAAGCATCCCATAAATTAGTTGTAATCTTTTCTTACCCTGTGGTTACAAAAGTTTCATAATATCAAAACCTTCTGTCAGCCTCTACCCACTGAATTCTCTGATCACTCTCACATCATCAACTTACCCTTTCTACTAGATCATTCTTATCAACACACAGCCTGCTGGTATTTTCCCACGCTAATAAAATCAAAATCATCCTCTTGTGATCCCATTTTCCTCTCTAGATGTTGCCCCACTACTCTGTTCCTCTGTACATCAAAATTTCTTGAAGGATCTTTTTAAAAAAAGTATTTTAATAGATTAGGAGTTAGGGATTAACATACACGCACTACTATATATAAAATAGATAATCAACAGGGCCTACTGTACAGCACAGGGAACTATACTCAGTATTTTGTAACCTATAAGGGAAAAAAATCTGAAAAAAATATATATCTCTGAATCATTTTACTGTATACCTGAAACTAACACATCATAAATCAATTATAATTCAATAAAAAAGTAAAAAAGAATGTGATCTCTAACTCCTCTCCTTTGTTTTTTGTTTTCAAACCGATAGATTTTGCTCCATGTGAGCTGCATCAAAACTACTGGTAATAAGGTCTCCGATGATCTCCATGTGGCTGAGCCCACTTCTTACTTTATTGCCGGTATCTCTTTGTCTTTCTGATCTCTAATCATAGAAGTACCTCAGGATTCTGCCTTGGATCTCTTCTACAGCCACATTTACTGTTCGAGTGATCTCATCCAGTATCATGACTTTTACAGTGCTCAGACATCCCTGTTTGATCTCCAGCTCAGAACTCTCCTCTCCACTCTAAGCTCTTTTTCCCAACTGTCCAGTTGCACGTCTAATGGACACGTCAGTCTGAACTTGCCGAAACCTGAGCCTGATCTCCTCCTTTCTTCAACCTTCTCCTCCTGCTGTCTCCTCTGAGTTCATGGAAACTCTGTCCTTTTGATTGCTTAGGCCAAAACTTTGGTATCATTCCTGGCTCTTCTGTTCTTTTTTTCACACCCATATCTAATCCATCAGCACATCCTATTGGCTGTACCTTTAATGTATATGTAGAGTTTAACCGCTTTTCACTACTTGAGCCACCCTAGTCAGTGCCATCATCATCTCCTACAAAATTATAGCAGTTCCCTCCTGTCTCTTGACTTTTACTTTGTCTGACTACAGTATTTTTTAATATAACAGAGCAACCAGGGTTACCCTGTTAACCTGTAAGTGGGGGCCTATCGTTTCCCTGTTCAAAACCCTCTAATAGCTTCTCAGCTCAATCAGAGTAAACACCTAAGCCCTTCGAGTGCCCTAAAGATGCTCTGTGATCTGTGCCCCATTTTATCTCTGAACCCATATCCTGTAATTCTCACCCTGGCGCACCCTGCTTCTGCCACACCGGTAGCTTCAACCCCAGGCCATTGTGCTCGCTTTCTTTTGCCTGTGGTGCTTCGTCCCCTGATATTGCAGGACGGTGCATTTCCCCATCTCTTTTAGGTCTTTGCTCAGATGTTGCTTTCTTTGTGAGCCTGTCCCTGGAAAAAATTACCATCTTCCCCCACATCTCTATGCCCCTTCCCTGATTTTTCTTCATAGGACTTACCACCATGTAACGTACCATATATTTTTTAATATGTTATTGTTATTATTTATTGCCTATTTCCCTCCACTAAAATGTAAGCGCTATTATCACAGAGATTTATGTCTGTTTTGTTATTTTCTGTCTCCCAAGTGCCTGAAATAGTTGCTGACAGAGAGTAGACACTCTGAAATTATTTACTGAATGAATGAATGAATGTGTGAATTATAGAAGTATCCTGTCTACTTCAGCCTTTCCTGGCTATTTCTGGCAGTCCCTAATTATAGCCCTGCACAAGGCCCCTGGCCTCCTGCCTTCTCTCATAATTGGTGGTGGAGCTACAGATTCTCAGAAAGCCCAGCTGAGTCCTACTGCTGTGACTGGTGTGTCCTTTCCCTTTTGTATTCTCAACATATGGTGACCGTAATCATAAACATACTCACAATAGTTATGTTTACTGAGTGCCAACTCTGTCCTTGGTATTATGTTAGGCTTTATATATGTCATCTGTTTTAATTTAATCCTTGCAACCCAGGAACAGGGCAACGGGGCTTGGTTCCCTGCTCCTGTGCTGCTTTCTTGTGTTCATCTATGACCTTATGCGTCCCATTTTCCTGGGTAGCTTCCAGTCTAAGCCATAGTGGCCTCTCCTGCTGATTTTCGGAACTAACACCCTTCTCATCTGCACCGGCCACCTCCTGAGAGTAGGTGATCAGGGACGTCAAGACCAGAGATAAGGAGTCTAGGAGAAGATCAGGTTGGTAGAAGGTTGATTTTCTTAGAGATGTAAGTATAATAGTCATTTGCATATATTGAATACTTACTATGAGTTGGGCACTGTGCTGAGAACTCTGTTATTATCTCCTTTAGATGCTGTGACTCTGCATTGGACCAGGGAGGGGACTGAGGCTTACAAGTTTCAGCAACTGGTCCAAGGTCTCACAGCTAACTACTCAATACTGGGTCTAGGATTTAGATCTTGGTAATTTGAGCTCAGAGCCCTTGATCATAAGTACGCAGCCTTAGCTGGAGGTATCTATGGGAGGACTAATTGGATTCACATTTTTCAGTTGCATACCGTGTGCCAGGCACCGTGCTAAGGGCTAAGGGTGTCATCTGAGCAGCAGCAGGAGTTTCTTTCTGTATTAAATCTTTTTGTCTAGACCAGGTGGAAAATGTTAAGTAATCATAAGCAAAGACTGAAGTTTTTTTTGTTTTTTTGGTTTTTTTTTGGCGGTACGCGGGCCTCTCGCTGTTGTGGCCTCTCCCGTTGCGGAGCACAGGCTCCGGACGCGTAGGCTCAGCGGCCGTGGCTCACGGGCCCAGCCGCTCCGCGGCATGTGAGATCTTCCCGGACCGGGGCACGAACCCGTGTCTCCTGCATTGGCAGGTGGACTCTCAACCACTGCGCCACCAGGGAAGCCCAAGACTGAAGTTTTTACACAGATATAAACATGGGTCATCTAATACCTTTGGAAGTATGCCTTACCACCATTTAGTGTTAGTCTTTATGGCTTCCCTTCAGAATAGTCCAATCAGGCTTTCATCGTGGGTCCTCTTCAGCACTTATAGCTTTAATTTCTGTGAAATGATTACTATTTCATTTGTAACTTTGTATTTTTTATGCACATGTGTTTTGTCTACTTAACTATGCTATATTATAAGCCTATTGAATGTAAAGGCTTTCTATTTATCCAGTGATTATTTCCCTAAGATTCTTAGTTTTCTTCCTTTCAAACAGAATGTTCTCAATATATGCTCACTAGGTAGGGAGACACTTTTTTTATACACTCCTTTTGAATGAGAAGATGAAAGTACCAGTGGGTAGAGAATTTATCAAAAGCCATGTAGCTGGCCATGGAATCAGAACACCCAAACATCTGAGCTTAGGATCTAAAATGTGTGCTTTAGTGCCCTGCGTCCTTAAGAAAGATATTCAGATGTCAGCAGTAGATACATTTTAATAGAAGAGGTGTAACTAAGCTCTCTGTGTGAAGAACTGGTTTTTTATGGAATTAAGCAAGCATGTTCATTAGGAGCTGAGGATTGGAGAGTTGCCCATCAAATCTGCAGTGAGCTTGGAAAAATGACACAAAGTGGTGCTTTTTAATTTGCAAGTATCTACTTGACACATTCCACAGGTGAAAATGTAGGTTTCCCCGCATCAGCAGGGCCTCAGATGTGTCCTGGCAGTTCTAAGACTCGAACCACAAAACATCGCTTTCAACTCAAGTTGGAAGGAGTTGACAGAAACCAGAGGGAGATTTTCTGCAGGCAGTTGGTACTGCCTGCTTTGTTTTGTTGTTGTTTTATTTCTCCCCATGGAAATTCCATTTCTTATACTTAAGTTTGCTGTGTAGAGGGGCTTTTTTCTGGAGCAACAGAAATCCTGCCTTTGCCACATCTGAGTTTGGAGAAGCAGTTGTGATTGAAAGAGGCATGTGTCTGCTGGTATCTCTCCTATCTTAATCAATTCAGTTGAATATACAGAAATCTGTAGACTTTTGAGATTCTCTTTGTATTAATTTGGCAACCAGGGATTGTTCTTCTGGACTAAGGTGACCAACAGTCTCAGAGCTAAAACTAGGGAGGTGCAAGGCACTCCCATAGAAGCTGGTTGTCCCCTTTAGATCGCTCTACTAAGCTTTTGCATCACTGCAGTCTACTAATTAGGAGGGACCCTCACCTGCCCAGTAAGTTCTAGAAATTGCTAAATAGTTAGAATTGGTCTGCCTTTGAGAACTGATGTATTTTCCAGAAGTTGGTGGTGAGGTAGGGGTTCCTAAAGATTAGGGGATCTGATTTAAGCGACTCCCAGCCACAGATCACGTGTCTTTTGCTGACTTTTTTCCTCCCCATTTCTTTTGGCCAGTAAATTTCCCTTGCATGTATCCGAGCCGAAGGGACATTTCTCAGCACGTGCATGAGGGCAGTCCCTGGCCCTTTATTTCCTGAGTCTCATGGTTATTAGAGGCACAATAGCCACCTCATGTCGCTGGGTTGCCTCAAGTTTTGTGGAGATGCCCTCGGGGAGTCCGGCATCACAACTGATCTGGAAAGAGGCTCAGCCCCCTTATCCTGACAAAGGAGCATCTGTTGAAGGCCTTTTGCCTGAAGTGGTTCTATTCAGGCCAAGCCACTAGCTTAGCCCTTTAAATCACCAGCCCCATTGTTGAAGGTATTTCTTGGAAAAAGGCATGTGTGTGTCCTCTAACTCTATTTGTTTAGCTAATGTTGAAAACGTGTCACCTTAGGGTCTGGCACCACAAGACTGGTCACAGTGGCAACAGTAACCACCCCCCCAAGCACCAACTTAAATTTTTTTAATGTTTATTTATTTTAATTTGATTTTTATTTTATATTGGAGTATAGTTGATTTATAATATGTTACTTTCAGGTGTACAGCTAAGTGATTCAGTTACATATACATACATATACATACATCCATTCTTTTTCAGATTCTTTTCCCATGTAGGTTATAACAGAATATTGAGTAGAGTTCCCTGTGCTTTACAGTAGGTCCTTGTTGATCATCTATTTGATATGTAGTAGTGTGTGTCTGTCAACCCTAAACTCCTAATTTATCCTTCCCCCCACGTTTCCCCTTTGGTAACCATGCCTTTGTTTTCGAAGTCTGTGAGTCTTAAACTGACTTTCCCTGTTTTTGGCAGGACAGTATTTCTTTTAATTCTTGTGTGGACACAGAGGAAGCAACTGATTATATGCATTTTATAATTGATAAAACATGCTCACGTCTTCAAGCCTAGTGAACTGGGCTTCGATAAAAGTTAATTCAATGCTGTTGATAAATTGCATTAACAGAAATAGTTATTGAATTACCTTTTCCTATTTTATAGTCAAGTCATTTCATAGTTGAACTCAGTAAAAACACCTTTAAGAAGCTAGATGCCTGCTTACTGCAGGTCTGTCCCTTAGCTCCAGGCCTGTATAGAACCAACATGCTTTCTAGATCTTTAATCTCGCCCAGGGCCATGCTGCTGAAATAGAGTTAAGCAGCTGGAGGCCAAGAAGACTCTGAGTAATATGTCCATGGTTGATCTAACATAAAAATAATGGAGTTTCCTAATGGACACAATATAAAAATTCACATAAAACTGTAATGCAACTCAAGAAACTTCAGAGAACATTTAACCTTATGGGGCCTCTCCTACCCATTCTGCCTTCGTAGCTGCTTGGGGGAGTAGACTACTTCAGGGAATATCTATTGAGAGGATGCTTCAGGGAAAGAGTTTCAGAATCATTGGTTCTAGTCCAGTTCTACCTCTTAAACATGGATGCCACATTCTGTACCTCTCAAAAGATTTGTTGGCCTTGATTGAGATCCCAGTATTTATCTTGCTTGTAATTGCAATATTGGCTATTCTACTGAAATAGCAAAATTCCGTGATGACATTTCTTCTTTATAACTTAGGCTGAAATGAAACTACCTTTAGTCTTCTGCAGGTTTCAAATTAGAACACAGTGTACAGTGAATGAGCCTTCTGAGTTTCCACAATAAAAAGAAAATGTATCTAATATTTGCTGAATGTTTACTCTGTGCCAAACACTTAGCGAAGCACTTTACATACATTTGTTAAAAGTGCTGTAAGTTGCCTTTATTGTTGTCTTTATATTGAAGATGAGAAAACAGAGGCTTAGAGACTAGAGTCAACTTGCCCAAGATTACACAGGTGGTGAAGGGCAGAGCTGGGTTCTCAAACCCAAGTAGCCTAAGCTTGAGTCCTTCTTGCTGTTGGAGCCTTTTAAGAATAGTTCCTATAGAGAAGATTCTGAATTATGAGCTATATTGCTTTGATGATAATTTTAAATACATGGATCTTCATCATAAATCAACGAAGAAATGTAGTTATACTCATTTCTTCCACAGAGATTTTGTACCCCGACTATACACCAGGCTCTGTGGATGCAGATATGAGTAAGGCAAGTTCTCTTCCGTGGATCAGCTCACAATCCAGCGGGGGAGGAGATGGGCTTATAAATAAAATATGAAACAATCAAATAATGACAAGATGAAACAATATGAGCTATAAAAGAGGCGGATAGAGAATACAGCCCAGGAATACTTTACCACATAGACTTAGAATTCATATGGGGAATTAAGATGACATAGTGACCCTAAAAAGTGTTCCTCAAAAGGGCTAATTATAGTGAAGGACAAAGGAGGAGCAGAGGCAAGGATGAAGATGGAATAAATCTTCTCAAGTGAGTCTTTCAGACTCACTGGATAATTTTGCTGGGCTCTTGGGAAACATTTAATTGCTAATTCTTATTAGTTTCTGAAGTCAGTTTCATTGGCCAACCTCATCCCATGCCTTCAAGCAAAACTTCAAGTTAACGGTAGCATTTGTTTCTCATTAATTTCTGTGGTTTTGTCAATGGCCAATTTGAAGGCTTATTAATAGTTAATATGTTAGCAATGTAAACATTTTCATTAATAAAACAGATGCAAAATTACTACCTCAAGCAATGATTGCCATGGTAAACAGCCAAGAGACTTAAACAGTGGGAGAGTTGGACTGAGCTAACCCTCAGAGGACCGATAATGTCCTTCCAGTTGTCCTTCTCTCCCGTGATTGCAGTCTACACGTCTATTTCAAAACTCGTAGATGTTACTACATTAAACTTCTGATGGTTTTCTTAAGATATAATTTTAAAAGTAAAGTGTTTGCTTGTTTAACTGCTCTTCTCCTTTCTGCAGGACTAGACATGCAACCACTACAAGTAGTCTGTTATGCTTAACTTTTGACCCACCTACATTTTTTATAAACTGACAACAAATAAGACACCTAAATGTATGCTGACTTTAGACTTTTGTTCATTGTTGGAAAAACATTTTTAAGCCATCTCCCAGTGATGCTGCTGTTAGCCAACAGGTTGATTTAGACAGCGTAATCAACTTTGCATATGGAGAAATGTTTCTCCAATTATATGAATATTAAGATATACTTATTTTATAAGAATGAGTGGGAAATGGGAGTCTGGTACTCACACTAATGGTAAGAAGTACAAGTCTCATAAACTTTGATAATTACAGAAGAAATTGGGTTTGATAAAAAAGTTGAAATTTTAGCTTTCATTGGATGTTCATCTGACTTAGGTCACGATGTTAATCAGGGTATGCTGACTGCTGTAACAAACAAAATCTCAGTGGTTTAATCAATGCAGTAAAGGTTTTTAATTGCTCATGTTACAGCCAAATACGAAGCAGTGGGTATCTCTTTCTATTCCACGGAGTGATGCAGAGACCCAGGCGTCTTCCTCCTGTGGTCCTGCATACCTGAAGCCTCACAATCCTCCATCAGATCCCCTGTCTCCAGCTGGCAGATGAGGGATGAAGGAAGGTGGAATCACATAGGAGATTGGGGGAAAGGCCTGGGAGTGGCACATATCACTTTTACTGACATTCTTGGAACAGATTGCAGTCACATGGCCCCAGGGAGTCGTGGAGGTGCCCGATCATGTGCTCAAGAGGGAAAGGAAGAGGGACTTGGTGGTTACATGGCATTCCTTCTGTCACAGCTGGTCAGATGTGTTTGATTGTGAAGAAACAGGAAAAAATTTAGTACCATGTATCAAATGCTGGAAATACTGTCAGAATTTTTTAAAAATTGTCTATCAGAAGCAGAATATAATCCAGGATTTGGTGATTTGTGGCACTTTAGGAATAGACCTGATTCTTCTCCCACCATTGCCCTGCTCTGTTACATGTAGGCTATCGTGAGCTTACGGGAACAAAAGTAGGTTTCCAGTCAGATTGCAAATAGCCTTCCCTTATGCAGGAGTTGGGTTCTAGATAATTGAAAGAGGAGATATAAATTGTAGTTTTCCTACAAGACTTACAAGGTACCTGACACACCCAACTTTCTGTCCAATATTCTAGATTTTTCTGACTGTCAAATCTATGGTAACATCAAGGAAGGGCTCTGCATCTTTTAACTTAGTCAGTATGCCTGAGATTGACCAAGACAGTCACGCCTACAGAGAGGCAGGAGTGGAATTCCAAATTCCAGGATAGAAGACATTTCATTTGAGGGGTTTCCAAGCACTCAGCAAATGGGAGACTTCCAAATACTTAAATCAGGAAGCCCAGTGATTCCCCATGCAAGTGTCCCTTTGTGTTTGCTAAATCTCTGCACACAACATAAACACTCTCCAGTGGGAGACAAAGTATCATATTCCATGACAGCTTTAAAACGGTGTAAAGCTATGAATCGACTGTTGATACTTTTATCACACTTATTGTCTCTAGAATTAGATGTTGATCTCCTGGAGGGCAGGGGCTCTAACCTTCAAATCTAATTTTGTGTCACAAACACAGTAAAAGTTAAAGAACTGCCCACTTACAGTAACAAATAGGCAGAATCTGCCATAGACACTTAAAAAGAAGAGTCTCCGCGTAACATTGACCTCCTAGTGCTGAGGCAATCCTTGGTCTTTTTCTCAGCCAGCGGGTTACATGGGTTCTCTTCTATTCTCACCCTGAAAATAGAATGTCAACTCCCTCCGCTGCCTGCTTTCTTCCTTGATGTGTAAAAGAGAACACACGTAGCTCTTCTGTCATCAGTGTATGTCGTTATTGAGGGTTATCATTTATGCTTCAGGATCAATCATGATTAGACTCAGCAAATGATCTGTGAAAGACTGCGTTTTATCGACCGAGGTAAATCCAAACAAAAACAACAGAAATTATTCTTCATCAGCACCCAGCTCTGGGTTATGGTATGAACTTGAAGCATATTTCTAAGCCTAGTGTCTTGCAAGAGGAAGAGGAAATTAGATGGGGCTAAATGGAAGGGAACCTGTGGTAAATATATATCAGGATAATGACCAAGAAGACAGGTTCTTCTCACAGGTGTTTCTAAGCCTGCAATCAGATGAGCCTTCCAGAGCCTCTTTTTAATTATGCAAAGGACTCATGAAAAACTGGCATTCTCAAAGGCTTTGGAATACTTTGGGTGACCTTGCTGAACCTTGAGTTTTCATTATTGTTTCTCATATGGAAATGTTTGCAGTTCTGTCTTACATGAAGGGCAGAGAACTGAAAAGAAATCTGCGATAATGAAGTCAGTTTTCACTGCAGAAGAATGACGTCATTGCTTCCTGAGGCAACAGTGAGAGAGGGCAGGGTCTCCTGCAGGCTTTCTGGAGGTTGTCCCGTCACACTGGGGCTGATAGATCAGATTAGGGTCACATGAAGTATCCCAAAGTCTTTATTAACTTTATTAACCACGTGGTCATCCACACCATAGCCTGAATTCATGCTATGTCTAGAAGAAATTTTGTAAAAGAACAGACTTTTGAGCAAGGGGTGATAGTTCTTTATAGGATGTCTTTTACAGGCAGTCTTTATGCTGTGGTGAAATAGACAGGTACCAGGAAATTCTTTTCACCCTCATGGACAAAACTCCCTGCTGTGCTAATCCCCAGTCCCCCGCAGTCCCTCGTCTTGGGACCTCTTTTCTCCAGGCTACCCCACCTTTCTCCTCTGTTCCTGCCCGTTGTCTGCACTCACCTGACTTCTCCTCTAGGGGGCACCGTTCCCACTGCTCTTTTTTTTTTCCTTTTAATTTTTATTGGCGTATAGTTGCTTTACAATGTTGTCTTACTGTACTACAAAGTGAGTCAGCTATACGTATACATATATCTCCCCTTTTTTGGATTTCCTACCCACTTAGGTAACCACAGTGCATTGAATAGAGTTCCCTGTGCTATACAGTAGGTTCTCATTAGTTTATATTTTATACATAGTATCAATAGTGTATATATGTCAATCCCAGACTCCCAATTTATCCCACCCCACCATTCCCCTTTGGTAGCCATACTTTTGTTAATCCCATGAGACTGATTCCTCTTAGTTCCTTTATTTTCAGTGATCTGCTTGGCTGACCAAAGCAAATCTGATAAACAACTGTGCGATGTTATTGTTGTAGACTTGTCCCTTCCATTTATTTCACTAACAGTTGCTGCATAGCTACCTTGCATTGGTTTCTAGGGGATAGCAAGTGAATAAGGTGTGATTTGCTTCTAAAATGCACGTAATTATCTGGAAATTAATATGTCAGTTATATTTCTCTGTAAATAGATTTGTATTTTAAAAAACTTTGTAGGGCCTTAAGCCAAAGGAACAAATAGCATTTAGCTACAATGAAGTTATAGCTTCACACCAGTCAGAATGGCCATCATGAAAAAGTCCACAAACAATAAATGCTGGAGAGGGTGTGGAGAAAAGGGAACCCTCCTACATTATTGGTGGAAATATAAATTGGTGCAGCCACTGTGGAAAACAGTATGGAGTTTCCTTAAAAAACTAAAAATAGAACTACCATATGATCCAGCAATCCCATTCCTGGGGATATATCCAGAGAAAACCATAATCTGAAAAGATACATGCACCCCAATGTTCACTACAGCACTATTTACGGTTGCCAAGACATGGAAGCAACCTAAATGTCCATCGATGGAGGAATGGATAAGGAAGATGTGGTACATATATACAATGGAATATTACTCATAAAAAAAGAATGAAATAATACTATTTGCAGCAACATGGATGGACCTAGAGATTGTCATATGGACTGAGATAAGTCAGACAGAGAGAGACAAATATCATATGATATCACTCATATGTGGAATCTAATTTTAAAATGATACAAATGAACTTATTTACAAAACAGAAACAGACTTACAGATATCAAAAACAAACTTATGGTTACCAAAGGGGAAACGTGGCGGGGAAGGATAAATCAGGAACTTGGGATGAACATACACACACTACTCTATATAAGATAGATAACCAACAAGGACATACTATATAGCACAGGGAACTCTATTC
Source organism: Lagenorhynchus albirostris (assembly GCF_949774975.1). Taxonomy (NCBI): domain Eukaryota; kingdom Metazoa; phylum Chordata; class Mammalia; order Artiodactyla; family Delphinidae; genus Lagenorhynchus; species Lagenorhynchus albirostris. The sequence continues at coordinate 21,438,144 of NC_083108.1, read as the reverse complement.
AATATTCTGTGATAGCCTATAAGAGAAAAGAATGTACAAAAGAATGAATATATGTATATGTATAAATGATTCACTTTGCCATACAACTGAAACTAACACAACATCGTAAATCAACTATACTCCAATAAAATTTTTTAAAATAGCATTTAACATTTCAGGCAGAGCTAATAGGGTCATCTGTTTGTCTGGGGTCTAGAGGAATAGAGGTGTTGGGAAACTCATCCAAAAGTAGTGACAGTGTGACTGTATATGTGATAGCCCTCGACCCAGGCTCCATGGACTCAAGTGTTAGCTATTCGTTCATAATATAGAAGGGAAGGCATAATTGAAAAACACATTTTCTGCACTCACCTGCTGAAACAGCCGCCATATGCAGGGGCCTCTTGGGATGTTCCAATCATCTGTGGCCTTCCCTCACACATTATATCTCTAGAGATGTGTGAAATTCAATTGCAGTGTTGCTGATTCAGTCAGTGGACTGAATTTGGTGGATGCACTGACAGAAGGAAATTCGAAGCCCAGCACTGGGCTTCTATTTTTGGCTTCAGATCCTGTTGCCCTGATTCCAAATGAGTGTGTCATTTTCATGAACCACTGTTTTTACTCTTTAAGACTAAGGAAGGTTCTTCTGAGTAACTTGACACTAACCGTCATGTGAATGGCCTCAGTTTTCTTGGTCCAGGTTCAGACTTGCAGCCCATCTTCACATGTTATTATAACACTTTTAATTAGGGACAGTATTTGACAACCCCCAGATGGGTATAGGAAAGAAGGGGCCACAGGGGTGGAGGGTGCTAGGCTAGAAACTGTTACAGGAGAAGGAAAACAGCAGAACTTCTTAACTGGATGTGTTATTTACCTCAAGCCCCAGGCCCTATCTTTCAAAGTGAAGGGATGCCAGCTATGCCCGTCCACATTAGGAAATCTTACACATCAAAACTTAAAGCTGTATTCTGGGAATGTTTCTTCTGGAAAGTCCGTTGCTAATGAGCAAACAACGTTTTGAAAAAATTGAGTTGTTTTCAGAGTTGCCTGCTGTTTGCAATCCAGTTCACTACGTGGTTCAGTTGTTTCTAGAAGCTGATTTCTGCTTTGAGGTTAGGGGCTCCTGGTTTAGTGGAAAGGACACTTCCAGACTTTTCGAATATGTGGGCTCTGGCGCCCGCTTCCAGGAATGTGGTTGTCAAAAGTCTCCAGCCTTTCATTCCTGGCTCTCAGATAGCTCACCTTTTAGAGGAAGACCAGGGCAGCGTGGCCTGTTGTGTTGCTTTTTTAGTTAAGACTGTAGGATTCTAAACATTTGGCTGAAGACACTGGTCTCTGTGGTCAGTTTCAGCTGATAGATTTAACAAATCATTTGGCATCTCCCATAATACATCACCTGCCTCCATGTTTAAATCAAGGTCACTTATCTTCCTCTAGGGTCTTTAATTCCTCAGGGGAGTCTTTCTGGCCAGAGACTCAATCCCTCCTAGCAATTACCTTCGAAATGGTGAGCGTGGAGGGTCTACCCAAGCTCCTTCTACCTTTTTCTGATGTACTTCTCAGGTTCAGCAATGACCCTCAACTCAGCTTACAGGTCACATTTTTTTAAATCAATTGATATAATGCTGCCAAAAACTTTGCTGCGTCTCCAAGGTGTTTTAGGATTAATCCTATCGAAACTTCAGGAGGGCTGTAAACTACCGCCCAGCCTTAAACTACAGGGTAACTTTAGCAGGAGAAAATCTCTTCAACTTTCTGTCCTTAAATTCTAATAGGTTTATCAGAGAAAAAAATAATAAAGCGATTCATGCAACATTACCACCCTGGTGTAAAGGTATAGGGGAGTAGAAGGGGAAGAAGGTGGGCGTTGTGGTCGAGGGGATAGGAGATAGTAAGACTTATTAAGAGAGGGATAAAAGGAAAACGTCCAGGATTCCAAATGAGCCAGTGTTTCATGCTTCCTCTCTGCCTTCTTCAAGCCTGCTGATTTCAAGCCTGTCAGAGGCATCAGTTTAAGGCTTCAAGTCTGAGACAATAATGGATTTAAACGTTGGGCCACATGGTCTGTTGACCTGGTCTTCACTTCTGGTGACCAAAGCAGACACCTCTGTCACCCACTGAACTCACTGAAGCTGTGTAGAGTTGCAGACTTTGATAGGTCAGGAGGTAGAGACCCAGGGAAGGGGAGTCAATTCTCCAGGATTACAAAGCTTGACAGAGACAGACCCAGGAAATAATTCAGATCTCTACCCTTCCATCTGGTTCTTCCCTTTGGTGCTCTCCTGACTCAGAGAGCCAAGGGAATGACTTTCTAGCTGTGTTATGAAGAACCATGGAATGGGGCCTCCAAGCTGGTTTTCCTTAGTCTGTTGCTGTAATGGGCTTCGCCATTTGGTCTTTAAAATTCTCCTCATTCTCTGAATTGATGTCTACACAAGTTTAGGAAGGTAATTTATGCCTTTGGTATTAGTTATTCTTTAGGCTTTCTCCGATTTGAATAAGAACATATATATATTTATCTATTTATTTATTTGCAGTACGCGGGCCTCTCACTGTTGTGGCCTCTCCCGTTGCGGAGCACAGGCTCCGGACGCGCAGGCTCAGCGGCCATGGCTCACGGGCCCAGCCGCTCCGCGGCATGTGGGATCTTCCCGGACCGGGGCACGAACCCGTGTCCCCTGCCTCGGCAGGCGGACTCTCAACCACTGCGCCACCAGGGAACATATAGAGAAGTTCTAAGGGAACTGATCACAATTTTAGTCATGATGCTGCTACTCCCCACACCCACAGGGACAAGTAAAGAGGCTGAGGACTAATCACAGAAACTCTGGGTGCATACCCAGGACATGCTTCATCCGCCGGCATTTGACATTCTTCCTGTCTAGGGGTAGATAATACTTAAGCAATTTTATGGGGATGTTTTAAGACCTTTCTGCTGATTTCCAGATGGAAAATAGAATGCATTCTAGAGACATTCAAATTCAGTAGTAACACATCAGGGTAAAGCTAATATGAAAATAACCGCTTGCAAGAAAATGAACACAAAACTCCAACAGTGACAGAAAATATTGTGTACAAGGTGGATAATAAATAATCTCATTAAACCCTTGTATCATTCCCGCTTCCTGTCAAGGTAAAAGATGCGCTATTTAGTGTTGGACTCATAATTACTTTTGTGCTTGAAACAGGAAAAAATTGGGTTGATGATACAGGAAGGTGTGAGCCAAGTGATTTTTTTTTTTTTTTCTCTTTTCTCCTGTGGGTGTGGAAGTAGAGATGGGATGAGGTTTCATTTTCCTTAAAAGAAGGAAGTTCTTATCAATCTCTCCTTTCTACCAGCCACCCAAGAAAGGAAGGGTTTTGCCATTTCAGCCGTTAGGAGAGATTCTCTGGCCTTTCTGAGCTGTGTGGTTAAGGACATTGTAGAAGAGGGTGGTGGAAAAGGGGGTGATTAGAATGAAGGAAATGTTTGTAGAACAAAGCATAAATATTAATTAAAGGTAACAATTCTGATTTCCTCAATGTCTTTTTGTCTAGCCAGATTATTTGCAACTATTACAACAACTTGGATCTTAATTTCAATTAGGGTTTCTACGTCCACCGATCCCATTCCCACCCTACTTCACCTTCTATTACCTTCCATACTTTAAAGAAAATCACTGGACATCGTTTCACCAAGGAAACTAGTTCTCTTCCAGATAACAACTGCATGCACTCTTTTAGAAAGAACTTTGATACCATCTCGAAATGTTTGAATCCTAAAACGACTGAAGGAAAGCTCTAGAGGTAGATACAAGCCAGCAGTCTCACTACAGTCAGCTTTCTTACCTACAGCACAAGCTCAATGAAAATCAAAATCCATCCTCCGTGAGTTTCAAGGCTAAAAATAAGGTACTTGTAGCTTCTTCCGCTCCTAAGGGCTTCAATCATAATTTTTATTCCATAAATGTAGACACATTGTCTCTTTCCCCTTTTGTTCTGTTTGTTTCATTTCTGGCAGAAACCATTTCAAGTTTTAGTTCGAGGCACCTGGCTTGTCTGCATAACAAACCTCAGATTGAGATTTGTGATTGTCTAGGGGGATGTGTTTGTGCATTTGTGTGTCTTCGTGTGGGTGTTTAATTAAACTGATGTGAAGTGCTCTCTGAGCCGAAGGCAATGATTTTTCCTTTACTCATTTAATGTTGCACAGATTAGGGCGAGCTTCTCATTTGTATAATCTGTCATGTAATACCACTGCCTTTTAAGCATGCTGGCTTAGTCAAAATCATTCATTTAGATGGGGATAAAAATTTAATTACTCCCTTTCACCTTTACACATTTGTAACAAATGATGTAGTGTCTTGGGGGGACAGCATTGAAGGAGCAAGATTTTCATCTCGTCTTAGGTCTGCTTCTAATTAGCTGGGTGACTTTGGATAAGTCACTCCTGTAAAATTCAGTGTAGGTTAACTGCTACACACAAAAGACCTCACAGTAGAATTTTATTTCTCACTTAAGTAAGAATTAAATTCTGGTGATAAGATGGGCTACGTAGTATTTAACCTAAGCATGAGAATCAGGTAAAAGCATCACTTATGAGTGCCTTGGGGAAAACAGTAGAGAACAAGCTCAAAGTATGATAGTCTGAAGATTTCCTTCTCTGTTTTAGTTGTATGTGACAAAAACCCAACTATAACCCGTTTAAGAAAAATGGTGGATTTAGGAGCCAACCGTATGCAAAGTAGTCTTTGTAACACTAAGCGGTGGGAAGAATCAGCAGCATCTTGGCCTCAGGAACTTGGTGGACCAGGCATTTGTGTGATTCTAGGATTTTCCTTCTCTGGCACCCCCTGCAGGCTGTATTATCTTCTCTTGGGGTGGGTCAGCCTATTCCACCATGTAGTAAAGAGACATGGTAGCTGATGCCTCTTGTTCTAATACCTCTTAAATCTTTATCTTCTGAAAAGGAATTAACTTGATGTGAGAGCCTCCCAAATCATGAGAAGTGGTTGGATTCTGATATGGTTAGGTATGTGGCACTAAAGCCATCAACTGTAGCCCAAGGATAGTCACCCCATAGTAATATGAAGGAGGGGGGAGGGTTAGCATCTTTTTTCCCATTCAAATTACCATCTTCCTGATTGGATGTCAGAGGTTCCCAGTATCCCATTATTGAGCCCCACCAGGAAGTGTCTGATACTATGAACATGATCTTTCTTCCTCTCTTAGATCAAATGTGGCCTTTCCTTTTTCCTAAATCCTCAGATCCATGTTTTCTGCTAGACTAATCTGATAAATTATCCCTTCTGATGAATTTTTGCTTAATCATGATTTAAGGAGCTAATACTCTCATAGATGCATTCTCACAGATGTCTTCAGTGTCTTTAACTGTAGGAGGAATATTCAGCATTTACTGGGCACATACTACATGCAGGGAAGGCATTGTGCTAGAAATTGTGGGTAATGCATGGTCAGTTGAGGTATAGCTTGTCTGGTGTGGGAGGGAAGCTTGTTGGCCCTGGTGTTAGATTGCTAACACCGGGTATTATCCTTGGGAAAGTTAGTTGACTTCTGTTCCTCATTTTCCTCCTTTGAAAATGGTGGGAATAATAGTAACTACCTCATAGGCCTGTTTGTGAGAATTAAACAACATGTACACATGTGTATAATGCTTAGCATAGCACGAGACTCCTTGTAAAGGACCAGTGATTCTTCCCCCCCCTTTTTTTTTTTTTTTTTTTGCGGTCCGCGGTCCTCTCACGGTTGTGGCCTCTCCCGTTGCGGAGCACAGGCTCCGGACGCGCAGGCTCAGCGGCCATGACTCACGGGCCCAGCCGCTCCGCGGCATGTGGGATCTTCCCGGACCGGGGCACGAACCCGTGTCCCCTGCATCGGCAGGCGGACTCTCAACCACCGCGCCACCAGGGAAGCCCCATTTTAAATGCTAAAAGATATATAGTTTTTGCTTGAGAGGATGGATTTAATCTGCCCACTCAATCCATATTTTTAGGATAAACTTTTCTCTTACTGCCTTGTATTAGAAAAGTCATCTACCACCAAAGACCCATTTCATCATCTTGGAGAATCTAAGCACCCTGTGATCATTTTGTTTATCGCTTTTTTTTTTTTTTTTTTTTGGCCGCACCGTGGGGCTTATGGAGATCTCAGTTCCCTGACCAGGGATCGAACCTGTGGAAGTGTGGCGTCCTAACCACTGGACCGCCAGGGAATTCCCTGTCCCTTGGTCTTAACTTGAAATTTCTACTGTAGTGTATTTAGATATGATTTTGGGAATGTCTCTGGGCAATGAAACCTACTAGCACATCTGTAAAAGCTTCACTGTGCACCAGTCTCCTTGCCCCCTGTCCTCCCCACACACACATTCTGAGTGAGTTTTTTTTTCAAGTGGTGCTCTCTTCCTCCCACACTAATTCCAAAATTATGGTTGTTGGCTAATCCATTCAAGTGTAATCTGAGGACAAATGCAGGCAAAATTTCCTGTTAAATTTGATCTTTTCTGTATCAACATGGCTAAAATAAAAAATATATATAAAGGAAATGACCTCCCATGCTAAAGTGAATCTCTGAAGACCACTTTCTCTGTTTCTGTCTTGGGTTCTGAGCTCTGCTTTAACCATACTCAAGGAAACTATTTCATAGAGTATTTTTGTTCTCAGATCTGTGTTATTTCTTGACTGGTAGCAAATCCTATATGTATAATAGATCCCATCGGTCATAAAGGATGCTATCATAAATGGAGCACCAAAGCTATGCTACATATTCCATATAGTTCTCCTCATGACATAGTCAAATGTATTATTAACTATAAGACTCAGAGCCGTCAAGAAATTTGTCCCCTAAAGAAAAAAAAAAAAGGAAAGAAATTTGCCCCAAGTCACATAGCCAGTGAGTATGAAAACTGAGATCTGGACCCAGATTAGCCTAAATCTAAAGGACTTGCTCCGTCTGTTCTGCTGTCCTCATTATTCAAGACTATATCAGTCTAATGTTCCAGGAAAAAGAAGCAAATATTTCTAATTTATTAAATAGAGGTAAACATGTGACTGCTTCAGTTATCAACCTATTCTAATTCATTTGCTTAAAATGAGGGTTCTTCTCATGTTTCTTAAAGTTATTAAAGCGAGACAAGGAATATAGCTGTAAATGACCAGTACACACCCCTTGATCATACATTTCCTTTGGCAAAGAAGATCTTACGAAGTTAAAGCTCTTGTATCAGTAAGCAAACCTACTCCTCAGTAAGGCAGTGTTAGAGAGCCCAGGTTCTAGAGCTGTCCGCAAAGGCTGATAGTCCCAGCTGATCTCTCCTTGCCATTTTCTATAAAATAATGAAGATATTAATAGTACCAACATCATAAGCTTGTTGTGAGAAAGGCATTAATATCTTTGTAGAGCAGTTAGAACAGTGCCTTATTCCTGATACTCATAAAGTATTAACTATTCCAATTATTAGAAATACAAGAAGGTCTCAGGAGTGCCATTGCTGAATTTACCCTTTGGCAGCCATAAATCTAAAGGGTGTGTCATTTTTGAAGCTATAATAATTTAATTTATCTGACTTTCTGCACTGTCAACCAAATTAGCCACTTCACTATATTATTCAGGATTTGAATCTACCCCCAAATATATTTTTTTCAAAATTCTCATTTCCAGACCTAGACCTCTTTTCCATATACCTGTTTTGAGTAGATCAAATATTTAAGAAAATCTCTTTAAAATTATTAAGAGCAATTTATTCCCCTTTCAAAAATTTCTATCACAATGTTTCATCATAGAGGTTAAATTAAAAATCTATTATTTTTAATGAGTATGCCCTTGAATATCTCATCTACTCATTTCATATGGAATGGAGATAATTTTCGTAAGTAAGCTCAGGCAGAACTAAAGAAAGCAAACATACTTATTGAGGTTTAAATATTTTGCTTCATTTTCATGCAAATTAATTTCTCCAGATTCTTAAACTTTCTTAGGCTTACACAGGTGTTGGTTCAATTTATGGGAATGAAGTATTGACACAGAAATGCAAATATGGTAGAGATGTGTGCCACTCTGGTGCACGTGCTGCCAAGCTGTCTTCTCAAGAACTTCCCAAGTACCTCCTTCTTTGGGGGGGTCCACACGTTGGGCCTTCTTCTGCCTGTCATAGGTAGTCTCAGGGCTGTTCTTTCCAACTTACACCGTTTGACACCTGGAGCTACCATGAGTGGGTTAGACCAAGTTTTTACCTGACCAGGGAAACTATACTCCCACCCATCCCCACCCCCAGATTTACTCTGATTCTGAGGCAAAGTCAACACCAAAAAATGTCAGAGTAATGGCTTTCATCTTCTGATTATTTCCAGTGGTTATGTTTTTATTTTCATTTATTTATTTATTTTAAAAATTTATTTATTTATTTATTTATGTATGTATGTATGTATGGCTGTATTGGGTCTTTGTTGCAGTGCGCAGGCTTCTCCTTGCAGTGGCTTATCTTGTTGCAGAGCACGGGCTCTAGGCGCGCAGGTGTCAGTAGTTGTGGCACACGGGCTTAGTTGCTCCGCGGCACGTGGAATCTTCCTGGACCAGGGCCTGAACCCGTGACCCCTGCATTGGCAGGCAGATTCTTATCGGTGGTTATATTTTTAAACCAACACTATATTTATACATAATTTTAAAAGTCTTTCAGTTCTACAGGGTTTGGTAAACAGTATGCCCAGCACCCCTCCCATATTTTCTTTTATAAGAAATGTTGAGATTAAAGCAGGAACTCTGGAGGTAACTACTACATTCCAGATCTGGCTCTGACACTATTGTGTGACTGTGTAGCCTCAGTGACCTTATCAGTAGAGTAGGGATAATAGTACCCTCCCCACAAGGTTGTGCTAAAGAAAAACATGAGTCAACTACCTAAAACAATATCTGAACTGTAGTAAGTCCTATATAGTAATGTTAAAGTTATTTAATTTTAATTAGATTTATTTTATTAAATACTAAATATTTTATTACATTATTACAAAAGTATTGCTATTCCCCAGAGGTAACTGGTTTCAACTAGTTAGATGATTCTTTTGATATTTAGTATCATGTCACTAATTAACATGCCTGTATTGCTGTTTATTCATTTTTCAGTTTTATGGAAGATAAATATTTGGCATTTGGCTCATTCCCTACTTTTGCCCCACCACACTCACCCACCCACCCACGCGCACATACAACCATGCTCATGATTCCACACTTACTTTCATCCTTAACCCTCTCAGTATATAGCGAAATTGCAGTTTTAGTTAGATCAGTATTCATTATTACTCTATTATGACCTTTAGTAAATCTTATTTACCTTTCCATTTTAAACTTTCATTTGCTTAATTATCTGTGTACTTGCCACTAATTCAACCCAAACTATAGGCCAGTTGTCTAAATCTCCTTTTAAAATATTTATTGACACCAAGAAGTCTTCAATTAATGTCATCTTTAATGACATTAAAGATGAACGAGCTTCTTCCGGAGCCAGTCTCAACTGCTAGCAGAGTTATCATTCTGGGATCACCCTTCACTTCCATCCTAATGATTCTCTTTGTCTCTTTTCTGTGTTGGAGCTACCATTTCCTGTATCCCGTTGTATTTGTGTCCTAGGGCTGCTATAATAAATCATCACAAACTTGGTGATTTAAAACAAGGGAAATTTATTCCGTTACAGTTCTGGAGGTCAGAAGTCCCAAATCAAGATGTTGGCATGGTTGTGATACTCCTGGAGGTGGGGGATAATCCTCCCTGGCCTCTTTCAGCTTCTGGCGGCTGCAGGTGTGCTTTGCCTTGGTATCAAACAACTCTGGTCTACCTCTGTCTACCCGTGGCCACGTCCTCGGTGTCTCAGCCACATCTACCTCTGCCTTTCTCTTCTGAGGAGGACCTCATCTCGAGATCCTTAACTTAATTACATCTGCAAATAGCCTTCTTCCAAATAAGGGCATATTCACAGACTCTGGGTGGACGTATCTTTTAGGGAGGCTCCACTCAACATACTACACCCCTGTCTTCCTTTCACATTTGACTTTCGTCTCTAGCAACAATTTGAGAAGGAGCGTGTATGGGAGGTAACTTGTGTGAAACTTTGCGTGTCTGAAATGTCTTTACTTATAAATATTACTAACAATTTGTCTCGGGATAGATTTCTAGTTTGGATATCATGTTTTTCAACATTCTGAAGACACTGAGTTCTTATCTAGCTTCAGGTTAGTCTAAAGGCATTTTAATGTCATATCCTTTTTATGTGATTTTTTTCTTTTCTCTCTAGAAGCTTGTAGATTCTTCTTTTTACCTCAGTCAATTCGTTTTTTTATAAACATGTCAGTGATTTTCGTCTCTTCCACTAAGCATTTGGTGGGTCTTTCAATCTGGAAAATCATGTCCCTCAGTTCTGGGAAATGTTCCTGAATTATTTTATTGATGAGTTCCTCTTCTGCACTGGTCTCTCTCTGGAACTCCTAATATTTGTATGTTGAACTTCTAGTATTGTTTCAGTTTTCTTGTGTATTGTTGCCTGTTTTATATATTTTGTCCTTTGTGCATTACGTTCTAGGAGGTCTTTATCTCACATCTGTTTCTGGTATCATGTATTTTTAATATCCAAGGACTCTTTTATGTTTTACGAATGATCCCTCTTTTCAGCTTTATGTTCTTGTTCAATGGAGGCAACTCTTTCTCTTATCTCTCTGGAAATATTGATACTTGTTTTATTTATTTTTTTTCTCAGCACTTTTCTCCCTGAATCAGATCTCTTTTGTCCAGGTTCTTTTATTTTGTTTTTATATTACATACCAGTGACTTTCCTTAAATTGGGATTAATAACAGAGAAAGTAACCAACCTTACAACCATATGCCTTCTTATAATTTGATTATTCTTCCTTCATTCTGTTTAAAACTGAATTCTATTCCCCCAGCTTAGAAGTAATAATTATCAAGACTGTCCTGTTCAGTCTCCTCCTTCTTGGGGTTTGGTAGGTCTTCGCCCCTGTCTTAGGCTCAGAACAGAGAGGCATCTGCTGTTGGTTGGTCATAACTACTCCTGGTATTATTTTTTATTTTACTATAATCTGTTTCGCCTGAGAGGAGAGATGGAACCTATAATGAACCCCAATACCTACTCCAGGGAGGTCTCCATTACTCTTATCCTTTTCCCATTCAGCATTTCTTGGTCAGCTTCTGCTTTTGTATAAGTTAGTGGAAACATCAATCTACTACTAGTCAGAATACATGGAAATTGGCCAAATTCCCTTATGAATAATCTTTGAGTTTGGAAGGCAAATGATTTAGCTTCTCTGGTCTCAGTTTCCTCATCTGTAAGATGTCAGGAGTGTACTAAACCAGAAGTTTCTGAGCTTGGCCAGGTACCAGTGATTCTATAGAGGTGCCTAAGCAGATCTCTGCCAAGAGCAGGGAAAATAGGGTGATTTCTCCCTCCAGCCCCAGCAGGCCACTCTTACTTTTTGAGGGGTGATCAGGTTTTCCTGCCCTCCCCCCAGTTAATTAACTGGTTTTGGTGATGTCATCAGTTCTTTTTTTCTCTCAAGTCCCGTGATGTGACGTGACACTTCTATTATTCTGGCCCTTGAGACTTGTAGCATGAAGGTCCCACATGGCGACTACCGATCTGTCCCATTTATGAGCCCAGTAACAGTCTCTCTTATAACGTGACATACTGTTTCTTCTGTAGTTCTGGAACTAGACTGTACGGTGCTGAGAAGTCTTGACAGTCAGCTTAAATTAATAAAGAAGTATGGTAACAGATAGGGAGTCCCACACTGAAGGCTTCGAAAAGGTTGTAATAGCTCCAACATTGTGGAAATGCTTCTTAACTTATTTAAAACCATGGAATTCCTCAGCAGGCAGTTGCTTATAGATTAATAATCACTTTACAGCACTGTGGGAGAGCAGTTATCCATCATTGCAAAATGGACTGTGCTGCCAGCGAGAATTTTAGGAAGTTTGAATGCAGAATGCACTGAGAATGCAGCACTAAAAGAGTTATTTCTTCCATCCTATGAAATGTATTTTAATCTAGCAGATAAATTGTATCATTAGACATTTTTATGCACTCTCTGGCTGTGTCCTGGCACCAGTAGCTTTTACCCAACCCCCAATCCTCATTACAAAATTCTCTAAACAAATGACAACCCTTGTTGAGTATCAGAAGACTTGGGGAATAATGAAAAATAAGCCGAATCTCTTCTTTCTGAAACATTTTTACCCTCAGAGAAAAGAGTGCTTCATTGGTTCTTGCTAGTAAAGGAAAAGTAGATAATGATATAGAAATTTGGAAAACAACTGTACAGGTATTACGAGTGTTTCATTTGGTATAGTTTATTATAGCTCAATGAAAATTCCAGAATACATCAAGTTGTACCAGATAAGTAGAGCTCAGAGGGCAGAAAACATTGTGTAAATGGCAGAATGGGAATGTAGTTAAACATGCAGAACAACCTTTTTCCAAACCAAAAATGATAATTCAACAATAAATATGATCTCTGAAATTAATCAAAAATAGGATTGATAATTTTTATTTGAAAACATGTTTTATATTACCAAGTAATATAATTTTGTGATATAAAATACAAGCAGACAAAAAAGAAGAAAAAAACACTAGTACTACTTTTCCATCCTTTCCCAGATGGGAATAATTTTACAACTTATTTTACAAGGTTGTAGATAATGGTTTACAGCGATGGTTCTCAAGCTTGAGTGGGCATCAGAGTCACCTGGAGGGCTTGTTAAATCACAAATGGGGGACACACCGGGGTTTCTGATTCAGGAGGCCTGTGTGGGGTCCCGTTTCTAATAAGCTCCAGCAGATGTCAAAACAGCTGGTCTGCGGATCAGTCATGTGAGTAGCAAGGATAGAGTTCAGGGTTACAGGTTCCTAAAGGTAGTCAGCTGGACCTCATGTCCTCATTACAGCCTCCCGATGATTCTACAACATAGAAAACAGTTGATTTATACCAGTTAATCGAATGGATTTATATTATTTACTACAACAGATTGTGTGATAGCAAAGAAACAAACAATCACTGAAGCTGCTTGTCTCCCTTTTAATCACCAAAGCTGGAAAGTCTAGATATGCGACCATGGGAACCAGGAAAAATACTCTAGGCCTAGAAAATGTTTCTCTGGCTCATTTTCTTTCATTACCATGTTTTGCTCATCAGAACGATAGAGTATGAACCACAAATCTGTGAGTCTTATATCTGTTAATTATTGACTAGAGGAAGGCTTTATAGCAAATGGTGGGTTTAAGCTTTAATAAATAATGGGGTTGATTCTGCCCAATGACAGATGTGTGTAATTCTCATTAAAATCAGTGGCAGTTACACAAGAGCATCAAAGCAAAACGGTATCTTTTACAGAATATTCTGATGTGGTAAATTATTCACTGTCTCTCAGACAGTAGAGACATATGCTATTGTTCTCTGTGGGGAACAGGAAAAAACTCTTCTAGGCAGGATGTAGTTTCAGATTTTAAACTTGGAATGTGCAACTCAGAAACCACAAAAATGTTTTTACCCAGAAACCTTTAAATAGACAGAAGTTAATAACTGTCTTGAAGGTGCTTCCAGTATTGTGCTATGGACTAGGGGAGTTGGTGGGTAACTGGATGGATACCAGTGACTAAGGAATCGAAAGAGAACCCCATCATTGTAAATGTAGATGCAGCTGGAAAGGCTAGTAGGTGTTAAATATTAAGCAGCAGGTTAGGAGACTGTTAAACTGCGCTCCGGTCCTTGTTTTATCATTGAGACGCTCTACTTCTAAGGTGATTCAGTTACCACATCTACAAAATGGAGAAACTACCGTCTGCCCAGTCTGTCTTCCTGGGAGGCTCTGATCAACAATAATGGAAAACACGTCAAAAATAATAACAAGCACTAAATTAATTAGAAGAATAAACATGAGAGGAAGCACTCAAATACCCACTCTAGTGGCCCTTAGACAATTACATAAACCTCCTCTCTCTGATTACCAGGCTAGTCAGAATATGAATCTCCTTTAAGATATTCAGTCTTTTGGAGCCTGAGAAGATCTTCTCTAATATCACATATTTAATCACCAAAGATGATGGCAAAGTTTTGATTGCATGTGTGTATGACCAACTGTCCCCATCTCAACCAAACGTTTCTTTAATTCTTGATCAGCAGTGTATCTTCCTAGGTTTCAGAATAAAAAGGGGGGTGCTCTAAAAGGAAAGAAAGAAAGAGACAGTTTTGTTTCTTCTTCGTTGGTTTGTTCCACCACCATTCTCACTTTTCTCAGAATTATTCCTCGTTTCTTGAGACTCTCCTTTAGTTAACTACATGCTTCATCATCCCTAGTTTGTAACAAAAAATTTTACTAGAAATTGCCGATTAAATATAATTTAAAAGTAAATCTCAAACTTCCATGAAGCAGTGGTAATTGAGAAGGTGGAAACAAAGTCAGTTGTTTTTTTCTAATCCAGTATTAACATGCTTTTGTAAACCATTAGAATACTGTCTGATGAGGAACACATGATGGGGAAATAGGTAGGAGAATATGCAGTGCGTTCAACACTGGCATTGGTACAGGATAACCTATAGGGAGAAATGAGAGAGGAAAGTGCATAAGTGAAGCTAGATTTGACTGCTGCCTCATTATTTCTGTAGAAATCTTCATGTGGAATATCATTGAACTGACACGGACTGCTGTTTAATCTGTGGCATCCTCCAAGCTTATTCTGAAATGCTGTGAAAGTCTTACCCATATAGACACTGAGATCTGATTATTTGAATGCAAAGTTTCAAGTTCCAGAGAAACCACCTGCCACATACTGCTGTTTTTAGGTGGGAGGCATGTATAAGACTGCTTTTTCAAAGCAGGAGATTTGGGGTCAAAGAAGGTCATTGTGCTCTTGGCATGTCCCAAACGTGGAAAGTATATCTACTTGATGTGTGGTATTAGAGATTTGGTTCATTTTTTTTAAAACATCTTTATTGGAGTATAACTGCTATACAATGGTGTGTTAGTTTCTGCTTTACAACAAAATGAATCAGTTATATATATACATATGTTCCCATATCTCTGCCCTCTTGTGTCTCCCTCCCTCCCACCCTCCCTATCCCACCCCTCCAAGTGGTCACAAAACACTGAGCTGATCTCCCTGTGCTGTGCGGCTGCTTCCCACTAGCTATCTACCTTACGTTTGGTAGTGTATATATGTCCATGCCTCTCTCTCGCTTTGTCACAGCTTACCCTTCCCCCTCCCCATATCCTCAAGTCCATTCTCTAGTAGGTCTGTGTCTTTATTCCTGTCTTACCCCAAGGTTCTTCATGACATTTTTTTTCCTTAAATTCCATATATATGTGTTAGCATATGGTATTTATCTCTCTTTTTCTGACTTACTTCACTCTGTATGACAGACTCTGGGTCTATCCACCTCACTACAAATAGCTCAATTTCGTTTCTTTTTATGGCTGAGTAATATTCCATTGTATATATGTGCCACATCTTCTTTATCCATTCATCTGATGATGGACTCTTAGGTTGTTTCCATCTCCGGGCTATTGTAAAGACAGCTGCAATGAACATTTTGGTACATGACTCTTTTTGAATTATGGTTTTCTCAGGGTATATGCCCAGTAGTGGGATTGCTGGGTCATATGGTAGTTCTATTTGTAGTTTTTTAAGGAACCACCATACTGTTCTCCACAGTGGCTCTATCAATTTACATTCCCACCAACAGTGCAAGAGGGTTCCCTTTTCTCCACACCCTCTCCAGCATTTATTGTTTCTAGATTTTTTGATGATGGCCATTCTGACTGGTGTGAGATGATATCTCATTGTAGTTTTGATTTGCATTTCTCTAATGATTAGTGATGTTGAGCATTCTTTCATGTGTTTGTTGGCACTCTGTATATCTTCTTTGGAGAAATGTCTATTTAGGTCTTCTGCCCATTTTTGGATTGGGTTGGGTTTTTTTTTGTTATTAAGCTGCATGAGCTGCTTATAAATTTTGGAGATTAATCCTTTGTCAGTTGCTTCATTTACAAATATTTCCTCCCATTCTGAGGGTTGTCTTTTGGTCTTCTTTATGGTTTCCTTTGCTGTGCAAAAGCTTTGAAGTTTCATTAGGTCCCATTTGCTTATTTTTGTTTTCATTTCCATTTCTCTAGGAGGTGGGTCAAAAAGGATCTTGCTGTGATTTATGTCATAGAGTGTCCTGCCTATGTTTTCCTCTAAGAGTTTGATAGTTTCTGGCCTTACGTTTAGGTCTTTAATCCATTTTGAGCTTATTTTTGTGTATGGTGTTAGGGAGTGATCTAATCTCATACTTTTACATGTACCTGTCCAGTTTTCCCAGCACCACTTATTGAAGAGGCTGTCCTTTCTCCACTGTACATTCCTGCCTCCTTTATCAAAGATAAGGTGACCATAGGTGCGTGGGTTTATCTCTGGGCTTTCTGTCCTGTTCCATTGATCTATATTTCTGTTTTTGTGCCAGTACCATACTGTCTTGATTACTGTACCTTTGTAGTATAGTCTGAAGTCAGGGGGCCTGATTCCTCCAGCTCCGTTTTTCGTTCTCAAGATTGCTTTGGCTATTCAGGGTCTTTTGTGTTTCCATACAAATTGTGAAATTTTTTGTTCTAGTTCTCTGAAAAATGCCAGTGGTAGTTTGATAGGGATTGCATTGAATCTGTAGATTGCTTTGGGTAGTAGAGTCATTTTCACAATGTTGATTCTTCCAATCCAACAACATGGCATATCTCTCCATCTATTTGTATCCTCTTTAATTTCTTTCATCAGTGTCTTATAATTTTCTGCATACAGGTCTTTTGTCTCCTTAGGTAGGTTTATTCCTAGATATTTTATTCTTTTTGTTGCAGTGGTAAATGGGACTGTTTTCTTGATTTCACTTTCAGATTTTTCATCATTAGTGTATAGGATTGCCAGAGATTTCTGTGCATTAATTTTGTATCCTGCCACTTTACCAAATTCATTGATTAGCTCTACTAGTTTTCTGGTAGCATCTTTAGGATTCTCTATGTTTAGTATCATGTCATCTGCAAACAGTGACAGCTTTACTTCCTCTTTTCCTATTTGGATTCCTTTTTTTTCCTTTTCTTCTCTGCTTGCTGTGGCTAAAACTTCCAAAACTATGTTGAATAAAAGTGGTGAGAGTGGGCAACCTTGTCTTGTTCCTGATCTTAGTGGAAATGCTTTTAGTTTTTCACCATTGAGGATGATGTTGGCTGTAGGTTTGTCATATATGGCCTTTATTATGTTGAGGAAAGTTCCTTCTATGCCTACTTTCTGCAGGGTTTTTATCATAAATGGGTGTTGAATTTTGTCGAAAGCTTTCTCTGCATCTATTGAGATGATCATATGGTTTTTCTCCTTCAGTTTGTTAATATTGTGTATCACGTTGATTGATTTGCATATATTGAAGAATCCTTGATTCCTGGAATAAACCCCACTTGATCATGGTGTATGATCCGTTTAATGTGCTGTTGGATTCTGTTTGCTAGTATTTTGTTGAGGATTTTTGCATCTATGCTCATCAGTGATATTGCCCTGTAGTTTTCTTTCTTTGTGACATCCTTATCTGGTTTTGGTATCAGGGTGATGGTGGCCTTGTAGAATGAGTTTGGGAGTGTTCCTCCTTCTGCTATATTTTGGAAGAGTTTGAGAAGGATAGGTGTTAGCTCTTCTCTAAATGTTTGATAGAATTCGCCTGTGAAGCCATCTTGTCCTGGGCTTTTGCTTGTTGGAAGATTTTTAATCACAGTTTCAATTTCAGTGCTTGTGATTGATTGGTCTGTTCATATTTTCTATTTCTTCCTGGTTCAGTCTCAGAAGGTTGTGCATTTCTAAGAATTTGTCCATTTCTTCCAGGTTGTCCATTTTATTGGCATAGAGTTGCTTGTAGTAATCTCTCATGATCTTTTGTATTTCTGCAGTGTCAGTTGTTACTTCTCCTTTTTCATTTCTAATTCTATTGATTTGAGTTTTCTCCCTTTTTTTCTTGATGAGTCTGGCTAATGGTTTATCAATTTTGTTTATCTTCTCAAAGAACCAGCTTTTAGTTTTATTGATCTTTGCTATCATTTCCTTCATTTCTTTTTCATTTATTTCTGATCTGATTTTTATGATTTCTTTCCTTCTGCTAACTTTGGGGTTTTTTTGTTCTTCTTTCTCTAATTGCTTTAGGTGCAAGGTTAGGTTGTTTATTCGAGATGTTTCTTAAGGTAGGATTGTATTGCTATAAACTTCCCTCTTAGAACTGCTTTTGCTGCATCCCATAGATTTTGGGTTGTCGTGTCTCCATTGTCATTTTTTTCTAGGTATTTTTTAATTTCCTCTTTGATTTCTTCAGTGATCACTTCATTATTAAGTAGTGTATTGTTTAGCCTCCCTGTGTTTGTATTTTTTAGAGATGTTTTCCTGTAATTGATATCTAGTCTCATAGCGTTGTGGTCGGAAAAGATACTTGATACAATTTCAATTTTCTTAAATTTACCAAGGCTTGATTTGTGACCCAAGATATGATCTATCCTGGAGAATGTTCCATGAGCACTTGAGAAAAATGTGTATTTTGTTGTTTTTTGATGGAGTGTCCAATAAATATCAATTAAGTCCATCTTGTTTAATGTATTAATGTAAGCTTGTGTTTCCTTATTTATTTTCATTTTGGTTGATCTGTTCATGGGTGAAAGTGAGGTGTTAAAGTCCCCTACTATGAATGTGTTACTGTCGATTTCCCCTTTTATGGCTGTTAGTATTTGCCTTATGTATTGAGGTGCTCCTATGTTGGGTGCATAAATATTTACAATTGTTATATCTTCTTCTTGGATCGATCCCTTGATCATTACGTAGTGTCCTTCTTTGTCTCTTCTAATAGTCTTTATTTTAAAGTCTATTTTGTCTGATATGAGAATTGCTACTCCAGCTTTCTTTTAGTTTCCATTTGCATGAAATACCTTTTTCCATCCCCTTACTTTCAGTCTGTATGTGTCTCTAGGTCTGAAGTGGGTCTCTTGTAGACAGCAAATATATGAGTCTTGTTTTTGTATCCATTCAACCAATCTGTGTCTTTTGGTGGGAGCATTTAGTCCATTTACATTTAAGGTAATTATCGATATGTATGTTCCTATTCCCATTTTCTTAATTGTTTTGGGTTTGTTATTGTAGGTCTTTTCCTTGTGTTTGTTTCTTGCCTTGAGAAGCTACTTTAGCAGTTGTTGTAGAGCTGGTTTGGTGGTGCTGAACTCTCTCAGCTTTTGCTTGTCTGTAAAGGTTTTAATTTCTCCATCAAATCTGAATGAGATCCTTGCTGGGTAGAGTAATCTTGGTTGCAGGTTTTTCTCCTTCAACACTTTCAATATGTCCTGCCAGTCCCTTCTGCCTTGCAGAGTTTCTGCTGAAAGATTAGCCATTAACATTATGGGGATTCCCTTGTGTGTTATTTGTTGTTTTTCCCTTGCTGCTTTTAATATGTTTTCTTTGTATTTAATTTTTGACAGTTTGATTAATATGTGTCTTGGCGTATTTCTCCTTGGATTTATGCTGTATGGGGCTCTCTGTGCTTCCTGGACTTGATTAACTATTTCCTTTCCCATATTAGGGAAGTTTTCAACTATAATCTCTTCAAATATTTTCTCAGTCCCTTTCTTTTTCTCTTCTTCTTCTGGAACCCCTATAATTCAAATGTTGGTGCATTTAATGTTGTCCCAGTGGTCTCTGAGACTGTCCTCAGTTCTTTTCATTCTTTTTTCTTTATTCTGCTCTGCAGTAGTTATTTTCACTATTTTATCTTCCAGGTCACTTATCCATTCTTCTGCCTCAGTTATTCTGCTATTGATCCCATCTAGAGTATTTTTAATTTCATTTATTGTGTTGTTCATCATTGTTTGTTTCATCTTTAGTTCTTCTAGGTCCTTGTTAAATGCTTCTTGCATTCTGTCTATTCTATTTCCAAGATTTTCGATCATGTTTATCATTATTCTGAATACTTTTTCAGGTAGACTGCCTATTTCCTCTTCATTTGTTAGGTCTGGTGGGTTTTTACCTTGCTCCTTCATCTGCTGTGAGTTTTTCTGCCTTCTTATTTTGCTTATCTTACTGTGTTTGGGGTCTCCTTTTTGCAGGCTGCAGGTTCGTAGTTCCCGTTGTTTTTGGTGTCTGTCCCCAGTGGCTCAGTTTGGTTCAGTGGGTTGTATAGGCTTCCTGGTGGAGAGGACTAGTGCCTGTGTTCTGGTGGATGAGGCTGGATCTTGTCTTTCTGGTGGGCAGGTCCACGTCTGGTGGTGTGTTTTGGGGTGTCTGTGGACTTATTATGATTTTAGGTAGCCTCTCTGCTAATGGGTGGGGTTGTGTTCCTGTCTTTCTAGTTGTTTGGCATAGGATGTCCAGCACTGTAGCTTCCTGGTCGTTGAGTGAAGCTGGCTGCTGGTGTTGAGATGGAGATCTCTGGGAGATTTTCGCCGTTTGATATTATGTGGAGCTCGGAGGTCTGTTGTGGACCAGTGTCCTGAAGTTGGCTCTCCCACCTCAGAGGCACAGCACTGACTCCTGGCTGCAGCACCAAGAGCCTTTCATCCACACGGCTCAGAATAAAAGGGCGAAAAAGTGGAAAGAAAGAATTAGTAGAAGTAGAAAGAAAGAAAGAAAGAACGGAGGGAGGGAGGGAGGAAGGAAGGAGGGAAGGAAGGAAAAAAAGAAAGAAAGAAGATAAAGTAAAATAAAATAAAGTAAGACAAAATATAATAAAATTATTAAAATAAAATCTAATTATTAAGAGAAAAAAAATGTACGCATAGAACCCTAAGACAAATGGTGGAAGCAAAGCTATACAGACAAAAATCTCACACAAAAGCATACACATACACACTCACAAAAAGAGGAAAAGGGGAAGAAATCATAAATCTTGCTCTCAAAGTCCACCTCCTTAATTGGGATGATTCGTTGTCTATTCAGGTATTCCACCGATGCAGGTACAACATGTTGATTGTGGAGCTTTAATCCGCTGCTCCTGAGGCTGCTGGGAGAGATTTCCCTTTCTCTTCTTTGTTCTCACAGCTCCCAGGGGCTCAGCTTTGGATTTGGCCCCGCCTCTGCGTGTAGGTCGCAGGAGGGCGTCTGTTCTTCGCTCAGATAGGACGGGGTTAAAGGAGCCGCTGATTCGGGGGCGCTGGCTCACTCAGGCCGGGGGGGAGGGAGGGGCACGGAGTGCGGGGCGGGCCTGCGGCGGCAGAGGACTGCATGACATTGCACCAGCCTGAGGCGCGCCACGCGTCCTCCCTGGGGACTTGTCCCTGGATCCGGGGACCCTGGCAGTGGAGGGCTGCACAGGCTCCCTGGAAGGGGGTGTGTATAGTGACCTGTGCTTGCACACAGGCTTCTTGGTGGCGGCAGCAGCAGCCTTAGCATCTCATGCCCGTCTCTGGGGTCCGCGCTTTTAGCTGCGGCTCACGCCCGTCTCCGGAGCTCCTTTAAGCAGCGCTCTTAATCCCCTCTCCTCGCGCACCAGGAAACAAAGAGGGAAGAAAAGGTCTCCTGCCTCTTCGGCAGCTCCAGACTTTTCCCCGGACTCCCTCCCGGCTAGCCGTGGTGCACTAACCCCCTGTAGGCTGTGTTCACGCCGCCAACCGCAGTCCTCTCCCGGCGCTCCAACCGAAACCCGAGCCTCAGCTCGCAGCCCCGCCCGCCTCGGCGGGTGAGCATACTAGCCTCTGGGACCGGTGAGTGCAGGTCGGCCCTGATCCTCTGTGCGGGAATTTCCCCGCTTTGCCCTCCGCACCCCTGTTGCTGTGCTCACCTCCGCGGCCCCGAAGCTCCCCCGCTCCACCACCCGCAGTCTCCGCCCGCCAAGGGGTTTCCTAGTGTGTGGAAACCTTTCCTCCTTCACAGCTCCCTCCCACTGGTGCAGGTCCCATCCGTATTCTTTTGTCTCTGTTTATTCTTTTTTCTTTTGCCCTACCCAGGTACGTGTGGGGTTTCCTGCCTTTTGGGAGGTCTGAGGTCTTCTGCCAGCATTCAGTAGGTGTTCTGTAGGAGTTGTTCCACGTGTAGATGTATTTCTGGTATATCTGTGGGGAGGGAAGTGATCTCCGCGTCTTACTCTTCCGCCATCTTCCTGGAAGCCTGATTTGGTTTATTTTAGAGCAAACATGGAACAGAGGAATTTGTGGCATAACTGCAAAAAGCCACTTGCCTCCTTCTTCCTCATTCTAGTCCTTGTCCTCCTCCTCCTCCACCTGTCTTTCTTTCCTCCTTCTCTCCTCCCCTCCCCTTGACTCCTCCCCCTCCTTTCCCCTCCCCCTCCCCTCCCCATTACTCCTCCCTTTCCCTCCCCCTCGTCTTCTCCCCTCCCCCTCCCCTCTCCTCCCCTTCCCCTCCCCTCCTCCTCCCCTCCTCTCCCCCTCCCCTTTACTCCTCCCCCTTCCTTCCCTTTCCCCTCCTCCTCCTCTCCTCCCCTCCCCCCACCCTCCCCTCCCTTTCCCTCCCCCTTCTCCCCCTCCCCCTCCCCTCCTCCTCCTCCCCTCCCCTCCCCTTTACTCCTCCCCCTCCCCTCCCCTTCTTCTTCCTCCTCCTCTTCCTCTCCTCCTCTCCCCCTTTCCCTCTCTCTCTTCCTCTTCATCCATCTCTTCCTCCTCCTCTTATTCCTCCTCTTCTTCTTCCTTTTTTTTAGAGCTATAGACCTTGCGGTATCATGATTAAATTTCCCTGATAGACACACTGACACCCCCCACACCTGGCCCTGCTAACCTTGTTACAGTATTTATCAAGTATTAATGTACCCATGTACTCATGACTCCCTGCTCTCTCTGATTCAGTAAGTCTGAGATAGAGATTTTTCACTCCAACAGGCTCCCAGATGATGCTGGTGTGCGTGTCCAGGGAAGGCTCTATGACTTTAGGAAAAGTGTGGAATTTAGATCCCTACTAACTTTTTGGCGAAATCTGGAAAGCTCAACAAGATTTAAATGGGAAGATTCATATTCTGATCTGATACCATTTTTCTACAATTATTCTTACGCATTATGTAGCCTTTGCATAATTAAGTAAGGTTTTGATAGTAAATGTATAGGACAGAGAGATCGATGGAGACAAAATAAGACAAAACACATGAAGGAAGAAAGAAATAAATATTATATGGTGAGACCTCAAAAATGTGAGAGTAAATCTTTCAGGTGAATTAGAAGAATTGATTCTCAATAGCCTGTATCTTGGAGAAGGGATGCAGTAATTCCTGGCCTTGATTCTGCTCACTGCTGGCAGGAGATCTTTGCCTTTTTTTTAGCTGTTATATTCACAACAGATATTTTTGTTAATAGGTCCCACATTGCTTCAAGTGTAAAGAATGCTGTTCCCCTCTCCAAGTAAAGATCAGGTTTACTGTCACCCTACTAGACGGACACACATAAGATAGAAGCTTCACCCTGGAGTGAAATCCCTTTCATCTTAATTTCTTGGGTTGACAAGTCTGAGACCCGACACTGCTTATCATCCTTGTGTGACCTTGTCTGAGCCCATTCTCTCTAACTTTGTATGCTGCTTTATAGTCAGTGTGAAGCATGAATGTTCTCTTTTTACAAACATTTATTATGAGCACCATAAACATTTTGACACAATCTTCTTCTTTTGTAAGTTTTCTGTGAATATAATTAAAGCAGATATAAATCAAAATGACGGCAGTCCTTCTACAGTTTCTTGAAGTTCTCAGGAGTGCTGCTGGGCTGTTTAATTGCTTACTAATGTAAAAATAACATTGTTCGTAAAGCATAAATCATGACAATTTTGCCCCACTGGAGGCTAAAAGCAGCCCAAGATGTGGTCATTAAGATATACTAATAGATCTGGCAGTTTCTGTAATAGGATCTTTTGACAAGGTAGAAAAAGTGGCACGCAACAAAGTGAAGCAACAAAGAAAATATGAAGTCTTCTTCATGCAGAAGTGATCACCTGCTCACAGAACAGTAGCCAGTCAGCGTAACAGACTGGTTTTTTTCCCTTTTTTTTTTTTTGTTCTTTCCCTACTCACATGGTAGCTTATGAATACAACTTTGGGTTGAGAGAACCAGAAGGGTCTTTAGTTTGCCACTTAATGCCTTTGATTTAATGGCTAGAAAAACAAGACTGAGATAGCTAAAATAGCTGGCCTTAGCTAGTTGGGAGCAGAGCTGGGGCTGGAAACCGGGTACCTGCTTCCAGGTAAAGGGCTCTTTACATTCAGTTAGCCTAGTTATTCATTGAAGATTCTCAAAAATTTTTAGATCGTGAGCATTCTTATATCTCCCTCCCTTTTCTGTGATGTCTGGCTTATCTATTTTTAAGACTTATCAGAGTTGGGTATCACTGATAATATTTGGTTGGCATAGCAAGAAAATATTTGACTTTGGGTACTGAGGACAAAAAGGACACCACGTTCCCTTTTGAGGGACAGAGAAAAGATTATGTCCCTAGGCCAATACTCATGCTTCCTCATGGCTTCTAAAGTGAAAAGAGAGCTCTGTGTTAAAATGTGGATTTGTGCCTTTCAGACCTGATGTTTAGGAGCTATATGCAGAAAAAAAATCAATTTCCCCTTTGATGCAGAGTTAAATTCAATTAGTATTAATTAGAATTATATACTCACAGGAGGGGGCCATACCGCAGAGGGAAGCAACTTCAGTTCTACTTAACATGTCTCCAGTCTTACACTGAGTCTTTCATCAAAGGTTCTCAGAATGTTTTCAGGCTATGAATTTTCCTTTCTTATTTTACTAATTTCTTTTCCCCTTTTATTTTTATCCCACCTTATTTATTCATTATCTGGAGCACCTGCTACATAGATTAATGCTCTATGCTAGGTAATAAGGATAGAAGATGTTCATGACCTATATTTTATCTTCCCAATGGAATTTATAGTCTGGTGGAGGAGAAATACAGAAGTCAAATTTGTAAACAAATGCATATATAATTGCAAATTGTGCTGTAGTCCATGGAAGGACATGCAGGTGCTGAAAGGAAACAGGCTTAGGTATGTTACAGGGTGATCTGGGGGTAATATGTAAGCTAGGGAAAGAATACTTCAGATAAAGAGAAGAATACGTGAAAAGGGGTTGAGTTGAAGGCAGGGTCAGCCTGTTTTGGGGAAAGAAAGAACGTAAATAGTGAAACTGGAGCACAGAAGGCGAGGGACCCAGAGGCACAGGGTGAGGTGAAAAATTGGGCTGGGAGCAGACCACATAGACCTGGGCGAGGAGTTTGAATTTTTGTTTAGACTAAATGGAAAGGTAGTTGTTCAAGGATATTAAGCAGAGCAAATGTTGTGATCATTTTAAATTTAAATAGATTTCTCCTCCAGTATTGGTTATGTGGATCTGTGTATGTGATCAAATGGCCTACCACTCTACACACTCATTATGCCATTGTTAATTTCCTGGTTTTGATATTTACTGTAGGTATGCAAGACATAACCAGTGGGGGAAATTGGGTGAAGGATACACAGGAATCTCTCTATATTATTTTTGCAGTTTCCTGTAAGTCCGCAATTATTTCAAAATTAAAAGTTTTAGAAATTGTTCTCCAGATACTTGTAGAGAATGAATAAAAGTGGCATGAGCTCAACCAGAGACCAGTGCGGAGCCCATTTCAACAGTGCTGGTAGGAGAGGTAGAACATTTGATATGGGGAACAGGAGAAAGGGAAACTCAAGAATGCTCAGGATTTTTGTTTCAGCAGCTGTGTTTAAATCACTGATGTGTATTCATGGGGATGGCTGGGGAAGAATAGGTTAGCGGAGGCTGGGATGTTGGGGGTGTGTATGAGACATTTAAATGACCATACTTATCTGGAGCTCAGAGCAGCAGTCTGGAAGGTGATGTAAATTTGACAGTAGACAGTATATGTTGAAAGAAGAAAGCAGTGTGCCTCAGACCATGCCCTGGGGAAACCCAGTGATCAGAAGTCAAGAGAAGAAGCAGCAGCCAGTGACATAGGGTGAAAACCAGGAGAGAATAGTGGTATTTAAACTAAAGGAGGAAATTATTTTACAAATGGAGTGAAAGGTTGAGTGGGAACTTAGTGTTCATTAGATTTGGCAGTACACCATCTTGATTATTTTGACCAGAGAAGTTTGGGGTGATAGAGTTGGTGAACATTATGAGAAGATATTAAGTAGACAACTCTTGAGAGGGGAATAGAGAAATGTATCCACAGCAAGGAGTAGATGTAGAATCAAAATAGTTGTTTTCTGAAAATCAGACCATTTATAAATATTGATGGAAAAGATCAAAGAGGGAGCGAGAGACTGATGATGCAGGAGAGAGGAGGAAAATCACTCAAGGTCTTTGGGAGAAGATGGATCCAGGGTGTATGTATCTCTCTGTATGTGAGAGCGATCACAGAAGCAGGGGTAGCAGGAAGGGAGAAGAGATAGGCCTCTGCAGGTAGATTTGAGTTTTGTTTGTGAAAAGGTGGAGACATTCAAGGCACATGATTTCTTGTTTCTCACTGAAGTGTGAGAGGAGCTATGAGAGCGACAGGAAGGTGGATATGGGGAAATTTTAATGGGGGGAAAATGGATGTAATACATTCATTACATCATTAGTCATGATATTACAACATCATGACTGAGAAACCGAGGCTGCCACAACAGAGTTAGTGTTGCCAGAGAGTGTGTGATTTTCTCCAGACATGTTCAGCTCCTCAGGTGAGATACATGAAAGGCACATGGTAGAGTGCACACACCCAGGACTGGGCATGTGCCAGACATGCGCTTCTGTAAAAGGATAGCGGAGGCAGCAGGCAATGGCATTTGCCAAGTCATTGCTATGTTACCCAATCAGTCGTGGCCATGACCACAGACTGCCAGGCCACAAAGTGGGTGGGCATGTTGAAAAAGAGGTTGGGGAGATAGATTCATGTGCTGATCGCATCATGGCAATTCTAGATCGTGCAGAGGAAAGGTCTGAAAGGGAGAGAAGGAAGGAGGGGGAGGTAGATAAATGTATCACATGAAAAGATAAACTAAGCCATAAGGAACAACCAAGGAAGTTTGATGGCTGGCAATGAAGTTTATAAAAACAATCCTCCTGCAGGGTTTGTTGATCATGATATTTGATGGTTTCAGTACTCTGATTTTCCTTTGAGCTCATGTAAATGTAAGATGGTAGCCTTGAAATTAGGGAGGAACAGTCGTTCTGAAATTGCCCTCACACCCTGGAAAGCTTACCCACCCTCCTCTAAGAAACCATCTGGATCTTTGTTTATCTCAGTCTTTTATTCATTTTTTCCAGTACAAAGCAGTAATACACAAAACATAATAAAAATTTAAACCCATAAGGAAACAAGAAATTGACTTTTCTTTTCTGGAATGGGTATATATTCCTGAAATTGCTTCAAAAAGAAATTTGGGAATTCTGGTATCATTATGGTCTTACCAGTGACTTTGGTGATAGTTGCATGGTATATCTTTTTCTATTCCTCAAATTTATAGATTTATGTGTCTTTAATGTTTAACTAGTCTCATAATCTTAATTGTTTAGTGTGGGAATATTTAGTTCACTGGAACTTGATTATTGACATACTCAGGTTTATATCTATCATCCTTTTTTAATTGATCTTAGTGATTTCAGTATTCCTTTCTCTCATGCCTTTGTAAAATTAATCATTTTATAACTATTCCATTTTTTCACTTTAATAACTTGTTATATATTCATTTACTGTTTTGTTTAGTGGATAACCTAGAGATATTAACATGTGCCTTTGACTTATTACAATCAAATTCAAATTATTCCCGTCACTTATAGTAGCATCTTTGAATAATTTAACTGCATTTACCTCTTCCTGTCCTCTGATTTTTGTTATGAGTTGTAATTCTAAATATATTTTAAAGATCACAAGACATTAATTCCCATTAAAATATAGTTACCCACATATTTACCCTTTCTGTTTTCATCTGGCATTTCCTTGTTTCTTTCTGGTTAAATAACTCCCTTTAGAATTTTCTTTGGTACAGGTTAACTAGAGATAAACTCAGTTTTTGTTTGTCTGAAAATGTTTTTATTTGTCTTTATTTTTGAAGGATATTTTTGGAGGGTGTAGAATTCTAGGTTAGCAGTTATTTTCTTTGACTTCCATCATTTCTGTTGAGAAGTCAATTTTAAGTTTATTATTTCTCCTTTCAGAGAAACGCCTGTTTTCTCTGTTTTTAATGTTTTTCTTGGTTTTGGCTTATGGCAGTTTGATTATGATGTGGCTAATTATGATGTGTGCTCTGTGTGTGTGTGTGTTGGTGGCATCTTGCTTGAAGTTCATTGAGATTCTTCAATCTGAGAGTTAATGTTCTTAATCAGATTAGAATTCCTTATTCATTATGTCTTCAAATACTGCTTGTGCCTCATTTTCTCTCCCTCAATAGTATTCCAATTAGTTGCATGTTAGATATATATATATATATATATATTGTGTCTACCATCTTTTATTCACTTTTCCATATTTTCATTTAAAAATAAATTGCTGAAGTTTTCCATGAACTTTCTCCATTTTACCAAGGTTATTTTATGTAGTGTCTAATTGGTTGATAAACTCATCTATTAAGTTAATATTAGTTATTACGTTTTATAGTTCCAGGATTTTCATTGCATTCTTTTAATAAATTCCAATTCTCTAATGAAAGTATTCATTCTCTGCATCTTTCTCTAACTTGTTCTTTATTTTCTTGAACTTCTAATTAAAATTCCTGGCTCACTGTGGGTCTATTTCTATTGTCCTTTTTGACATTAGTTATATTGTCCTGTATCTTGTCATGTCTAGTAATTTTTGATTGAATGCTAAATACTGTATATAAAATATTTCATTTATTCAGCTTCTGTTATCTTGCTGCCCAGAGATTCACTCTTTTCTCTGCTAGGCAGATAGAGTGGGGGCTGATCAATTTAACCTAGTAAGGGACTGAGCTGAGTTAAGTCCTGTTGGCAGTTTCTCCCATTCATCTTTGTTCTTTGGATATAGTCCTCCAGCGCTTTTAACAGAGAGCCTGGTGTGATCACTTGGGTCACTCCCTGATGGATGGATCTCACATTATAATCATTGTCTTCTTAGCAAGCAAGGACTGACAGAAAAATTCATTTTGCTCCTTAGTGGCTTCGTAATTAGCTTTTTATTCTCCTCAAGGGCTTCAAAATCTGGCATATGTATTGAGAAAACTGACGTTGTTCACATTTTCTTTTCCTCTTCTTAGTAGAAACCTGAATGTTCAAGTCTCCATTTTTGTCTCTTCAAGACCACAAAAAAAGTTCTACTGGTTTCTCTGTCGCCACCTATATAGGTCTCTGCCCAGGCAAAGCTTGGATTCTTAGGTTCTTTCCAGACACCAAGAATTGACAAATGCCCCTTGGAAAAAGCTTCTATATGACATCAACTCGCTTTTATGAAAGTTCTCCTTTTTCTGAAATCTTGACCCCTTTAGTTTGCATCACTTCAGCAAAAATCTAAAACCTTTAAACAGATTAAAAAAGAAAAAAAAAAAAAACATGTTTTCCATCCTGTCTTTGTAGGAACTGTAGTTTGCCACAGGCTATTGCATTTTACCTAGAGAGGCAGGCATTTCAAAACAATGTCATTTAACAAAATAAATCATCCCAAGAGATTTTTCCCTTCAACTGAATGGGCTTGAGAAATTTTAAAGGCTTTGAATGCTAAGTTTCTTAGCAATCTGGAGTTTTGTGATGCATTTTTCTAGACAATATTGCTAGCCGCTAAGAACAGTGGATTTGGTGTCAGGGAATTCCAACCCTAGCTGAGCGGCTTACTATCTGTGCAACCTTGGCCAAAGTACTAGATATTTCTGCATCTCACTTTCACTTTCTGTAAAATGGGGAGAAAGAAACCTGCCTCTTATGTTTGTAAGTAGTATTAAAGGAGAATGTATTTATTGATTAGTTACTTTTATTATGCTAAATGCCATATATTATATATTGATATATATATAATTTTATTTTAATATGCTATGTACCATAGTGCATACTAAGGATTCAGTAAAGGGTAGCAATATTGTTATTCATCTTGATTGTAACCCAACCTCTATTTTGGCTTCTGGTGAAATCACTGATTACCCTTGATTTTATTCCCCATTATTTACCCTTTTAACTACAGAATATGGATAATGTAAGTATAGTCCAAAAATGATTGTTTAACTTAAGACATTAATATAGTTTGTGCTGAATTTAGCAATCAAAAGTGTGTAAATCAACAAACCCCACAAATATGTAAAGGCTAATCATTTATGACTTTGATACTCAGAACAATGTAGAAACATACAATAAATTTTTCCACATATTTTCCGAAATAGCATAGCTAGTTTTATGTGTGGGCTGAATAGGCACTTTATGTGAAAATATCAGAAAGTTATTAGGGCTCGATCCTTAAAATGACAGGTTTTACTTTTTGGTTCTAATGACATCTTGGGCTCCTGCCTGAGGAATTTATGCCTAGGAACTTGCACATGTGTGATTCACAGGTTGGGGCTTCTGTAGCTTAGGTCTCAGCACCTCCTGGGGTGGTATTTGCACTTCATTTCCCTGGCCCTGTATATCTGATTTGATGACATCTGTTAAGGAGAAGGTGAAGGGAAGACGTGCATATGAAATCTCAGTGAATATAGGCTGCATTTCAATCAGCTGAGGCTGCTGTTACTTTACCATTTATTTTGTGGCCTTTGGGGCTCTGACAGGCAATACCCAATCTGTTTCTCATCAATTTAAATCTCAATATTTACTTTTAGATGTTTTACTCTAAAAGCTTGAAAAAAAAGAGGGTTATAGCTTGTTCATGTCATAAAGAATTGGCCTCTTGTACATCTCCACAAAAGAGATTTAGGTATAACATATAAAGGAAACAACAGCCATTTTACATATAATGAAAAAAATAATTATCAAGAGGAACAACATAAAAATGAAAAAAAAAAAGAATCAACGAACTTTAACACAAGCTACAAAAGCTCAGTTTTGACCTATTTTTCTTGTAATAGTGGCTTTCAGTTGCCAACAGACAAAGCAGAGGTTCCCTTTCTGTTTTTGTCCTACTCAGCCCCTGTTAAGGGCTGATTTTTAAATTTTAGGATGAATTCCAAGATAATTCTGTGAGTGGTAGAGGCTGATTACCCAGTCATCCAGATCATTAAGAAAGATGTTCCTCTAAAGGAAAACCAGGATCTTAGGTAAAATGGATGTTGACCTTCCTGATCAAGTGATGGTCCATATACAGTAGGACCAACATCACCTGGAGCTTGTGAGAAATGAAGACCCTCAAGCCCCATCCCATATACACTGACTTGTAATTCACAGTTTGACAAGGTCCCCAGGCAGATATGCACAGTAAAGTTAAAGCACCAGTCTACACCAAGGGCTGACAAGTTTTTCCCATAAAGGGCCAGATAGTAAATATTTTAGTTTTTCAGGCCAGTCTCTGTCACAATTACTCAACTCTGCTGTCATAGCATGAAAGAAGCCACAGACAGGGCATGAAAGAATGGGTATGGTTGTGCCCCAATCAGACTTTATTTATGGACATTGAAATTTGACTTTCATGTAATTTTCACAAATCACAAAATGTTATTCTCTTTTGTTTTTTTTTTACCAACCATTTGAAAATGTAAAAAACATTTTTTAGCTCACAGGCCATACGGGAAGAAGTAGCGAGCTGGATCTAGGTTGCCGTCCCCTGAGCATATTGGAGGATACCGTTTACTTCTCCAGGGATGCTAGCTGCCCTCAGTAGCTGTCTGAGTTTGCTCAGGTTGACATATCAAAATGCCACGGACCAGGGGGCTTAACCAACAGAAATTTTTCTTTACAGTTTTGGAGGCTGCAAGTCCCAGATCAAGGTCCATCGGGGTGTGTTTCTGGCTTGCAGACAGCTTCCTTCTCACTGTGTCCTCATGTGGTGGAGAGAGAGCAAGTCCTCTGGTATCTCTTCTTATAAGAATATTAATTTTATGGGATTAGTGCCCTACCCTTAAGACTTTATTTAGCCTTAATTACTTCTCTAAAGGCCCTACCTGCGAATACAGGCACATTGGGGCATAGCACTTCAACCTATAAATTTGGAGGGATGCTGTTCAGACCATGGCAGTGATCAGCATAGTTTTCTCTCTCTAACATCTTCTCTCACCACACCACCCACAGTCATCTCTGTCATCTGTGATGTCCCATTGCCCTTGTTAACTGTGTCTCTTCTTTGGTACTAAAACAAGGTCTTATATATTTATGATAGTATATACTTTTTCTTCAACAAAATTGCAAGCTCCTGGAACCCAGTGCTGATCGAGGATCCAGGAGTTCAAATAAATTTAAATCACAAGGTTAAGCTTAATAGTTACTGACTGCCAACTAGAAATGACCCAGACTGATCATTTCTGTTCTTGAGTCTCCCAGTTTGGCTAAGTGATTTGAGATTCCCCAAGCATTCTTTCGGTCTATTTCCTCATCTCTACCATGGGGGAAGAGGTATGAAGATACATCTGTCTTCACTATGGTGGGATGAACAATTATTCATTAGAGGCTCATTTTGAAGAACTGTTGCTGTAGTATCTGGCTTATAGAATGGACATAGGCTCTAGAGGTCTGAACTGTATAAACTTTACTATTTCACCTACTTTTCTGATGCATTAAGAAGATCAGCTGATCCGTTCCCTGGTCTTCTGATGGAGTGTTCTTCCTCCCCTCCTCTACTCCGTGCACCGCCCCCCCCCCGCCCCCGCAATCAGATACCTATTTGGCAGCCATCATTAACACAAGGTCCTTGCTTAACAAAGACCTTTCAGTGCATTTTATTTACTATTAATGTTTCAACATTGTTGACTATCAATCTTAAATATTAGGTCACAGTGAATTGATTCTCTAGGGAGCCGTTCTGTATTGTTCCCTGCTGTATATTTTCTAGTGTTTTGCCCAGTCCCTTTTTAATGACTCTTAACACAGAGCTTCCCTCACTTGCTTTGGAAATGTTTGCATTAGTGGCTCATGGTACAAACAGATGGGGTCTCGGGGAGGGTCCCCATAAATCATTCTCAAGGGTTATCTATGTCACAATCATGATTTAAAGCCTGAGGGAAGAGTGAATGGCTTAGGAGTAAATCCTATATATTATCTCATCTGTTTTGCTGCCTTTTGGCTGAAATTGACAGGAATTAACTTTCTGTGCCTCCACTCTTTCATTCCCTCCATATTTCCAGCTGGGGCTAGGGTCGCTGCTTCCGTATGGCTTTAGGCGTGCAGTTCTGTTCTGGAAACATAATTGTGACTAGGTTTTCTGCTCACACCAAGTAGAAATTCAGGTGACAGGGACCAGGTGTTCTTGACATGTTACGAACATTCGCCACAAAGTGGCTGTGCCCTGCATTTCCTGCTCGAGGTGAGCTCTTGTAAAATGCCTGCAAACAATGCAGCATCGAGCCAGGGGTGAAAGGATGCATGCAGAGAATTCGTGAATGGCAAATGAAGACTCTGAACAGAAACACTTTGCGCAGAAGGGTTTAGCATCCAGAAGCAGTGATCTCTCACAGAGGAATTCATCTCTTGGTGTTTCATTCATTCTGGATTTAGCAGTATGTAAAGTAGCAGTCCTGTAGGATTTAATTTGGCATAAATAAAAGCGAAACGAATTAGAGCTATTGTAATACTCATTGCAGGCAGTGTGGGACAAACTTCCTTTGTTGTGAAGTTATTTTGGCGCTAATAACTGCCTGTTTTTCCTCCAGATCGGTTTCGTGGCTATTTTCTCCCTATCTTGTCTTTCCATGCAGAAACTTCAGATGAGTACAGTTCTTTTAGTAAAAATAAACTTGTGTTATTTAAAATGATCATACATGAACTTGAATAACATTTCTTTAATACTAGAGCTCTGGAACACTGTTTCAAAATCTCTCTTATGATTTATAGAATTTTTTTGTTTAATCCATCTGCAGCAAGAGAGGATAAGAATACTTCCCAGTTGTGTGATCTTAAGCAAGTGACTTAGATCCTCAGTTTTCTTAGCTCTGAAATGGGCATAAAACATTCATTTCCCTAGGGAATTGAAATCATTGGGAAACATATATAAAGCACTTTAAGTAATTGACACAGGCATGTATTAGATGGTCAGTGTTTTCTGACTGTTGTCATTATTATTTTGAGTATCCAAAGTAGGAGCATTAAAAATACAGCAATGCCCACTGGTTCTGTGTCACAGATTCCACCAAATAACCGTGTAACATTGAGAGGAAGGGGAAAAACAGTGATCTCTTAGTGAGAGCATCTTTATTTGAAATCTTTGCACGTTGGTAATTTTGTATTAGGGATATTTCCTCAGTTCCCGTTCAGCCAGGTGCATGGGTTTACACATGATTGCTGACATGAGCAGCAGTAGCCCTCCTTATTCCTAAAGACTCTCAGCACACTCTTATTAGGAGCAGGTATTTGCAAAGAATTGGTGTACAGTAAATTGTGCAACAAATGGCATGCCAGAATCAATTTACTGCAGCCCCCCAAGTCCAATTACTTTCTCTTTACCAGTTTCCAGCATGAACCTCTAAACACACCTTATATGCATGTGTCACACACAACTGAATGCCTTTATGTCGTCTCTCTTAAGCAGAAGTTTATGCCACAAAAGGTAATGTAAAAAAAGAGAAGAGCTATCAAGCGCAATTTCAGTCTTCTGAATTGCTATTTGGGAAAGGAAGAACAGATGGAATCGTGGAGTATCAGTGTTAGGAGGGTTCCTGGTGATGGCAGCTGACTTCTTAACCGATGAAGAAACTGAGTTGCAGAGAGCAGAAGTAGCACGCCCAACAAGGGCACTTGAGAATGGAGGGGCCAGATTTTAAGCCCATGTTTATCATCTCTGGGTCCCCTTTTATTTTCTCTATAATATGTTGCTATCAAAATTTCTTGGTGGGTATTTCTCCTTTTTCATTATGCTTAAGGTAATGTTATAAATTGTTTCTTCTTCTAGAACATATGATGGAAAACTGACTGACTTGTGTTCATCTATTAGGGACCAGTTGCTTTATACACAGTTTCTGTTTATCTTTAGGCAGCCCAGGTTATCTTGAGTCTATGGATAGTACAATTAAAATTAAAGATGTGAATGTTGCCTTTCCAAGATTTACAGTGTGTAAATAAGGAAGAGGCATTGAAAGTTGCCTGCACATGTACTGGTTCTTGGAGTCAAAGGGAATGGCTCCACAGTTCTAAACGGGAAGAGCTCTGAGATCCTGACTCACAGCTCTATGTTTTCATGTACGTTTAGAAAATATAACACTTCAAGAGCTTGATTTTTATACATGATATTGTGTAAAGCTTTATTCTACAGACATTCCAATGGCTAACTTGGCTCTCAGACTTTTTGTTTTGGCAAGTTAGAATTAAATTGCAATCTGGAAGAGGAATATCAGGTAAATAAAGAAGGAGAAAATATTCCGTTCACTCCTGTAGGAACAAGAATATCGACTATATCTCAAAGAATATGAGTTATCAGTAAGAACATGTAAACTATTTTTATTTCCTTGGTGTGGAAGTTCATCACGACCATTCTTTGCTATGGACCTGTGCATCCTGAAATTTCCTTGATTATAAACACTTTTAAAAATTTGCACTAACACAACATTGTAAATCAACTATACTTCAGTAAAAAAAAAAAAAGTGTAATTTTCCAAGTATGCTCTTTTTGAGGAACGGGAGTGGAGGATATCCTTGCCTGTTAGGAGAGTTTTTGATTTAAATTTTCTTATTGTTATAAGATGATATGATGATAAAATATACTGGGCCATTACACATCTAGAATTGATCCATCCATTATATAGGAGTAAAGGATGCTGGCATCATTCTTGTAGAAATAGCAGTGTTGCAAATAGCCAATTCATCGCTGGTTCCAATTTGGAAGCTGACAAATACTCGCTTTATTGCCCTGCCACATGCAAAGTCTATCTTTCTGCCTACACAGCACAAGTCAGTAACCTACATAATTCTTCCGGGATATTCTAAAAGCCCCAAGGCAGGAGTTCATACTGTATATATTTGGCATTCAGAATCAGATGAGGGAGCGAATTCAGTGACATCCTGGGAGAATTTCCAAATATTTCAAAATAATTTTTTTTGCAGTCCCTTCTATTTGCATTGTTGAGTTTGTGCTGTCCTGCTAATGTTTGCCTTTGTCATATATTTGTCATACATTAGCCATTTGGAATTTTGATTCAGCAAAACAAGCCACCATATTTAGCTACTTTGCTTTTTAGAGGGACCTGTTTCACCCGAAGAGGCTGAAGGGCCAAATCAAATCGGGGAGGCAATTCTTTTATTTGCTTGTATATTTTACCCTTTTAAATAAAAATATGAACAGTCATGGTGACATCTTAAAATCATGTCTGTTTGATACCAAAGTGAAATACTCCATTAGTAAGACAAAATAAAACAAAAGGAATTAGAGGTTGGACAACTATATGATTTGTCTTCCAAGCTGGAATACTTTCCAGAGTGAAAGGACATCGCAATGCACCTGTTTTAGGCAAAGTGGGATTCACGGTTGCCCTTCTTACAGGTGTGTTACGTTGCTGATCTAAGCATGCTTAAAAAGTAGGCTAAGCAGAATAGTGTCTTTGTTGTGCTATATCAAAATCATCTCTGGACTCACACATCCATGAGAGCAGAAATAGGCATAAATATGTATTAGAAAAGCATGTGTTTGTCCTTGGAGTACATGGACCTGAGTTCAGTTTATTTCACATCCCTGTGGAGCGTTGAGAGAGGTCTTTACATGCTCCCATCTGCTGAGATGACCATCTGTCCATCTGTCCTTGGCTTCTGTTACCCCTCCCTGCTGACATCGGAGGTCACTGTGTGCTCATCTGAACTTAAGCACCCTATTCATGCCTCTTTCAATTGCAACGTCCCCCATTTTCATCAAAAGGAGCCTCTTGGTTCACCTGTTTGGTGTCTCATTGATGCCCCTCACAGGCTCTGGAAGAAGGTATTTGGCTGCTTCCTGAGCCCTGTCGGGTGTTCAGGTTACCTGTGGAAGCTGTGTTAAATGGATCTGCCTAGACATTCTTTACAGGTGACTCTAGTGAGCCTTCTGTGCCAGGGGGAAATGGGGAGCTCTTTAGGGATGTGTATGCTGTGAATGTTTCAGGCGGGAAGCAGAATAAAAACACCCTCTACTCTCAAATTTCTCGATGTAAATGGAGAGACTCTGCCACTCCCTTCAGTCTCCGAGGTCTAATTTTCTTGTTCACCTCTCTTTCCCACCCCTACCCACCTCCAGTTCAGAGGATCTTTCCCTATGACATGCAGGGGCAGGATGGGGGCGATGGTGATTGCTGGCAGCCTGCATCATTTATTTGTCTAATATTCTGCCCTTTTTCTGGACCAGGCTCCTCCTCTCCTCCACCCAATAAAAGCCAAGAATTTTACAACTTTATTCTTTGATTCTTCTTTGAGCCTAATGCAGCCCTTGAATCTGGCAGCCTGAATGGGAGAGGATCAGAGCAAACAAAGTAAGAGGGTAGAGATGGCTGGATGGCTGGGAACCCCTGGTAAACAGTGACTGACAAATATTTCATTGTAGGGTCCCACCACCGCTCTGAATTCCTAGAGAGAGCAGGAAGCAAGTACTCTTTACCTTTTATGACTCCTACGTCCAACGCATGAAGGACTGTGGAGTAGGCATTGAGTAAACAGGTAAATTAGAGAAGTGAAGCACAGAGCCTCTGGGGTCTTTCCTCAGAGTCATTCCGGCTTGCTTGGGACCCCTGGTCCCCATTAAACCCCTTGCTTGGGCTGACTCAATTTCACGAATCCAAAGTCTATTGGGAGTTGTGGAGCAAGGTGAACTAAGCAGTAGCAGTGAGTGGATATCTCAAAACCAGAAAGAGCTCATATGCAGAGGGAGTTACCACCCGCCCTCCTGCTTCTTCCTCTTCCATGCGTCCCCATTCTCCTACATTTTTCCACCGGGGCCCGGTTGGCCTCAGGTGATGGCAGCCTGCTTCTCTAGCTCTCTACCTAAATCCCACTGTCTGTTGCTGTCTTGACAATTACGATTCAGAAAAAAGTAGCACCATCTATCCTGACTTATACCGTGGGCACCTTATAAATAACTACTGTTGAACATTCGCCTTATTTTTTTGCATATTTTTAAAGAATTTGAAATGATCCCAGAAATGCTCAGAATGACACACTCCTAAAATTTTTTTCAAGATGCAACTAAAAGTTCTCAGGAGTTTTAACAGAGTCTGCAGGGGAAAGAGAAGGGAGCAGAAAGAAAAGAGATGTATGTTATATATAATTATATATTATAATTATATATATCTAATATATATAATATAATTATATATTAACTTTCCCTAAGAGGTGAACTTGAGCAAATTAAATTTCTTGAAATGTATGGTTTCAGCTGGTTTCTGACTTGTCTCTATCTGATTTTCAACAGTGTTCTGTTCAGTTTTCATCTTAAGATACCCTCATTTAATGGTCTATGGTCTATGCTTTTTAAATAATATTCATATCTAACTGGATTTTTAGAAAATCCCATGAGTTAAGGAAGGTAATTTATCTCCACAATTTTACTAATAGGTAAACTGAGACAGAAGGTAAAAGAATTTCCCATTTCCTGATCTCTCTTAGGCTTTTATTCTCCAATACATATATATTTTAAAGAACAAAATGTGTATTTAAAGAAAAGATTGAATCTTAACCAAAGGGCATGAAAGAAATTTTATAGAGAGAATATGAGTAAAAATTTAGATTTTTAAATTTCTTTCTAATCTCTGGAGGGATAACAAAGAATAGTTGGTGTCATGATTAAGGAGAGCTGGTGGATTTTCCCCTTTACGCTGTCCTAAATACATCGTAGTATTGAGTCCAGGCTGAAAGGTGAAGATAGACAAGACTTGTATTTTGTCTGTTTTGTAGACACATTATTTGTCTTGGATTTACTTTTGAAAATTAAACTTATAAAAATAATGAAATGGAAATTGGAAGGGTGACCACTTACCCTTCTTGGGCACATCTGATCCTGCTAAAAAGTCATTGTTTTTTTCCAAAGAAATTCTGAAATAGATGTGATATTTTTGAAATATTTGTTAATCATATCAGTTTGCTAAAAAGGTAATTTATAAAAATCTGCAAATTTCATTGAAATACTTCTTTTGGTGGTGAGGAAACACATTTACACATGTTACCATGTTAACAGAACTGCCTGCCAGGGTTAAGAAAAGTGAGAATTTATTAATGTGATTATAGCATTTTCATTTTTTATTTCCCATACAATACCAAATTCCCATAGGAAGGGTATTAGGATAATATTTGTTTTCCCTTTGTTTTGCAGCTTTGATTCTCGATAATTGTAATTTGATGGTTGAATTATTTTGCATAATTCTAGATTGGGTTGCACATTTTTAGGACTAATTAACAAAGCTAAAATTTGGAAATATCCCACTGTAATGGAATACTGTTTTAATGTCCACAATTTGGTATAAAAACCTTTGTTTAGTGCATAAGATTTATAATCTATTAACTTATTTTTAACTATTTGGGATTGACTTGTGGAACATCCAAACGCACATAAACATGATTCATGCTATAATAGGGTTTAACTGTTCAGACTATAGTAATAAATAAAAGGTACAAAACACTTAAAATGACCATACAAATGATTAGCTTGCATTATGATCATTGCCTTTGTAGGAGATTCTGGCTGTAGGTTCTCAGGACAAATAAAGCAATATCTATTGTCTGATATTAAAAAAATTATTAAACCCAAGGTGTTTATCTATAATACTTCAATATTAGTCACTATAATTAATGTTATATGATTTTTTTCCTCTAAAAATCTGCATTTAAGTCTATAAACCTCCTCTCTCTCTCTCTCTCTCTCTCTCTCTCTCTCTCTCTCTGGAAATATACAGTGTCTTTCTTACCAAGAGATAGATATTCAACATTACTATTAATGGAACCATAATTATTGGATATTACAATTTTATTATCTTTACTGTCACTGCTGGTCATAGATGTAATTCTTTCTCCATTTCAAGAAAGTTTTTGAAGGATGATTATTAATACTATAAGTTACATGGGAATTTAAAGTGACAATTGTTACCTGTACATCATTGATATATTAGATAATTGCATTTAGAGTTCAAATTGGTGATGGATTGTATTGATTAAAGAGAAAAAGGTGGACATAAAATGAACTCCTAAAAGTGAGGTATTGAATCAATCCAGAGATAATATATTGCAAGGTTCAAAATGGACACCAAATAGTTAAAGAAAACGAATACACCAAGGCTGTTTGTTAACTCGAGGTAAGATGCTAATCCTTTATAGCCTGATAGGAATCACATATCCTTTCTTAGGAGTCTTATTCTCTGTTGGACTTTATTTGGCTTCTTCTTCTTATTACTACTATTAAAGTGAGCCAATCAGGTTGAACTAATTAATTTCTGTCAAATGAATCAATGTTTGGTGAATACCACTCTATGTTAATTTCCTAATCATTTCAAATTTCTCAGAGTCAAATATATTAACGCAGTGCTTGTGTGTGTATTGGTGGAGGAATGATTGCCCTGAAGGTTGGTGTAAAAGGCTTTTGACCATGAACATATTAAGCATTTGCATTCTTCATGTGTATAGAACACACATAGATAAGATATTGAATAGTATAATGACTGAAACAAAGTCAGAGATACGTAGTTAGTCCTGTAAAAAAACTTCCAATGAGACAGTGCTTTCTCTTGCTAGGTTTAGCCTATCAGTTGCCAATTTAGTTAGTGGCAAAGTGGTAAATTATTATATCTCCTATGTTCCCAGCAAGGAGTGCAAAAGTGAAACCAGCCCCCAAATTATGCCTTTTGTCTGTCAACGTGTCCCCAGGTAGACCTTTGCTATCTCATATAGATCAAAATCCTTTCTTTAGATATGTATAATTTTAGATTACACCTTTATACTAAAAAAATGTTGGGCCACACTTAAAATATTCTTGTCAGGTTTGATCGCTGAAAGAAATAAAAGGTGTGAAAAAGGCTGGAGAAGGTTCAGAGAATAATAACTCGATTGGGGATATAAGGTGATTTCATAAGTAAATTTACTTTAAAAGATTAAGGATTTATATTCAGGAAATGTGAAGACATAGAGGTGATATAATCAAAAACATTGAAAGCATTCATAAAGAGGGAAAAAATGCACCTAATCATTGGATACTAGTGCAGAAAATTTCTCCTTGAAGTTTGAAATGAGAGCTTTTCTAGCAAATAAGATGCTGCTTTACACAGTGAGCCCTGAAATGCTTAAACATGTTACTTAAGCAGGGATATAGTCTAGGTCTGTACGGTGCAAGACAGTAGCCACTGGCCATATGTGGCTATTGAGCGCTTGAAATGTGAGTAATGAATGACTGAGAAACTAATCTTCAATTTTATTTAATTTTAGTTCATTTTAATTTAACTTAATTTACTTTAAAGAAGCTGATGACCTCCTTAGGGCGAGTGTGGCTAGCATTATGAGAATATATGTAATAGATTCAGGGCTTAGAAATCACTCTTCCAACTGTAAAAGTGTTGTGCTATTTTATTCTTTTGGTTCCTTAATCATAGCCTTGTGTAGCTGCATCTGCCATTCTTGTGGTCCAGTCCTCCACCTGGACTTCCTCATTAGCTCTCAACGTTTTTACTGGGGGAATTATCTCACTTGAATACCACTAACAAATTTAGCCATTACTTCCTGCCTTCCTTCCTCCATAATCACGTGATTACATATTAATAGAAGGGCTGAACCCCAGAACCCTACCTTTAACTTCTCGCTCACTGATGTACTTTCTTTGCTCATTTAGTGAGTTTTCAGGCATGATAAAACATTTCTGGATTTAAAATTTTAATTATAATTAGGTACTTATATTTTTCTATTAGATTTTTATTTTTACTGGTGTCACACACTTAGAATTTATTGTTGTATTTATCGATCGCCTACTACGTGCCGGATAAAATTGTAGGCACTGAGAATTCAGTGTTGAACATCACAGACAGAAGCCCTGTCCTTTTGGAGTGTCCATCTTAGTGAAGGATACAGATAATAAACATGACAAATGCTATAAAAATAATAAAGCAATGGAAAGGGGTAGAGATTGACAGCGTTTACTGTTTTGAATGAGAAGGTCAGGGATGACCTCTTTTATGCATGGTACTTGGAAAAAAAGTGCTCAGGATGAGAAGAAAGAAAAAAAAAACCCTTAAAGACTCTGAAATAATATTTGGGTCCATTCAAGAAATAGTAGGGGGACTTCTCTGGCAGTCCAGTGGTTAAGACTTCACCTTCCAATGCAGGGGTTGAAGGTTTGATCCCTGGTCAGGGAGCTAAGATCCCACATGCCTCACGGCCAAAAAACCAAAACATAAAACAGAAGCAATATTGGAACAGATTCAAGAAAGACTTAAAAAAATGGTCCACGTCAAAAAAAAAAATCTTTAAAAAAAAAAAGAAATAGTAGGAAAGTCTGTGTGGTCAGAGTAGAATGAAGAAATGAAAATGGTATATAGGAATGGAAAGGGAGCCAAGAGTAGAAAGTATTGATCCTTGTGGGCCTGGTTAGAATTTTCTTTTGTCTTCTAAAGATAATGAAAAGCCATTGCTGGATTTGGTCAGAAGAGTAACCTGATCTGACTTATGTTTTAAAAGGACCACTCTTGCTGGTCTGGGTTGAAAGTCTGTAGGTGGAACAAGGTGGAAGGAGGAAAATCAGTTAAGAAGCTATTGTAATTATCCAAGGGATGCATGATGGTAGCTTGGAAAGAAAGGGGTAATAATGGAAGGTTTGATTTTTTTTCCTTAGAAATGAGCATCATACTAATATCTTACATTTGCTTGTGTGTTTGGCAATGTGGCTTCCTAGACCCTGGAACACAACTTCTTGGGTTTCCATCCTGGATCCATCACTTATTAGCAGTGTGATCTTGGACCTAAAACTTAATCTCTCTGTGATTCAGTTTCCTCCTCTTTCAAGTGGGGTTAATAGTAATATCCACTTCAAGGGGGTGTATGAGTTCATATCTGTGTAAAGCTCTTCTCATTGTTCCCAGTGCTTATATTAAGCACCATGCCATTATATTATTATTTATTCTCCAAACAAGCCTGCAAGATAAATATTTCTTTCTCCATTATAGAAAGTAGGTATGATTTGAAATTTTATTTTATAAATAAATTTGTTTTATAGATGAAGGACATGATCAACAACTAGTAAACGAGAGGATCAAAACCCAAGTCAAGGACTTCTGGCTCTAAAAGTAGGGCTTCTTCCTCCATACATTGTTCTGGTTGTTAGACCCTACTCCTTGGTTCCCTGTTGACTTCTCAGTTCTACAAATGTCCGGCAAAAGTTCCTTGAAGTTTCTTTCATTTTGCTTAACAGAGAGGTGCTGCAGGAGGAGGTCAGTATGGCAAGAAGTAACCTAAAGGACACACATATTTTTTCACCATGTTTTGCCTTTAAAATCTATGGTTGTCACTTGGTCCTATTGCTTTATTTCTTTCTGGGTTTCTCAGACTAACTGCTTACTTCCACAAGATAGTTCAGACTTTAAAAACATTTTTCTATCCCTTGAAGAAAATTTTCCTCAGAGTAGAACTCTTTTCACAGCAATATAGGGTATCTATTTATTGTCACTAAAATTATGTGTATGTGTGCCCAAATATACACATATACGTGTATATGTATAAAAATCTGTAATTCAAAAACATGACTTCATATCTCTATT
The DNA here is from genome assembly GCF_949774975.1 of Lagenorhynchus albirostris. NCBI lineage: Eukaryota > Metazoa > Chordata > Mammalia > Artiodactyla > Delphinidae > Lagenorhynchus > Lagenorhynchus albirostris. The sequence continues at coordinate 21,394,399 of NC_083108.1, read as the reverse complement.
TATATATATGAAGTCATATTTTGGAATTTGTTAGATTCAGGATTGCTTAAAGCCAGGTTTTTTCAACCTCAGCATTATTGATACTTAGGGCCAGATAATGCTTTCTTGCAGAGTGATGTTTTGTGCATTGTAGGATATGTAATGGCATCCCTGGCCTCTACCCACTAGATGCCAGCAGAATATACAACCCTGAGTTGTGACAACAAAAAATTGTCTCTAGACGTTGCAAAGCGTCCCCTGTGGAGGATAAAAATTGTCCACAGTTGTAAACCACTAGGTTAGAGACTTGGAAATATAATTTGTTTTATTTTTATGCATGAGACTGTTGATTTGTTTCCTTAAAATGTGAGTTGTGTACCTTTTTAAAGTCTGTTGCTTCTTCTTATTAAATGAGTATGTTGTCAACTCAGTATAATTTCCCATATGCCTCTCAAATTTTCATGGCATGAGAAGAGAAATACAAACGTAATTGGTTCATTATCATTCAAATGGAATGTAAGAAGAACAAAGCTAAACAAAATAAGTCATTTGATCAAAAATAAGTAGAACTGTTGACATATCTAGTGTTTAAACTTTAGTGACCCTGAACCCCATCAGTGAAAACGTTTGAACATAAACCCCAATCTATGTCTCTTTATTTACCACGTGCTAATATATTATAAAAATATACAACAGTTACACAATCTCTGCCAGAAAACAGAAGAGGAGAGAATATTTCCATTTCCCAACTCACTGTATGAAGCCAGGATTGCCCTGAAACTCAAATCAGAAAAATAGAGTTTTTTTAAAAAAAGGAAGGAAGGAAAAAAGAGGAAATTGACGATCAATATCTCTCATGAACTAACACACAAAAATACTCAGTCGAAACAGTGTGGTTTTGGCAGAAGGATAGATAGAACATGGAACAGAATAGAGGACCCAGAAGTAAACTTCCATAAATATGCTCAATCAGTTTTTGACAAAGGTACAAAACCAATTCAATGGACAAAAGATAGCCTTTGTAACAAATGGTGCTGCAGCAATTATGCACCCATGGAGAGAACAAAAAGAGCTTCTACCTTAACCTTACATCTTGTACAAAAATAAACTGAACATAGATCATACACGTATATATAAATTATAAAGTTAAAAAAAGTTTAAAATATGATAAAACCTCTAAGATCTAAAAATAGGCAAAGGGTTCTTATACACTAAAAGAATAATTTGTAAATGGGAAGAAAAGATAAGTGGGACCTCTTCAAAACTTAAAACTTTTGCTCTATTTAAGACCCTGTGAAGAGGTTGAAAAGACAAGCTACAGAATGGGAGAAAATATTTTCAAACCACATCTTTTAGAAAGGACCTAGAACATATAAAAAACTCTCAAAATTAACAGGAATGAAAAATCAGTTAGAAAATGGGTAAGCGATGTGAACAGAGTTTTCACTGAAGAGGATACACAGATGGCAAAGGAGTACATGAAATGATGTTCAACATGATTAGCCATTAAGGGAATGCAAGTTGAAACCATAATATGATATCATTGCACACCTATCAGAATGGCTATAATAGGGACTTCCCTGGTGGCGCAGTGGTTAAGACTCCATTTTCCCAGTGCAGGGGGCCTGGGTTCAATCCCTGGTCAGGGAACTAGATCCCACATGCATGCCACAACTAAGAGTTTGCATGACGCAACTAAGGAGCCCACCGGCTGCAACTAAGGAGTACACATGCTGCAGCTAAGGAGGCCACAAGCCACAACTAAGGAGCCCACGAGCCACAACTAAGGAGCATCCCTGCTGCAACTAACACCCAGTGCAACCAAATAAAGAAATTTAATTAATTTTAAAAAACTATTAAAAAAAAAGAATGGCTGTAATAGAAAAAGAGTGACAACTCCAAAAGCTGATGAGGATTTAAAGAAATTGCACCACTTGTACATTGCTGGTGGGAATGTAAAATGTTACAACCACTTTGGAAAAGTTTGACCATTTCTTTATAAACCAAACATTCAAATACCGTACAACTCAAGTATACAATCCTATGCGTTTTTCCCAGAGAAATGAAAACTCATGTTCCCAGGAAAACATGTACAAAAATGTTCATAGCAGATTTATCTCTAGTAGACAGATCTTTAAATAGTCCAAGCATCATTCAACAGATGATACCTAAACACAGTTACCTGTTAATTAAGATACTCCCAGAAATGAATATTACACCATCATATACTGAGTACCCAATATGTGCTCCCTGGGTCAAATTTATCCCCCTCCTTTTTTAAGTAAGTGTTTTATTGATGCATAACATAGACCAAAAAGTACATATGTCATAAACAAACTGCTCGATGAAGTTTCAAAAAGAACACACAGGTGTAACGAGCCCCCAAATCAAGACTTAGAATGTGACTGGCACATGTAGGACCTCACTGTGCCCACTTTTCTAACTCCATTCCATGGAGAACCACAATCCTGACTTCTGACACCATAAATTAGCTGCCTATTTGGGGACTTGATATCAATGGAATCCTATAGTACATATTTTTTTTGTGTCCACCTTCACACAGGCTGTTGACTGTGGTTGATATCCATTCATTCTCATTGCTGCATAGTATTCATTCCAATTACTATACCACAATTTATCTTTTTGCCGATGGACCTTTTCTCCTTCAGTTTTTGGCTATTATGAATAGTGCTGCTATGAACAGTCTTGCATTCTCCCCATTTTGTTCTAATTCCAGACTGTGGTGTTGCTTTTCCTTAAAGTATGACACTTAATGTCCTAATACATTCTTGGATCTTCAAGCTGAAAAAAAAAAAGAAAAAAAATGTAGCAGTCCTAGAAATAGAAAGCAATCTGTACAATGATACAAATGGTGATTGATCATCGTTAGGGTATGAGTCTATAGGATAGGAGTGTAGGAGCCTGAGAGAGCATGGGACAGAGTATCTACCCTCTAGGTCTGTGATATCGCAGATGAGAGCATTGCCATGTGCTGGCAGTGGGCAGGGCTGGCTTCCCAGGTGAAAGATGGAACCCAGGGTTTGGACTTGGAGAGCTCTCTTATAAGGAAGAGTAGTGCTTTCCAGGCAAAAGAAATGTGAAAAGGCATGGAATGAAAATATCAATGGCTTGGGTTAAGCAGATTTGTGGAGGAGAACGAATTTATTGCTCCTTGTTTAGTTTGCTCTTAGATTCTCATTTGAGGGATAGGTAGACATAAGACTCACACTGAAATACTTCTGCCTTAGTGTCTCTTTAAAAAAAGAAAACCCAAAACTGCACCAGTCTCAGAAAAAAGTGTGATGCAGGAGGTGAAACTGAATGTGGGTGAACAGAGCCCAGCATGCTGTATGTGTGTGTGTGTATAAATATGTATATATACATATATAGATAGATACAAGTTCTCATTCTCTTTTTGCCTCTTATGTGTCTGTGCATGCCTGAAAAATGTACAGTCCTGGCAATTATTAAAACCATTCTTTACTCATAAACTGAAAATGTTTGACAACAGAGCCAAGGGAGAGAAGAACGATGGGACCCCTTACAGTGCATTTTTGTTTTAGCTGCTTTTAAGAAAATATCTACCTGCCCCTGCCTGCTGGCTCACAGCTCCTTCTTGCCTTGCCTTCTCTCAGGCAGATTAATCCCCTGTCTCAGCATTTGAGGTACTAATTAATTTGTGACCCCGAATGAGGGCCAGGGAATTCTAACCATGCCCCCTGAGTCGAAAGAGTTCAGTAAGTGGATGGAAACCCATCTTGCTAATTATATTTTTTGGTAACAGATGAAAATACCTGGAAAGGTTTCCTCCTCGGATGATTACATCTTTCTGAATGACAACTTTCCTATTTATTAGCTCCACATGCCTTTGAAAAATGCGCTTGAGTGGGAGAGCTCGAGAATGTTTCTGCCAGATTGGGAGCCGACCTTGTGTTAGCAAGTGACTTTCTAAAGCTCGGGCTGCAGCTTTCCCAGGTTTCTGCTCCCAGCGCCTGGGTTTTGCTCATGAAGTAAGGTGTTGCATGCCCCAAGGGGCAAACTTCTTTGTTAAATGTGAACTCCAGTGTAGTGAGCATCTTTTTTATTTATATTAATTTTTCAAAAAGGAGCTGATGGGAGGAGTAAGGACCCCAGAGATCAGATGCTTATGTGCAGATTTTGCTGATACAGGAGAATAACAGATACTGTATCTTAAAAGACACATGAGTCATTTAATCATTTTTACTAAGCTTTACTGCTTAGGATGTCTGAGTCAGTTGCAGTGAGACTCAGGGCAGGGGAGGAACAAATAAAGCAAAGTCATAAGAAAAAGAAAGAGCAAAGGTTTGGTTACATTTGCCTCTTTGTGATGAATCTTTTGGCTTTACTTCAGGTTCATTGCAGGTTTATAGAGAGGAGCCCTGGTGGGTTCCACCTTGGTTGTGATCAGGCCTTGACTGAATAATGTAGAACTGAGGATGGAGGTAATAGGAGAGCTGACATCTGGCTAATTGCCATTCCAGTTGGGGTTGCTTGACAATTGAGTGGAAATTGCTTGAAGATGAAGAACTTGCAGTGAACTGTGATGGACAGAAGTGTCTGAACAAAGAGATGACAGGAGAGCTGGGCGGGAGGATGGGAAGGAAAATCCCTGCCGTATCTTCCTCTCTCGTCTTTTCCTCCGGTTGTGTGTATCTCAGTAGTAAAAGCTATTGGTTGAATGTCAAGTAGTTCAAAAAGAAAACAGAATAATCCCAGAGGCAGGGGAGTTGGCAAAGCTGGAGCCTCATTAATTTGTCTTCGCTTTGACTTCATCAAAAGCTGATTTAGGTAACCCAAGGGTTCCTTCCAAAGCCAGTGCCCCCAAGCTGGTCAGGTCCCAGGCCCTTCAAAGCATAACTGCTAGTGCTGGTATCCACAGTTATGGCTCTGTGATCCTCCTACAAGCACCGAGGGCTGAGAGGTGACTTCTCAATCATCAAGAGATTTTCCATGGCTGGTCACTTCAGGGACCCTCTTACTCTACCCTTCAGCACGTGTGGCTACTATAGCCAGTGAATCTATGTTCATTTACTTAAAAAACATTTCCTCCTTATCCCTGCCCATTCTCCCAACAGAAACTTCTCAGGTAACACGTATACATTTCAATTGTGGCTGTGTGAAAACCAGTGTAGATGACTAAATGGAGTGATATTAATGGTAGAGTTTTCTGGAGATTTCTGACTTGGTGGACAATGCCCCTAGAGAAGAAATTGGTAGGTAGGCCACGCTTTATGAAACCCCTCACGTCTTCCCTGATTTGGAGAGGTCAGCTGCTTGCTGATCCACTTCTTTTTATGCATGGTTTTGCTCCTGTTGTCATTGTGGTCTTACAGGTTTGGTTCAAAATACGTTTTGTTCTATTTCTGTGCTTTTTTGGGGGTGGGGGGAGGTTACAGGCAATTTAGTTGTTTCCGTTAGAATTTCCTAGTAATTGTTAGGGTCGGGCAATCAAAATATTTTTCCATTTTATAGCATTCTTGTTAAAGTGGCTCACACTAATCATTTGTTACTTCAGTTTGTATTGTTCTCATGCATAAGAATTGCATTGCTGTGGTTGAAATCTGTGAACAAACTATTTCGCCTTATATGCAGTTTTGAAAATCGCTGTTACTTTTCTAACAAGTGAATTTCAGGTTCTGTTTAAGTATGCAAACTTTTAGTTTAAAAGGGACTGTTTAAGAAAAAAATAATGTGTTTTTCCTCTGTTTTAATTGCTAATATATTTCAGACCGAAAGCTCTATAGAGGGATTTCGTTTTGTCTAGAAGACAGTCTCCTTATTCTTTTCCTTCCTTGGTACGTGTACATTCAGACCGTGAGGCTCTGGTTTTGTATAAAATTTTAAAAGCATCTTTGATTTATAAGTAATTTTCTTTGAGATTTAACTAAATGCATCCTTTTGTGGTAAATATACATTCATAAAATAAACTGTGTGTTACTTTGGAGAGCAGATACGGGATTCTGGGTTACATTATTTTAAGGAAGTTATGATTTTACAAATAAACGTTAGGGAAGTTACCGTGATTTTGAAACTGGAAAAGGTGAATGGTTTGTCCCATGGATTGTTTATTAATAAACCACAGTTTTGCTGTGTTGACTAGAGAGGACGTAAAACTTCACAGTGGTTAGTACCGAGCTCCCATCTCTCATCCTCATATTGCCTTTTCAGGCAGAGCAAATTGCAGAGTTAAGGTGGTACTCAATAAATATTTGTTAGAAATTAATGAATAAATGAATAATTTAGGCAAAAACTATTTATCAAGTCTAAAAAAATTCCAGTCCTCAGTCTTATTCAATAAATATTTTCAGCACACTTACTTTGTAAGAACAATAAAGTGCAAATTCACAAATTTTTAAGGAGCTGATAGCTTTGTCGGGAAACTAAGAGGGATATAATGAAATGACTAAACAATCATGAGGCAGTGCCCAAGATTATATAGAGTGTTGAGTTACTCAGGGATAATTACATGGTCAAGAGAAAATTACCTAGAGATACACTCATGGCAGTATCAGCATTTACGTAGTCCTACCATTTCTACATTATTTTTATTTTGTTCATAAATGTTCACAGGTTTTTGTTTAGATCTAGATGCCATGGCCGTGCTGGCCAAACCCAACATTAGACAAAACAGCAAGTAAAGAGAGATCCCTTGTGCTCTCTAATTTCCCAGGTGCAGTGCCTATGTGATGACCAAGGGTTACACCAAATTCCCTAGTAAAGCCTCCACCTCAGTCTGACCACACTCTCTTCAAAAGCCCTCTCTTTTACTTTCTACAAGTTGAGGTTGCCTTATACAAGACACTCAGTTAAATTTGGATAAATAATAAATAACTTTTATTATAGGGAAATATTATCATGTTGTAATATTTGGGATGCACATGATAAAAATATGTAATTTATCTGAGATTTGAATTTAACTAGGCATCTCAAATTTTTATTTCCTAAATCTGGAAAACCTACCCAACACCCATCTCCACTGCCACTTTATCATTGCATGTAATTTCACCCACTCTTCAGAAGACAGAGTCTAACTGGAAAAATATATATATATATATACTCAGGTATAAATGTCTTGTAGCTTGATTAATGAATAGTCATCAAATTAAATGTATTCATATAGTTCAAAGAGGAATTTGTTTTTCCAGAGGATCAGTCTTCTGAAGGTACATTTTTGTTTGTTTTTGTTTTGCGGTCCGCGGGCCTCTTACTGTTGTGGGCTCTCCTGTTGCGGAGCACAGGCTCTGGACGCTCAGGCTCAGCGGCCATGGCTCACGGGCCCAGCCGCTCCGCGGCATGTGGGATCTTCCCAGACCGGGGCAGGAACCCGCGTCCTCTGCATCAGCACGCGGACTCTCAACCACTGCGCCACCAGGGAAGCCCCTGAAGGAACATTTTTATCAGAGATATTTTATAGTGTTCCACCTCAAGAAAATATTAGTACCTCCTCCTATTTAAATAGCTAAGATGAGGTTAAGTGTGATATTCCTTGTTGAATCTCATATGTGAAAGTAGTAATCCCACAACCACGAGGGCAAGGTACTTGGCCTTTTTGTATCACAGTTTCCTCATGGACCTAAATCAGAGGTTTGATGTGAGGATTAAATAAGTTAATATATTTCAGTACTGAAAATAGGATCTGGCCCACCATAAGCCTGTGTTAGCCATGGCCACCAGTTGTTTATTCTGATGACATCGGTACAGACTGATCATTTGTTGTCCTTCTTATTTACTTGATGTTTTCTGAAATGTGGAGGAAGAACACTTGATTAGGAGTAAGTAGTAATGGATTTTAGTCCCAGATCCCCCGCTGGTTTTTGGTGACCTTGAGTAAACTTAGCCTGAGTTTCTCATGTACAGGTTCTGCATGGTTAAATCTCAACTTTACAATACAGGGGAAGCATCTGAGTTGCTTGAGAGGAGGTATAGATTTCTAGGCTTCTCATCTGATGTCTTGATTCTGGAAGCCTGAGAATAGGCCAGGATGAAGATAATTTTTAGTAAGCTCACAAGTAAATCAGATGCAGGTGGTCCATGGACCGCACATTGGGATATAGTGGACTGGATGACCTCTCAATTCCTTTCCATTTAGTTGTTAAGATGTAGACAACCGTGATTCAAAGTAATTAACAAAACTGTTTAGATTAAATGTCTTATAAATGTCCTACAAAACGCACAAAACCTCATTTCAAAAGCTGTATTAACTGCATTGTGAATGCTTCTGGTTACTTTTATTGGGCAACTTAATCTAGAAAGGTTCTTTCATGAATTTTCATCAAGTTTTTAACAAAGCTCTGTTGCAAATGGTGAATTATGCATTAACATATGTTCATGCTAATTTATACACCAGTGACAGATTTTTGGCATGGCATCAATAATCCAGTTATATTTTTAAAGTTTGTTTATTAATAACATCAAGGAATTTTGATTATCATTTAGACAGCAATGTATCATTTGAACCCAATTAGAAAAAAGTAAATTTTGCAGTTCTTGGATGTCTGCATACTTGTCCAAGGAACAATAAATGAATCTGAAACTAACAAGATAAATATCTCCTGCTCTTCTCAATTAACAGTTTGTACAGCCGTGTTGGATTGTCTTATGTCAATGTCTTGTCATCAGATGGAAATGCAGGGTATTATTATACCAACTTTCTCTAATATCCAAATAATTATGGGCTTACCTAGTTGAGTCCTGAAACAAGACAAAAAAAATTGTAATTTTGGCTAGGTCTCTTCTAAAAATTTAATACAATTTTACTTTATTTCTGCATAGTCTTCAAAGTTAAAAATTTCCCATAAAGAAGTAAAAATAATCCTGTTAAGGAGCTTTATTAGTATGTTTCTCTCTCTCCAGTATACAATTATTTAAACATACTGGTTTTTAAATAAACCTTGTTTTGAGAAGCCATGATGTAGACAAAAAAAAATTCTAATAAGTACATTAGAGGATGGTTATTTATATGATTGAAAGATTTTTGTGCATTACAATTTTTTTTAAATCTACAATTAAAAAATGTGTCGATCCCTGGAAGAAGCCCCTACCCTATTATACTTAAATGTGAGTCGTCTCAAATAATTTTATGCCCAACTTTTTGGAAAGACATTGTTAATGTAATTGGAGGTCACACTTTTCTATACAGAGCAAGAGTTTTATCACTCACCGTTGCTATCTGTAGAGAGACATCAGCTCCCACATCTGACAATTATATTCCAGATATGGTTGAAGAAAATAAAGTTAGTAAGACTGAATCAATTATATGCCCACTTTATCCCTTTGGTGACAATCAGCAGAACCAAAGAGAGCTCAGGAGCTTTGATGATGCCTGCTATACTTCCATATTAACATATTTGCAAGTACCCTTCGCTGGGGGTGGGGGAAGTGGAGAAGAAAAGAGCACATTTTTAAATTAGATTTTTAATACCACTCTCGTCATGGCAGGGGATTTTAGTTTTTGGGGTTTTTTTTAATCATAGAAAGAGCATAATTTTGGATAGCAAAGAGAACTGATTTTAAATCTTGGTTCTCTCAATTATTAGTGTCAAATTATATAACTTTTCTGAGCGTTTGCTTCTCTTATTTGAAATAAAGATTACAATGCTGTCTTTACTGGGCTGTTATAAGAATAAAGTTATCTTTATAAGTGCCTGAAACAGTATCTGGCATTTAAGAGGCAATCAATCAACATTTAAATGTATGTCCTTCCACTCTGACATAATAAAGATGCCCCTGCTTTACTTTCTGTCTGTCTCATTAACCCACTTGCACATTTAGTCTATTTGATGTCATTCCACATCTGTTGGTAGGTTGCTTTGCACTGTTTAGTAAATGCATATGATCATCCAAACTAGCCTGGCAGAAACTGGAGTCTCTCCCAAACTCGTCATCTACCCTTTGCGTGGTCTGTCTTTCCACTCCTATTCATTTATAACATTCTATCGCAGGGATTGTCAAACTATGGCCTCTGGGCCAAATCTAGCCACTCACTTGCTTTTGTAAATAAAGTGTTATTGAGGCACGTCCATGCCCATTCATTTACATAGTGTCTTTGACTGCTTTTTTCACTTTTTTTTTAAAGACTGTTTTTTGATGTGGACCATTTTTAAAGTCTTTATTGAATTTGTTACAATATTGCTTCTGTTTTATGTTTTGGTTTTTTGGCCATGAGGCATGTGGGATCTTAGGTCCCCAACCAGGGATCGAACCTGCACCCCCTGCACTGGAAGGTGAAGTCTCAACCACTGGACTGGCAGGGAAGTCCCTGCTTTTTCTCTTTCTTTAAAGGGTAGAGTTGAGCAGTTGTGATACTTTATGACCCACAAAGCCTAAATTATTTACAATTTGGCCATTTGTAGAAAAAACGTGTAGGCCTTTAGTCTATTTCCTAATAAAGGGTAGCTAGACTTTTAAAATTTAGCTGATTAGGAATTAAATGCTTGTTGATAAATAGATGTGGAATGAATGGAGAATAGAAAAAATTTGATAATTATCAGAGACAGATTTCTTAACTCTGATATTAAGAATGGTGACAGTGAGGACAGAGAAACAGTATCATTTAGGAGAAGCAACAGAGAAAGATGGAAGCCAGAGGAGATGCCTTCTGCCATTAACTGCTATTGGTCCTTACTTGAGTTATGCTGTCTCTCTGAATTTCAGTTTCCTTATGTGTGAAATGAAAATGATAATTTCTGCTCAACCTAACATCATAAGATCACATTACCTGAAGTTAAGGTACTTTCGTGTTCTATAACTTTTATTTTGTTTATGTGATAATGATCTCAGTGAACACACTCTACTTCAAGACAGAGTTCAGGATGCTTTCATCTTTGTTTAAAGATTTCAGGGGAAGTGGTACCCTTGGGGAAGAACCAGGTATGAGTTAAGTAAGGATGTAGGAGGGGTTATTAGAAAGCATTTGAGGATGTAGGAAAGCTTGTTTGACATGGAACAGAGTTTCTAGGGGCCCAGTCGAGAGAAAGAAGGAAAAGTGAAGGTCAGAGAAGAGAAAGCAGAGAGCTTGGAAAGAGTGGAACTAAAGGGAGAAATAGATGGTCAATGGCCTTGCAATGGGGATATTAGTATGGTGAATTTAGGGGGCCAGTGTTTCCAAGACAGTGGGTGATAGCATCTCTGGTATGTGGGAGCCCAGACACTGCCGGTGGCTCTAAGGGTAGAAGACCTGGTGGTTGGTCAACTACAGTTCAGACTGGTCTGCTCTCTGGGAGGCTCTTCTTGTCCAGTGAAATGGGCACTGACCTAGGATTTAGAAGACCTGGATTTGAGGCCAGGCTATTCTGTCTTGTGTCACTATGTACAAGCCTCAGTGAACTCATCTGTAAATTTGGAGTATCTTCCCTGTACTTCCCAGGACTATTCAAAGAGTTTCATGAAATAATGGGCCTCAGTGTGTTTTAAAATCTGTCCAAATATAAACCAATATTGTGATTTTATTGAGTATAATATCTGAATAACCACAAAAGAGCATGGGCTTTTAGTATATTTCCAGAAGAGTTAATAAATTTATGCCTATACATGCACACACACATGCATGCTCGCTCACTCTGTCACACACACACACACACACACACGTGCACTTATTTCATAGTTCCGCCTTTTTAGTTAATATAGAAATAGGGATGATACTGCTAGTCTCATAGGTAGTATTTTCTAATCATTAGGTTACAAATATCTCTGGAAACCTTGATGTTTATCCGAAGTCATACATCAATACCTTCTTACCCAGTGAGCACAAGAAATCTCTTTCTAGAACAGAACCCATTTTTAATATCACTGGACATGGATAACCTCCTTCTGATAGGTGTATGATCTAGGGCTTTTATCTGGGTTCCCTCTACATGGATTAACAAAGCGCTGTGTTACACATGCTTCTGTTCTCCCTTTGATAAAGGAAACCATCACTGAGAGGTGATAGCATATCTTGAGAGTAGAATACTAGGTTTAGAGCAATTTCTTCTTCCTCTTTTTCACTACAGTAAATGATATCCACATACTACATTCAGACTGCTTGGGGAATATGATGAGAAGAAAACAAATATACAGTCTTTCTTTAAACAAAGGAATTTTATGGAGGACTACACAAAACAGTGGTCCTTTTGTTATAATAAATGCATAGCCAGTGATTCTGCTGATGAGCAGTTGGTTGGAAATGTTTTATTAGTCATGATTTATGGATGACAAGTTTGAATAGTTATTAAGCTTAATTGCAGTTAAATGATGGATTTTTCCCCCAGTTGTTTATCTTCAGGGCAAGGATGAAAGTGAACGTGTTAGAAAAATGGAGAGTTCAGTGGTTGCTAAATGAGCTTATTAATGTTTACATATGTAACAATTTAGGGCATTAATTTGTATGTGTTGGAAAGGGCTGACCATCTCATGTCACTGCAGAAAATCCCACACAAACCATCGCCATTTTGCTTTTGGATAAACACAACACACAGCTGTTCAATTTCAACCACAAGTTCAAGTTTTCGTGAGGTTAATTTTGTTCTAGCTGTGGCTGGTAAAAGTATTTTCAAGAAAATTAAATCATGACACCTATTTGGCTGTATTAGGGCATTAGGTCAAAAGCATCCAGGCTCTGCCAGTTCTGGGAAGGGAGGGTAACTCGTCTGATCCCCAAGAGCTCTGCCTTATTTCCACGGAATGATTTTCTGGGCAGCCCGTTTTACCTTTAATACAAAGGGTCAGCAAAGCAGATTCACCTGTTTTTGCAAAGCAAAAATAAAACCACCGAATTTCTGAGCTTTGAAAGCTGGTTGCTCCTTATTATAGCTGAAGATGATATAGAACCTTGTTACAGACTTTATGGAAGATGGCACAAGTGGTTTAAAGTTCTCAGATCAGTACACTGGGGTAATGAACTGATCATAGGTTAGGCTGGCCTCTTGTATGGGTGAAATATTTCTCTCCTCTTATTCCCCCTTTAACTCATTGGTTCTTCATTAAATACATTGCACACATAGTAACATTTCAAAAATACGACAGACATGTGTGTGTAGGTATATATATATGTGTGTGTGTGTGTGTACATATATATATATATATATTTTGAGATATATTTCAAATACAGTACAGCAGATGCTATTTTGTTGTCAGGAACTGAGATTTACTCTGGTGACCTAAGAAATGGGAGATGTTTTTTATAAAGATATGAATGAAAATAAGGAAGTCAGAAATTTGATCACACATCTGGCTTTTATATGAGAATCTAGAAAAATCTGCACCACCTGGTTTCAAGAAAGAAGGAAAACAGTGGTACCGACGCTTGCCAGTGCCTGAGTCCATTCTGACTGCTATAACAAATTACCATAGACCTCTGGGTTTAACAAGAGAAATTTATTTCTCACAATTTTGGAGGCTGGAAGTCTGAGATCAGGATGCCGTCACAGTTCCGTTCTGGTGAGAGCCCTCTTCCAGGTTGCAGATGGCTGACTTCGTATTGTATCCTCGTGTCGGGGAAAGAGTTGGAAAGGAGCTCTCTTGTGTCTCTTTCACATAAGGGCACTAATCCCATTCATGAGGGTTATACCCTCATAGCAGAATTACCTCCCAAAGGCCCCAGCTTTTAATACCATCACATTTGGGGTTAGGATTTCAACACAGAATTTGTGGGGGACACAAACATTCAGTCAGTAAGAAAAGTTGCAAAGAGACTGGAGCCTGGCTCAAGAAGTGGAAATCAGTAACCGGACATAGAACCCTTCATGATCCATCAGTTCTAGTGACCTGGTTATCACACTGCTTCTCAAGAGCAGGGATTCACTGATCCCCACTATAGTGTTTCATTGTTAATGAAGATCCCATAACGCTCCACACCTCTGCTTCTCTGTTTATTCTGTAATTAACTTTTATCTCTGAGCTTTGTCCACTTGTGGTTTCTGCCTATTCATCGCTTTCAGCACCTCATGGATTCTCCTTATTATGTTGGGTTTATTGACGGCTCAACTTCGTGTTTCTGCACACATTTTCTGAGATGAAAGATATGATTGGTGTATGGGATTAGTCATCCCATTTAAGGCAAGCTTTCACCAATTAGGCTACTGGTTGGCATATAGATTCGGGTCACATGCCTATATTAATTAATCAGCTGTTGCCAAGTTGACATAAATGATAAACTTTGCCCACATAGTGCCATTCTGTACAGAGGAGGCTTTGAGTATTCTGAGGCTCAGCCTTTTACTGCAATGGGTTTTCTCAATTGACCATGACAATTAAAAATGGGTCAATGGGGCTTCCTAGTGGCGCAGTGGTTGAGAGTCCGCCTGCCAATGCAGGGGACACGGGTTCATGCCCCGGTCCGGGAAGATCCCACATGCCACAGAGCGGCTGGGCTCGTGAGCCATGGCCACTGAGCCTGTGCGTCCAGAGCCTGTGCTCTGCAACGGGAGAGGCCACAGCAGTGAGAGGCCCGCGTACCGCAAAAAATAAATAAAAATCAAACTTATTTCCCTAGAGAGGTGCTTAATCTTTCATACTATCTTCCATTCTAAAAGTAGACCATTGAAATATGTTTCTCTGTTTGATCTATAGCCTATCAATTTCCAATATTTAATCAGTTTTCCCTTGTTTTTTCTTGAACTCTTCTTGGCTTGTGAAAATTACTCAGTACTCCTAACTTAGAATATTCCAACCACCTCTCTTGACACCCATGCTCCTAACTCCCTTTCGAAGTTTCTCCTGTTTTACTGTTACCTCTTGTCATCACTTTCTCTGAGGCTGAGTACCTGTACGAATACCTCTTAAGGTGTTCTGAAATAATCCAGCATGATCCATGTTTTATTCTTGATCTTAAAAAATAAAGAAAGTAAGAAATTACATCGCCCAAACGAACCCACCATCTTAGGCAGCTCTTACTTTTCTGTGAGCCAATCTCATTTCCATCACCACCACCACCCTTCCGCCTTGCACAGTGCAAAGGTAGAGATTGTCCTGTGATCTTTCAGACAGATGTAGTTGCCCTCACAGCCATCCTCAAACCTACAGATAAATCTTAGTGGCCTCTGTGCTTATGCACATATCGAGGGGAATATGTGCAGAAATTAATCTAAATTCAACAGTGATCCCTGTGGTCTAGATTCTTCTACTCGGAAGAAGAGGTTTATGCTGGCTCTTAGAAAAAAGGTCAAAAAAGCACGCTGGGCAAATGCATTCTGCATCATGATGAGAAAGGGGATTTCACACCAAAGATCTGTTAATTCTCTTGAACATTGCTTAATTTTGTTTTCTCATTTGTGAGAAATTATCAGTCATACCCTTTCCCACCCTCTCTCCAGCCGCTTCCACTAATCTGCTTTATGTTTTTATGGGTTTACCTTTTCTGGACGTTTCATATAAATAAGAGCATACAGTATGTGGCCTTTTAAAAAATGTCAATGCATGTTTTGTTGAGGTGGTTGTAGAGTCATGTGCCATTGTAATAAATAATACACAAAGGTCCTCTTCATCCTTAACCCGGTCTCTCCCAATGGTAACATCTTATATCATGGAAGTACAATAACTTAACCAGGATACTGATGTTGATACCAGCCACCAATCTTATTCAGGTTTCCCATTTTTACTTGTAATCATTTGTGTATGTGCCTGTGGATATATTTGGTTTTAAACAGTTTTGTCATATGTGTAGGTGTGTGTATCTACCACTAAAGTCAAGATACAGAGGAATTCCAACACGACAGGGGATCCTCATATTCTCAAGTTGCCCTTCAGTGCTATCCTTTGTGACCACTAATCTCTTCTCTGTTTCTGAAATTCTGTCATTTCAAGAATGTTATGCAAATGGAATCTAACAGTTTTTAACCTTTTGGAATTGACTTATTTTATTTTATTTTATTTTTTAACATCTTTATTGGAGTATAATTGCTTTACAATGGTGTGTTAGTTTCTGCTTTATAACAAAGTGAATCAGTTATACATATACATATGTCCCCATATCTCTTCCCTCTTGCATCTCCCTTCCTCCCACCCTCCCTATCTCACCTCTCTAGGTGGTCACAAAGCACCGAGCTGATCTCCCTGTGCTATGCGGCTGCTTCCCACTAGCTATCTATTTTACATTTGGTAGTGTATATATGTCCATGCCACTTTCTCACTTTGTCACAGCTTACCCTTCCCCCTCCCCATATCCTCAAGTCCATTCTTTAGTAGGTCTGTGTCTTTATTCCTGTCTTACCCCTAGGCTCTTCATGACCATTTGTTTTGTTTGTTTCTTAGATTCCATATATATGTGTTAGCATACGGTATTTGTTTTTCTCTTTCTGACTTATTTCACTCTGTATGACAGACTCTAGGTCCATCCACCTCACTACAAATAACTCAATTTTGTTTCTTTTTATGGCTGGGTAATATTCCATTGTATATATGTGCCACATCTTCTTTATCCATTCATCTGTTGATGGACACTTAGGTTGCTTCCATGTCCTGGCTATTGTAAATAGAGCTGCAATGAACATTGTGGTACATGACTCTTTTTGAATCATAAATCACAGCAAGATCCTTTTTGACCCACTTCCTAGAGAAATGGAAATGAAAACAAAAATAAACAAATGGGACCTAATGAAACTTAAAAGCTTTTGCACAGCAAAGGAAACCATAAACATGATGAAAAGACAACCCTCAGAATGGAAGAAAATATTTGCAAATGAAGCAACTGACAAAGGATTAATCTCCAAAATTTACAAGCAGCTCATGCAGCTCAATATCAAAAAAAACAAACAACCCAATCCAAAAACGGGCAGACGACCTAAATAAACATTTCTCCAAAGAAGATATACAGATTGCCAACAAACACATGAAAGGATGCTCAACATCACTGATCATTAGAGAAATGCAAATGAAAACTACAGTGAGGTATCACCTCACACAGGTCAGAACGGCCATCATCAAAAAATCTACAAACAATAAATGCTGGAGAGGATGTGGAGAAGAGGGAACCCTCTTGCACTGTTGGTGGGAATGTAAATTGATACATAAGTCTCCTGACTTATGGAGAACAGTATGGAGGTTCCTTAAAAAGCTAAAGATAGAACTACCGTACGACCCAGCAATCCCACTACTGGGCATATACCCTGAGAAAACCTTAATTTATAAAGAGACTGTTTTTTTACTTAGCATGATTCCCTGGAGATCATCCAGGTTGTTGCATGCATCATTAGTCTATTCCTTTTTATTGCGGCATTGTATTCCATGGAAGTATGGCAGTTCAACCATTTACCCACTGGGCTCTTTCAAGTTTTTGGCTATTATGAGTAAAACTGCTATGAACATTCTTTGTAGGTTTTTGCATGAATATAAGTTTTCATTTCTCTGGGATAAATGTCTAAGGGTGCAGTTTTCAGGTGGTACAGTAATCGCATGAAGTTTTTATAAGAAAGTGTCAAACTGTTTCCCAGAGTGGCTGCACTATGTTAAACTCCCATCAGCAGTGTGTGAGCAGTACAGTTTCTTTGCATCCTTGCCAGCATTTGGTGCTGTCACTACTTTTTATTTTAGCCACTTTGATAGGCATGTAGTGAATATGTAGCCTTTGTGACTGGCTTATTTCACTTAGCACAGTTCAAGGTTCATCTAAATTAAAGCCTATATTAGTATGTTATTGCTGAATAATGTTCTGTTGCGTGGACATCCATGCATGAACTAATGGAAGACTATGTTAGGAAATAGTCTACTATTAAGAAAGTAGTAAGGAAAATGCTTTCTGAATTTCTTCATACTGAATTCTATTTAAAGTATAGCTTCTCTTTTTAAAAGCACCAAGCGCTGTATTAGATAGTTTTTATGTATTCTCTCGAACAAGTTTCATAAAAAAACATATGACCCAAGTCCTGATGGGTAAACTGGAAACTCAAATATTAAATCAAGATTATAGAGAAAAAGAATAAATCTATCAGGAAGACTTATTTAACTTGGCTAAGTCAATTTTGAAAATAAAAATTTAATGCCTCCAATTCATGACAGACCCACAATATGCTTCCTTGTCCCATTAGATTAATTCACACACTTGGCCTGCTTGGCCTCATGAGGAATTCGAGTTTGCCAGACCTGACTTACTATCTGAGTCATCTTACAGATAAAGAAATTAGCATTCATTCATTCACTGTACAAATATTTGTCGAGAGCCTAATATGCATTGAGCCCACAATAGATGCTGTGATTCAGAAAGGCTAATTAATTCAGTCAAGGTCACCAATTTAATAAAAGCAATGATTAAGTACTTGATTGCATATTGGAGAGTAAAATTTCATCTTTCTTTTGTTTTGTTTTGTTTTTTTGTGGTACGAGGGCCTCTCACTGTCGTGGTTTCTCCTGTTGCGGAGCACAGGCTCCGGACGCTCAGGCTCAGCGGCCATGGCTCACAGGCCCAGCCGCTCCGCAGCATGTGGGATCTTCCCGGACCGGGGCATGAACCCGTGTCCCCTGCATCGGCAGGCGGACTCTCAACCACTGCGCCACCAGGGAAGCCCTAAAATTTCATCTTTAATACTTACTTTCTCTGGATCCTAATTAAAGTAATGCAAAGAAATAGTTTAGACTTAAGGTAGTTCATTAGTGATCTTTACTGTTTTGTTTTTTTTTTTAAAGAAGTGAATTTGTAAGGATTATTTTCAAAACATAATATCTACTTAGCTTGTCAAATGTATCATATTTTGTAACTTTGTTGGCAAATATTAAATCAAGTTTATAGAAAAAGAATCCAGTAGCCAGGCTACCTGGCATGTCAACTCTCCACCATTGTAAGTGTTGTCCAACCTCATTATGTGTAGCTGGAATACAGAGACTGAACATACTATATTATTGTCACTAATAAACTTGAGTTGCTCCTTTACCACTTTTCTCCACCCCCCCCACGTCGATGTGAAATTTATCTCGAGCAGCAATATGCGTAAGTTGCCTTTGAAAAAGAGGGACGTGGCATTATCAGTCACTGCATGAATGAGTTGTAGCCAGCTCCATCACTGGAGAGAGCAGATGATTACAATCAATAATCAATCAAAGAACTAGTGACAATAATCACACATTACCTGCTACTGTGAAAGCTTCACACAAAGCTTAATATTGCAAGATCCAGTTTCTGGATAATAGGTGCTTGCCATTGTCCTGACCCTGCTCCTGGCAGAACAAGCCTGGAACCCCTACTTAGGCGCTCCCCCTTTTGGAAAGTTTAGCAATAGTTAGGCAGAATTGAATGTGAGAGAAGAAAAGCACCATTGTCTCAGTCCTTGCCTAATTTCTTATGACTCGCTGTACCCTGCTTAGTGTACCACTAAGGCCATATCAGGTATATCATTGCACTACACTTCTCATTCATCAGTCAGATGCATTTTTTGAAACTGTTAGCAGAAATTGTATAACTAGATGTCGAAGTCATGTCCAGTATACTGTCCAATTAAAAAGCACAGCGTCTATAAAACCAGAATTAATTTGGAAAAATTGTCTGGGAGGTTTATTGGAAAGTGAATACTCTTTGTAAACACTAAAAGAATTCTTCAAGTAGGAACAATTCTTAAAAATACAAAGGCTTTTGTATTTAATGTGGAAGGAAAATATTCTGAGAAAATTGGTGCATGGGGATTTTTTCAAACTCAATCATTCAGCAAATCCTTGCTGAGACCCTACTATTCACAAGGACAACTTAGGTACCTGCCCTTCAGGACCCAAATATCTGGTATATGAAAAAATAAAAGTAGATTGCTTAGTGCTATAAGAGTTTATGCATGTGCTTGGGGACCACAGAAGAAGAGAGAGAAGGGATTGAGGGTGTTGTGGATCTTCTGTGAGAAGGTGGCTTTTGAATTGAGAATGGGAAAAGAGTGGGGAAAAGTCATCCCAAACACAGAATCAGGCAGGCGCTAAGATAGGATACAAGAGCAAGAGAGCGTGACATTTTCAAGCACCAGTGTGAAGATATGCGTGGTTGGAAAGTAGAGGAGGGTAGAGGCAGGGGACTTTGGTGGAAGGAAGAATGATACATGGGAGAGAGGAGGAAATGGAGACACAAAGGTATGTTGGAGCTAGATTGTCAAGAGGGGGAGTGAATAGACCAACTTGGATCTTCAAGAAGGCCTCTGACCATAAGAGTGGAAAAAAGACAGAAGTGGGAAGCTGGGGGCAGGTGGACTATATAGTAGGCTGTTTCTCCCTAACTTATGTAGTTTACTCAGCACAACTTTTTAACTTCCTCCAAAAAAAGAAAAACTTCCTAGCGATCTGGCCTTCACCAAGGGTCTTCTCTCACAGATCTTAAGGGGATTGTTTCTTTGTTTTTTGTTTTTTTTTTAATTGGGAGCAAGACACTGTATTACCAATACAGGGATTTTCAGTAAAGCTCACAGTATCAATCATATTAAAACTTGAATGTTCCTTGAAAAGAGGTGGCCTGCATTCCAGGTCTCTGATAGGGCTTCCAGCCCTAGTGTAAGGCCAGGCAAAAGTTGCTGTGTTTGATTTAACCATGGCTAAATCTTCTTCAAAAATGAGTTTGGAAATACCCCAGATTCTATCCCTCCCCTAGGATGTGTCCCCTTTCTTTCGAGCTAGAATGCCTTTTCTCTTTTATTACTGATTTTGCTTCCATTTGAATGTTCAGTAAAACAAGCTTAATTCCCAAGAAGACTCCTAGACATTTTCACAGAGAAGTTTGGAGCTTTTCAAACGATCTATTCTTTAAACTTCCGTGTTGCTGACAGTCAGGCCCTCTCCGAGAACCAGGTTTGATTATTATTTTCTTCATGTAAGGTTTAGACTGAGTGCAGTGTCCTTCTGATTTTAATCATCCTTAAGGAGGCAGAGGCTGTCAGTAAGAGAGGGCAGGGAGCCTATGCTGTTCTAGTGTGGTGTTGATTTGCGTCTTTTTATACTAGAGAGTTTAATTTGGAAGCTCTGGTTTTTCTTCATCTGAGTTTCCCTGCAGGTCCTTACCTCGTCATGAGAAAACCATCTTCAGTTCAGAGGGCAAACACCAACAGGAAGCAATAAGTCCCTGAGCTTTTGCTTGAGGAAATAAATAAATAAATGCAGTAGTAAGTAAATAAGTGGATAAAGTGATATTTAAAATCTTCCTTTTGATATCTTTAGACTTGGATTGCAGAGCATAAACAAGGAACTGTTGGGTAGAATTTTGAAATGATTAGCTTTCATGGGTTCTAAAATTAGGCTGTTGTGGGGTGAGTGTTTGGAAATCAGCTTTTTCAAAATGATATTTCCCATTCAGTGTTGAAAAGTAAACACAGCTACTGTTGAGGCTGCTGTCTGGAGGCAAATACATAGTTAGCTGAAATCTTCTTCCTGGATATAAATATCTCCTGGCTTTCCAAACTCGGAGACTTAAAATTACTGTCGAGAGGAGGCAGCTACGGTCCACAGCATGTGAACATTTTTGGACCCCCTGGAGCCCTCTCGTTTCCCCAAATATGGCAGGTCTGGAAAGAAAAGGAAATAACACAAAGAGAACAAAGGTGTCGATTCCTAGAGGCACTGGCATATGCCTTTTCACTGTCTGTGAATGCAAAGTGTTTATTTCACCCTTGAGAAACTGTAATTATACCTCGAGATATTTGTCCAAAGTCAGTCAGTGGTGTCGCCATGTTTGTGCCCCCTTCCCCTGCTTTGCAATCCCGTTTTGCATCTCAGATGAAGTGCAGCTCTCACCTGTGAGTACTAGAATGTTTTTGTCTTCTGCCATTCCCTGCAGGATTACACTTCTTTCTTTCCAAATATCCAAGTCTTTCCCTGCTCTTCAGGCACTGGCTGTGGCCTCTTTACTGAGCTTCCTACCCTGGATTCAATCTGTTCATGAATCATCACCAAGAGGTTCTTGCTGAAACAGAAGTCAACATTTCATTCCAGCATTCAAACAACTGTTGGCTTTGGCTGGGCTCCCTCCATCCCCAACATGGCAGCAAACCTGCACTACATCCCGACCTATTCTCAAGCCTACTCTTAGCATCCTCTCCTGCTTACCTCCAGCTACAGTGGCAATAGTGATAGGGTCCTGAAATCTGATGACTTCCCAACTTCCGGCAGCCCTTCTGCCTTGTTCACACTAGGGATTCAACCTGAACTATTTCTTTTCATTCATTATATACTTTTCAAAGCCTGTCTATGGTGATATCCTCTTTTCTCCCCAACACTTTTTTTTTTTTAACTTAACCTCATCACAATGTTACTTTTACAAAACAAAAACAAAACACCTAAAAATATATGTACCATCACCAACACCTATGTAATCTTTCTTGATGTAACCTGTTCAAACTGAATTTCTTTCTTCTCTATTCTGACTATATTTTGTCTCTATTAGTTTTTTATTGTGTAATAAATCCCACCTCGTACTTTGGTTGGTTTTGTCTGTCTCCTTCCATCCCTCCTCACCTCAGGCTGGAAGCAGCTTCCGGATACGAACTGAGCCTTCCTCATGTTTTTTCTTTTAAATAAATTTATTTATTTATTTATTTTTGGCTGTGTTGGGTCTTCATTGCTGTGCGAGGGCTTTTCTCTAGTTGTGGCGACTGGGGGCTACTTTTCCTTGTGGTGCTCAGGCTTCTCATTGAGGTGGCCTCTCTTGTTGTGGAGCATGGGCTCTAGGTGCTCAGTCTCAGTAGTTGTGGCGCACAGGCCTAGTTGCTCCGCGGCATGTGGAATCTTCCCAGACCAGGGCTCGAACCCATGTCCCCTGCATTGGCAGGCGGATTCTTAACCACTGCGCCACCAGGGAAGCCCTCTTCCTCATCTTTATATCTCCAGTAGCTTTAGGACAAGCTCTGCTAGACCCATACCTCTCCAGAGAGGGGCTTTCCTTACTACAGAGTCTTACTTGTCATAATATAATTCCCTCACCCTTAGTTTCTTATAAACATATCTTTGCTTTTAACACTGATTATAAACTCCTTCATAGCAGAGATTACCTATTCTCCTTTTGTATTTTCCAAAAGAGACTAAAATATCAGACACGGAGTAGATTTTTAGCAGTGTATTAAATGAGTGAATGAATGATATATGGTGGGTGACAAGGCCTCAGTGCTAAAGTTGGTGGCTGGCCTGGAGTGGACAGACATATGTGTAAAAAATTACAGTTAGCTTCTTGCTCTTTCCAGATGGAAAGGAGTTTGATGATGGCAATTATATAGTAATCAGCAGTTTGGGTTTGGGATGTCAGAACATGAACTGGTTTGGGGATTCTTCAAGCCTCATCTCTGAGTCAATATATATTTTGAGCTCCTTCTTTAATACAGAAGGAACAGAAGATTTCATAAGGCTTAATTTAAACTATAGTGAACTTGGGACCATAGAGAGATATTTTCAGAATTCATGGATCCCTAGGAAAAGTTCTCAGAGTTCCTGAAGGAAATATTCTCTCCAGAGGTGCAAGTGCAAATGTAAGGTAAATCCATGGAAAATAAGCTTGATTCAAAGTTGAGGCATATCTAAGTAAAGGTCAATGGGAAACCCTGGTAATTAGTCAAACTGGAATTCCCAGAGGCTGTGTTCACTTTTTTCTGGTTGTTCTGTGAGATGTTCAGTGCCATTATCTTGATATAGTGGAAAGAGTCCCATATCACAGTTCCAATTTTTTGTTCATTTTCTTTAAATGTGCACACTAAGAAGTTAAAATCTCTTTGGAGTTTAAAATGATATCATTCCTTTTTACTTGACATTACTTTGTCTCTTTTTTTAAAGGTCCTTCAGTTTTAGCAGCATCAAGGCATTTGGTCTTAAGTATGTTTAATACATGTACTGGGGCCTAAAACATACAGTTACATTGCAGAGAGTTGGTGATAAAAGATTTAAAGAATATTGAAAGAAAATCCTTTATCTTAAGTAGAAAGTTTTAGGAGTTAATTATTTATGGAAGGCTACCTTACTTAGTGTAATTTTATCTCTGCCAGGACAAGGATGCTATCATATTTAACTTCTGTCTTCTTTCAGGGCCTAGTACAGGGCCTCATTCAATTGAATTCAATTTATACTGATGGCAGAATTAATTCTAAAAAAATAATAATAACCCACAAAATAAATGCACATGATAAAAACTGTGAAGAGGTAAAGGAAAATTAAGGAGCTATTATTCCTACTATCTTACCATCTAAGAAGGTAGACATACATTTAGCAACTATAGAGCCATCTCAGGCAGTGTACAATTGAATGCTTGGAGAAAATTGTGGATTATTAGTAGTTCTTCAGATCTTTGTGGCTGAGACTTTAATTACAACTTGCAGGTATCAAGTGTAGAATTTGACTTAGCAAAATGAAAGAGGAAAATAATTCCAGAAAGAAGAAAGTCAGAAGTGAAGCTGTATAGATAAGGGACAGCGTGGCTATACGGGAAGTTGAGAGAGAAAGGCATCCTGATTGAGAATAACAGGTTCAAGTTGAAAAGCATTAAAAGGTAAGGCTCTCTGGAAAAAAAAAAAAGCATTAAAAGGTAAGGCTCTCTGGAAGGTAAACCTGGGGGAATTTGAATGTCTACTATAGATAAACATGACTTGACACATGGCATCTAATCTTTAAATGTATATGATTAGAGGTAAATTTCTCATTTATGTTATTCTTTGGAAATTATTTGGGACATATTTGAGTCATTTTACTCCGTATATGATATGATAACACTTTCTGTAAATAAAAGAGCAACGAGGATTGAAGTGTTCGTGCGTGCGTGCGTGTGTGTGTGTGTGAAGGAGACCCCTGCATAACCCAGAGGACTGGGCTAACCAGACATTTGAAGAGAGAATCCTGCAAGTATTTGGGGAAAGAGAGTCCTAGCAAAATTCCAATGCCTTTGATTTGGAGAGTGAAGTAAACAGGAAGAGAAAAAGAAAGATGGAAGAAGGCAGGAGACTAGTCCTGAAGTTTGGATAATGTTTCAACTATGTAAGGATTGTAGAGATGAGTTTATCTTCTAGAGGGAAGGGTTTGGGTCCCACTGTTTTCAAGCACAGATCATGGGAAGCAAAGGCAAGTGGGGATGTGGTGCGGGAGGTATAAGACAAGGTATTGACACCCTCTCCTTGGTTTGAATCAATGTCACGCATCCTCTGACTCTCAGTTTCCTCATGCACAAAATGAGGCTGTTGACCCGGTCTTCCTAGGACGCTGCCAGCCCTATACATTTTACAAATTGAATTGCTTTATTAGGTTAAACATGTTATTCTGCTTTTGTCCTTTGTTTTAGATGTGTTAGTCTCATATCCCCAGTGAAATTATCATGGGATTCAGAAAACGCTGGTTGAATTGATCTGGTGTCTCTGCTCATGTCTCTCATGCTTTTAATAAGAGCACACTTGTTATTCAAAAGCTGGGTGGCGATGGGAGAAGAGGCACCTACTTCATCATGTCAAAGAAGGGCAAACAAACTCAAAGTTGAGTTCAGGGCTTCTAAAAATCTTATGGCCATCATGTTCTTAAAGTAGAAATCAGGAGTGATTTGTGGAAGATGGGGATGTTCATGTGGCCTTCATGCTGTTGACTTCAGAATCTATTTAGGTCCAATGAACTTTTCAGTAATCCTGTATATACCTGTCATCAATTATTTGACAAAAATATTCTTGATTATATTACATTTTCAGCCTGTCACCTTTTCTCCATTTCTCAGAATGAGTGTGTGTGTGTGTGATGCGTGATGTGTGTGTGTGTGTTTGTGTGGTGTGTGTGTGTGTGTGTGTGTGTGTGTGTGTGTGTGTGTGTAATGCTGAGGAGGACAAAATGAAGAGTAAGACTGGTATAAAAGTATGAGCAAGTACCAACTTAAACCCCTAATCTTATTTATATCTAAAAAAATCTCCTGACCACTGTAAATTATTCATTCACATGTGAACTCTGTTCTGTAATTTATTATTCACCATTGGATTGGATTTTTATTAAAATTACACTATCACTTATTTAAAGAAAACTAAACTAGTGTCATACTTCTGTCATCAATCGGGGTGTCTCTGTGAAGATTTTAGTCAGATTTTTCTTGTTGTTGTTATAAGGAAAACTTCCGTGCTTTAATTTTTTTTTTTTTGGCATTGATTCTCTGTCATGAGTTTGGCACCAATTTGAGTTTTTATGTTCCCTGAAAAATCTTTCCTTTTCATG
Source organism: Lagenorhynchus albirostris (assembly GCF_949774975.1). Taxonomy (NCBI): domain Eukaryota; kingdom Metazoa; phylum Chordata; class Mammalia; order Artiodactyla; family Delphinidae; genus Lagenorhynchus; species Lagenorhynchus albirostris. The sequence goes on along the minus strand of NC_083108.1, from coordinate 21,368,317 downwards.
CTTGTGTTTTATAAGTTGCTGGCTGGCCTGTCTTATGGCTGAGACCTACAAGGGGAGGTGAAGTCCACTTGCCCAAGAAAAGGTATTTGTCAAGGGGCAAAGTCTATGGTGAAAATCATTGAGTAGTGGTCCTAGAGAATCAGGGAAAAATTTGGAGATAGTAGTGTTTTCCCCTAGAAGGCAATTGGGCAGCTGATAGTTGGAAGCACCAACCCACTCTTGAATAGTGTTTCATTGTCCTAAATGCCTTTCCAAAGATCTTGTCTTGTTTGGTTCACACAGTCACTCAGGGAGCCAATTAGAGCAGGTGACATTGTCTCTACTTTATGGATGAGAATATGGTGGCCCAGTGTCTTGAGACTAACCCGGATAACATGGCACACAAGGTGAGGAGCCAGGAGGGGGCGCTAGTGCACAACATTTCTAGTGCAGTGTTCTTGCCATTCGTAACCCTCTTATTCATTATTTATCCTCTTCAGTCACCATATGGTCTTCTCCTTCTGCTGTATCAAGTAAGAGCAAGTGAGCTCAGAACTGTGAAGACGATTTTAATATATTTCCTCATTACCTTCAACTTTGTTGATGATTCTCTTTAATGCCAAAAACAAAAACAACAACAATCCTTCGATGGATTAAAAACTTTAACCTTTTTCTTCAATCAGTGGAGGCAACTTTCATAATCGTGAGAACAGAAGATTTGTGTTCTACCTCCAGATCCTCTGTGTTCTAACTCTACTACTTTTGCAAATTTATTTTTTGAGTGCTTATTCTTAGAAGTGGAAAATGAAGTGCATGAACAGATGAGATAAGGGATCCTTTTTAGCTTCAATACTTTATAAGGTTTGGATGTGAGTTTTGCCCTCTTGGGGCAGCAGAATGGAGGGCTTGCCTTGGCCTTAAGCCTTGCTAAGTAGCCTTAGCCTTCCATCCTTGCTATTCTTATTAAATGTTGTTCAAGACTCTCAAACCTCAAATCAAACCTGGTCCTTTCCCACTTTTTAACAAACAAACCTAAGGCTCTTGTACTCAGATCCTCTGGGCAGCTCCTAATACAGCACTTAGATGTGAGAAGAGTGGTTTAAACGTCTCTTTCTTCTGAAAGGATATTTTTATCATTATGGAGTTACACCTTTACATCTATTATAATCTTGCCCTTACACTTCAAATAAGGATATACTAGGACCTATATTGCTATGGACAAATGGCTTCTGAAGTAAAAATGTAACAAAATATGTAATTTTTCCTGTGGAATAATCCAGCTCTCATCTTAGATACCTGTGAATTTGAAGCTAAAAACCCTAAATTTGTTTAATTCAGTAGCATTCACTCAAAAGTTTTGAAAGAATAAATAACTCTAAATGTTTAACAAGGGCATGTTTAGAGTACATGATCCGTATGTATTTTAAGATTTGAATAAATTGAACGATTGAATTAAATGTCAGCAGAAGTAATTTAAACCACAGAACCAGAAGTGTCTAACTCTAAAGATGGAAAATAACTTAATGCTGTGACATTTCTGTTTTAAAATATTATCAAACATTCCAGTAGATTGAGGGGGCAAGAGGTTATATTTTAGAACCCTAGTCTAAAAGACCAAAGAAAATCAAAGAACATCCAGAAGAAGATTTTAGATTTAATAGGAGGACGAGTTGAGGATGTCATGAATGTTTATCTTGGGGAAGTAATAGAGAGACATGATGAATACCACTGGGTGTTTGAAGTTGTGCCACAGAGAGTTGGGCTTAACCTGCACTGTATTCTAGTTCCATAAATTTAACCTAGAGTTTAAGAAGATGAAGAGAGACAGGTTTCGCTTCAATATGAGAAGTGATAATTTATCGGTCAGATCTGAGTTCCATGTCAAGTAGAGGCTGGACAGAATGTTTCAGATCAGTGACGTCCAATAGAAATACAACGTGAGCAGAGCAATGGGTATAGTTTTAAGATTTCTAGTAGCCATGTTAAAGAAAGTCTTAGAAACAGGTGACATTACTTGTATTATTATACTTTCAACCCAATATATTCAAAATATTATCATTTCAACAAAAAGTCAATATAAAACCAGAGTAGGTTTTATATGATTTTTTTTTTCCCACTAGGTTTTCAAAATCCAAGGTGTAATTTGCAATTACAGCTCATCTCAGTTTGGACTGGCAACATTACAGGTCTTCAGTAGCCTTTTGTGGGTGGTTCCTGCTGTGTTGGGTAGTGCACTTTTAGAGTAACCAAGCATACTAACCAACCTGGAATCGCCATAATTCAAAACAATATCTGGATAGAATGGAGGCAGAATAGATATAATTCCCCAGGCAAAAGCACCTTTGGAGTCATGGCACAGATGTAGGCTAACAGGGTAGTCGCTTAGTCCTGGGGACTGTGGGAGAGAGAGGAGGATAAATGGATCACAGATCACTGTTAGTCCATACAGCACCCTTATATGAATTTTAAAATGGAACCCCTTCTGGACAAATAAAATACAGAAAAGGAGCATCTCACCCTTATCCTACTCCAGGGCAAAGTCTTGAGTAGAGAGCAGAGCTAGAGTTCAGTCCACCCTTGCCGCTTGGGCTGGGAGCCCTCCTGAGGCACTTCTTGGCATCTGTATCGCTGTGGGCTGCCTGGGAGCCAGTTTCTGCAGTGACTGCAGACTGCAATTTTCAGCAGTCATTCTTAAACTTTCATAGGTCACAGGTCCCTCTCCAAATTTGATGAACACCATGAACCTCTTATCAAGGAAAAATCATCAAAGATTCGCAGAGTGGCAGTGGTTCATGGACTGCCTTTGAAAGCATGAACCCTTTTGAGTCTGTGGACCTGTGGCTAATAAACCTGGCCACAGTAATAGTTGATCATATTTCTAATGAAGGCCCTCTTGTTCGGGGACAGAAAGTAGGAGAGGCACAGACCTGCTTATCTCTCCCCTGCCTAAAATAGGCTTCACGGATGTGAATTGAAAGTAACCTTTGTTCCTTGTGTGTTTTGCCAAGTCATTATTTTCTCTCTGAACTTTCGGAGGATTTTTCAGCTGCTGTCACCAGCTCTCCCCAAAGTTCTCACCCTGTCATGTTGGGGGAAGAGCACCTGGTGATGACTAAATCGAAGCACTGAAAGTTTTGACACTGGCCAAGGAAGAAGCAGGTCATTTGGTCTATTTTTAATGTCATCCCCATTGGCATTTCCTCCCAGTGTTTTTCTTGTGGTGCTACAGGACACTCCTTCCCTGCTGCCTGCTTCCTACTGTGATAAATGTTCATGATCACACAGGTCACATCTTCTATCAAGAACAATCGACTCAGCGTGCTGGGTCTCCAGTTCACTCCCACAGGCCGTGCTCTCCTGTGCTCCTCTCTGCACATCAAGGTTTCAGAACAGTGAACAGAAAGAAAACTTGTGAGGTTTTAGTTTCCTGTGTAGTAATTCTGCAGTATCATCACATTTAGAATATATATATATATATATATATAAAAAAAATGTGTGTGTGTGTGTATATATATGCGTGTGTGTGCATCTATATATACATACACATGCATACATACATATACATTTTCACTCTTTTAAATTTTACTCTTATATTTTTTTTTACATTTTGTTATTTTGTAATTTTTATTTTATATTGGAGTATAGTTGATTTTCAATGTTGTGTTGCTTGCAGGTGTACAGCAAAGTGATTCAGTTATACATATACATATATCTATTCTTTTTAAAATTCTTTTCTCATTTAGGTTACTACAGAATATCACTTATATGTGGAATCTAAAAAAATGTTACAAATGAACTTACTTACAAAACAGAAACAGGCTTGCAGACTTAGAAAACAAACTTATAGTTACCGAAAGGGAAAGGGGGAGGGAGGAGGGATAAATTAGGAGGTTGGGATTAACATACACACACTACTATATATAAAATAGATAACCAACGAGGACCTACTGTATAGCACAGGGAACTCTAAATTTTACTCTTTTAAAAAAGAACTTTTCCCCTTGGATTGACTGAACTTTTTCTAGAAAACTTAAGATCTGGACAACAGGTAACAGGTTTCCTTTTCTGTCCCAGTTATGACCATTATAATCACCCATTAAACTTAATGAGCATTGGGTTATTGAGAGTGATGCTATGCTGTATTATACCTTTTCAACTGCCACTGCAGCTTGGGTTAGAGACAGAATGATGAAGAACTATTTTATAAAACTTAGCAGTTTAGAGGTGTGTGATAAGTGAGGAAGACAAGGGAAAATAAAATCATTCTGAGAAACAGATAGTGCATCCAATCTGCAGGGGCAATGAGATGCTTGATTAGATTGTGGAAGCAAGGACTTCTTTCCTTCAGTCATTTTTATACCTTGAGGAGGAATTGCAATTGGGGAGTTAGTTTATAGTGAATCAGACTTGGAAGCTTCTCCCTGGGGATTGTAGGGAATTAGGGACCTGAAGACAGCTCTGGAGATTGCCTGTGAAAGTTTAAGGACGGTGTCCAGTGTCAGTAGAAGCAGGAAGAAGTACAGAAGGGCAAGGGCTTTTACTGACCTGATATTTTCTTACAATGCTACTCAGAGGTTGGTAAATGGATACATTTGCTTGGTTACTTCCATGTTTCTGAACCAATGATAGTGTGACTTCTTTTGAGATATAATTGACATACAATGTTATACTAGTTTTAGGTATTCAACATAGTGATTCGATATATTTATATGTTGGAAAATGATCACCACACTAAGTTCAGTTGACATCCATCACCACATGTAGTTACAGATTTTTTTTTCTTGTAATGAGAACTTTGAAGATCTACTCTTTTAGCAACTTTCAAATAAATAATACAGTACCAACTATTGTCACCATGCTGTACATTACATCCCCAGGACTCTCTTGTTTTGTAACTGGAGGTTTGTGACTTTTGGCCATCTTCGCCCATGTCACCCACTCCCTACTCCCTCCATCTGGCAACTACCAGGTTGTTCTCTGTAGCTATGAACTCAGTTTCTGTGTATTTTTGTTTGTTTTAGATTTTACATACAAGTGAGGTCATACAGTATTTGATTTTCTCTGTCTGGCTTATTTCACTTAGCAAAATGCCCTCAAGGGCCATCCATGTTGTTGCAAATGGCAGGATTTCCTTTTATATTGCTGAATAATATTTCATTTTATCACATCATCTTTATTCATTTATCAAACTGTGGACACTTAGGTTGCTTCCATATCTCTCAGAATCCGCAGCCTGGCCCTGCCAGCTTTGGAAGATCCTGGGGTGTAGGATCTTCCAGACATTCCAAATGCATGGCATTTCAGCAAAGACTTTCACACTTAAATGTGAAATATGGGGACTTAACTTATGTAGAAATTTCACATTTGTGGATAAGATGTGAATGATTTGATCAACATGTATCCAGTTAAGTCTTTTATTCTATATGCTTATTGAAATAAATAAGTTTAGATATTGAGCTTCTAGAAAATTTTGAGAAACATTCCTTATTGATTTAAGTTTATCTGGATCTGGGTGTCCCTGCACTGCGTTCTTTCTAGCCATATTTCCTCTATATTTGAGAGTCAGTCACTGTCAAGGTGCTGAAATGTGGTTAAAGAAAGCGAAGATATTAAACACAATAGTGCACAGAGGTTTCTTATGCACAGAGGTACCTTTCCGAAGGTACTTCTTCATGGCCCTTGCAAACTTGAATTTTCAGATATGGAAACTGACCTAGTCTTTGATGCTCCTGATTGAACTTTGCAGAAACTATATAGATGAAAATGAATTCAAGCCATGTTGTATACTGTCAATTCCAGCATTTAGTATCTCCTTCCTGCCATGACAAGTAGAGTCCCCCTGTGCACATGGGAGATTAGAGGACCTTCCGGTTTTGTTGCATTCCATTTACATACTCTTTTCTCTCCATCTTCAACCAGCTCTTTCTGTCAAAAGCAGAAGTTTCTGTCTTAGGCATCACCTTTGCCTCCCTGTCTGAGCCCTCATCTCTTAAGCACAGTGCCATTTTGCTCACAGCATCTTTCCTTCTCCTAGCCCCTTGTCTCTGTACCTGTTTTCTAAAGACCCACCAAAATGAGTCCTCATAACTTGTCCACACAGTGAACCCATGCTTTTCTGCTTAGCCTTCTTGTCTCATTCCTTCCAGTCCTACTGACGAGAATAATAGAATATTAGAGTAGTAAAACAACCGCATTCTAGGACGTTCCTTTTAAAGCTGATTTCACCTTTGGGTAATAGCATCTCCTATTTTATCAAATGTTCTTATTAACTAAAAGTTGCATTTCTTATCATACATGACATTATCTGACATGTAAAATATAAACTGTGGTTTATGGCTGACATTCATATTCTTCTGTCTGTCCCAGGCACCACACTTATTTCTTTACATTGATTATCTCATTTAATCTTCATAACAACCCCACATGTTGTATACTAAAATTCTCATTTCATAGATGAACCCTGAGATGCAAGGAGCTTACATAACCTACCCAAGTTCATAAACCGCAAAAAGCAGGGCTGGAATTTGAACCCAGGCAAGCTAGTCCAGGCTTCTCTACTATATAGTCTCCCATTTTAAATGTAATTACTCTGGGCCCTGATCATTCAGATTTCTCAGAGCCCTAGAGCAACTGTTACGGGCATCCCTTCTCATCATACCATCTGCAGAAGAGACTGAAGTATGAGCCTGGAGAAAGAAAGTTTCATTTTGAACTTAGTACAAATGAAATAATTGTCTGAGTAACTCTGATGTGAGCTTTAGAAGTGAATGAGTCCGTACTGATATAAATCGGTGATTGGATAAACTCGTGAGGGGGAGGAAACACATACCCCTTAATGAGGAATTTTAAATAGTTTAGGTAGATACTCCCCTCTCTCAACAAGTGGAACATAACTCCCCTTCTTAAGTGTGGGCTGTACGTAGTTTACTTCCAAAGAGTGAGGTATGGAAATGGGAGGAAAAGAGTAACTTTTTTTTTTTTTTTCTTTTTTGTGGTACGCAGGCCTCTCACTGTTGTGGCCTCTCCCGTTGTGGAGCACAGGCTCCGGATGCGCAGGCTCAGCGGCCATGGCTCATGGGCCCAGCCGCTCCGCGGCATGTGGGATCTTTCCGGAGCGGGGCACGAACCCATGTCCCCTGCATCGGCAGGCAGACTCTCAACCACTGTGCCACCAGGGAAGCCCAAGAGTAACTTTATAGTAGAGAAAAATGAAAAGCTCTACTTAAGTCACATGATCAATGTGAACATCATTGGTGATAAGTCCTGTTAATAGTATGTACCCTTCATAGGAAGTGATGAGAGTGGCTCTTATGTGGTCTTCCTCCCCTATACCAATAATCCCAGTCTAATCATGAGAAAAATAGCAGATGAACCCCAGTTACGGATGGTTCTACAAAATACCTGACCTGTATTCCTGAAAGCTTCCCAAGTCATCAAAAACAAGGAAGATCTGAGAAACTCTGTCAGCCACAAGGAGCCTAAAAAGGCATGAGGATTAAATGTAATGTGGTATCCTGGAGAGATCCTGGAAAAGAAAAAGGGATATTAAATAAAAACTAAAGAAATCTGAATAAAGTATGGACTTTATTTAATAATAATGTATCAATAGCATTTCATGAGCTGTGATAAATGTACCACACTAATGTAAGATGTTAACAGTGGGGCAACTAGTTGTGAGGTATATAGGGGTGCTCTGTACTTACTTTATAACTGTTCTGTAGATCTAAAACTACTCTAAAACATAAAGGTTATTTTTTAACAAATGAAGGGTAAAGATAACCTAGAATGGGAGATACGTATATAGAAGTTAGGGGCAAATAGTTTTGTGTCTTTGTAACTAAAATTTTTCTGCTTTCCAAATTCAGAAACAATCCTGCTGTGTACAGCGTAAAACAAGGTCAAAGAAAAGAGTGTTATGAAATTATCTAACAAAGAGAGAAGGTGGTCAGTGGCGAAAGTACTGGAACTGCATGCCAATGATGGAGGTCACGACAGAACAGGCATAATGGGGACTTGGCAGGCATGTTCTCTTAATTGAAATGTCAGCTCTGTAGGGTACAATCAATGTAGGAGAGCTCAGAACAGAAAAAAAAGGTGGCAAGGTGGAATCATACCTCTGAAATATTAATAGTGGCAGTGTACTTCAACTGGTCAATGAAATGGACAGTAAAACATTTTGGAGAGGATACAGAAAAGGCAGAAGAAGACAGAAAACCTCAACGAAGCTCTACCATACATTATAATATTGATATGATTGTCTTTGAGGAAATACCTAAACTTTGGGTCATAAAGTTGTACTACCAAAAACACAAGCTTTAACAGATCTGAAGTTTTTCATTTGAAAAGACAGTGATCCAGTGTAAGAGGGGGAAAGATGCTCTAACTAAATTTTTAGTAGTAAAGTTACTAGTTTTTACAGGCAGGCTTTGAATAATGAATGAGCTATCCACATTCATAACGTAATAAGTTAGAAGAGCTCTTGAAAGGTCATATAGTCTCCCTTCCCATTACCAATCCTCATCTCCTCCCCCCACACACATACACTATGTAGCACAAATTAATATTCCTAATAGGATAGCTATTGAAAGAGGACAGCAGTCTTCTTTGGTGACCTATCATGGAGCTCAGCTATCCCAGTAGGTGGCATATTCTATTCCAAATGCCTAAGCTGCAGATAAAGTCTTTATCTTCCTCTTACTGTACTAAGATATGCACCTTGGAGTCTTGGGAACTTCGGTTTTGGTGTGTGAGGTATTGATATATGTCAGAGAAAACAAAAGATGGGAATGATCTTTCCTGGACTTTCAGATATTGAAGCCCAGATGTGTAGAGAAATAAATCACTGCAACAAAGAACGTCAAGTTAGAAACCAGCTTATCGAATAGTAGGACACTATAGATATAGAGATTACAGAGAGTGGTGGATTGATAGGTGAGTGCATGAAAATAGGGAGGTGTATGTGCTGAAGGTCCAACATGGGGTAGACTGTATTTTCAATGTTAGGAGAATGGAGACCCGCAGGAATCAGAAGGGCAAAGCCAAGTGGCCAAAGAATCATTTAAGGGCACTTGAAGGACCTTGTGTCCATCAAGAAAAGGAGTGGATATAATCAGAAACTTCTTACGTGGTTCCTACTATCATGCAAAACTATTACTGAGATATAGGTGCCCCAGGGTCTGAGATGAGGATGGATGGGAAGGTTGGAGAGATGGGAAATGCCACAGGGTAATCTTAGGGTAAGAAAAATATGGGAATAAAAAGGTTTATTTTAAAATTCATAGTTAAGCTGTTTATATAAAAACAAAATGGAGAAATGTTTACTTATCAAATTTAGATTTAGCCTTATTAGATTTATATTTCAAGAGGAGATGTCTTTTTGAAATCAGCATTATGATTTTGGCACACTTAGTTCATTCTGAAAGGGTGAAAATAATTGGACGGTATAGGGATAAATGTCCCAAATTTGAGTGGAGGTTTTGAAAAGTTCTCAGGTCACTTCTGGTTAGAGCAAGAGAAGAGTCAAGGCTGCTGCCGGCAGCTGATGGCTTAATGCTGAAGGGTGGTGGAGAGTAAGCACAACTCCTCCACTCCTGCCCTACTTCAGGCTCCTCTGCCAGGGCCAAAATGTCTTTGACTTGATGCTGTGAAATGAACATATGTAAATGCATAGACAGAGCAGAGACTGCAGTGATAATGGGGCAGAGAGAGGGTAAGTTTTGAAGCTGCCCTGAATGAATTCAAGTCGGCTTGACCAGGTGACACAAAGCGAATGGTCCATGAGATCAATGAACTACATGTCAAACATGACTTACTGTTCAATAAACAATTAGTGTGCACCTCCAAGAGACAGAAGCTGTGTTAGTTTCTGAGAACACAAAGGTAAATGAGTGAGAAGCCCCGCCTTCGCTGTGTGAGTGCATGCTCTGGGAAGGAAGCCAAAAAATGGTCAACAATAATGACAGTGTATGGAGGGCAATTACAGAAGCTCGGAGGGCTTCTAGAGGCGGGCAGTGGAGATGAACAGAAAGGATGCTGTTTGTGCTAGTGAAGGATGATTAGGAGTTTTCCATATGGACTGAATGAGAAAGCCATTTCAGAGAAAAAAATATATCAACACTATATAACAGACATAATATATGTTATGTGCTGCCAGCTTACATCACGTGGTACCATCTATCAGAGCAATAAAGAGCACAGGATTTGGAGAAAATAATTCTAGATTCAATTTCCTATCCACAATTCCTAGCTACTTCATCTGAGAAAGTTATTTTACTTTTAAATTTTCATCTTCTTACCTGTAAATTGGGGTTATAAGAGAGGCTACATCATAAGTGAGGTAAGTGGTCAAGAAATGTTAGTAAGGGCTTCCCTGGTGGCGCAGTGGTTGAGAGTCTGCCTGCTGTTGCAGGGACACGGGTTCGTGCCCCAGTCCGGGAAGGTCCCACATGCTGCGGAGCGGCTGGGCCCGTGAGCCATGGCCGCTGAGCCTGTGCGTCCGGAGCTGTGCTCCGCAACAGGAGAGGCCTGCATACCGCAAAAAAAAAAAAAAGAAATGATAGTAAGTGTAAGATATTATTAACATTATTAATCAGATATTGTCAGATCACAAAGTAGAAATGGCCTCAAGTAAAAGAAACTATGGCAGATAAGAACTAGAAGAAAAGATGACTAGCAGGTTAGTAACTGAAGGAATGCCCTAAGGATTTGGATTAATGAGACCTTGTGCATGTTGAGAGACAAGTTGTAGTAACATGCTACAGGTGTTCTGTCTAGCCTTATTCACGTTCTAATCAACGTGGATGAATGCTTGTGAATTCATAAATGATATGACACTGGAAGGGCTTCAATGACTTAGGGTGATGTTTTCCAGCATCCAACTGATGTTGATTGACTAGCTGAAACAAATTCCTTGCATCTGACAACATGAAATTTCAACTTTAACATGAATTATAGAAAGTCCTAACTTGGAGTTTACCAAAGATCAGTGACAGAATGGGGAAAGATCTGTATGGTCAAAATCATATGTGAAAAATACAAGGTTGTGGATTTGCGTAGCTTTTAGGTTTGATGTTGGTCAACTAATGTGATTTGGATTTCATCAGTAAAGGTGAGGTATACCTAGGATGGTAGAGGTGATGGTCTCATTCTTCTCTGTTTTGACCAAAACACATCTACCGTGCTGATCTCTAAGAGAAATTTATAAACAAGTTAATCCAATTCACTTGATTACTATCAGGGTGGTAAAGGAATTTAATCCCCTCATTTATGAAATGTAGATAAGCTCTTAAAAGGAGGAGACTAGGGACACATAATTTCTACTCTTATACCTATGAAGAGTAGTCATGAAGAAAAGGAATTAGATTTATTGGGGTGGAATCTGAGGGTAGACGTAGGATGAATGAATGGGAGATAAAAGACAGAACTTAGGCTTGGCATAAGTAAGTCTAATGAGTTCAAAAGATGGAAAGTGATGTGTTAGCTAACAATGAAAGCTTCTAAGCATGGTCTAGTTGTACCAGGCAAAGACTACAGAAGAAACTATTGTCAGGACAGAGTTGGGCTAGATGGCCTTTATTTTTATTTATTTATTTTTTTGCGGTACGCGGGCCTCTCACTGTTGCGGCCTCTCCCGTCGTGGAGCACAGGCTCCAGAGGCGCAGGCTCAGCGGCCATGGCTCACGGGCCTAGCTGCTCTGCGGCGTGTGGGATCTTCCCGGAGCAGGGCACGAACCCGTGTCCCCTGCAACGGCAGGCGTACTCTCAACCACTGCATCACCAGGGAAGCCCAGGCTAGATGGCCTTTAAAGTTTTGTCCAAATCTGGAAATCTCTGATGCTGTGGTAATTAATAAGATTTAATAATGAAAAATGGTAAGCCGTGAGAGCCAAGTAACCATTATGGCTGCGGACTGAAAGTTAGTCAGAGGATATCTGGATTAATGTAAACCTGAAGGAGGACTGACGATGTTTAAAAAGAACATCCACAGTTAAAAACCTTTTGGGTGTCATGCTGCAGGAAATTCCAAGCAAATGTGAGGTCTAATTCAGTTTATCATTTATGATCTGGAAGAACTAAGAGCATGCACACTGAAGTCAGTACATGTTTCCTTAGTTACTGAATACAGAAACGTAGGCAGAAATCAATAAACATTTATTTCTCCTTTGGGATGTCAGTAGAGCCCTATATGCTGGAAGAATAAACTAGATGATCTATTTACTTCTCATTTGTACTGTCTATATGTCTATAGTAACAAAAATAATACACTGCAGGCTGAGAGCATGATTTTTTGATACCAGCTATTAGTGATACACACAGGAAGCAGAAGTACTCAAGTTTACTTTTTAGTAGATATTTTGGTTTGGTAATCTGGCTCTAAAGAGACTTGGATTTTTTTTAAAAAATCTGTTATTATTTAATTATATCAAACTAAAGGGTAGCATCTAGTTTTGATTCATTTAACCTTAATGGGAGAGAACAAGTCATTACTTAAAGAGTGTCTTATAGCCTCTGTTATTTCTTGTATTTTTAGAAATCATTTATTCCTCTTCAAATTGATGTGCTGTAATTATTCATTAATAATTCTTCTTGATGTTTCTGGAGTCATTCCATTACCCACAGTCATTATGCATCGTTTTGTCAATGTTTGCTATGATACTGAGATATCTATAGCTCATTGAGTCATTACATCCATTGGTGTATATCCTTTTAGTGAAGAATATCCAATTCATTCTGAATCAAGTTTCATTGAGAGATTTTCCAGGAACTTTAGAAACTGCTTTTATGTCCAGGGAGAAGAATACAGATATAACTCCTATATACCAACTCTTGAACATCTTTCATAGAAATCTTGACCTTGACTGGAGAAGTCCATTTTTGTAACCGGGCTGATGACCCGGAAGAGATTTGTTAATAACCTCCTGGGCCCCAAATTGTAACAAAAAGCAGCACTCCCTAGAATCACTGCCATAACTGTTTTATGCATTTAATGGTAGTTTGTACTAAATCAGCTCCATTATGGGTGGGCTTAATAGCCTTTAGTGGGAAGACCTAGAAACTTAAAAGAATGTCATTTCCTCTAGGTAATGGCATCCTGCATTTAAACAACCAAATCTGTTTGTTAAATTCGGAAGACTGGCACCACGTCATAGGGTGAAATGTTTAGCATGGTAAAGATAATGTATTTTTTTAAAGTTTAGGATTGGTTCAGACATTTAAATCCATTGTTATTTTGTCTGAATATCTTTTCTCCAGAGATTAAAATAATCTAATAATGAATTAAGCACCGTCTAAATGTTTATAAATTATTTTCCGCATTTCTTAGAAAAGACCAGGTATAAACTTCCTTCAGGGGCTTCCCTGGTGGCGCAGTGGTTGAGAGTCCGCGTGCTGATGCAGGGGACGCGGGTTCGTGCCCCGGTCTGGGAAGATCCCACATGCCGCGGAGCGGCTGGGCCCGTGAGCCATGGCCGCTGAGCCTGCGCGTCCGGAGCCTGTGCTCCGCAACCGGAGCCTGTGCTCCGCAACCGGAGAGGCCACAACAGTGAGAGGCCCGCATACCGCAAAAAAAGAAAAAAACTTCCTTCAGGCAAGTCTAATGTATGAAGGCAGTTTATAAAACAGATGTGTTAGTGTATGTTATTCACATCACAAAAGGCTCTTTTGTTACAAAAGGACGGAGCTAAGGGTTTCTTTAAATCTGAGCCCCCATTATGCATTTAAAACAGCATTTAGATTATCCAAACCTTCAAGAATAAACTTACTGTGTGAAGTATCATATACTTATTTGTGAACTTTGGTGAAATGAGTTATTCAGTAGGTGATTGACACAAGTCTGGCAAAAAGCCAGAAGTGTGAAAATCAGGACTTTGTAATTCTTGAAGCTCTTGTACCATATTATATCTGTTTCCATAAAAATATTTACAACTAGCTATTTTGAAATAATAGTAATATTGATATAGTACTTAAAAAATAAAAAAGTGTAAAGCTTACTTTCACTAGTTATATAGAAACTCTAGAAATATTTTTAATGAAAAATATACTAATTCATTAAACAAATATTTATTAAGTGCACATTATTTGAGCTGGAAACAACATCAACTATTTAAATTTCCCATTTGATCGATGAGAAAACTGAGGCCAAGAGAGGTGATATGGTTTGCTCAAGGTCAGTTAATGAACAGATGCAGAAATAGTAATAGTCTCAATTCCTAACTGCTAGCCTTTCCACTGCCCCATACATGCTGGTCATATATTAATTTACTTCCTTATTAAGAGAGATTGTTTTAAAAATATCATTCTGTCTCCATTAACTTATTGAAAATAGATGGATTCCTATTAAAAAGGTATTCCCTCTCTCCTTTTGTATGCCACAAGGGATTCAGGCAGCCATAAAACCTCGCACGCACTGCTGACAAAATACACAAAAGAATCAAAATCAAATTAAGTGATCAAAAATGAAAACCAAATGATGAAATAAGGAATAATGTAAATCATACGTAGTAAATGTAAGTATAATAGAAATACCTGTTTCTACCTGATTGTCTAACTCACTACTTATTTAGGTCACAAATAACATGTTCTTAGGAAAAAAAACTCCCAGTTTGATTTATTTTGCCATCCAAGTAAATTTTAGAAAACTCCCAAAGCTTTCCAAATAAATTTCAAATATCATCCCGTATTGTAAAGGAATGAGAGAAGGAGAGAGAGAGACAAAAGAACTTATTATTTATGAAGCTAATCAGCTGGCCATACGAGTTAGCTTTAAACTTGTTCATTTATTATTTCCTACGAGTTAATATTTCACAAGAGAGCAAACAATAAACAGAATGTTTAGAGGATTAGGAAGAAATGGCTTGAGGATTTTCTACATTTTAAGTTTGTAGTTTATTATTACATGTATATGTTTCCTCTCTCTTTTTTTTTTTAAAAAAATTAGGGTCATTTGAATAATAATGAAAAAGTTTCAAATTAGTAATTATTTATGGGAGTAAACCAGGGATCAGCAACTTTTTTCCATAAAGGACCAGGTAGTAAATAATATATATTTCTGGTTTGGGGACATATGGCCAATGTTGTAACTACTCAACTCTGCCCCTATAGCAGGAAAGCAGCCATTGAAATAAACGAATGATTGTGCAACAATAGAATTTTATTTATGAACGCCGACATTTGAATTTCATATAATTTTACGTGTCATGAAATTTTACGTGTCATTTTTTTTCAACCATTAAAATATGTAAAAACCATTCTAAGCTCACTGTCATATGATTTGCCCTAGGACCATAGTTTGCTGACTCCTGGTTGAATTGAATATCCTTATCATAGGGATTTTGGTAACTACTGCTGTGACCCTTTTAATAAACAAGTAAGCCTGTATATGAACTAGTGAGCCACTCACATACTGTCTCATACTGCATCCTTCTACTATAGAACAGAAAGAAAAATGGAACATAAACAACCCATAAATCCTTGACCTTCACCCTTGAGTAGTTATAGCTTCTCTTATAAATCTGTACACTTATATTTGATGCTATCATCTTTTTAAGATAAGATATTATTGTGTATCACCTTTCTTTGAAATTCATCATCTGTTGTGGAGATGTTTGTGAATGTGTCTTTTGTTTGGGTATGAAAATGCAGGATAATATGTACAATAGGACAGTAAATGCTTGTGACCTGAAATATTAGGTTGTTTTCCTAAATACACTAATATCAGCATTTAAAAAAATCAAATGGCTTAACATGAAGAATGATTCAGATACTGTATTTTATTGAATAGATACTGTATCACTTTTTCTATGTAATTTTATCTCTGCATGATACTAAACATCTAGATATTTGGAAGCATATGGAAGGTTGAACATTTTGCTTTATATCCAGATGTTTGGTGTTATGTAAACCTTTGATATATAGGAAAAGAATATGCTGAGCCATCTTTATTCAGAGATTTTATGCCTTAATTGTCCATAAAAATGATGATTTATAAGCTTAGAGATATCTAGAGATTTAGTTAAAGCTATTTTGTAGGCATGAATGCCTAAATAAGATTTAGAATATATATATATATATATATATATATATATATATATCAGTGTTGGAACTGATGTCTGCCTTCTCTTACTTATACTTTATATATATATATTTATATACATATATATACACACATATGAATATATATGTATATATATGTGTGTGTATGTATATGTGTGTGTGTGTGTGTGTGTGTGTGTGTGTGTATATATATATATATATATATATACATACATATATAAAACATTGTATGAGTGTTCCTGGAAGTGCCAATGTGGAAACACTAACTGAATGGAAATTTACTTTTTGAGCCCGTAGCCATTGTGAGTATTCTAATACTGTTGCCTGCTCTAACAGTAAGTCCAGAGATTCCTGTTCAAAAAAAAGAAACTCATCTTCAGAACTGTAATGGAATTTTATGATGATATTCACTAGGTGGTAGGTTTTACATTAAATGAGAAAATGTGTATGAGTGGTGCTTTCTAAATTGAAAAGTGCTGTACAAATATTAGAGGTTATCTGCTTAACTTCTCTTATGCCACTCAATTCATTTTTCTCCATCTTATTTCAGAAGCTATTTCTAAGTCAGGAAATAAATGTTTTCATCACTGGTTTCCCTTCAGTAAGCTATGGATGCATTTTATTTTTATTATTTTGCAATTGTTAATTAAGAACCATTTATTAAGTAACTGTTATGTGTAGCTCTCCATTAAAACATGTGCAGAAGGTGTAGACATCAAAGCAAGTAAGATTTCTCAGGAGGGATACTGAATGTGTCAAGATGAGGTTCGTGGGTGAGTTAGGATTCTACCCTGGACCTAAAGGAAGGGAGGGGTTTTTGAAAGTGTCATCTGAGGGCTTCCCTGGTGACGCAGTGGTTGAGAGTCCGCCTGCCGATGCAGGGGACATGGGTTCGTGCCCCGCTCCGGGAAGATCCCACATGCCGCGGAACAGCTAGGCCCATGAGCCATGGCCGCTGAGCCTGCGCGTCTGGAGCCTGTGGTCCGCAATGGGAGAGGCCACAACAGTGAGAGGCCCGCATATTGCAAAAAAAAAAAAAAAAGGAAGTGTCATCTGAAACGAAAGTTTTAAAAGTGAATAATTTGGCACATTCTTCTGAAATAGTCTCTTCTTGAGGCAATGGACGTGAATTTTATGTGGAGATAAATGTGCATTACTGTCAGAGTCTAAGCCAGCTTTGCTGACAACTGACAGTAGAAAAATCATTTCCTGGGCCCCAGATTCCTTACTTTATATACAAGGGGATTGGGTTACTATTGGGTTGGTATTGAAATTGCCTTTTTACTTTATTTAGCTACAGCCTTTTATTTAAATGAATGAAAAAAAGCAAAAAAAAATGACCTTGTCAAATTTCAAAGGAATGAAGAGTGGCTAGGAAATCTCTTTGTTAAAATTTTTGGTTCCTTTTTCACTTTTCTATGAACAATTTTCAATTTTGAATTTTCAAACACTTAGAGTCACATAGCATGATTAAGAGAAAGTGAAGAGATACATATTGTCAAGTGTAAGAAAAAGATGGTACAAGATTTATCTCTATCTAAATATATTAAAGACTAAAGAAAGGAGAGTTTTGATGATTTTCTTGAAACAAAAGCAGGAAGATGGAGTTCTTAGGTTAGCATCTGCCTTATGAATCCATTAGAGATTCACATTAAACTTTAGGACAAAATTCTGACATCTGTTGACCAACTCAAACGTCGGTTTGTAAAAAAGAAAGTCATCGTCTCTCATTTAAGAGGTAGTGATCTTTAACAAATGAAGTCAAGTATTAGGTCTATTTGGATAATCAAAACCACACATAATATAGGTTTTTAATGCTAACTTCTACTTTAAAATAAATATTAATTTCACTTTAATTACAGCCATCAGTACTGTCAACTCATTCAATTGTTCCTCTATACATAAATGTAGGTTCAGAAGTAATCAAATCTTCAACTCTTCATGTTGTCAGAATCCACAAGTATAAAAATATATGCTCTGTCCTTAAAAATTAATTGGCACTGGAGACAATTTGCCAAGTTCCTGCTCGAGCTTTTTATTCAAGTATGAAGGAGGAGTGTGTTTAAATATTAGTGTAATCCTGGTGGTGTCTTATATCACCAGTAATATGTTTAAGACGTTCTTAAGCATGCATACATAAGTAATGATGGGAAAGCTGACCTTTGACATAAAGTTTTAAAATCTTAGGAACACTGGAGTTTAATGTCAGTTATTCCCTGGTGAATATGCCTCAGGTATGATACCTATACCTTTCTGTGTGTGAACATAAGTAAAAGGGCCACTTGTCATCAAATAGGGCATGAACAGACTCTCTGTGCTGCTTCAAAAATTGAGTTGTGATTTTTCTCTATATCTGTACTCAACCCTATCTTTAAAATAGCCTCCTCCAAAAATTGCATTAGCATTTCCTGTTTCCCAGTCTTTCCTTTTAGTAGGTTCTGTTTAGCACATCTAACTGGGATTTGCTGTCTATCATTTGGCCAAAGCCTGGAGTGTCACTAAGTAGGGTTCTGTGCCAGAATCCCAAGAGAGCACCCCCTTGTCTTGGTCAGTGGACTTGCATCAGCAAAGCTTTGGGAACTCGTGTAGGAGACTAGATCAATGTTTTAATGCAACGTATTCCTAATGACGAAAAAAACAAAAACAAACCACAGTCATGGTACCGATCATTGCATTTCATGCCAGTCTTCATTCATTTCATATTGTTGCATTCTTCTCTGTTTCTTGTGACCCCCTTGAAATTAAAGCTGTTTATCAATAATATAGATTCTATACCATTTTAAGCTTTTCTCCTTGAATTTTTGTTTGTTTTCCCCAAAGAATTCAGAGTTTCAAATGTACTAGAAAAAAAATTTTACAAGAAATGCAAAAGAAGTTTATAGGAGAACAGATGCTTCACTTACATACGTGTCCATGATATTATTTGCTTTATAGTCATTCTTTTTTTTAGGTGCAGGTCAGCTCCCCGAGGAATGACCCACAAGCCTACAGGGCTTGCAGGTGTGGCAGGCTGGCATAGTTTGGGTGGAAAACTCAGTTTTTGTTTTTTTTGTTTTTAAAGAAGATGTTGGGGGTAGGAGTTTATTAATTAATTTATTTATTTTTGCTGTGTTGGGTCTTCGTTTCTGTGTGAGGACTTTCTCTAGTTGTGGCAAGCGGGGACCACTCTTCATTGCAATGCGCGGGCCTCTCACTATCGCGGCCTCTCTTGTTGCGGAGCACAGCCTCCAGACGCACAGGCTCAGGAGTTGTGGCTCACGGGCCCAGTTGCTCCGTGGCATGTGGGATCTTCCCAGACCAGGGCTCGAACCCGTGTCCCCTGCATTAGCAGGCAGATTCTCAACCACTGCGCCACCAGGGAAGCCCCTATAGTCATTATTCTAAGCACTTCCCATGGAGTTGAAATGATTTTGAAATAAATTACTAAGCTGAGAATTCTTCACTTATCTTTTATTTCATTAAATATGTGGACTTCTTGTTGAGATTTGAAACCCCTAAGTATGCATTTATCATTACCTTCTTTTTCCTTGTGTTTTTAATTGCAGCAGTAAGAAGTAATTTATACCTAACCATGCTATTTTGTCCTCCAACTTCTGAAATAACATTTTGACAAATTATAAGTGAGTTTTCTTCAAACAGAAGTTTTAAGAATGAGTAACTTCAATAACAGGAGGAAGAATCTCACCTAAGTTGAGATGATTCTTCTTTCATTGATCCCTGGGCCTGGGGTAGTTTTATTATAATATTCTTTGAGGTAAAGGGTTTCTTTCAGCATTTTATAACATCTAGATATGTAAACTCAAGAAAAATTGACATTTATACATACACATAAAATTCCAGGGACTCCATGGAACCCATTAAGTCTGTTCCGGTGGAAAAGCTCCCTGTAGTGTACAGAATGTGAGTATATTTTCACATACAAGAGTACACATTGCTTATTATGGGACCTTGTGTCTAGATGGGGAGCTAGAGGATATGATTTCATTATGATACTGACTTCAGTAGAAGCTAAGGAGTTGAGATGTCACACTGCTTGCTGAAGGGAAGCATACTGGAATGAAAAGAAAATGCGAAGTTCATAAGGGACCAGAAAGGAGTTCTTGCCTGGGAGGAGCCTAGATTAGTTGAACAAATAATCCCTCCAGATAGAGAGGCTGCAGTGGAAGACTTCCCTTCTAAACTGGACTTACCTGAAGTCTGTGTACTTTAGACATCTTTCAGAATTGCATTTATATTTTCTCAAAACAGAAAGAATAATGTTGTAAAACATTTTCTGCTCCATTTGAGGATGGTCAGAAATGACATTGTGGTGATGGTGGCTTATTGTGAAGCCTGTGTGGGAGACAACATTTAAGAGACTGAAGAAGGCCAACACGACAGATCCAGAGTCCCAGGAAATAGCAGCAAAGAGGGAATTTGCAGCTAAGACCTCCCTGTGCAGGACAGAGTCAGTTGGAATACAACCTGGCTTGGATATATTTGTCAATTATACCAAAAGCCATAAAAAAGGATGAAGTTATAAACAAACAGTAGAATAAAACTGCTAGAATACCTAAATGCATGTAGTAGCATAACAGGAAAAGGCATGGGATTTTCAGGCATTTGAATCCAGGAGTTGCCTTTTATAATGATGTTAGCTTAAGATTATTAACTTCTGTAAAACACCCAGGACAGTAAGACCTAAGTACTGAGTATTACTGTAAGTAAATTGGACCCTATAAAATGGTGATATTCAACTGTGTTTTAACTCAAAATGGTAATTTCATAAGGTTCAATCTAATATTACTTAAAAGAGCAGAGAGGATTTTTTTTTAATTGAAGAATAGTTGACTCACAATGTTATGTTAATTTCAGGTGTACAGGAAAGTGATTCAGATATATATATATACATATATATATATACACACATACACACATATATATATGTATACATATATATATTCTTCTACAGATTCTTTTCCATTATAGTTATTACAAGATATTTAATATAGTGCTATACAGTAGGTTCTTGCTGCTTATCTATTTTATATATCTATTTTATATATAGCAATGTATATCTGTTAATCACATACTCCCTCCCCCTCCCTTTCCCCTTTGGTAACCATAAGCTTGCTTTCTATGTCTATGAGTCACTTTCTGTTTTGTAAGTACGTTCATTTGTATCATATTTCAGATTCCACATATAAGTGATATCATGTGGTATTTATCTTTCTCTGTCTCACTTACTTCCCTTAGCATAATAACGTCCAAGTCCAGCCATGTTGTTGCAAATGGCATTATTTCATTCTCTTTTATGGCTGAATAGTATTCCATTGTGTGTGTGTGTACCACATCTTCTTTATCCATTCATCTGTTGACGGACATTTAGATTGCTACCATGTCTTGGCTATTGTAAATATTGCTGCTGTGAACATTGGGGTTCATGTATCTTTTCAAATTACAGTTTCTCTGGATATATGCCTAGGAGTGGGATTGCAGGATCATATGGTTGCTCTATTTTTAGTTTTTTAAGGAACTTCTGTACTGTTCTCCATAGTGGCTGCACCAACTTACATTCCCACCAACAGTGTAGGAGGGTTCCCTTTTCTCCACACCCTTTCCAACATTTATTTGTAGTCTTTTTTTTGATGGCCATTCTGACTGCTGTGAGGTGATACCTCATTGTAGTTTTGATTTGCATTTCTCTAATAATTAGCAATGTTGAGCATTTTTTCATATGCCTGTTGCCCATCTGTATGTAAAAGAATAGAGATGGTTTTAACAATCCTTTCAAAATTTAGAAATGTCTACCTACAAATTTTTTTAACTAATTTAACATAGCCATTCAAATATGTTACATGAGTAAATATATGTTTATCTGTCAATAAAACAATTCTGCCAGGTAAAATTTTTTAGCTGTTATTACAAGCGCTGCCTTGTGTTTAAATGATCAAGCTGGAGGAGGGACATAGCAATGGTGGGGAGAGAGTGGGCCTTGGTTCTGCCAGGACTCACATCTGGGCTCCGTCACTCACCAGCTATGTGAATGTAGCTATAGATCCTACTCCAGTTCTCTGTGCCTCAGGTTTCTTATGTTTAAAACAGAGACAAGGGAGTCCCAATCCTAGGATGGAACAGTTCAGTATGTTAATTGTGATGGTGCTTATACAGATCTATACATGTGATAAAATGTCACAGAACTCTACGCACACACATACACAAAAAACTCCTGCAAAAACTGGTGAAGTCTAAGTAAGATCTGTAGTTTAGTTACTCTTATTGTGCAAATGTCAATTTCTTGGTTTTGATAATTTTTTATTTTGGTAATGATCATTCTTTAGTCTGTTAGAACAGGGTAGGGGGCATTCTGAGTAATGGGTCTTGTAAGACCTTCCTGTACCATTTTTGCAATTTCTTGTGAGTCTGTCTTTCAAAAGTAAAAAAAAAATGAAATATGCACTTATTGTATGAGCCAGCAATGCCACTCTTAGGTATTTTCCATAAAGAAATGAAAACATGCTCACACAAAACATGAATGTTTGTAACTGTTCTAATCATAATCACCCCAAACTGGAAACAACCCAGATGTCCTTGGACAAGTGAACAAGTGATCAAAGAGTGGTACGTCCATACAGTGTAATACTCCTTAACAGTACAAAATGAATAAACTATTGAAAACAGCAACATCAACCAAAAAGCAAAAAATAGAGGTGAAGAAAATGATGGCCTCTGAAAATGAAATTATATATATATATGTAGGGGTTGATTCATAGTGAGTGCTTTGTAAGTGTCCACTGATAGTATTTCTCCCCTGCAAAAAATACTCTATCTTCCAGACTAATGATAAATTTCCCATTTTTTCTAACTTGAACAAATTAGTGAGTATTATATAATTCTGTGTTTCAGATGTTTACTATATGTCACTGTGTGTATGAGCTTATACACATACCCACACACAGACCCACTTCTCATTAAGATATATGCAAAGCAGGGGTGAAGCGCTAGATATATATCTCACAGTATTTATAATGTAAAAGACAATCCCACAATAAGCATAATTTCTTTCAGTCCTAATTAATTTGGAATTTCAGACATTTATTTGAAAAACTTAAACTTGGGCATTGGAAAATATTCTAGAATTGAAGCTCCATAGGTGGTACAGAGATCACATTTTTCTTGTTTGGTGCTGAACTCTAGCGCTTTGCATATATGCTGAATTCTAGCACTTCGCATATATTCTAGCTTTGCATATATGTATATATCTTAATTAGAAATGTGTGTGTGTTTGTGTGTGTGTGTGTGTGTGTGTATCCCTGATATGAGATACAGTACTAACATTTACCATATATGCTGACTGTGCTAAGTCAGGCTTTTATGATGGAGTTGTTATATTTTGAAGAACATGCTTTGAAACATTTATAAGTCTGTGTAATAACAAGGTATATCATAACAGGATTTACTGGACTTTTATTGCCACCTACACAGCCAGCTAGTACTTATTCATCAATCTGTACTGTGTGTGAAGTGCTGAGCTGGATAAAAGAGGAATTTTAGGAGGCATTTAGTCCAGGCTCTGGAGTAAGAGATACCTGGGTTCAAATCCTAACACTGTAACTTGCCAGGTCTGTGGATTTGTACAAATTATCCAACTTACCTAATCCTCCATTTCTTCACCTGCATGATGAGCACAGTACAAATGATCAACCTCATAGAATTACAGTGAGGTGAAGGGTTTATCACAGGATCAGACATATATAAAGTACTCAGTAAATAGTAGCTGTCATTATTATTATGTATATTATAATTATTTGGGGGGAAATGACTTAGAGATTTAATGGGAAATAAATACAAGGTGACATAAAATTACATAATCTATACTTCTATATAGAAACTGTTTAAGGGAAGTAGCAAATATATTTTAAGATACGTGCATTAAACTTCTTTGACAGCATGGAACTTCCTCTTGGTCATCAAGTACATGTAGGTTTGTGATTGACACACTGTGGGAGGGAATGGATGTTTATTTAGTGTACTAAATTTCTGGCACTATGTTTAAAGGAGAACAATATGAACAGAAATGTGATCAAGAGAAGATAAGGGTGGGGGTGGGGTGGAGGTGGTGGAACAGGGAGCTCAGCTGTATTGACATTAACTACATATGTTACAGCTGTCCAGTTCATGAAAGAAATGCTGGCTGTGAAATAAATAGAGGCAACATGCATTACCTATCATTGCTTTCCCAATACACAGGGATTAAATGCAATTTCTATCATATATATATATATATATATATATACACACACACACACACACACACACATATATATATACACACACACATACATATATATTGATATATCATACACACATACATATATATCATATATACACACATATGGGTCATATATATTTTATATAAAGTTCAAAATGGCTTAGTTATAGAGCAAAATTTTAATGTCTGTAATCTTAAAGTTGTAAGTGAATGCAAAGAAGAAAAATAAAATGGAGAGAGTACACTGGATTAGAAGTCAAAATACTAAGATTCTAATACCAATGAACTAGTTAATCTCTTATTTAAGGTATATAGCTTCCTCAGTTTTATATATATATATATATATGTGTGTATGTATATATACACACACATATATATGTATACACACAATTATATACACACACATATACATATATATGTAAATGTGTATAAAGCCATATGTGGACACACAGACATATCTCTTTATCAATGAAGACAGTTCTAGAAGCATTTTACTAAATTTAAGCCATATATATTGACCATTACTAATTTAATGTTATTTATTACTCATGTTTTATTTAAATAATTTAAACTGCAGACTCTGCAGAGTTAGCAAGCCTCTAATCGTGTGGCAGATTTCTCAAAGCAACCATAATTATACACATTCTGTCTATTGGATTGTCTGCTGCGGCTTCTTGATGGCTTAAAAACAAATATTAAATGGCACTTAAATAAAAATTCCCACTGGTGTGCTCTGTATGCTTCCATGTAGGAAGCAGTTATTTCTCCCATTAGTATAGACATATTTAGATACTGGAAACAAAGGAGATGTATAGTTTAAAATGTCCATTTGCTTTGAAACATTTCTGTGGTTTGTTGGTTTTGCATAAAACTGTAATGTTCAACAAGCTCTAAATAGACCATTTCTTGGTATTTCAGGGGAAAAATATTTTAAATACCTTGATTCCTTTTAGTAAAGTTGTTCTTGGGTTCATTAGGAATGATGCTGCAATAACAGCAGTTTTTAAAGAAGTACCAGAAGTTAAAACAAACCTGTTAGCATGATTTTCACATTTGTAGAAATCATATTGATCTCATATTACGGTGTTGAGAATGGGGTTAGAAATTTGAGCACAAGTAGTAGTTTATTCTCACAATACTAAATTCACTGAGATAGGTCCCTGTGTTCTGAATGACACAAAATTGATGTTCCTTAAAGTTTCTGTAGACATGAGCCTCTGTGTGTGCCTGTGTTATCAACAATCATCATTATTTTGCTGAATACCTTTACTCTGTTGCTTTCTTTATGGTGGAGTTCAGTAATGAGTGTCAAACTGGTGTGATGTCATTGTTTTCTTAAATTGTTATTAGGGCACAAGACTAATTAAGTATTTTCCAGTTGGCTGTGTTATGCTGAGCAGTTTTAACACGTTTTAGAGGTTATAATTTGATCTGTGGGATAAAGACATCTATATAAACAAATAATTTAGTAAGTCAAATTCTTCTGTACTTCTGTTGACTTTTGACTTTGTTTTTATAGATCATGATTAGTTGGAAGGTACAGAAAGAAAGATTATCAATCTTAAGTAAAAAAATAGACTTTATTCAAAGGACGCTAGGATATCTGAAGAACATAGACCAAGCTCTGCCAGGAATATGACTCATCCCCCTGCCCCCACCAAACTCCAATATGTGGAGTCTCAGCTGAAAATTAAAAATGTTAAGGAGGGAGAACCTGAGAGAGAAAGGGGAGAAGGAGTGGTGAGCGTTGCGGGGTGTCCAGCCGAGAACAGCTTATGTGTTGGGGGAATCACCTTGTGTATTGCAGATCATTTCCAAAGTAAAGGACATGTGTGGCTCAGTGCTCACATCAGTAATGGTCACCTGCTCATACAGGAAGACAAGGGGCCCGGTTCTCCCTCTCATTTCCCAGGGTTCTTTTCCAGACCTGCTGAATAAAATCAATTGAGAGCCTCTGAACCCCTTACTCAGTCTTACTCCTGAGCATGACCTTTAACTGCACAGTGGAATTCCACTGCAACATTTCAGCCTTCGATAAGCGTGGAACTAATCCCCCGTGAGCCCCTGACTCTTGAGCCTCTCTTTCACATAAGTGGTCCTGAACGCATCACTACCTTACTTTTATGGCCATAAGTATTGTACAAAATAGATCGAAGGTGTTGAGGTAGTGGAGGGTGGTGAGATATTGATATTGAGCCAGATCCATCTGAGGGACTTTGCTTCAAGCCTGGGAAGGTATTCTATGCTGGGAGCACCCTTGGGTGTTGGGTCAGTTCTGGGCTTTCTGTCCTTGGAAGCTTTAATGACTCCATCAATTTGTCCACAGTTACAACATATATGGCAATTATGCACAGATTCTATAGGATCAAGGTGTCTAAATGATTTAGTGACCTGCATTCATTGGTTTTGTCAAGTGGTCAATCCAATGACCAGATCAAAACCCACATAGAACATATAGGCTGCATAGAAGGCACTGTGATTAAAAATAATAAGAAAAAGTGTTTTGGAAGGCCTTAACATTTCTAACCCCATGAAAAACAATCCATTTTTGAACATCAGCTTATGTGTGTCCTGTGGAGAAAACTCCATAGAAATAATTTGGACTTTCTAGGCTTTTACAATATAAGTAGAGAGCCAGGGCTGACTGGCAATAAACAGTGACATTAAACCAAAGCACAGGTGGGCGGCCAGCTATAAATATCACCCACATGGAAAGATACACTGTGGGAACTGGTGTGTTATGGAATCAGAGAAGAGGAAAAGGGAGAATTGGTGGTCTTAAGTTTTTCACTGCCCTGTCTCATTTTTCACCACGCTGCTTTTCCATCTCTGCCTAATCGAGATTTCAAGGCAGCTGGGGGCTGTTTTTACCTGATTCCTGAGGTCTGAGCTGATGACAGCCAAAGCATGTTCCCTGACAGAATTTTGCCTCCTGGCAATGTAGACACAGGCTCTGGGGACACACTGTGTCGGAGCTTCTAAACCTCCTGTAGTCAGGGGACCTGCAGTCAAGGGCTTTGAGCTGTGTTATTACCCATGGGGCTTTGCTTTAAGGAGATGCTAAGGGGGAGGGGGATCTGGACCCTGCTCAGCAGTTACTGCCTCTGCACCACCTCCAGCTCCCTTGGGGACTGGAGCCTTGGCAGACCAAGACATGTGTATGTTTAG
This sequence comes from Lagenorhynchus albirostris, assembly GCF_949774975.1. NCBI lineage: Eukaryota > Metazoa > Chordata > Mammalia > Artiodactyla > Delphinidae > Lagenorhynchus > Lagenorhynchus albirostris. The sequence goes on along the minus strand of NC_083108.1, from coordinate 21,340,869 downwards.
AAAGGTCAACGGGAAGAGCAAGCTTTCTTCTTGAGAGTGATAGAGTTTGTGGGGAGGAGGGCTCCGTGCATTAGGAATAATTGAATGTGGAGAATAATCCCTATTGCCCCGGGGTACATTTTAATAATGCAAGTGACTGATCCACTTAATGTCTGCTTGACTTGAACTGCGCCTTGCTTGGCTTTTCATTAATAATGAATCCACAGGTAAACAAATGCTTCACATTAAATGCCTCTAAAAAGTGTTTAGAATCTGCTGCCAGGAAACCTATTAAGCACTGTGGTTTAGGAAAGGCAACGCTGAACAGGCACTGTATGTGATACCAAGGAAACACCTTTCAACTACCTTCTTGTGATGGGAAAGTTCACGTATACCCTGACACTGACTATTGGGGAAAATTCCAAATTAATGTTCTATTCTTTTAGTAATAAGATAATAAATATAAATAGAATCCATAATATGTACTATTAATAATATATAACCTATTAATAACACAATATAAATATTTAAAATTATATTTAAATATACATCTAAAAATACTAAATGCATGATGCTACATACCTCTCTGTCCCATGGGTATAGTGAATTAAGGGGAAGGAGGGAGAGCTTGCATCTTTGTCCTCAGCCTTTGAGTTGAACTAAATCATCCTCAGGCTTATTTCTTCTAAAGTAAAACTGACTGTGCAAACAGATTTCAAGGATTTAAAACTAAATAGCATTTACTTAATAGATGCATTTTAATTGTGTTCTCACAACCAAATTAAAGAACAACTTCACTCATCAAAGTGTGTGAGAGTAGCATAAAATCAAAAACATAGAGCTTAATTTTCTTTTAGAATTTTATTTGGTTTTTTTCAGTTTTGTTTGTGCCCTCTTCTTTTTCAAAGGCTGAGTTAACCTCTGGAGGGATCATCTGCTGTCTCTTTCTATTTAATTTGTTGGCCTGGCCCAGCAACTCTTTACATCTCAGATCACAGTATTTTCTAAATTGAAAAAGCCCTGAAGATTATCTTGCCCACTGCTCCCCCTTCTAAATGGATGAAGAAATTTTGTAACTCAATTAAGTGATTTGTACCAGTTCAGGCTAAGTGTCAGAATTTCTAGATTCCAGGTTTTCAGATTCCCAATCCCAGATCCTTCCCTCCTAAGGTGACTGCCTCATCCTAGTTTGCCAGGGATCTTTCCAGTTTTAGCACTGGAGTTCCCAAGTTCCAGGAAACTCCTTTTTCCCAGGTAAACCAAAATGGATGATTCCCTTCCACTACGCTTCTTGTACCAGTTTCTGTCTTCTCTCTTCTTCTCCTTTCTGCTTCTGATCTCTAACTTCTCTGTCCTGGTATTTAACAACTTGCAAAACTGGGAAGTTTATCCATATGTTTAATAGGCATCTCTACAATTGCCTCTACCTCATCTTCCTTTGCATTCTTCATATCGTACCCATCATTCATCCATTTGTTCATTCAGCAAAGCATGCATTTTTAAATCACTTCATCAAATTATTTTTTGAATGATGTATATTGATTGCATGCTTTTCAGTTTTTCTGTCCTCTGTGAAACAATAACCTGTGTGTTTTGTTTTGTTTTGTTTTTTTACTCATCTCTATTTTGGCTGTTTATAAAAAGGAGTGTGTGAATATGGAAGCCTGAATTTGTGAATGTGAGTGTGTATAAAATAAAAGTGCATACTTTGGAATTGGTGACAAAACAACATTGGATATGAGAGAATTCATAACAGCTGTGAGAATTCTACAGCACCGACAATATTAGCAATATTTCTTCCCAGCAACATACTTTTTCCTCAAGGCCACTGAAGTATAATATTATAAACTTCTTCATAAAGCTGTTAGATAGAGCTATGGAATAGTTCTTTAGAACCAACTGTAGAAGAGTCCAGGATTTGGGAAGAGAATTGTAAAGCTGGACTGATTTAAGTGTGAGAAGTAATTGCCCTGGAATAAATTCAACCCGTTAAGTCCGTGCAATCATAGATTTAATGTAGTTTAAAACTATAAAACTTTTATAGTTTTAAGCCATGAAAATAAGGAATTAATTCCTCTAAACAATTTTGTTGTTTTTTTTGTTAGCATGTTTCACCGTTTATTTTATTTTTATTTTTGGCTGCATTGGGTCTTCGTTGTTGCATGTGGGCTTTCTCTAGTTGCGGCGAGCGGGGGCTGCTCTTCCTTGTGGTGTACAGGCTTCTCATTGCAGTGGCTTCTCTTGTTGCAGAGCACGGGCTCTAGGTGCGTGGGCTTCAGTAGTTGTGGCTCGCGGGCCCTAGAGCGCAGGCTGAGTAGTTGCGGTGCACGGGCTTAGCTGCCCCACGGCATGTGGGATCTTCCTGGACTAGTGCTCAAACCTGTATCCCCTGCATTGGCAGGCGGATTCTTAACCACTGCACCACCAGGGAAGCCCCATGGTTCACTGTTTTGAAGTCACTCATTTTGTCTCATTCCGTCAACACAGTATATTAAAATTTTGTTGTCTAACGCATTGGGTAGTAACAAAGAGAATACACTGAGTGTGAAGGCAACATTTGTTAACTTGTCATATTTGAATAGACTTTCATAAAAATAAAGTATCTTTTTATGAGTGTATAGAAATGTATATGACTAGACCTTCTGAAAATAGGTAGACTGCCCTCACTGTATATGTGAGCTTAAGCAAGTCATTTAAGCTCTCCACGGCTCAGATTTCTGGACTCTGCCATGGGGATAAGAATAGTACCTACCTCATGAGGTTACCATTAAAGGTTAAGGGTCATAACTTGTCAAGACACCTGGGATTTAGCAGCCCATTCATATGAGGCATTACTACTTTTCACCATTGCTAATATCCTAAATGTAGGTGACTTAGGGATTTACTGGACCAATTCTCTTTGATTCCATTTTCCCAGAACCATCTCCTATGTATATCAATTCTGCAGAGAAATGAAGAACCTTGGGGATTTTGAATTTAACTACTGCAATGCACATCCTGCAATTATGCCTGCAGTGAAGAGGCAAACCCAAATAACACAGACAGAAGGTGCTCATGGCTAGGGTACATTGTGTTACATTCCAAAAGGACAGCTGGTTCAAAGATACTTATAACTCACCTGATGCATCCATGTGGTCACAAAGGTTCTGGAACTAAAATGTTCTATTTTGTGCCCAATTACTCATGTGCTTGTGTATCACTTGAAGTTTTCTTACTTTTTCCTAAGATCAACTACAAATCTGGAAACCATTCAATATGATTTCCTACTGTTCTTTGACCATTTGAGTTGCTTATTGCTTTTTTTTTTTCCTACTCCTGTAGAAAACTCATACTTGTAATGTGATTTTTTAGAAGGATGGAGATGATAATATTAAGTGCCTTAAAGAAAAGAGCGAAATGATTTATGTTGCATAGTAATTCACAAGCATTATCTCATGTGATCCTCACAACTATTTTGTAAAATAGACTCTTGCGTGTAGGTTATTGTTTCAGATATATTTTAGTAATACAGGAACAAACTTGTATATGCCCTGTTTAGCTGGTTCAATACATTCTTTGCCCTTGGTAAGTAAGTCATGTCATTGAAGAAATGTGGTGAGGTCACAGTAACAACGACAAAGGGAGTGTTTGTAGAAATAAACGCGTGTTAAAAATAATAATTAAAGTAGACATTCATGCTTCCCGTTCAGATGGGTGAGCTAAGTAAACTTCCCCCTGAACTTCCTCACCAAGAAGCGGGGAGTGTTACAGTGTCCCCTGTTCACAGGCTTAACAACCTGGCCTTTTGTGGTTCTCTAAAACTTTTGTGGCCTAAGTTTCAAAAACATCAGTCGTTCATCTTCATGGTAAACAAATTCTGTGGGAGAGAAAAAAAAAATTGTTCCCACTTACTAGAAGCCACTATTGAATATTCCTGCAGAGAAGAAACGGCACATGTCCACAATCCAATAATAGAGTGTGAGATCTGGAGGGACTCTGGAAAGAAGCCGCTGTCTTCCGTCTGGAAGTTTCCCCAACCCTCTGTCATTTACAAGGGGGCTGAAGTACAGATGGAGCTGTGTGACATTTTCTTTTTTGTTGTTTTTTTGTTTGTTTTTGTTTTTGCGGTACGCGGGCCTCTCACTGTGTGGCCTGTCCCGTTGCGGAGCACAGGCTCCAGACGCGCAGGCTCAGCGGCCATGGCTCACGGGCCCAGCCGCTCCGCGGCATGTGGGATCTTCCCGGACCGGGGCACGAACCCATGTCCCCTGCATCAGCAGGCGGACTCTCAACCTCTGCGCCACCAGGGAAGCCCTGTGTGACTTTTCTTTTCCATTGTGAGCTGGAGCATTTATACAGAATACTTTTAAAGAGATCACCAACGCAAATTCCTTCCAGGCCTGGAAACGGAGCACTGCCAGCTGCCAGAACCTAGTGTGGGCTCCCTCCCACTTTGTATTCACTACCTCTGGTTCATTCTTAAAGAAAATAGTGTGGCTGTGTTTATCTTTATAACCATGCTTTATCCTTCCATGCACTTCTTTCACTCAGCATTATATTTGCAAGTTTCATCCCTATTTTATGTGTACTTACACTTCATTTTTCTTGCTGTATAATATTCCATTCTGTGACTATACTACAGTTTCTCAACACATTCAAGATTTGGGTTTTTCTAATTTAGGGCTACCACAGACAGTGCAGCTCTGAATATTTTCTGACATGAATCAAGTCACTTGGGCAGGAGCTTCTGCAGATTATATACTTAGGAGACTCATTGCAGGTGTGTAGAATATGTACGTCTTCAATTTTTCTTATTTATATTTCCCCTAGCAATGAATAACAGTTCGAATTGCTGCCCATCCTTGCAGTCACTTGCGTTGTCAGACATTTTACTTTTTGCCAATCTGGTAGTTGGGTAGTGATATCTCAGGGTGATTTTTAATTTTCACCTTACTAATCACTCATGAGCTTGAACAGCTTTTCATATGCTTATTAATTACTAGGATCTGCTTTTTATGATGCCTTTCAACTGTTTTTCCATTGGATGAACAGCATCATTTATTTATTTATTTTTTGACTGTGTTGGGTCTTCATTGCTGCGTGCAGGCTTTCTCTAGCTGCGGTGAGCGGGGGCTACTCTTGGTTGCAGTGCACAGGCTTCTCATTGTGGTGGCTTCTCTTGTTGCAGAGCAAGGCACACGGGCTTCAGTAGTTGCAGCATGTGGGCTCAGTAGTTGCGGCATGCGGGCTCTAGGGCATGCAGGTTTCAGTACTTGTGGTGCACAGGCTCAGTAGTTGTGGCTCACGGTCTCTAGAGCACAGGCTCAGTAGTTGTGGCGCACGGGCTTAGTTGCTCCGCGACATGTGGGATCTTCCCGGACCAGGGCTTGAACCCGTGTCCCCTGCGTTGGCAGGCAGCTTCTTAACCACTGCACCACCAGGGAAGTCCTGAACAGCATTATTTAAAAATAAAATAAAATGCCATTTGAGATTTTTTTCTTCTAAAATTTTCAGTAGGGAGTTCAAGCAGAATCCCAAAGCTGAATTCTTAAGTTGATGGTTCAACAGTTATTTTTAACTGTCATATAATTGAAAACCTTTATACCTTCAAGTTTCCTTTTCTTTTCCAGATAATCTTGACAGTTTCTTTTTCTCATCTTCTTATTCATTCCCCCTCAGATGAAGTAATATAAGGCTTGTAATTTAGAGCTTAGAGCAGTCTCTAAGGAAAGGAGTAAAGCAGGGAGGTTATCCTTGGTCCTAAGCTTTAGAAATCTCCCACTTTGCATTGGAAATAGGCATATCCTTGGTAGAGACTGCTACCATCTAAACCTTTTCTGAGGCCACCTATCTGGAATTTAGGAAAGGGAAACTTCACAAGATGCCAGGCTTAATGTTAAAAACAAGTTGTTGGACATCAGTTGAGCAAATGTAAAGAACATAATGACAAGTAAGGGGAAAGGAGGTGATTTCACCTACCAGTGCTAAAAATGTCATTAGAATGATTTCTGTGCCATCAACTCATTATGCTCCCATCACCAAGGATCACCAAGGCAACAAGGATGATTCTTCACACACAATCCTCAGGCTTTATCTCCATCTTCTGAAGCAATTTTGATGTTCCTTCCAACCTGATTATTTACACCTGGATGGCAGTATTTAGGTGGGACGGAATGTAATACACAGTTGCCTACCACACCTCTCCAAATTTAACCTGAGTCAGTCCTACAACTTTGATGAAAGCAACAGAAACTGTACTGTCTTGTGTTTATTGAATACCATACTGGCAGGGACATGGCAAGGGCTGTATTCCTTGGATTCACTAGACTTGGAGCCAGAAATAAGATCGCTGAACAAGCTGATGATGGATGATGAATTTTATGGATTTAGGTTCTCACATTCTGTTAGGTAATTTTTTAGGGTTTTTATTGTTTTGTGTTTTCTTTGAATTTTTGTGTTTGTTGTTGTCTGCATGTGTCTGAAATTCTCATCCTTCATAGCTCTTACTATCCATGATGCCTATCACTATTTTGATTTATTTTATTTCATTTATTTTATTTTTAGTGTCCTCTGTTCTTCCTCTTTCTTCCTTTCAATTAAGTTACTATTGTTAAGAGGTCTATGACTGGTACTTATAGAGCTATCCTCTTAAAGTATACTTTAAAAGAAAATTACTGTAAAAGTGTACTGAAAAACAAAATTAGAAGTCAAGTGGTTAAGCAACTGAACTTTAGGTAATTTAGGCAACTGTATGGACGTGAAAATTTTCTTGTAATGGAAACAAAATTAATTCAGATACTTAAGGGCAGCCTTCCTTTTAGTTTCCATTCATATTAAAAAGAACAAATGGATTTTTTGGGGGGTAAAGTGGTTATACTCATTAATTTATAAGGGGAAATGAAATGTTCCTATTTGCTTCCATGAGTATTTCAGCCCCCATAGGCCCCTTTGAAAGTGTATCTTTCATGGATTTTATCTGTTTATCTAGTTTAGGCTTAGCATTCTGTGAAAAGAAGACAAATCAGTATCCATCCCTGACCCTATCCATCCCCTAGTCTGCTTATCCATGCCCTCCCTGGCTGTCCCAGACACCATCTTACAGAGGTCTCACCTGTCTGAATGCAGCCCCCAGGCACTCAGCACAGGATCCTGGCTGAGGGGATGTGAGGTTGATTTCCGGTTATGTTCGTATTGGCTTGGCCAAACGATTCGTTCGTTTTTTTCTGTAACCTGGCTCCAGTAGCACTTAGTTGTCTTTAACTTCATTCTAAACAATTTTGTTAGATTGTATGTGACAACCATCATATCAGCGTGCATTTACAAAAAGACTTATCAAAATTGGTGAATTTTTGTGTAGCCATTTTAATATTGAAGATGGAAGAAAAAACCCAACATTTTTGGCATATTTTGCTTTATTATTTCAAGAAAGGTAAAAACACAACCGAAACACAGAAAAGGATTTGTGCAGTGTATGGAGAAGGTGCTGTGACTGATTGAACATATCAAAAGTGGTTTGTGAAGTTTCGTGCTGGAGATTTCTCACTGCCTGATGATCCATGGTCGGGTAGACCAGTTGAAGTTGATAGAGATCAAATCGAGACATTAATTGAGAACAGTCAATGTTATACCATGAGGGAGATAGCCGACATACACAAAACATCCAAAACAAGCATTGAAAATCATTTGCACCAGCTTGGTTATGCGAATCGCTTTGATGTTTGGGTTCCATGTAAGTTAAGTGAAAAAAAAAAAACTTCTTGACTATATTTCCACGTGCAATTCTTTACTGAAAGTAATGAAAACGTTCTGTGTTTAAAACAAATTGTGACGGGCAATGAACAGTGGATACTGTACAATAATGTGGAATGGAAGAGATCGTGGGGCAAGCAAAATGAACCACCACCAACCACACCACAGGCTGGTCTTCCTCCAAAGAAGGTGATGTTGTGTATATGGTGGGACTGGAAGGAAGTCCTCTATTATGAGCTCCTTCCGGAAAACCAAGCGATTAATTCCAACAAGTACTGCTCCCAATTAGACCAACTGAAAATGTCACTCGACGAAAAACTTCCAGAATTAGTCAACAGAAAACACATAATCTTCCATCAGGATAACACAAGACCACATGTTTCTTTGATGACCAGGAAAAAGCTGTTACAGCTTGCCTGGGAAGTTCTGATTCATCAGCTGTATTCACCAGACATTGCACCTTCAGATTTCCATTTATTTTGGTCTTTACAATATTCTCTTAATGGAAAAAATGTCCATTCACTAGAAAACTGTAAAAGGCACCTGGAACAGTTCTTTGCTCAAAAAGATAAAAAGTTTTGGGAAGATGGAATTATGAAGTTGCCTGAAAAGTGGCAGAAGGTAGTGGAACAAAACGATGAATATGATGTTCAATAAAGTTCTTGGTGAAAATATGTCTTTTATTTTTACTTAAAAAACAAAGGCACTTTTTGGCCAACCAATACTTATTTTTACTTGAGAGTTTTCTTTATTAGGATAAAAATTCACAAAGTCAAGAAGGCTCATTTAGAATATGAAAGTAGAGTCCTAGAGTGTCATAGCTGGAATGGTCTTAAAGTTTACCTTCTAATTCTCATTTCAAAAATGGCTTGCACTAAACAGCATAATAAGCAACAGAGCAAAGAATAGAACAGTCTCTTTTCTTTCTTCTTCCTCCCAGAATAGTAAAATAGTGATTTAACTTTTATTTTATAGTTTACAAGTGTGTGTGTGTGTGTGTGTGTGTGTGTGTGTGTATCTTTGTGCCCCTATAGTCCTCACAGCCCTGTTGAATTAGACTGAACAAATAATGGCCATATTTTATAAACAAAGAAACTAAGGCTTCGATTACGAGCATAATTTGAACTCAAATCTTCAATGTGCATGCAGTTCCACGTGACTTTTACATATTAATCTGCTCCAAAGGAGTTTGGGGATGGACCTCTCTGGAAGTTATTGTGCATCAAATATGTAAATTTAAAATTTGGAAGTGATTAAATTAAAATGGCACGACTGATATTAGAAAAGGCAAAAACAAGAGGGTGCAAATAATTTCATTTGGGGAAAAATTGTATCAAAGTCGCTAATTCAGTACATAGAATAATTCTGGAAAATTGAACTAGATCAAGAAAGGAGAAAAAGAGTAAGGAAAATTTTCAGTATATCCCCAAAAAAGAACAACGGATTGATAAGACACAGATCAATGTGTTAGACATATGATTTGCCTCATAGCCACCATTTACTCTTCTTTGGGGAGAAGTGACTGTGCTTTTCTCCTGGGCAACCAGAACTCCCCACTCTCAGCCTCCGTGCTTTAGGTTGGGCTCCATTTCCTCTTGGTGGACCAGCCATTTCCACTGATGGACAGACCAGCGCCTGTCACAGTATCTTCTTCTTCTGCCTCTAATGATTGATTCAGGGATGGCTGTATGATGCCATCAGAATTAAAGATACAAGGAAGATAGTTTTTGAACTTCTAGGAAATAGCCTTGATACTGAGAGGAGTTGCTCTTAACATCTTATACCTCCGAGGGGAGAGCAAGTCTGGAAACATCACTGTCTCAGAGGAAGAGACATGGAGAGGGAAATCTTCCCATGGGGACTTGGTTTTAGCCCCTAAATTAAGCCACAACTGAAGCCATCTCTATTATAGTATTTTTAATTTATGAAGACCAATATGTTAAATTATCGTTTTGCTTAAGGTAGTGTTTTATCAGTTTAAAATGAGAGTTATCACATTACATAACTTAGACTATAGGCACCTGGAAGACACTGACCAACCTTGAATTAAGAGACCCAGACCAGATCCACCAGTAGCATCGGTAGCAGCATCACTGTCATTGTCACCATTGTCAATATCATGATTCTGTAACCTTCTAAGTAGCATATAGACTATTCCCTTTATTTCTCTTAACAACTCTGAAGCAAGTACCATTACTATCCCCCTTTTCCAAATGAGAATAATCCCTGTCTCTTAATCATGGTGCTATAAAGACTAAAACTCGGTTTCCAAGAATCACTATCAGTAATAAATCTAGTGAATTGATTTTAGGGCTTTTTGGACCCTTTGTACTCCTTCAAGTATGTGTTCAATTTGTTCAGTTCTAAGGCTTCTATCAGTTCCCATGGATCTGATCTTCCTTCCCCTCCTCAGTGAAAAGAATCTCTCTCTATCCTCTAGGCTCATTTAGCACTTTGACCATCAGTTGCAACTTACATATATATTAAATATGGATTTTAATACAGTAAGTCCCCACATACGAACCTTCAAGTTGCGAACTTCCAAAAGTGTGAATGTGCGTTCATGTGTGAGTGAAATTGCAGCTTGCCGTCCGTCCATCTCCTGTTGCTGACGATTCTTCAGCTCTACCATCTCCCACCTCCTCTCCCTCCTCCAGTCAGTAACTCTTCTTGCCTGTTCACTGATGCCAGCCCCTGTATGCCAACTGTTGTACTACGGTACTCTTCAAGATACTGTACTGTAAAATTAAAAATGTTTTCTTTATATTTTGTGTTTTTTTAATGTATTATTTGTGTGAAAAGTATTGGTATTATAAACCTATTACAGTACAGTACTATATAGCTGATTGTGTTAGTTGGGTACCTTTGTTGGACTAACTTTGTTGGACTTAGAACAAATTGGACTTACGAACATACTCTTGGAGTGGAACTCATTCGTATATAGGGGACTTACTGTATATAATTACATATAACTATAAAAAAATATGGTTTAGTAGTATATATAATTATAAAATTGTATGTGTGTATTATTTATATACACCTTTATATATTATATATATTATTTGTATGTTTGACTGTTTTAAGAGTGGGTCTTGGAGCCAAAGACATAGTTTGTTGTCATCTCTCCATAAGGGCTGGTTGTATGACATTGGGCAAGCTATTTAAATCCTCTTGTTGGAAGTATGGTGAAGATTGCTCAGTGTTAGGTAGCAGCCTGGATGTGAGGGGAGTTTGGGGGAGATTAGGTACATGTATATGTATGGCTGAGTTGCTTTGCTGTGCACCTGAAACTATCACAGTATTGTTAATCGGCTATACTCCAATATTAAATAAAAAGTGTTTTTAAAAAAAGAAATGTGGTGAAAATAATATCCAAGTCACAATATTACTGTGAAGATTAGATAATTTGAGGCAGAGCTTTACAACTTGCAAAGTTCTCTATAATATGAGATTATTATATTTTTTCACCCGCCACAGCACTAAAACTCTGGGTATAGTTGGAGCTCAATAAATATTGTGGGACTGAATTCAATTTAGGATTGAGTGACAGCCTAAATAAATAAGAAAAGAGATAAGAATTTATTGTTGCCTTTGACGGCATCCCACCTCTCCATACATGTCAACTTTTCTTCTTATTCCTTCTTTCTTGCTGTCTTTGTCTTTCCTATTGCATTTAATATCCCTCTTTTTCCTTCACTCCTTAGCTTTTCAGCAAACTTCAGGGACATGTCAGAAACATATCAGTGACTTTCTAGATTGAAAGGTTTTTGATTCTGAGTTAAAGTTTGTAAATTATTTCTTACCAGTCACAAAATGCATGGACTGTCCTTGGATACTGCCCTAAAACCTTTTAGATCTGTAGGGTAGGTGCCCTTGCCCAAAGAATATAGTCCTATATCCAGAGGACTAGTCACTAGTCTTAGAACGGTAAATTAACTGCTGATGGCCACTTAGTGCACTTAACACACACCAGAGAACACTATACAAACCAAGGGACCTCATCCCATTAACTCTGCCACATGCAGATTTTTCTGATTCCTTTTATAATCCATCAGGATAATGCAATGTAAATCATCTTCTGGACGAGCCAACATCTAAAAACTCTATTAATTCATCATAAATACACACATGTGATGGGGTACCTTGTGTAGTTATCATTTCTGAACTCCCAATATTTTAAGCTGACTTGTAATTCTTCAGCTCAATTTCTCCCATGTCCAAATCTGCACAGAGTTTTCCAAAGGTAGCTGGTTAACAAAGGACATTTTAGATATCAGCCCAATATCACATTCACATATTATTAGAAAAATGACCTATCTGGGTTCTCCCCCTTTAATGGGAAGCTGGTTTTCAATTTGCCACTCTAGATTGTCTTAGGCTGATGCGGAAAGTAGATGGCTTAATGGCATTCAGAACTTTTCATCTCTCCACTCACAGTTATGTTGGTTATTGAGTTACGGAAGTTCTTGTTGAAATATGCAATCACTTGACGTATAACTGCAAACCCAAAAGCTCGTGTACCTGTGTTTGCAGTGACCATGGCATGGAAGTGTTGGGCACCAGCTCTAAAGCTTCAAATCAGAGAAAAGGGCCTGTGCTTGGGCTAGGGCTGGCTTCCTCTGCGTTTTTGCTATCCAATTCTCTATCACTTTGCGGAGCTGGATAAAAGAGGACTAGGACTTTGCTTTCTTTGATGCCTTCAATATATCAAAACAGGGCAGGCTTTGGTGTAAAGTTCCCCAAATGGGAACACTCTCTTTTATAGCTAACCACCAGCTGTGAAATTGAGACTGGCCAGGAAGTCAGTGAGGAGAAAAACACTTTAGGAATGGCCATGGGAAAGGAGAGGGTGAAGAGAATTACAAGTCTTCTTCCTGATGTCTTTTACAGTTATTTGTAAAGACTCTTTAATGGTGGGATATATGAGGTATTTGTGGCATGGTTTCAGGAAGCATTGTAGGTGTCATAGTCAAGTCCAAGGTATGTGTTTCCAAACAGCTAGCTTTGAGAATGTAATTGACGCTCTGGCGATCACCATCAAGTATCTGAGAGATGGAGAACTCAGAAGGGCACTTTTGCCATTGGCTCTCTCTCATACCTAAAAATAGTCTTAAAATAATTTCTTTTATAAATGGACGATTACAAGACCTACTGTTTTGGTAAGTTTTCAGGAGACCATGAATTTTTTTTTTATCTGTTTTGTTCTGTCTTGCCACTCCAAGGCCTATAATAGCTAGCATGAAATAGGTACTTTTTAAATAGATGTTGATCAATTTGCAATAAAAACACTAGAGAGGAGAAGTAGCTCATTTCAGCTCCTTCCTTCTGAACCACTCAAAAGCACTTGGAGCAAAATTCCCAGAAATAAATCTGTCTCCTCATTTCAAGCATTTCTCAAGAACTTGTCATATAACGCCAGGGATGAACTAATGGGCATTTAACAAAAACATTTTTTTTTTACTTATAAAATGTAAAGAGTTACACAAATTTAGAAGAATATATACATATATACATGTATATTTATCTTTTTCAAAGGAGAAATTGCATTATGACCTTTTACTAAATGTCTGAATAATAAGTTTCCTTGGCAAAGTTTATCACTATAGTCAGTTTGGTTTAACATCAGTATTACACATTCTACTTTGAGTGATCCTTTAAAATAATAGTTATAAGTTACAAAATTGAAGGAAAAGTGGTAAGTAAACTGAATTAGAGTTAGCAACAATTCTGGTTGTTACAGATCTTCTCAGGTTTAACAATATAATATATGACTTATGTGAGGAAGGGTTATGAAAGGTATTTTTAACTTGACAAGGTACCTCTAAATATAACCCACCTTGCATCGAAATGCCCCATTTCCATAACCTTAATTGCTTTCTCTTTCTTTTCTTTCACTCCCTCTCATCTCTGTCTTATTCTTTTAAAGTGTGTTTTTCATCAAAGGCCACCTACATTCTATCGTTATTGCCTAGAAGCCTATAGTGAATGTCTCAAAATGTGTGTCTCTTGAAGCAGCATTTTTTCCTAGCTGAATTGTAATTACTTGAGAAATCTAAGGTGTCTGCAGGTTGCAGTAAGCTAGGCAAAGAGACCCGGCTTCATTTGCCAGAATATCATTTGTACTGCGAGGGCTAATTTTCTTCCTATGATGAATTCTGCAGTGTGAACGATATGTAAGGTCACTCAATATCAGGAAGGGGTAAGGAACACAGCTTACAACCCAACACTTTGGTCTTGTTTCTGTCCAGGAGAACAGAGTTTGCTCAGCACACCAGCCCACCTTGGGAAGTCTGCTTGTTGAAAAGATACAGACAGGTACAAACAGGTGTGTTAGATCCAGCATTGCGTATGAAAATATTATTTTGATTAATTTGATCAGAAAAATAGAGAGGGGCGGGGCCGAGCTGACTGAAGCAAAGACAAATGACTGTTAAGTTTTCCGGACTCTTAGGAAGCTCTTTGCAACAGGCAGTAGAGTGAAGTGATTTAGACTAGAGTGTAGACACTGGAGCTGGACAACCTTGGTTCAAATTCCAGTTCCTGTTTTTACTGGTGATATAGCCCTGGGCAAGTTAGTGTCCCTCAGTTTTTCCATTTCCAATAATAGGAACAATAATATGCCTGGTCTTGTGTTTCGTATGATGATAAAATGAGTTTGACATATTTTAAATACTTAGAACTTAGCATGTAATAAAAACTCATGAAATGTGAACTATTACAATTGTCTTCTTTTAATACTCTGAGTGTAGGAGGCTGTTCCTTATTGGAGAGAGAGAGAGAGGAGATTTAGAAAAGTTCACCAAATATTTTTAAAGATGAGCTTAGGGAAGCCTGGTTCCCCTCCTAACCTGCGAGGGCAAATATTGCCCTTCCATACAACAACACCCCCTGGTGTCTTTGTTGGAAGCAGTCCCTTGGTCTTATAGGAGAGGACAACATTTTCTCTACCCTTCGAGGCTGTTTTGGCTGGTTTATTCATTAAATTGACATGAGACAGATTAACAAGAGAAAAACAAATTTCATTGCATATGTACAGGAACCATACAAAGACAATGAGAGACTCCTCAACTGTAAGGCCATTGAGGCTTATGTGCCTTTCTGAGCTGAGAAGAAGAGGGTAGGGATCTGGGGCTCCAAAGGGAAGAAAGACAATTCACAGGAAGATGCGAAGAGCAAGTGTTTGGTAAACAAATGTTTGCCAGGCCATTCAGTGAGCCACGGAGAGGACTCAGAGCTGAGAGGCCCCGTGGCGCTCCCCACAGCTTACCACTTCTAGCCTGTACTCTTTAGAGTTGTCTCTGTTGAGAGTTCTCTTCCTGGGCCGGGTCATCTCTCTAAAGTCTTCCAGGCAGTTAAGGGGGAGGTAAGAAGCTCTTCCTGAGTCTTTTCGGGGAGGCTCATTCTGAATCCCTTCAGTCCGATCCAGCACCTTGATGCCTGGCAGGCTTGACTTCTTATAGACGTACAATCCTCTTGGTGTTAAAAGATAAACTGAAGCATATATAAAAATGTAAGAGTTTATTTGAGCAAAAATCTATTTGAGTTGGGCAGCACCCAAACCAGCAGATAGAAAGGAGCTCCGAGGAACTGTACAAAACTGAAAACTTTTCTAGGCAGAAGGGAGCAGGAACAACGAGGTTATACTAGGCAAGAAAGTGGACTGGTTATTGCAAAGTTACTCTCCTTTAGCGATGACAAGGGTCTATCCGGCAGATTACCTAACTAGTGATTACCTAACAGGCGATTCCTGATTGACTGGTTTAAGATTCTATATTTCTGGGAGAGCCAAAACTGTAATTAAGTCTTGGTTTGGTGACCTGCGGCTTAGCATAAGTGACTCCATTTTGAACCTATTGTCTTTCTTTGAACAATGCTTATGAACTTACTAATAATTTGGTTGACCTCTGATCATCACTCTTGAATACCTGGTTTGCTGTTTGAACAGTATACTGTTTATGGCATCCCTGACCAGGTGGTCCCAACGCCTTAGCTCCCTTGAGGTCACTTCATTCCACTATGGGTGCAGCTCCCCTTCTTTGCAGCCTATATGTGTTGCTAGGAGAAAAGGAAAGATGAATCAAAACTGTGGCCCCCTCCCTGTAAATTAACAACTGTTACCTATATTTTCTCCCTCCCTTAACACTCCGCACAATTGTATTCAAAGATTCCACAGTTAACTCAGCCTTGCAACTCCCAAAGCCCTTAAAGCTTTAGGGAAATTGATTTAAAATATGGTTGAATTCTGCTTCTTATTCATTTATCTAAAGACAGGCATATTCTTTGCAGAATTAAGGGGTTAGCTAGTGATTGGGCCTTCTGAAAATAGAGAAGGCAAGAGAGAACTCCATTGTCTTCTTGACCAACCTCAGACCAAAAGCTGAAATGACTGTGTAATGCACATGTTAGAAATATCCTCTTGGTCTGCTTTGGGTTGATTGACTTAATTTATAGGCATTAAAAAACAGTCTTCTGCTTTTCTAATATCTTGTATAGAGGCCTAATTCCACATATTCATGACAGAGATTCTAAGACAAGAACAATGTAAATTTGTCCCTTCTTCCCATCCTAGAATATCACTAGCTGTGAAGTTCCAACAACTTTTTTATGTTTGTCCACTATTATCTGCTTTGTACTCACCAAAATAATCTCCCTCCCCTGATCAAAGCACTCCTTATGTTGTTATTTATGTTGTTATTTATTTATTTGGTTTGAATTATTTCAATGAATGTAACTGTTGTCTTTAAATCAACTTAAATCAGTCGATAAATCACTTGACGAGCAGTATTAGTTACAATGGCTACTATCTAAGGAAAGATATTAAACACCTCTGGAACAAGAAAATTGCAACAGAATAAAAGAGGCTGAGAATTTCCTAAACTTTTAAAGACATGATAATTTTTTGATTAAGATATAGGGAGAATTTTATGTGTGTATAGCAGTTAAATTAACAAAAAATAGGATTTTTAACCAATCACTGAAAATATTGCCTATATATGGAATATTTTACCTATATATAATCTTTCTTAGTATTTGGACACGCATGTACACATACAGTCATGTATAAGTAAAAATCATACAAGAACTGAAGTTGATATCGCTATGCTTGGGTTTCAGTTCAAATAATAACATGAAGTCAAAGAAAAAAATGCGTGGTAGGAAAACTCAGAAAACATCAGACGTGGAAATGAAACTGATTGTTAAGGTATATCAAAGGGAATTTTTAATATCATAGTGACTCCTATAAAGCAGGAGTAAGGTCGGTGACCTCCTGATACATCTCTGTAAAAATGGCTGCCCCACCACTTTTTTCCAACAATAGTAGGTATCAAATCATTCACAGATTGCTTTAAGCCCCTAATACTCTGTGTGTTTAGGTGTCCTTTAGAATGTAAAGAAAGTGAACCACTTTTCATCACTGGAGCTTAGCTATCACATAAAATAATGTTTTAGTATCAGTTAGTGATTTATAGAGTCCTTGCTATTTATTAAGCTTTTTGCTAAATTCTTTGCAGACATTAATCCCTGAAATAGGCATTACATCCATGTATTGAGATACAGAGAGTTTCAATGAATCAAGCAATGTTACAAAGCTAATATAAACAGAGTGGAAATCGAAATTGAGGTTGGCTTAATTTAAAGTGTCCATCTAAACCACTGTTCCACTATTCACATCATCACCTGATGCTGTGTCTCACTGGTACAATGACATGAACATTGGCATATGGCTCTGGTCTCACTCCACTATAAATATTCTCAGTTGCACTTAGCATCAGCACACAATAAATACTAATTATTCAGAATTGCATGAGAGAATAGGTAGGTCCCTTTTCCAGAGACTGTCTTGAGAAGCTGAAGTGTCACTAACATGAATTATTTTACAAAACACATGCTCATGTCATTTTCGAATGCTTAAAGAATGCATGGAAACACAGCTCTATAAACATGCCTAACCATGGTCTTCTTGGAAACCAACTTAGCATGCAAACCTGCCAGGTGAAGAGTATTTACTCTGGGCAGTTAGTTGAATCAAGAATCAAGACTGTGAAAGTGTTAAATCAGTCTTTTAGTCATATGTGAAGGCATGCCCCAAAGCCCAGTGTCTTTACATGGCCAGACAAAAAGAATAAATCTTATTTTTTCACTTTGAGATGTGGAATGGCACCTGTAACATTCCTTTTAGAAAAAAAAGAACTCACGTAGGTAAGATGGATGAAAGACAAAGCTGAAATAGCCAAAGGAGGTTTCTGTCCATAGCAATAAAAATAATTAACAATTACACAAATAAAGACTTCTTAAATCTTTCCTTTGGGATGGCTAATCATTTCTTAATTTAAAGGAGATCTTTGCATAGGGTTCAGTAAGGGAAATGTTCACTAAAGATGGGCCCCTGATGTGAAATGCTAGGCAAATAGATGTGAAAACTTTGGTGTTAGTTGATGGACACATTAGATCCTCCCTCACCCAGTAATTAAAGTTGATAATACAAATGAAAGCAAGGACTAATCAAATATTTCCTAAGTATTCTTTCTTCTACAGCATGTACCAGCTTCAGGGTAGTCAAATTAGAGTACAACATGGTTGTACCTAACAGAGTCAGACATATGGTAGAGCAATAAATTCTTATTGAATTGAATTTGAATGATCCAGTATCAGCAGTAAAGAAAAATGATTAACAGATTTAGTCATTTTCTCCCAATTTTCATTTATATTCTCAGTGGTAATACTGTACTTCTATTAGAAATAAAAACTCCTAGTTTTATGATGATTTATATTTTTGTGCTTAAGAGGGAGTGGCAATAAACCTAAATTTTATATATAATCAGCCCTCCATATTCACAGATTCAACCAACTGTGAATCGAAAATATTAAGAGAATAATCCAGAGCGTTCCGAAAAGCAAAACTTTAATTTGCCATGGATGGGCGACAATTTATATAGCATTTGCATTGTATTTACAACTATTTACATAGCATTTACATTGTATTAAGTATTATAAGTAATCTAGAGATGATTTAAAGTATATGGGAGGGCGTGTGTAGTTTATATGCAAACACTACATGATTTTATGTAAGGGAATTCAGCATCTGAAGATTTTGGTATCTGCAAGGTGTGGGAAGGGGCTTGGTGGTGGGTGAGGGGATTGTGGGGTAGGGGGGCAGTCCTGGAGCCAACCCCCATGGATACAGAGAGGGACTGTATATAACTGTTTCCTTATTTTATAGCGGGAATTCAAGGCATGGCAGGGTCACTCCATTGTAATACTCTAGCCTTTATGATATCTCACCGGCGTTGATCAATATGGCACAATCATGCAAAGCTAATGAATGATCATTGCTATTATAAAGCTTGGCGACTTTATATCCCCAAGGAATTCACACAAGAGATTTTTGGTGATACCATTTTGCCTACGGAGTCTTGCATTTTTAAAGGAAATTCCTGAAGACCTAATTTTATTCCAGAGGATAAGTTTTTCTTGGGTTATCAAAACGTCTGTGAAAGTCTGATGGAACACTTGGCTTAAAGGACCTTTTTTGTTGTGCTTAAAACAAGTGATACGGGTTGCACTCTGCCTTGACGTAGGCTCTCTCGTTTGTAAGTTCCTGGCCACATCACCTCTTCTAGCTCTGCTTCTTGATCGTTTTCATCTTAATATGAGGTCATTTACTAGAAAGTGTGTATTACTTCATTGTGTTTAGACAGTGCTGAGGGATTTCCATTGTGTTCCTGCTGCACCTTGGAAAAAATCTTCTCCCAATTCCTCATACTTTCTAATGACAGAAAGCTACTTTTATAGTTTCATAGCCTACTTGGTCACTTTAAATGAATCCTTTCAGCTTTATGAAAGAGACCTGATTGATAGGTCTACTGCAGCTTTGCCCTTCAAGGAAGGCTGTAGCTTTTCTTCCTTCGTAACCTGATGTCTGCCCCTGAGGATGCCTGTAAGAAGCCATAAAGTAAATGAGAATTACCTTAATTCAGTACTTCAGTAAATGTTACTGAGTGACTGTAGAGTTGTAGCCAAGCTAGATACTGGGCTTATACTAGTGAAAAAAAAATCAAAATACTGTCTGTTCACATGTTTGTTACCATTTAGTGGGGAAAACAGCTATAAAACAAATAATTAAGTTAATGAGTACATAATTACAAACGATGCTAACGACTGGAAGGAAAGGTACGTTTGAGAGGGATTCTTCTTAATGTTGCTGGGGGTTAGGGAAAAGTTCCTTCTGGCGGTGCTGTTTAAGCTGAGACCTCAAGGATAGTTTTGGGGAGGAAAGATGCCCTTACAGACAGAAAGAATATGCAGGTATGAAGATCCAGTGGGAACAGGCATGGGTGAAGAAAGATCAGAACACAAAGGCGTAGGTGTCCACACTCTTCTTTTTTTTTTTTTTTTCTCCCCTAATGGTATTCTGGAACATCTCCCATGGACTTCAAGACCTCCACAAAGGCACTGTTGTCTATGAGTGATTGTTGAAATTGGTGTTCTTTGTGGAGCAGATGGAAGAAAATCCTTATTCTGCCATGTTGGTGATGACACTCTAGCGTTTTCCAAACCTTGTCTTTATCTTCAAGGCAGTGAAAACCACAGAAGTGTTTCATATCAAAGATATTCAAAGAGAATCCTTTTTACTACTTTTACTAATCAAGAGATCCAAGTTTCTGAGTTGCTTACTGGTTAAGAAATACCAGGCGATATTATTCTTGGCCCACGCCTGTGTAAATTTAAATCAGTAGAGCAGCAGTTTGGACACTGGGTTGACTTTGGAAAGAGAATGGCCAATGGAAGGAATATAACATATCTCCTTTAGTTTTAGTTAAAGGAATCCAGCTTTAAAATACTTTGAAAAACAGTGTAGGTGTTTACTCCGGATGATTCCCATATCTGTGACTGATGAACCATATTTGTCCCAAACTTCATAAAAGTTTTTTTTAGCAACTTGTAGAAGGGCTATTAGGACTTGGGGGTCAATGAGGCAGCAAGACAGAGGAAAATTTCTTACAAATATATGTGGAATGACACTCCAGAGAATATATGGGGAACAAACACTTCTCCTTAGATATTGATGAATGATAAAGAGAGTACAGGAATAAAATAGTCACAAACTTATTTCTACTGTTACACGATCAATGCCATATTCTGTGACACAAATAACATAAATCTTCCCAAGAATGAAAACCCTCTAAGCTTTGGGGGCTATGTGTTGAATTTCCCTGAAGCCTTTGGATAATTTCTGGCAAGACCATTCATGTGCAGTATTTGGCTATGTTCTCAAGCTGTATATTCACAGTTCTCATTTATTTCTTGCCAGTCTGCAAAGCAGAGAGGGACAAGCCAGCACAGTGTTTACTCATGCCTCTTCAGTGGTTTTGTACAATCCTCTTCTCCGTTCTGCCTAATAACATGCTGCTAACATTTTACTTAATCTTGAAAGCAGCTCAGAAATAAAAGGCCCATATAAACCTTCTTCTGTTTATAGTGCCAATCATTTGGAGCCTTCAAGCAATTATTAACTAATTAATAGTTATCTCTGGGAAAACAGAGAACTTATTAGGGACTTATATGTGGAATTAAAGCTAGTTGCCTTCACATAATTCTACTGTGGTAGAACCAACATAGATAAGCTCTAAGATACTGCTCGAAGTTTATAAATATTATTTGATAAGAGTTTACAAGGGGAAAAGAGAGAGTCCTTGCTGAATTCCTTGTTGATAATCTACTGATTTGATCCCCACCCTTGCAGGTGTGCTTTTGGCAAAAATCCAACATTTTTCTTTTTTTTTTCTCTTATGTGAATCCCAAACTCCCAATTCATCCCACCACCACCCCCTGCCGCTTTCCCCCCTTGGTGTCCATACGTTTGTTCTCTACATCTGTGTCTCTATTTCTTTCTTGTAAACCCTTTCATCTGTACCACAGATTTTAAAAATACAACATTTTTTAAAATATTTTTTTTATAACAAAATAGCATAATTCTCTGAAAATAATTTAAAGACCATGCTTTATTAAAGAAAAGTGAAATGTGGAATTCTGTTCCAGGGTTTCTTTGTACAAAATTATCTACAGATTTACCTTGACTTAAATATATTATATATTTTACTTTGTATAAAATTTTAATTTGTTTTCATTTTCTTCATTCAAGCTCTAGGTCAACACTGTCAGGTATAAGGAAAACTCAGGACCTCAAAAGCATTAGCATGACCAATGACAAGGCTGTGCAGTGTGGATGTTCGTACTTCATTTTATAATCAGCAAATTATCAAATGCTCTGGGGTACTGAATATATGCTCAGCCAAAAGCTAGACACTGGAGAGGGTGAAAAAAGTATATAAACAATTTTCCTGTCCTAAAGAAGTTGAGAATACGTGAGAGAATAGTATTTCTTTAACAAGCTAATCGTAATTTTGTACTTCTGGAACCTAGCGTTGGCAAGAAGATGCTTGTTCCCTGAATCCTAGTTCTGTCTCTATAAGCAGGGTGCAAGTGTTGAATGTGTAGCGATCAAGTTTTGCAGCTGTGGTTTTTGAAACATTTAAGCAGTGGCACAGCATGGGCACTGACCATCAGAATGGATGTGGTCATCAGCAACCCTTGTGGTCTTACCAGCGCCCTGATTCCCGGTGTCCCCAGCTGTAACCCTGATATCTGTGCTAAGCACAGAGTAAGTACTTGATAAATATTTGTGCTTAATTAAGCTCTACAAAGCAAGATATACAGATAAGTCTTTACCATCTCTGGGTAACCAAAAAGGAGTTTAAAATCTAAGAATTGCTTTTTTTTTTTTCCTGGTTAAAACACCATTAAGCTATTAGAGTAATGGATTATACACTGTCGATTACAAGTAGATAAATGTCTTCAAATAGGCCATTTCTTTAAAAATCAATACTGAACCCAATTCAGCCAGCATTAAAAATATTCTGCAGTTATATCATCAAAATGTTGATGTTTTAGCCAAACTGCCAGAAGAAAATTTATTTATTTATTATTATTATTATCATTTTTTTTTTTTTTTTTAGCGGTACGCGGGCTTCTCACTGTTGTGGCCTCTCCTGTTGCGGAGCACAGGCTCCGGACGCGCAGGCCCAGCGGCCATGGCTCACGGGCCCAGCCGCTCCGTGGCATGTGGGATCTTCCCGGAGCGGGGCACGAACCCGTGTCCCCTGCATCGGCAGGCAGACTCTCAACCACTGCACCACCAGGGAAGCCCAGAAAATTTATCTTTTATTTATGGAAAATTCCTACCATTGCTTCAAATTGGATATAATTTAAAAAAAAAAAGAAACATTGATTCTATCAAGAAACCAACCCCACTTAGTACTAAGATTCTATGACCTAAGAAGGTCATAACATTCTATGCATTTTTGAGGTTTTTATAATTAATAAAATAATGCATGTTCATTATAGGAAAATAAAATACATTTGATTTTAAAAGGATAAAATTATCAATTTAACTACCATGCATATATAAGTACCACTGACATTTTGGTCTATCAATATAACTTTCCACAGGCTTTTAAAAGTAAATTAAAACAAAACAAAATAAAATAATAATGTAAATCCAAACTGCTTTTTTTCACTTACATTATGAACATTGTTCCCACAACATAATTCTTATTGGCCACAGGAAATAGAGTTATGAAATAACTTTCTTTCCACAGTTTTCACTTTTAAGCGCAAGATCTCATTATTCATGTCTTCCTGCTTTCATGACTAGTAATGCCTTAAAATAAGTTCATGAAAATGTATTTGATTGGTCAAAGTGTGTAGACGTCTCTAAGGTCTTCACTATCCATTGCTAAATTGCTCCTTTCAAATTCTTAAACATCTCTTAAGCAGCTCTGTAGTCGTTGAAAGAGCTGGTACTTGAGAGAAAATAAATGGAAATACTTTCTCATTTCCTTCTTTAGTCTTTTATTTATCTATTTTCACCTTTGCCATTATTTTAATCTGCAGTGACAAAAGGAACATGTTTAAGATAAGACAAGAATGGGGCCCCCAATTTTCCCAACTACTCTTTTCAGTTTGGGTCTGGAATCGAAACAATAATCACGAAAAATAACCAGATCAGTAGTTCTCTAAGACACTGTGGAAGGAGCTTCTTCCAAAGCCAGGTAGGAAGCCTCTTTCAGAAGTCTTAGGGTTTCATTTAATATAATTATTTTGTATTTCCTCTTCTTTTCTTTAAGGTCCTTGGTCAAAACTAGCTCAAAAAGGACAGAAAAGTTTATTACCTGCTGAGCTTTTCGGGGACTTGTGAGATAGAAGTCAGATGCCGCCAGTTAGATTCCTAGTGGATCCTACTATGAAAGCTCACTCCACTAACCCCCTGCTCCCAGCCAAACTGCAGAAACATTGACTTTGTCAGCGGCTTGAGCAGAGCAATCAAAGAAACTAGAGTTAAGTTCTCACCGCTGGGTTCCTTGATAGAAATAAGGACGTGGAAATGAGAAAAAGGCAGTTTAAATCACTTAGTAACATATTAAAGCACAAATTTTATTTCTACTGTCAAGGCTCTATTTATTCAGATTAAGGAAATTATTATCATATCTAGGTTTACCCCTTCACCAAAATCCTCAAGGAAACTTATTCAATCATAGGTTCGTGGTTGAGTCTACAACTGTCTTTTATGTATTTAAGTCATCTGTGGAAAATGTTTTTTTCACTCCCTCTCATGTCTTAACCAAAACATTCTTGAAGCTGAGAAGTTGGCCTAAGCTTCTTCTCAGATATCCACTTTTCCACTTATTGAGCTTTTCAGACGCCAATGTCCAGCCAGATTTTCAAAAGGCCCAAGTCAGAATTTTGTGAAGTAAACAAATTGATTGTTCACATGGTGCAGCCTGTATCCTTCCCTACCCCAAACTCCTTCAGCAGGAGGCTCCCACTGGTGCCAAGAACACAAATCATTAAAGTCAAGACTTTGAAGTCTTTTCTCAAGAAACTGCCTTTTAAACTGGAAATGTATAGTTTTGTCTGTTATCTATTAGTTGCTAACACTTTTATCTTTTCCTTCTTTTTGCTTTACATTTTTTAAAACCATGATTAAACATAATTAAAAAATAAGCATGTACACATATAACCTGATATTAATGCATTAATCTTAATATAAACTTTTTATTTTATGTTTTTTTGCGGTACGCGGGCCTCTCACTGTTGTGGCCTCTGCCGTTGCGGAGCACAGGCTCCGGACGCACAGGCTCCGGACGCGCAGGCTCAGCGGCCATGGCTCACGGGCCCAGCCGCTCCACGGCATGTGGGATCTTCCTGGACCGGGTCACGAACCCGTGTCCCCTGCATCGGCAGGCAGACTCTCAACCACTGCGCCACCAGGGAAGCCCTTTAATGTAAACTTTTAACCATCTATGGTAGAGTTTCTTAACCCCCTCACTATTGATATTTGAGGCTGGATAATGCTTTGTTGTATGGGGGGCTGGAGAGGGGACTTTCTGTGATTGTAGGATATTTAGCAGCATACCTGGACTCTACCCACTAGATGACCACCCCTTACCCATTTTGATAGCCGAGCCTATGCCCAGACATTGTTTAGTGTCCGCTGAGGGGCAAAATCATCCCTCTTTGGTTGAGTCCATTGGCCTCTAGAGAGTAAGGCACTAACTCACTCTTCCAGACTTGATTAAGGCACCTGAGGGATATGAACACACAGAAACTCCTGCTCTCAGGTAGTGTATATTCCAGTGCATGTGAAAGATCTTGGAATGTCAGAGAAAATCTGCAAGGCCATATATTTCAGTGCGAGAGGACAGGTCAGGCCACGTATCACGTTTATGTTCTTGGACAAAATAGGGAGTATTTGGCTGGAAGCAAACTCCAAAGGGCCATTTCTTAGTTTATTATTTCACCAAAGAGTTGGCCTCTTTAAAGAAAAGTATAGTTACACTAAATCATAGCCCTAGGAAAACTCAAAGAAGACAGCCTGGATGAGTGTCAGGTAAAAGCTTGTGCCTTGTGGATGGCATTAGATCAAGAACTGACCCACGTGTGGCTGGTTCTTTAAAAATGGTTCACATGATGATAGGTGAATTTAATTAAACACTTTAATATTGGTTATATTATTTACATCTTCTACATAGTTTAAAAAACAATTAGCATCCTTTTTTTAAGAGTACTGTTTCCCCACGTTTTTTGTTGTTTGTATGTAGAATTCCACATTGTTACCATTTCTTGTAATTTTTATTTTATATTGGAATATAGTTGATTAACAATGTTGTGCTAGTTTCAGGTGTACAGTAAAGCAATATTTCCTTACTTCTTAAAATAGCAGTGGAAACAAAATTTAGACACGAACAAAAGCCTAAAATCATCATATAGATTTAGCCCACTGAAATTTTCTTATATTTTTTTCAGATTTAGTTTATTCTTAGTGTGAGCTAAGATAACTGACCTTTCTAGAATTGATATAAATACCCTAAATGGTTCTTCAAAATAGTTACAAAAAATAATATAAGAAAGAATGCAAGTAAGTACCTTTCCTTGCTCTTATTGTAAAATTTGCCTCTACCTAACACAAACATTTTATTAAATCACAGAGTTACAATATAGGTAACTATTTTTAAAATAGTTTAGAAATGTTTGGGGGTTGGGAGAGAGAGAAAAGAGAAAAAATTAAAAAAAAGAAAAAATAAAAATGGTTCAGAATGAGAATGACTCTGTCAGCAGAGGTATTCGGGCCCCCATTTTAAGATGCTATTTACTCGTTCTTGTCTCATATCACTTTGGTTGTTTTTTCCACGCCAGGAACCCCAAGTCCTCTTACTCTTACTCCCCTTACATCTAGGTATATCTTAGTGACGTCAAGGTACTGACTTTACACTGCCTGTTGGAGGGGATATGGGAACCGAGGCCTCCTTGCTCCTTTCCTGTTACTGCCATGATCTTACTGTGGCTTTATTTCTCCTCACCCTACATTGCATTGCATAGGCAGATTTCTCGGTCTTCTGCTTGTTTGAGAGCTTCTTATTTGGGGATCACCCGGAGGACTGAGGAAGAGAGGATTTTCTCCTCTAAAGACTTTAGCTACAGATGCACCACTTCCCTCTTTCAGTTCTTCTCCTGAGCCATCCTGCCAGTGTCTCCTGCATCACCTCAAGGCTTGGTGCATCTCCTGGAAGGATGAGCAAATTAAAGTACAGAAATTTACAAGCACTTAGCTCACATGTTATTGACTAATAAGTCTTTGCTTAAAAGAGGATCATGTCTTTCCAGGACTTCTTTATCCATCTCTAAAGAAGGCCAGGACCTCCCATAACTGAACTGAACTCCTTGGGAATCCCCATAGTTCTTAGTTGGACTAGCTCTTGAAATTTATGGTGGTCCATGGAAATGAACAGTCATTTAGTCAGTGGGTGCTAAATCTTTGTCTTGGGTTTAGTTGGGTCACACCTTGATCCTCATTAGAACAGTTTCCCTAAAATCTATGTTAAAATTTTCAGACCAGATTATTTTTTCTGTTTCAGATATGAAATTTCCTTTTCCTAACTGAACTTACTTATTATATAGACACATTTGTTATCCCTGCTGCTCTTAGAAATGTGCTTCTCCTTTGTCCACAATTACATACTCATTCCAAAACGTGCCCACTGTCCATTTAATACCACAGAGGAACCCTTCGCTTGGAGATTCAACCTCCTCCAAGTGAAAGCCCTCACTTCATACCCCCATCATTACCTAGCAGTGTTTTTTAATAGTATGTGCATTATAACTACCTACAATCACATTTTATTGATTCTGCCTCAGTTGGTATGAGAATCATTTTGCAATCCAGTTACTTGTGAAGGTATAGATTTCTGGGGTGGATCTCTGAAAACACTGAAATTTACAGACTCGTAAATCCGTTAGCAAGAGCAAGTAAGGATATAGGACCCAAGTGGTAGTTGCAGGACCAGAGGTTCTGAGTTCCAAAGTTCAGCCGTAAGAAATCTCACTCAAGAAATGCTTTTCCTTCTCATTCTTTTGGACGCTTCTTTTAAAAGCAACAGATTTAATACCAGCATTTTGATCCATATTCAGGCACTTTTAAAAGGTTATAACCTTTACAGACTAGAGCTTTCATGGAATGGGGTATGTTTTATAACCATTGGCTTCAATTTGGACTACTCAGCCCTTAACTTCTTTTGGGAATAGATCTAGAAGGTAACAGTCTCCTGTTCACTTCATTTATTTATAGTGTTCACCTAATAGTGACCTTCTTTCGGGACAGCCTTCTACCCGTAAGAATTTCCAAGTGATGGAACTTACATCCTGCTACAGGGTTATATACACACTCACCCAGGAAATGTATTTCAAATGTAATGTGCTCAAGTAAACCACCCTGTGTGTTGCTATTTCAAATGATGGTCTAAATTATGTCACCTCTCTAGTGAGTTCAACCGTGTTCTTAGAGCACACTGAATGTGTAGAGACCTTTGGAATTATTTAATCCAAGAATTCTCGAAATCTGATCCCCAGGCCAGCAGCAAGGGTATCACTAGGAGCTTGCCAGAAATGCACATCTTAGGGTCCCACTCCAGATCTACTAAATCAAGAACTTTGGGGGTGGAACCAGACAGTCTGTGTTTTAACTAGGTCCACATGATTCTGATAGACACTTGGAACCAGTGATAGAACTTATTCTTTTTACAGCTGAAAACCTGAAACTTGAAGTAATGAAATGACCTGCTGAGAGACAGAGAATAGAGCTAGCTAGTTCTATTCATAATATCAGAATTGAGAACAAATCCTAGTATTCTTTCAACTGTCCTGTACTGCTATTGTGGTTGCTCTCTATACATACACAGGGTTGAAATCCTTGAATTTTTAACAGCTAGCACCAAATTCCTCCTTCATAACTACTGTGTGAGCTCAAGTCAATACTCTTTCCCTACTTAAATTTAAATGCTGTGAGACACTCAGGAGTCTCCATGTTTCTTTTCTCCTGAGCTTCGCTTTCCTTGCTCAGCTACTTAGTTGAACATTTAACCAAGTACATCCAGCCACTTATTTAAAAAATCAGGTCCTCCTTTTCATAGGCGTTTTGTGATATTTTTGTTTCCTGTTTTGTTTCATCACATGCTCTCCTTTTGAATCTGAATCTCCACAAGCACCAAGAAAGACTTGGAGAAATTCTTTTGTTGCCAGAAAAGTCAAGCTCAATGCAATTCCGTCTCTTAAAGTCAATTTGCAGGAGGCGTCTTTGAAACAGCCTATGAAATTGTGAGCAAATGAAGTTTCATCTTGCCGTTAACGAGATTGCCTTGCCAAACCTGTGAGCGCTGAGCTGACCCTTTTGTGTTATTCTGTCTGCTCCAGCTGGTGCCATTGGCTGTTAATCAGAAGTGTTTATACTTTTTCATTCTCACTTGATTTCCACTAGCCTGCGTGACTTGGTATTCAGCATTGCTTCATTACGGAGAATATTGTTGCAGCCCTGTCTTGACATTTCACTGTCACCCAGCAGTGATGGGTCAATATTGCTTCTCCTGCCCTTCACAGAGTAGAAAATATGCGATCACACCAATTAGGTGCTTTAAGCGTGTTTTTTTCCTGTTCAGTCTTCCTTTTAGCTGCCAAAACTGATCTAGAATTGAAAGGGAAGAAAAGGAATTATTGGAGATCAAACCCTTGGCTTAGGGTGCTAAGAAGATTAGCTGGTGAAATACCAACATCTTTAGGAGGGCAAAGGTCAAATCAGGAACTGTGGAACCGATGTACCCTCCTTTGCTCTGCACAGTGGCAGCAAATGGAAGCATTGATCCTTTGGAAATAGTTTGCAGGAACTCAAAGGCTATTATCATTAATGCTTTAAAGTAGGATATGGAGCAAAATGCTCTAGAGTCTTCTCGATATTCTCTTCTCTGTTTCATGATTGTGAGCATCTTTGCCAGGTTGAGGGGCAATGAAGAAATTTCAGAGTTCCTGAACTTGTTTGATTTCTAATAGCCCTGAACCATTTGAATGTCCTTCCATTCATCAGTCTTTTCCTCTTCCTCCTCATTCTTTATTTTTTTTGATAAATTTATTTATTTGTTTGTTTTTATTTTTGGCTGCGTTGGGTCTTTGTTGCTGTGCATGGGCTTTCTCTAGTTGCGGTGAGCGGGGGCTACTCTTCGTTGCAGTGCATGGGCTTCTCATTGCGGTGGCTTCTCTTGTTGCGGAGCACGGGCTCTAGGCGCAGGCTTCAGTAGTTGTGGCACATGGGCTCAGTAGTTGTGGCACGTGGGCTCTTGAGCACAGGCTCAGTAGTGGTGGTGCATGGGCTTAGTTGCTCCGCAGCATGTGGGATCTTCCTGGGCCAGGTCTCGAACCTGTGTCCCTTGCATTGGCAGGCGGATTCTTAACCACTGCACCACCAGGGAAGCCCTCATTCTTTTTTATAATATATTTTCCCCTGGCTTTTGGCATCTGTACCTAAGCAACTTTATTAGCTGTACATGTTAGGCAAAATGATGTTGGAAAATGTACACACTCTGGAGTCAGTGAAAATTTTGGATTTGGTAAAAAACTGGGCTCAGATGCCAGCTCAGTCACTTTCATTAGCTTGTGTGGCCTTTAAGCAAGTCATTTAACTTCTCTGAGCCTACTTACAGCTGTAAATGAGTGGGGGGGAAGCAAAATCAGTAGCATTTCGTTTGGGTGTGCTTAGTTTCGCTCTTTACTATGTGCTGAGCATTGTGCTACGTGCTGAGGCTAGGTGAAAATAAGAGGCATGAAAGAGGGCTAAGGAAGCAGTGAGAAGGTGACATAGTTCCATTCAAGCACCCCAACAGGGCTTCCTGATGGAAATGAGGTATCAGCTGAGTCTTGAAGAAAGAGTGAGTTTGGTAGGTAAATATGATGATATGATGGGGAAGGAATTCCCAGCAGAAGATGGAGTCTAAAAATTGTGTGCAGGCCCAGGAACGCATGGAGGATCAGACATAAGTTGTGAATGCCAAACTATAAACAGCTGATAATCTGAAGCATAGAAGGGATGGTGGGCAATGAGTCGTGGCCAGAAAAAAGCCTGAGGAGCCAGCTCCAGGCCTCTTGTGTGTGTTGTGGAGGTCAGAGTCTATTCTCCTGTGATGCGTAGTCAGCGTGGTCATTTAAATATGGAGTTTCATGGTCAGATGCAAATTTGACTATGAATTTTGTGTTTGCACGGATCCCTTGCATGGCAGTGTAGTTGGCGCATTGGAAGAAAGACTAGAGTGAGGGTGTTAGGAATGGTAGTGACCATAGGATGGTATGAGTAGTATGCATGCTACTGCAGTGCAGTGCTTTCTGAACCATAGGTCAGCAAACTTCTTCAGGGAAGAGCCAGCCAGGAAATATTTTGAGTTTTGTGGCTGTATGGACTCTATCTTAACTGTTCAACTCTGCTGTTGTAATGTGAAAACCTGCCGTAGACAATGCGAAAGTGAATAGGGTGGCTGTATTCCAGTAATCCACATTTGAATTTCACAAGTTTACACTGTCAAGAAATATTATTCCTCTTTTGATTTTTTTTTCAAGTATTTGAAAGTATAGACAACGTCTGGGCTCCACAGGCCATATGAAAATTGGCACCAGTTACACTCGGCCTTTGTGTCATGCATTGCTGCCCCTGTCCTAAATAGTTGCTCTCTTTTCCCCTGTTTTCTCTGGTCATCGTACTATTATTTTTATGGTACTTAAAACCCAGCTTTTGAATAATTTAACAGTTATAGTTCTCACCCTTTTTTAATGACTTTTGCTTTTCTTTTCTGCTTTGTTTATGAAATTCTTTTCTTTCCTACAGTCATTAAGTTATTTTCTTGTAGTTCATTATTTCCCTGAAGCTTCAGAATTTTGTTCATCGCATTTAGGATTTCACCTGGAATAGAGTTTTGAGTACAGGGTGAAATGGGAATCTGATTTGCTTTTTTTTCCCCTACATTGATAACCAACTTTCCCAGCTCCATTTATTGAAAAGACCATCTTCTCCTCACTGTTTCAGAGTCATACTTCTGTCCTCTGTCAAATTTATGTGTGCATGTGAATCTGGTGCTGGACACTTTTCTTTTGTGCATCTGTCATATCATTTTGCTACTACCATGCTTTCTAAATCATTACAGGTTCTTGATATTTGGGAGAGCAAATAGACCAAACTTTTTTTTCCCAAAAGCTTTTTTGCCTTTTTAACCTTTTTATTTTGCATATGCGTTTTAGAAGTACCTCATCCTGTTGCTGCTAAAAACTCATTGTATTTTAATAGAGTTGTTTTGAATTAATAGGTCAATTTGGAGCCAGTAAACATTTTTACAATATTGTCTTCTTATCAGTGACCATTGAACATTCCTTGGGTCTTCTTTATTCACTTTCAATAAAGCTTTGTGATTTCCTCCATAAAGATCTCGCCCATTGTTGGTTATGGTAATTTTTTAAAAATTAATTAATTTATTTATTTTTGGCTGCATTGGGTCTTTGTTGCTGTGCGTGGACTTTCTCTAGTTGTGGCGAGCGTGGGCTACTCTTCATTGTTGTGCACGGGCTTCTCATTGCAGTGGCTTCTCTTGCTGCAGAGCCCGGGCTCTAGGCGTGCAGGCTTCCGTAGTTGTGGCATGTGGGCTCAGTAATTGTGGCTCGTGGGCTCCAGAGCACAGGCTCAGTAGTTGTGGCGCACGGGCTTAGTTGCTCCGCAGCATGTGGGATCTTCCCGGACAAGGGCTTGAACCCGTGTCCCCTACACTGGCAGGCAGATTCTTAACCACTGCGCCGCCAGGGAATCCCAGTAATTTCTTTTTAACAGGGTAACTTGCTTTTTAGTTTTTCTTTAGCTCGTTTAATATTCTTTGAACTTTAATGTGTTAAAAATTCCTTCCCCTAGTGGATACATTGATTTGGGGATATAATCAAAAGTTATGCAGTGCCAAGATTATGAAACAAGAGATCCTATTTTGTTTCAAATTAAGGTGGCATAATACTTTCAGAAAGAAGGTTTTTCATGTGGACCATAAACTTCTGAGTAGAATTTCAAAAAGGAAGCCCAGATGTGTCATGATACATTGGTGGAGTTATTTGACTAAGTTGTGTTTTCTGAGGAAAATCTTACCTAGCTGTATTAATTTAGTAACTTTTAAAAGAAACAGTCTATCACTCTATCTATATTACTGAATGCTTGTTTGCATACCTACATAAATCTCTTATCATATGTTGGAGAAGAGGAAATTTACCCCTTTATCCTTCTTAAATTCTTGTGGTTGGACACAAAACAACAAGTGAAAATGAAACACATTTTAATTCCTGCTCAAGGGAGGTTTTGTAGAAATAGATGGCAAAAGCAAGCAGCTTTTATACATTTTAGACAAAGGAACAATACATCTGTAAGGAATTGACAGGAAAAAGACATTTAGGTTTTGAGTGCCCAATTAGTGAAGAATCTAAACAGAATTTGGGCTTGGGAAGTAAGTTAAAGAAGTTACAAGGTTTGTTTATACAGGCTTCTTGGCCCCAAATTCCCTGTCTTTGGCAATAAGCATGTCATTCTAGCCCCAGATGCCAGGAGGGCACCTTTCACGTGGGAGATTCATTTTCTGCTTTCAGGAATACAGAAAGGAGGGTCTGAGTGTTCCTCCTGCATTGGCTGTTTCTTAAGTAGCTAATTCAAAATAATCAATATGTCATTGAGGCACATTTTGGGGTGTCCTACCCCAGACCCCAACACATACATGTGTGATTATCATTTAATTTACCTTCATATTACAGATACAAATTTCTGACATTTATGTATCTGAGAATTTGACCTAACTTTGTAGTATACAGCTTCCTTTTTCCTGTGGAGAAGTGTTTATAGATTTCCTTGCTTAGCTGCCATTGTAGACATCGAATCTCTTGTTAGCTTGCTCTCTATGACTGTCATCCATGTTTATTCAGTTTTTTCTCTATGTATCTTGACTTCTTTTAGTTCTGAAGCCTCTAGTGGCAAATTGAGGGAGTTTGTCACTTTACCTTTTTCCTTCCTTTTAATTCCACATATATGTGACCTTTTCCTCTCTGAAGTATTGGTGAGTTATGAGGTTTTCAATTAGTATTAACAGTTTCCCCAAATGCCACGGAAGTTTACATAAACTGCCCCTTTATATTATCAGTTGTCATTTTAGAACTTGTAGCATTTCTCTGGCATACATGCTTGTGTTCTTAAATGTGTTTGCACTTGTGAATTATCACAGTTTTGTATATATTGTTCTGGTTCATAGTTTGCTTACATCAGATGCAAAATTAACTCTAAAATCTCTCTATTCCACAGTCAGATAAATACTTAAGTCCTGAAATACCCAACAAACACGTTTATCTGTAACTTCCACACTCTTTCTAGCTTCTCCTATAATAAAGTAATGGCTTTATCACTTCTGTGCACTCTACCCACTTGCTCTTGGTGAATTTCACTTACTTTGGATGAATACTCATATTGCAAATTTGCAAGGAAATTAAAATATTCTCATATTTATGACCCTAAGGGGAGGTCTAATTCCTGATGGATACAGTGTTAACATGAATATGTGATAATTTGCTGAAAGTTTTGTCAGTTTCCCCAGTGCTTTTGTAGGTGTGGTAGATAAAATAGAAAGCCTTGGTTTACTCAGAGGATTGGACATATTTGTAAATGTATATTTTTCTGCAGCTTCTATTGTTAATCACACTTGATATTCTACTGTATTCCTAACTATTGTTAATGTTCCCAAATGTCTGTGTCTGCTTCCCCATAACAGCAAAGTATAATTTTTTGACAGTGGAAAGAGGGTTCAATTATGCAGAATCTTTCTTTTAAGTGATCATTTTTCCCCTTCAACATTATGCCGACGATTTGAGTCACTGCCGTAAAGAAATCAGTGACGCCTGGTACAATATACACATTCTCCCTGCCAAGAATAACCTAAATTAAATAAATTGTGTACGTAATACAACCAGTGAAACTCTTCAAGTATATGTCTTTATTAAAATAATGTATTTTCACCAGTGAGTTACCTTTTTTCCATATTAGTACTCTAAGGAAATACAGTGCAAACATATAAAGGATATAACATTTTTTTACAATTAAAAAGGCTTTAACCAACAAGATTTAACACAGGTGACTTCTTTTTATCCACTATTTATCATGATTTGGTTTATTTTGACTGTCAACACCTGACAGAGTACCTCCCTTCCACATGCCTAACATCTGTATGTTAAGGATTGTTTTGCATAATTAAGGGGTGTGGCTTGTTGTCAGAGTTAACTTGAAATATTATCTAAAGCTGGAAATATTGCTGCCTGACGTAATACATATTATAGAGGACAGACAGGTTTTTCTTACCTATCAATCAGTAAGTTCCAAAAGCCATACATTTTTGTTGGCAGGAAGAGATTACCTAATGGATGTTTTTAGATGAGTCAAAATGCAGTTCTTTTCAGCATGTAGCCTGCAGATCACTGCTTCAAAATAACCTGAGAAAAACCTTTAAAGTGCAGTTTCCAGGGACCACCCCTAGACCTGCTTAATCAGAATCTCCAGGGATGGAGACTAGAGCTATCATATTTAAAATAAAATTACTGAAGGTAAACTAAAGCATTGCTAACATTTAAGATGACTAACTGGAAAGAACTTTTGTGCTGTAATGGTTTTAGTCCCAGCTCCAGCTAACTAGAACTGGGACCTTGGGCCACTCATTTATCTATAGCTTCAGGCCTCTGCTTTCTTGTCCACTAGATCAAGAAGCAGGAGTATATAATCTCTAAATCCCTCCCAGCTCTAATTGTCTTTAGACATTGAAAAAATAGTAAAGAAAAGGAGTATAGGAAAACTGTTGAGATGGGAAAAACTCGAATATAGATTTCATAAAAAACATAGAGAGAAAAAGCAGAATAAAAGACAGTTTTACCTACAAAGTGTCTTTTTCATGTTATCTTTGTCATAACCACCAAAACCTTTGAGAAAACCTGAAAATATAGTGAAATTAGCACACACGCGCAAACACACCAGGCTTCATATGTTCTCTTAACTTAAATCATAAATTGACGAAGAATGGCATATATCACAAAAACTGCAAAAACATATCTAAAGTTAAATAATGACGGGCTTCCCTGGTGGTGCAGTGGTTGGGAGTCCGCCTGCCGATGCAGGGGACACGGGTTCGTGCCCTGGTCCGGGAGGATCCCACATGCCACGGAGTGGCTGGGCCCATGAACCATGGCCGCTGAGCCTGCGCGTCTGGAGCCTGTGCTCCGCAACATGAGAGGCCACAACAGTGAGAGGCCCGCGTACCACAAAAAAAAAAAAAAAAAAAAAAAAGAGAGAGAGAAAAAGGACAGACGGAAGCAATACCACAAATATTGGGCCTTACAAGAGATTTTTTTTCCATTCAATAAAGGGTAAAACCTGAAAAGGATAAAAGCTATCTTCTGCTAGAGTATTTTACAGAAAAGAACATAAGCTTTTCTTTATTTAATTTATACAAGTTGCCGTAAACTTCATTTTTACCTTTCATTTTGTGTATATTTACTAAGAAATTCACAAATGTATTTTCTTCTGATATTTTTAACTTTGACCATAATTTATATCTGGGCTTATCTTTCACTGTCAATAATTGTTGGGCTTACAGTAGTGCTTGGAAATGTGTGAAAAGTAAAAAATGGTGGCATCCAAGAAGATAAATAGAAAAGTTCTTAATTAGCTCAGCGGTTCTTCTCACTCACCACTGCTAGATTAATTTTCGTTTAATGTATTTTCTTCATGTAACTGTCGTTCAAGAACTAAAAGCCTCATCCTGGCATTTCATAATCTTGTGTCATCGCATCAACACAACCAAATGTCTCCTTCCTCATCAACTTCATTTTCCCAACCAGCCTGTCCCATCTCTGATGATCAGCTGGTCAGTAATCTTCTCACAGAAGAGGTATGAGCTGAACCTCTGATAGCTTTTATGTGTATCAGTTACTGTTTTATTCAGCTATAAGAGACAGCAACAGCTTAACTGATAAGTGGTTATTTTTTCCCACTCAGGAAGCAGTCAGGAGGAATGAAGATACTGTAATTATTTAAGCAATGGCCTGTCTTTCCCTCATGTTTGAAAAGCGACAGTTGCAGCTTCCCATTATTTCTTGAGTTCAGAGTCCAGAGAACAGATGAGGGTTGTACCACCTGTGTCTGGCCCTTTGTATCAGGAGGGAAAAGGTTTTCCCAGAAATCCCCCTCCCCAGATTTCCACTTACATCTCATTAACCAGAATCACACATTATATGGACATGTCTAGTTGCAAGGGAAGGTTGAAAGTGAAGCACTGGCTTTCCTGCTTTTATAGTGGGAGGCAAAAAAGAAGGGCACGGGGGATGGATTGGGTAGCCATTCAACAGCATCACTCGTTTTTTTGCTTTGTTACATTTCATGCAGTCCTATTATACTTGTAATGTGCTCTACATGACCGTGGTGTAAACTGTCTCTTCAATTATGTTATATACTTTTCAAGAACAGAGGTTAGTGTTCCCTGTTTATATACCTCAAAGGGATTAGTCTGGGGAATTCCCTGGCGGTCCAATGGTTAGGACTCCGAGCTCTCACTGCCAAAGGCCTGGGTTTGATCCCTGGTCAGGGAACTAGGGTCCCACAGGCTGCCTGGTGTGGCCAAAAAAAAAAAAAGAGGGATTAGTCTGAAGATTAGTCTGAAGTGAGCGCTTAATAAATGTTTCTTGACATATTTTAATACACACTGTTTTTAGGCAGTGTGGTTTATTGTAAGGAGCTGAGGTTCTAGAGTTAAAAAATGGAATTTGAGCCATTAATCTTCTATTTAATAGCTATATCATGGTTACCGACTTGTGGTATAACGTCAACATCTCTGAGATTCATTTCCTTATCTGCAAAATGAAGGAAAACAATAAAAGTTACTTTATTAGGTTTGTTTGAGAACATAAACATGAAAATGCATGTGAACACCTATTGTAAACAAACACTAGGATGGAAAAAAATCACTGTTCTTAATATAAAATTTCTAATCTAGAAGAAAAATAGGTTAAGTGACAAGTTTGCAAGAGGCAGTGGAAGTGATTCTCTAATTGTCATATGACATTTCTTTCAAAGTGGTACAGCTAAACCAGGAAAGAGACAGCAATTACAACTAATAAGCCATTGCATTCAATTTGAAAGTCTTTCCCGACTGTTTCTACAGTCACTAAGATTAACTTGCCATTTCTTCTGATATTATTGCAGCAGCAAGTGACAGAAAAAGTTGTGGCACTATGGGAGAAATGTAGAATTCCAGAAAATATAAGCTAATCAGAAGTCCTGCTCAGTATGAAATAAAGAACACAGAGTATGGCAGATTTACAATTGCATATGAACAGTAGCATTCAGCGATGTATTGGTGCTCTGATTTAAATACTAAATAGAGAATGGAACTCATCTTCTCTCATTGCAGTAGGTGACACTTCTATCCCTATTATAGTTCTTTTACTGGGCTACACCCAATGGCTGGACTAGATCTGGCATATCAGAGAGTGACTGTTATCCGAGCAAGGACATCCCTGATTAAGGACAACAGAAATAGTGACGTTTTAATTCAGCACTCAATCCACAGTTGCTTCCTTCTGAAACCCAGTCTATAATCTTACGAAACTTAATGTGGGCTGTGGTAGGGGCTAGATGCATAGTGGTGCTATCAATTTAAGAAATTGGGGACTTTCCTGGTGGTCCAGTGGTTGGAAGTCCGCCTTCCGGTGGGGGGGACGTGGGTTCGATCCCTGGTCGGGGAACTAAGATCCCACATGCCGCAGGGCGGCTGGGCCTGCGGGCTGCAGCTACTGAGCCTGTGAGCCACAGCCAGAGAGAGGCCCGTGCACTGCAACAAAGAGCCCATGCACCGCAGCTAAGACCTGATGCAGCCAAAAATAATATGAATAAATAAATATTATTTAAAAGAAATGGAACAAAATGTTATGGCTTATGTTATTCAGATCACCTATATTTTAATACTATACGGAATGCAGTATTTCGCCTAAACTAATTAAAGGGTTCCAGGAACTATTTCAGTACTGCTTATTGTGAATGTCTTCTGCAAATTTTATTTCTATCACTTGATTTTCAAGCACAGTAGTAGAAACCGCTAAGTGGTCAAATCAATGTAACAGTCTCATCAAGTTCTTTGGCACTCTGAAAATTCATCATATGTATATACATATATATGTATATGTGTGTGTATATGTTTATTTCTGTATATTTATATTTATAAATGGTTGGAAAGAAAGGTAACTATCAAGTCATCCTCTAGAAAATGAGTTAAATCTCTAGCACTTCAACTATTGTTTTACATGTTTTGACATATATATCCATGGCTTAATACTACAAAACTTTATTTCTTACTCATGCAGTGTCTGCTTTGAGCCCATGCATCTCTCCACGGGATCTGTCCCTCAGAGCAACTGGAATGTCCAGTGCTTTCCAGACTGCTTTGATCTTACGACATCCTGTTTTCAACGTGGGCTTCCATAATCTTAATGGCAGGGGAAGAGTAGCGCTAGAGGGTTGAGCATAGGAAATTTAATTTGTGAACCCAGATTTGAACCATGGCCAAACTAAGTCAAGGCTATTTCCAGCTTCAGGAGGGTAGGAAAGCACATCATCTGAAGATAACTGGATGTTTGTGAAGTGTCGTAATGCCTATAATAGGAACATAAATGTCTGTCCTTAGTGATTGAGATATGTGACGTTATTTGATAAATCTCTCATCCACTGATGGCAGTTTTAAAAAATGTATCTATTATTTCTCACTTGGGATTCATTAGTTTGCCATGGAGTCCAGATGCATTCACGTTGGATGTGGAACATGAATGTTATTTCCTCTTATATCACCACTTGAAATCTGACAGTCATTTCCAAGTGATGCATAAATTATCTGACCTTAGATGTGAATAACAATGGAATCTCTTCTATAGGAATTGATATAAACAGGTAAAACTAAACAGTAGTTGATAAGTGAACCATATTAAGGTATATTTTTTTACTATGTGAAGTTGTTGTGGTTTTTTTTGTTTTTTTTAATTTTGTGAGGGGGTTGAGGAAGCTTTCAAACTTTGGAAACTTGGAATATATGAAATTAGATAAAGTATTTGAATTTCTAGATAGCTTGTTTCTAAGATGTTAAAGCATTTCTTTTCATCAGTAAATCAATGTATTTTTAATGATGCAACATTTAAAATATCTGGATGTATATGGTGGAAAGGCATGTAAGGGCTTACAGATCAAAGTTGTAATCCTAGCTTGTATTACTGACTATAGGCTAAATGTTATAGCAAAAAAAGACCCCAAATGTTAGTGACAACACAACAGAAGTACATGTCTTGATTGTGTAAACTCCACTTGGCAGTGGATAAGGTGGGAGTCTCTTCCATGTGGTCACTGAATGCATTTAGCAGTGTCTCCACACTCAGAAACACTGCCACTTCAACACAGAACTTTCAGGAAAACCAAACTTTTCAAGTTGTCGCTATCCAGTGGAAAGACAGAGGAAAAAAAGAGTATCGTGGGGAAAGGTTTGATGACCTAAATCTGCAAGTAACCCATGATATATTTATCTAGAACTTGGAGAAATTGCCACTTACATCTTCAAGGAAGGCTGGAAAACGTAGTCCAGCCGTGTGCCCCAGAGGAAGAGCAAATGCATTTTGGTGAACACAAAGCAATTGCTACCACATAGTTCTACCATTTACTCCCCATGTAGCGTGGAATAAATTGTTTACACTCTCAGATCCAGTTGTCTAGTCCATAAAAAAATAAAGCATAATACTTGCCCTGTTGGATTATGTAAGGATGAAAGAATGATACATTTAAAGACCAAACACAGTGTCTGGCACGAAGTTGGCAATCTGAAACAATAGCTATTATTTAGTACTCTATGAGGAAAAAGAATACACATGTGTATTTATTATCTTCAGTGATTTGATGATCTAGTTAAGGAGAAGCACATTATAAGATGGCAAGATACAGGTGGGTACATTTGATGGATGCCAAAATATTTCACAGCAGATAAAGATCACTGTTAACTAGGATTCAGTTAAGGAGAGATTCATAGAAAAGTTAAGATTTGAGTTTGCCCTGATGGAAAGTAAGATTCATATGGAGAATTGAGGTATTTTGTATCTGATATAGATTTTTAAGAGGGAATATATAGTTTGTCTCTTTGTACTGGAATCTGTTTGCCCTACCATGAGAGTTTTGGAACACTTTATGGTAGTAGGGTATCGGGAACAGCAAATTAAGTAAGCATACTGAATTAACTGAGGTCAGTGGAAAGTTTGAAAGCATTTCAAGTTGTGGCCAGGCTGTGATAAAACAATTGTTTGTGATTTCCTTCCTTTCCAACCCCTTTTGAAACTTCTGGGAATTGGGGTAATGAAGGAGGGACTAGACCTTTGAAGGAGTCTATAAATTTTCAAGCTTTTTGAAATAGTAGAAAGCAATTTTTGCCAGAATGAGGTTATACCACAGTAACAAACACCAAAATCTTAGTAGATTAACACAACAAAGACAGTACGTCTGATCTGAATGAGCAGGAACATTGCTCCAAGTACTTACTCACAGATTCGTGCTGAAAGAGGCTCTAGGACCTCGTGATGCTGCCAGCTCAACACAGGAACTTCATGGCCTCTGTGCCAGGGAAAGAGATGACCACTTTGAATTGGAAGTGGCATCCATCATCTCTGCTCAGGGCCCACTGGTCAGAATTTGTAACTTGGCCCCTACCTGAAAAGGTGAGGATGCCCAGGATACCACAAGGGAGCCAGGTAAAATGAACACATCGAGTCTCTACAACAGCTGGGTACCACTTAAAGACTGGATCTCCAAGATCTAATTAGGCAAAGCAGGGAGGTAATGAGCAGTCTTTAAGTATACAGCTTTATTCTTTGGTAATAAAATCTTTACTGCCTTTTCAGCTAGTGGTTTGTTAGCTCAAAT
This sequence comes from Lagenorhynchus albirostris, assembly GCF_949774975.1. Taxonomy (NCBI): domain Eukaryota; kingdom Metazoa; phylum Chordata; class Mammalia; order Artiodactyla; family Delphinidae; genus Lagenorhynchus; species Lagenorhynchus albirostris. The sequence goes on along the minus strand of NC_083108.1, from coordinate 21,299,243 downwards.
CTGAATCAGGCAAATCTTTAGGGCAAGGAGATGTTCCCTTCAAAGTCTTCTCTGAAGCAAGTCGCTCACATCTCATCTTCCTTAGGTTTCTTTTTTTTTTTTTTACTTCTTTGATTTTAATGAAATCAGTTACACATATCCCGTGTTTTGCCTTGCATTACAGAAAATACAAAGAGAGTATGAGAATACCCTTCTTTTTCCTTAAGTTTATAATGTTAATAGCTGAGAGAGTACTTGCACACTCAAATAACTGGATATCAATTCAGTGTGAAATAATATGCAAAAATTATGCAAAAAGCATTGGAAACAAACAAAAATATTAGATATCTGGGTATCAGAGAAATGAAGGGGGGTTTTTAGGAGGAGATATAACTTAAGTCGGGCCTTGAAATTGGATGAACAGTGGGAAAGACTGATGATATTTCAGAATGAGGCAAGCAATGTGTCTTGTGGAATAAATATAGGAATAATTGTGACATGCTCCATTAAGGAGCCTATTTGGAGCTTCCAGGCCCTATTTTCAAAGATATTTTTTCCTATATTTCAGGGAGAACCTCTTTATAGAAAAGTGACTTTTCTGATACAAAATCTCATGACCAGTCCTGTCTTCTATTCCTGCCTACCCCCTCATTGCCTCTAAACTTTTTGATCTGTATCATACTGCTTACCATTCTCTTCACTAAATCAGGAGTCCTGCTTTCTAATAGTCTGCTATAAGCAGTAGGAGCTCCATCTCACAAATATTAATGAGCATCTTTTATGTGCAAAGCACAGGGATTTGGGGATAAATGCAAAATAGACCTCTTTTTGCATTTCACAGTCAGATTGGAACCTATGTATATAAACAAAATATTTCTGTTGAGAGATCAAGGCAGAGAGGGAGATGAGATCACAGAGGACTTGGCCTTTCCAATGAGAACAGAGAGGCTTCCTGGAGAGAATGATCCCTAAATTGAGTACTAAAGGAAGAAGACTTAGGCAGAGGAAACTATGTGCGTGAAGACATAAGGTATGAAAGAGATCATTAGAGGTTAACCCATCAGCAGCTGGTATTGCTAGTGGGTAGAAGTATTCAGGAACCTGTCATTGGAAGTTATCACAAGTGAAGGAATTTGGGATTTATAGGGATGAATGATGCAGTCCCTGATGTTTCTAGAAAGCAACTGCTTTTATCCTTAAACTCTACACTCATGAACCATCATAGGTAAGCATAAATTCTTGAATTTGCCTGAGGAAGAGGCAATTTCTAAAACCTGCAGAGTCAGATATGTGAAAATCAAACTCTGCTTTGTGTCACCATCTGCCTTGAAATGCATCTACAACTCACGCTACCTTATTACATCTGATCCCATCACCACACAATTGTCCTTATATTCTCTGAACATGAGTTCCTGTGAGTCTAGCAAAGCCCACAGATTCCAGCGAGTGTTTGAAGCATGCATCTCAGACCAGGAGTCAATGCAGCATATTTCAATAAAATATGAATCCAGGCGTGTACACATTGAGACATACTACTTGCCAATGTAAATAAATTTAAAGACGTGTTTTTCTATCTCTGGACAGAAAGGAATATTTGATTCATGTGTTTAATATGCCTCGCCTCTTTTGCTGGGGTACAAATTCAGGCAATGCAATTCATCATACGGGAGAAGTTCAGAAACAAGTTTCTTAGAAATAGGAATGACAGATCAGAAGGTGAAAGGCAAAAAAACTGAATAGTATTTATCCGAGGGGGAAATGTAACTCTATTAATAATTCTATGTGTATTTATGGGTTTGGAGGAATGTCAGACTGAGACTGGATTAGAGGCCTTGACCTTATTTCAGTGTAGCATCTGATTTTCTGGGTGGCTTTAGCAAACCATTCTCTCCATTTATCATTAACATTGGTTAAGCATCCTCAGGTTTGGATACAGCGTTGAATTGGGACTGGGCCAGGTGGCTCCATTCGATGAAGCCTGGTATTAACAGGACCACAGTTCTTTGCTTGGTGCTCACAAGGACCAACTTCCACTGATACTATATTCTAGTTTTTTGGGCATCTAAGTTATACACGTTCCTCTCTACTGTTCCCCCTGAACCAGCTTTGCTCTAGAATTTCCAATATATTATTTGCCATAGAGTTCTGATTACTTCTAACATATGGAAGGGGACCTGAAAAAAACCTTTGTCAAATTGTATGTTCTGAATTTTGGTTTGGAAAAAAAGGATAAACATGCTAGAGGATGTGGGTGACTTAAATGAACTGATATCTGTTACAAGAATGAGATTCATAACACAAGAGTCATGTTCATGGTATGCTAGTAGTATCATCATTGTATAAAGTAAAAGTAACAGTCTTGTTGTCCAGGTTTTACAGGAATTTTTACATTAAGAAAGCAAAATAGGTAAATGTACTGTTCCTTAAAAGAAGTATTCACAGTGTTTATTTTCTTTACTGTTAAATACTGTGTGTTTTCTGTGGGGAAACTCAGTATGTATTGAGTAAGACTGGTCATAGAACTGTAGGTCTGAAAGGTATTGAGATATTGAGTTCAAATTCTTTATTTTACTCAAAAGAACTAGATACCAAGCCTACTGAATCCAAAGATAGAAGTGCTTCTTCCATGGAAAAATATGCAGTAGAACAATCACAGTAGCTCATGAAATTAGCAGGGACCTTTCTGCACTAGAAATTGACAACCTTTTGCTTAAAGGGCCAGATAGTAAATATTTCAGGCTTTGTGGGCCATGCAGTCTTGGTGACAGCTACTCAATAGTGTCACTGTAGCATGAAAGTAGCCAGAGACTACACAAAGGAATAGATGTGGCTGTGTTTCAATAAAATCTTTATTTTTGAGCCCTCAAATTTAGATTTCATATAGTTTTTTACATGTTATAGAACCTTCTTTTGAGATTGTTCCAACCTTTTAAAAATGCAAAGACCATTCTTAGCTCATGGGCTGCACAGAAACAGGCGGTGGGCTAGATTTTGCCTACAGGCTGTAATTTGCTGACCTAAATTTACACTGTCCAATAGTTGGCTTTCTTCCTTATGTTCATTTGGTCTGGTTTTAGAATTGTCCCCCTTTGACAGTGATTTTAGGAATGTTTATTGCTAAAGTGATTAGAATACATATCAGTAAAATGTTGTAGGTATGGGTTTTTTTGAAGTATTTTCATGTATTTATTAAATAAAGTTGCTTTTCATTAAACATTTAAAAACCTGTTAATATTTTTGTGTCCCTTGCTTGCCCCTTAACAAACAATTACACCCTAGATTAAACATACCTATAACAGGTAGGTATATTTAATCTAGGGTGTAATTGTTTGTTTTAATCCCCACTTTTATTTATTTGACTCATAAATGTCCAATGACTCCCTCTGGACAGCCACATCTAGTATCAGCCACTGTAAACTTTTGCTGGTTTCAGCTCATAGCATGCTTCTCCTAGGCATGTGCCTTTCCCCTGCCATCTTTCCCTGAATAATTCCTAGAAGGTCTTCAAGACCATATTCAGTTCTCACACCTCTTTGATATCTTGATAGCCATTCCCTAGCATACTGATAGGTACAACATATAGTTAAATACCTAATTACTGGGGCTTCCCTGGTGGCACAGTGGTTGAGAGTCCACCTGCCGATGCTGGGGACACGGGTTCGTGCCCCGGTCTGGGAAGATCCCACATGCTGCGGAGTGGCTGGGCCCGTGAGCCATGGCCGCTGAGCCTGCGCGTCCGGAGCCTGTGCTCCGCAATGGGAGAGCCCCCAACAGTGAGAGGACCGCGGACAGCAAAAAAAAAAAAAAAAAAGACCTAATTACTTATAGACTGTCACATATACTTCTCAGTTCTCCAAGGCAGGTTGATCCCTTAAGTAATATGTTGGTTAATTCTTCAGTCACCCCTTGATACAAAGCATGTGTCTGAGCATACACAGGTGAGTAATATATCCCAACTGGCTGAAATCTAGAGGTTGCCCTTTTCCAAAACTTTCAAATAAACCCTCTAATTTGGGTCTTAAATTGGATGTCTTCTGTTAGCTTTTTTGAATAATTATGGAGAATAGTAGCATGGTATAGTGAAAAGATGATAAACGTTTCAGTTATTCAAACCTAGAATAGAATTCTAGTTCTGACACTTACTGTGTGACTTTAGGACAGTTAAGTAAAATCTTTAAACCTCAGTTTCTCATCTGTAAAATAGAGATAGTGATTCCTACCGTGGAAATCTATAGAATAATTAAAACTAAATTGTATGACATACTGTGTGGGATATAACAGTCACTCAAACATGGTAGCCAGTATTAGCTTCTTTTACTATGTTGTGTGACAGTGTGGATATATGAAGAGTATAAATGATCATATATCTGATTTGGAGGGAAAAAAAACTTCAGAGTTAAGTAGCTAGTATGTTAGAGAGTAGAAGAGAAAACAGAAATAGGAGGCTTTGGAATGTTTTTAAATCACTATATGCTTTTTCCCTCTAAAATTGTATTCTTATTTGGGGCTTTCAGCCATACTTCTGCAGGCTGATGACTCTTGAATTTCTGTGATTACTCAGACTTTCATTCCAGACTGATACATCCACATACTTATTCAGTTCTCTTCAGATATCTCAGAATTAATCTGGTAAGCTTTGCACTTATCCTCACTCTAAACCCCTTCCTGTTCTAGTGTCTTTCCCCGGGTCAGATGGTGCCGGCATCTGTGAACATCAACAGGTGTTCAGCTGTACGGTCCCCAAACCTGGGGATTGTCCTGGCTTCCTCCATCTTCTTCATCTCCCCTGCTGGGAAATACCCAATTATTCATGAATTTCCAATCATTTTATCTCCTATTTCTTACCGTCATTTGTTGTCAGCACCTATTTCAACTCTTGCCTACTCCACAATTCACTGTCCCCGCTGTGGACAGTGGCTTTAATATTTAAAAAAAAAAACTTAATAAATGTCTGGGCATGTCATTCTCTGCTTGAAACCCTTCACTAAAGTGTAATGGCTTTTAGGGTGAAGGCTGAGTTCTTCAACTTGGCTTCAGAGCCTCTGCATGATTGGGCCCCCGCTCTCTCCCTTACCGTCCTCTTCTTGTGTTGTGCTTTCCCTTTTGCTCTTTGATTTTAGACACACTGGTCTTATTTTATTTCTTGCATGAACCACACTTACCCTGGTTCTAGAGCCATGGCAATTATATTACTTTTGTATTGCATGCCCAGCACTTCCTTAAGGGGGTTTGATCTTGGGAATATTTCTTTCCTTTAGAAAATACACCTCCTAAGTGTACGTCATCACCTTAAACATTTTGCCTCATGCAGTCTCTTGCAAAGCACCCAGCTGCGGTGGTTAATGAGCCAATGACTAACAACTCCTGTTGATGAGAAATTAAAAATCATTCTACATATAGAATAGTATATGGTTTGGGATGTTTCCTATCAAATTCTTTATTTTTGTCCTTCATTCTGTTGGTATCCCTGTGTATACAAAGAGTAGGAAGCAGGTGGGTTCATATCTGTCAGGCATGTTGAGTGGTAAGAAGCTGTTCTTTCCTCTCTACTTCCCGTCTTACACACAAGGTGGATTCAGTGTTGGCCATAAGATCTCTAGGGAGCCTCCTCTGGGAGATGTAGTAGGAGTGCTGCTTTCAATTTTTTTTTTTTGAAATTATCTTTATACAATGTATCTCTTGGGATAATCCCCACTAAATTATGATATATATGAGGGAAATGGTTTTTTATGGTTAGGAAATTATTTTATTTAAAAACATGATGACATATGTCAGGTATCCTCATAGAGTTGGGGCCTAATAGGCACCAAACCAGGAACCAAGTAGCCTGCAAGTTGGTATTACACATTTCCGCTTAGATCACTTGAACCCCTCATTCCTTCTTCTCTATTCCCCCAAAGAACGACAGATTTCTTTAATTAAATCACTGAACTATATGGTAACATCTAGGTGGAGGATAGACTAGGTGGAGTATCAGCTAAGAGCAAACTGAAAGACACACATTGGCTCCTTCGCTGGTGACTTTATATCCAACCCCGGGAAGCCGGTTGCTTCCAGAGCACATGGAATCATCATCCTAATTAGCACAGAAATGTTGGAAAGTGCGTTGGTGTTTGTGCCAGGAGGTTAAGCTCAGAGCAGATGGATTCCATACTGTTGCAGCATAGATTATCCAGTACCAACACTTTCCAAATTGGTTTCCCTGGCTTCTCTGCCAGCCTTTTGCAATCAGATTGTAAAGTTTTAGCAACCCTTGCTCTTATTACTGACTGCCAGAGTTCCTGTTTGTGAAATAAATTCCCTATATGTTTAAGAAATATTACTTACTATTAAAAATAAAATAATGACGCTCAATTGGTCAGGAGGACAAACTGCTAGAAGATTATAGATCTCTTTGGAAGGTGACCTAATCATTGCATGGCCTTCAATCAGGACTCTGGGTATACCTTCCAAAACAGAGGTGTGTCATTCTCCAGAGATCTCTGAAGAAGCAGCTTGCATGATATCCACCAGCATCCCGCTATGCTGAGAGTTCAGAAAGGGACACCTAGTAACCCAGTCTTTTCAGTTGCATGTAAAAATAGTGACAAGTGACTTCTGACAACATTGACAACTACACCAGCGATTTGTCTAAGGTATGCATTTTGACATTTCCCTTGAGGATAATATCTCTGCATTCCATACCTTGCCTTTCTTACAGAACCTGAAGTTGTGTCTCACTTTTTTTTTTTCTTTAAATGTATCAGGATAAAAAATCGAAAAGGAAAATTGGCAAGCATTTGACCTGTCAATGATGAAAACAAGACCAGAAATACAGTCCCATGGTAAATAAAACTCGTGAATATAAAGCATGTTATATCGGAAAAGTCTGAAATTTCAACAGCATGATGGCCTAAGTGTCTCTGTAATGCATCCTCAGCTGAGGGTATCAGGGGAACTTAAGAGTTTGAGAAAACTGTAGCATAAAAATGAACATCAGAGAATGTCATCCATACTGACAACTAAGAGAATGCTATCTGTAGGCAAAAAGCTCCCCCTCCCTTTTTTTGCTCCATCTCTAACTCAGCACTGAATTAAAAAGAAAGAAAGGAAAATCTTTTTTTTTTTTCCCTTTTCAGCAGAAAATGTCATGGAAATGTCAGAGTTCTTTCTATGTGATCACATCCCTGTTAAAAGTTAATAGCTGCAAATCATTGAAACACTAACTATATTGGAAAACATCAATTCCTAGTGAAAGTATCATTTCCAAGAGATGTGAGCTGGCTCTGAAGCTTTGAAAAGGTGCTTCTGAATGAAGTGTAAACTGGAACCACTGAAATTCTATGAAGGCTCCTTAGGCTCCAATGGATTTATGTTACTTACTGACAGATTTATGTAACACTCTCTTTCTGTCCTGCCCTCAGGTCACATCCTTTGAGGCCTCCATCCATTCTTAAGCTTTTCTGCCATTTAAACACACTTGTAATTCTCTTTTCAGGATTCAAAGTGGTGGGGGTGTTCCCTTTTGAAAATGACATTCACAAATAACACATGGAAGGAATGGGGAACTTTGAGAAGATGTTTATCTGTTCCCTGGCTTCAGGCAGAAGTGATTTCAAACCAGTATCTATCAGGCTTTAAATATCCCTGTGGCAGTATCTTGTTTGGGGGGTTTTTTGTGTGTTTTTTTTTTTGTACAACCCAGCATCATAGTAAGTTTTTTTTTATCAGAAAGTCTCTCTTCACTAATGATCCCTAACTGTGGTACATGTCAGTTTTCTGTATGTAACAGGATAGTGAATGGGTTTTTTTTTTTTAATTATCAAGGAAGTTTGAGGACAGAGGTGAGTTCCTCTAAATTCTTAAAGAGACCCTGCCAGGAGCCTGTAAATATTACTAAAAGATAGCAAAAGTGGTCAGAGCAGGAGGTGGGAATGAGGCGGGGAAAAACTTAGATTAGAAGATCCCATTATTTTAACTTAAAAAAATTACATACATATATCTCTTATGTATTATATACATATCTGTTCTGTGTATATAATACGTATATAAAATTATATATATGAAATATATATATATCATATAATTTTCAAAACTAAGAAACTAACATCGGTGCCTTACTAATAACAAAATTCCAGACTTTATTTAGATTTCACCAGTTTTTCCTCTGTGTTTAGAATTCAAGCCGTGGTAACACATTTCCGTTATTTGTCCTATCTTCCAGTCTCTACTGGTCGATGACAGTTTCTCATTCTTTCCTTGTTTGTTATGACTTTGAGGGCTCAGGCTGGGTATAAGAGCTCAGTTTAATTTAGACTGGACTGTCATATTTTAATACCTGGAAATGAATCAGAGTTGCTTACCTAAATGAGATTGTTTTTATAATTGAAAGTGACCAGGAAGCCATGGATGGTAGAGGTGTTATCAAGGAGAAATTGAGGGAGATGTGACAGAGGAGGTTAGAGGGCAGAGTTTGGAGAAAAATAAAGGCTCTCTTAGGTGTCACTTCATTGGGTTTGGCCCATTTGGTAAACCAATGACTTTTGCATCAGGGAGGGAAGAAGTAATGATAGCCATCCCAAGTACCCCCAAACAAGCATTCAGTATCTATTAGAGCCAGATACTATGGAACATTCAGGAAGCAGCACATCTCTCAAGTTTATAATCTAGTAGAGGATATAAAACACATACTCATCTAATTCAAAATACAAACAGGTAAATGCTGGGGCGATGAGGAAAAAAAAGGTGTGATTTGCCTTTGAAAGGGAGGGAAGTATCAGGAAGTTAAAGATGATGAAAAAGTACTCTAGATGGCGCTTGCTTGGTGGTGGGGATGTTGGGAGGTGGGATATGATTCCAAGCTTGGGAGCAAGGGAACACTCGGCTTACTTTTTGAGGTGGGAAGGGTGCTGCAGAATTAGATGCGTAAGGGTGATTTGTAAGAGAGACCAGAAAAGTAAATTGATTAGAGATTAAATTAAAGGCCCTAAATACCAAGCTGGACTAATGACTTTTTCTATAGGCAGTGGGTTGGGATGAACAGAATTAGACTAGTTGGGTGTCATGGTCTGAGTTATGCCTTTAGGAAGGTGAGTCTTGCAGGAGGGTGTAGTACGGCTTCGAGAAAAGCCGAGAGACAGAGGGGAGACATTAAGAGGTACCAAAAAACAACAACAAAAAAATGGAGAAGGGTGAATTCAAGGGCACTCATGCTTAATAATTCTCATTTTCTCATTAATTGAGGAGATGACATCTATAGAAATTGGGAGTGGGCAAGACTGAATGTTTGAATAAGATGGTACATGCTTAGAACAATGGCTGTGAGGAATGGCTCAGGAGGCTTAGTGAATCAGAGGTTAAACATAAACACTTCCCGACCACATTGAGAATCCATTTGAGGGAAAGACAAATGACATTTTAAGAGACTCAATCAGAGTAGTTTTTGACTCTCAACTGTCTTTCGAGTTTCTGATTTCTGAGGTGAACTCACTTTCCCTTCTATATTTTGGAGACCACTTTTTATAACCTCCTCTTCCCCTGATCCAGTTTGGAAGTTGAGGGAGGGAGTACGTTGCTTATTATTTTTTCTTGTCTTTGCTTTCTAAACATGTTCTGATTTTAAAAAGAAAAAGAAAATTACACTGAGAAATATGAGTCATCTTTTTTTCCTAAAAAGTAAAACTAAAAAAATAACAGACATAAGTAATGCTACAGTTTGTCAGTGAAGCATGAAGGGAAGCTTATTTTACTTACTATTTGAGGCAGTTTCCGATTCTAGGATTTAATGGGCTTGGTTTTGAAAAGCTGACTGCCAGATCAAGCAACTTCTCATTCATTTCATCAGTTTATATGTAGCCTAGGGCCTGGCTCAGAGGTATGACAAAATACCTAGTATGAGCAATTTAATTTTATGACAGTATATCCACACAGATTATTGGGTAAGGAATTATAAGAACATCATTTCAATATCTATATTAAATATAAACTTGCACAAATATTTTACACTAGAGATCCCTGCTATTCATTAAAGTAGCAGGTTTACTATTACTAGGCATTTGTAAGCAAATATCACTGACCTAATTCCTATTAGAAGAAAATTCCCCATCACTGCTACCATTCTTTAGAATAGAAAAAAAAAAATTATTCATAGAATCAAAGAAACTGCAAAGGAAGAAACTTTACAAACCACCAAGTCCAGCCTCCTGGCAAATAAACCATTTTTTTAAAAATCATGGCCACGGCCTTCATGATTATGCATGAAGTGATGCAGAATGAACTATTTGTTTTGTATAACCCCTTCCCTTGTTGACGGCTCTAACTATAGCAACATCTTTGTTATATTTAACCAAAAATTACCCCTCTCTGAATTTAACTCATTGGTCCCAAGCCCCTGTTTGGATATGTAAAAATAAATTTAATAATCATCTCCAAAGCTCCTTATCAAATGTTATAAAAGCTTTTATTCACTTACTGGGTCATCTTTGCAGATGAAACAGCACCATTTCCTTCGGCCATTTCTCAAACAATATAGCTTTCTTGTTCTCACTATCCTGGTCATCTTTTTTGGAACAATCTTTAATCTCTCAGGTTCCAAATGAGGCTCAGTGCTCAGTAATGGCATAATTCTCCAGCTGTGTTCTTACATCTTTTATTCTCTAGGTTTTATTCATACCAACTATTGCTTTAGCTTCTTTTCAGAAGGTCCTTTAGACTTTTAATTCAGACAGAACTTTTGGTCAGCAAATTCCCTAGATAGCTTTTACCTCAACTACTATCAAGACAAGATTCTCTTGGTTATATTTATCCAATTGATTTATATATATATATATATATATTTTTTTTTTTTTGTAAATTGATTTATTTTATTTTTGGCTGTGTTGGGTCTTCGTTGCTGCGTGTGGGCTTTCTCTAGTTGCGGCAAGCGGGGGCTACTCTTCGTTGTGGTGCGCGGGCTTCTCATTGTGGTGGCTTCTCTTGTTGCGGAGCACGGGCTCTAGGCACGCAGGCTTCAGTAGTTGTGGTAAACGGGTTCAGTAGTTGTGGCTCGTGGGCTCTAGAGTGCAGGCTCAGTAGCTGTGGCGCACGGGCTTAGTTGCTCTGCGGCATGTGGGATCTTCCCGGACCAGGGCTCGAACCCATGTCAACTGCATTGGCAGGCAGATTCTTAACCACTGTGCCACCAGGGAAGCCCTATCTAATTGATTTTTTTTTCACTCTTTAAGTTTTTACATTTACCTCTATTATATTTCACCCTTTTTGTCCATTGTTTTACTCTAATGACAGATATTCTTGACAGTTTTGTTTTGTATAAATATGTCTGACAATTTTGTTTGGGATGGATTCCCAAAACATCCCATGGTAGAAATGATAGAGATCATGAGATCATTTAAGGTTTTTTTTTTTTTTTTTCTTTGCTATTTACTAATTTGACCACGTTCTTTATAAAAATATTAAACTGGAAATAAATCAAGGATAGAGCTCTGTGCTACTCCACTAGACAACTGTTTCTGGATTTTTCTTTTGTTGTTGTTGTTCCTTTTCAGCTGTAACATTTGGAGCTCATGGTGTTTGAAACATTTCCCTTTGAGTATGGACAGTCCCATTAACCAGTATTCTTCAGATGCAGTGCAATTGTTCAATTTATTATAAATCCAACTAACAGTACTTTCATTTTACCAGTATTAAGCTATAAAATAAGACATTATGAGAGACCTTTCAAAAATCAAAATGAAAAGATTTTGTGTCACATTCAGATTTCCCTGATCTATTCTTCTATAAATTCCTACCCTTACTAAGAATCATGAAAGCCAGAATGGCACATGGATCAATTTTCCCCACACAGAGTCCAGACCTGCTGTCACACACCCCTCTCACTAATAACTTTTATCTTTGAAAAGGCAACTGCCCCTCAGTGAGAACCAGCATAGGCTCCGGTCATAAGTTAACACCTAGGACTTGATTATTAAAACTCCCACCGACTGTGCTAGAACGGAAAAAAATGCCCCAAAGTAGAATGCTTGGGTTAAATGGCTGCATTTCACTAGAAATGTAAAAGTAACTGAAGGGGCCAAGGAGTGCCCCTCCCCCGCCTTAATATAGATGAAGAAACAGAGATCCCCGTTGGTTTTCGGATTTGCCAGTCAGTTAAATAGCTAAGGTAGATGGAGAATTGTCTCCCAATTCCTCAGCTAGTGCTCTTTGGGGAAGGCCCTGGATTTGGAGACTGAGTTTACTCCCAGCTCTTGTCTAATTTTGGATGAATTTCTTCACCTCTCAAGCACTTACTCTCCTTATCTGTGAAGTGAGGATGTTGGCTAGTTATGAACAAAGCTTCCAAGTACTGCCCTTTATTACTTGGCAGAGGGGAGAGGGGAGCTACAGTGAGTGGAGAGTTTGACTCCTTGAAATTCTTGGTATTGCTGCAGATGACAGCTTATAATTCGGAGCTCTGAGACACTGGCTCAGTAACTATCCAGTGATGGTGATGTCTTGACTGTGTTTAACCAATCTTCAAAGGGTTCAGTAATAAAAATTGCTGTTTTGCTAAATCTCTGCATAAACCTATATAAAAAATATAGTCAGCACAGTTCTTTGGTGAAGAGAATTTCCTTCCCAAAGTTTTTATTCCTGAGGTGGTTTGGCTTTCATGTTCATTTTGTTTTTGTTTATTTGAACATTTTGAATTACGCTTTAGAGTAAACTTGAGTTAAATTAGAGTCCTATTAAATTTTTTTCTGGCCTCATTTTTTAGTGTTTTCCCTCTATTCTAATTAGATGATACGGGGAAAAAAATAAATAGCTATCTTATGCGGCCTTAGTATGTACAAAATGAACGAGCCATCCCGTCGTTTTCTGTACTGTTGTAAGGCACTAGATGGAAAATGTTCTCATCAAGAATTATACAGTCATGAATTTACATTGGCCTCTGCATTTATACTGAAGGCCAATTACTTCTTTTAAATTTCAAAGTAAAGTTTTCTAACCAGGGTGACTTTTCCCAGAAGTACAACTTCTCGCTCTTGGTTCTTTTCATCCACCTGGTGGTCAGAATAAGGCTGCGTGAAGGGGTAGAGGACTGATCACTCTGATTAATACCACATTACCAGCCTTCAGGATTGCTGTCTCTGCGCGTGTTATCCATGGAGCACGGCTGGTGGCTGCAGGAACCGCTTTCTCACTTACAGTGTCGATATTCCCTACTGCTGCTTTTTTTTGTTTAACTTTGGTTAATACATTTTGAGATGCTGCTGGGGTCCGAATGCTGAAAATCCAGCAAACGGAATGAATCAGTTTTCCTCCAACAGGACCGTCCTGTAGAAAGGGATGTTACTGTACCATACTGTGAGATACTTAATACACAAAACTGGCATGACTGCACTGGTGAGGAACTTGAGTTTAAAAGGGGATTAGACCTCTATTTCTGAAGGCTGCTGAAAGACGTACGCTATGGCAGAGTTTGGGTCTCAGGAGGGCTCATTAGATGAAAATTAAGTGAGGAAGCCCTTCCTTTCTCCCCTCCCTTCTTCCCCTTACTTCCTGTGCCTCCTTCCTTTCTGCTCAAAGCTTACAACCTCTCCGTGACATGTTTTCTGAGCTTCAGGGTTTGGCCACCGGCAGAGCAGTGGCATCATTGCAAAGAGGAATGCATTTTTGCATGAAAGAAATCATATCGTCCATCTGATATGCCTGGAGGGAAAAAGGACCTCTGCAGTTGCACACAAACTTCTGTTTACTAGGGCGCTAGGTACTACGGGGCAATTTATTCCCATCTGGACACCATTCCAAGTGTGAACTTGAGTGTTTACAGGTCCCTTTGCTTTTGACCAGGGTTGTCTTAGAGCTGATAATTAGGATACCTGAGGCTTTCTCACACCTTTCTTTGGAAGAGAAACCCATGCCTCACGTTATGTATCCAGAATTACTTTCATCACCATAAAAATCGCTCATCCAAAACAACACCCCGTTCCAAACTTGCTGATTTTTAATTTTTTTAAGGTTTTTATTTACTTTTTAAAATTATTCTTATTTTTTGAATTTTATTTTATTCTTTTATACAGCAGGTTCTTATTTGTTATCTATTTTATACATCTTAGTGTATACATGTCAATCCCAATCTCCCAATTCATCACACCACTACCACCCCCCCAAACTTGCTGATTTCTGACTGAGCAAAATGTACTTTATTTCATATGGATTTGCTTTTCAAAGTCTATTATTCTTGGTTAACAATTGCATCCTATGAGCACACACTCGTAGAAGGAAGAGATTAAAAGTAGATTAGGCAGCAAAAAGAGGTCAGAAACGAGGCACATGTGGAATAAAAAATTTATCTTCCAATGTAGAGAATACATAATCACCCTTCTGAAGAATGTTTTCCAGTTTGCTTTCTACCACCTGCTTTGAGTTATTCTTCATTTTCTCCTACTAAAACCCAAAGATTCTCCACAGGAATGCATGAGCTCCTGATCACAGTTTCCTATGTGAATGTAGATAACTTGTCAGCTGGGAGGAATGGAAGGCTCTCTAGAATAGTCGCTTATTCTAAAACTAGAGCATGAATCAGGAGCATCCAGTGGACCTGTTAAAACACAGACTTCTGGGCGCCGCCCCTGAAATTTTTCAGTAGGACTGGGTGGGTCCTGAGAATCTGCATTTCTAATAAGATCTCAGGTGATTCTCAGGCTACTGATTTAGGATCCAACTATGAGAAAGACTATTCTCAGTGAATAGATCTACTTTTATGTCTGGCGCTGGGCTTGTGGTCCATTTAGAGGATTAGAAGCCTTCTCTTTCTTTCCATCCCTGCCCCTTATTATATGCACTTCCCCCACAACCACACCTTTGATTTTAGGTGACAAAAGGTGATCAAAGCAGGAATGCTTGTTCACGATTCCTCTCACGTCCATCACGTATCCCATATCCTTAGTGACCGATCCATGTTTTAAATCCATGAAGGACACATACAAAAATATAAATTCAGGAATCAAATGTAGGGGCCCCAATTTCATCCAAGGTGTCCCCAATCCTTGTTTCCACTTCTCTTATCATCTAACCCAGGAGTCTGCAAATGATGGCCGAAGGCTGGTCATTTGTTTTTGCAAATAAGGTTTTATTGGCACACAGACACCCGCATGCATTTATGTATTGCCTGTGGCTGCAATAGAGGAGTGGAGTAGTTGCAAGTAAAGAAAATGAAAACTTTGTAGGGTGCTCTTAGAGTTGGGGGGAGGAGGAAATACCAAAAGGAAGTAGAATATTTTCACAGGTATCTTCTTAAGGTACTGAGAGAGGGAACTCCTGCAAAGAGGGAATACTCTGCAGAACTTGTCTTTCCCTTTAAAATCACATCATTCTTTCATCACATTAAAAAGAACATTAGGAAGTGAATAATGAAAGCAGATGCATTCTCTTCTCTTGTGAAGCTGGGAGAGACTGGGGTTTGGCGTTTGCATTATCAGGAGATCTTCCTTCCTAATTGTTTTGTTTCTGAAGGGAGTTGGGGGAGAAGCAAGGGATGGTAATTGTTCATTTATTGATTCCTTTGTTTTGGTCTTCCAACAAGCAGCAGACAACCATGTTTCCTTATGTGGTTTAATCTTATTACACAGTTTCTCTGTGACTAAAGCCTTAAACTAACAGTTCATAACGGGATTACATAGGTAGGCTTATTTTCCACAGTTTTCTAAGCAAGGTTATTCAAGGATACTTCCTGAGGTAGTATTCTTTCCCCTTATGTTCTATTTTCTTTTTCTGTATTCAGGTCTGCTTCATTCAATTTTTGCCTCATCTTCCTTTCCTTTGCCTCAAACCTTCAGTTCAAGAGAGATTTTCTGTAAGAAAAGGCAGTGCTTGCTCTTTCTCTCTCTCTAAGGTAGGATTGCTTTAAAGCTTATCACAATGTCAGTGAGGATTTACGCATTAATCAGCAATGCACATGTGTGTGTTGAATACACAGGGAAAGGGGGTTATATCAAGAAAGCCAAACAAGGTTTCTTTTGAATCTGCTCCTTCCCTCAGAGATAGTAGGTTATATGATAGGATTAACATCACCTCCTCACCCATGCAATGGACTCAACGTCAAGGGCAAATAATAATTTCTTATGTAATGAAGGGAACTTCACGTATACTCAGACAGTAAATCACACAGATGAGATCCCTCAGTAAAGCCTTTTTTTTAAAAGGCACTCCATTAACCAAGTGCATCCTCGTAAATTGAAACAAAATTAAATTAATCGCAGGCTTGCATCCTGTAATTAAAATTCCATATATAAATTAATTCTAATAAAAATATTCAAATATAAATGAATTCTTCTTGTTTTTTCACTCCCTTTCAGTGACAGTGTGAGTAAAATGGTATCTTGTAACATAGTTTAGTATAAGAAAACTCATTACCTTTTATTAGTGGTACTGAGAAATGGCTAGGGCTTCAGCTTTATACTCAAGGTTGTGGAAGTTTAGTTATGGGAAAAAGTATCTTAGGATTTAGGTTGGGAGTTTATTTTTCTCACTGAAACTGCAGTGAGGTTTGTGATTCTGTATACTCTGGGGCCCTTCTTTTTTTGCTGTAACACTCCTGTAAGTAGATTCAACGATCCAAAGCTAGTGGTTTCAGTGGGATTACAGTCATATCTGGTGACCAAAGTACATATTTACGGTTGACTGAGAATCGTAGACTGTTAGAGCTAGAAGCGACATTAATATCAATAGTAATGGAGACAGGACCTTGGAAAACTGACTCCAATTAATCAATAAACTTATCTGTTGAACTTCCGCTATGCAGTGATGACTGGGCGGGGAGGCACAGGAGTATAGGTGGCCTTTACTGCCTCATCAAGGAGCCAGGGCACCAAAGGCTTAAAGACATAACTAGACAGAGAGATGCATGGGAAGTGACAATTGGTTTATGCAGAGATTAAATATTATGTGAGCTCAGAGAATGGAGAACTATGAGGTATGGCCTCTTTTGAATGATGTAAAACTTGAAAAACATTCTAAATTACTTAGGTGGTGGAAGAGAAGCAGATATAATCATTCATTCATTTATCCACTCAAGAACCATGGAGTACCCTCCTTGTGGTCTTTCCATATTCTCTTTCCTTCTGTGACAATGGAACCTGTTCCCTGCTACTAATGAAGGTCAATTTTCAGCTTGAAAGCCTCAATCCTAAACCATCTTGCCTTCTTCAGTGACTTGACTCCTGTTAAGTCCCACTCCCCTTTCCCATTTCATTAATTTCTCTCCCTGCTCCATCAATATACGAACATGCTTTGGTGTCTTCCGTCTTAAACAAACAAGCAGGCAACCTCTTGCTTCTACACCCCGCTTCAGACATTGCCCCAGTACAGGCTCCTATCCACAACAAAGCATCTTTTGAGATGCTGTCTTCACACTCTCTCCATTTCCTCATTTCCTGTTCACTCTCAGCTCCTCCCATGAGACTTTGACCACCACCCTCCATCAAAGCAGCTCTTCTTAGGTCATCAGTGACCTCCACGTGGGAAATCCCAACGTCAGTTCTCATTCCCCCCTACTGCCTCCCATCACAGCATCTTTCAATACAGGTGATCACATTCTCCTTGGAGAAACCTTCCTTTACTGTTTCCCTTCTGTCTCTCATTTCATGGGCAGCTCCTCTTCTGTGTTCTTTGCTGGATCTTCTCTCTACACCTGACACTGCAATATTTGCTGTAAACAGAGCTTGCTCTGAGCCCTCTTTTTTTCTCAGGGTGCATACTGTCTCTCTTTGATCTTAATCAGCATCACTGTATTAAATGTCATTTAGAAGCTGAGGACAACCGAGCCGTTTCTCTCCAGCCTCACTCTTTTCCTCACAGACCTGAACTTACCCAACGGTCTGCTTGACACCTCCATGTGGATGCTTTACCAACACCCCAAGCTCTGTCTGGAACACGGTTCTTCATTGCTTATGACACTGTTCATCCTCCAGGTGTCACACAGTTGGAAACACACAGTTGGCAAAAGCCAAAAACTTTGCTTCCCCCTTGACTTCTGTCTACCCCACATTCAATTCACAAGCAAACCCTCCCAGCTCCGTTTCCAAAATAAATCTCCAGTCTCTCCACTTTCTCCATTTTCGTGCCTACCTTCCTGGTCTAAGCTTTTCAGCTTTCTCCTGCAATATTACAATAGCCATGTCAGTTGGGCTCTCTGCTTCTCTTTTCACCCCAAGCCGTGCCAGTCCCAACCTTTTCTCCATACAACAGGGTTATCTTTATAAAAGCAAATCAGGTCATCCCCCTCTTAAATCTTTTCAGTCTCTCTCCAATGTATCTGACACCTGAACTCTTTACCGAGACCTACAAGACCTTATAACATCTGGCCCCCACCTTGTACCTCCAAACAAATAACCATGTGTTTCTTAGCCCATCCCTCTCACACTGGCCTCTTGTCTTTTCCTTAGACAAGCCAAGTTGTCTTACAGTTCAGGGTCTTTGTCATGTTGGGACAGCGTTTCGTGTGCTTTCCTACCTGTAAGTTCCCATTTTAAATCTCACCTCTTCAGTGAGGTCTTCTCTGACTTCGTTATCTTAAGTAGAGAAGTAGAGCCCCAATATTCTTTATTGCACAAAGTCCTTCTTAGAACTTGCACAGTTTGCAGTTAATTTGTGATTTCATTTGACTATTGGCCATCTCCTTCCTCCAGAATTAAAGTCCATGAGGGTGTAAAGACATCTGTTTTGGTCACTGCTATGTTCTGAGCACCCACAAGAGTTTCTGGAATGATGCCAGCGGTGGGTTAATATCAGGGATAAATAAGATACCTGTGCAGTGCCAGGGACCTGGGGATACGCCAGACATCAACGCTGCCTTCAAGTCACTGACAATCAAGGAGTTACTAATTCTCCTTAGGCCTCAGTTTTCTTAACATGAGCACAGTGGGATTATAATGTGTTGCATACAAAGAGGGGGAGCGATCACAGTTATTTTGTTGTATAAAGTCAGCACTAGTCACTTGAGCTTCCCAGTTTAGCCTGCAGAGAACAACCTCCTTCTTTCTGTAAAGAAAAAAAAAATTGTTCCACTAACTAATTCTTGAGGGACAAGAAGGAAAAGCAGCTCTTGCCTTGCATGGGGCAGAGGGTGGTCTTCATACGCATTTATACTTTTCTGGCCTCGGAGCTGGAGTGTGACCGTGCACCTGGCATGTGTTCAGTGTCGCTCCTCCACGTAATTCACTCACTGTCTTTGGTCTCACTTTGACCAGCAATACTCAACTGTCCCTGGGTCATTCAGTCCCTGCTTTTCTCTGCACTTCAGCAGCTGGTGTGCTGTATAATCTGATCGCTCTGCCTCGTGAGGTATTTGGCGTGCTTATATAACTTCCCAAGGAAAAAGTATTTGCCTTTAACCTTTCCAATTCTTGGTCTTTGTCTTCACATTCCAAGTTGTATTGACTGTGGGAAAGGTTCACATCTTTCCTTTTCCTGTGACTCCTTCCTAAATTAGAACATTGCAATTAGGGTGACCTTGGAGACTTTTTTTTTTCCCCCAAAGAACAGAATCTTCAAAGATCTTTGCTTTTGCTTATAAAACATTTAACATACTTGGAAACTTTTTTTTATTATGAAATTCCAAAAGCAATTATGATCATTCTTAGGAAAATATTATGCAAACCAGTCATGTACCAGGGAACCACTACCCAATGTCTCTTATACTGTAAGCGAAGCGTTCTTTTAAATATGCCATCGCCTTGCTGGCCATATTCTGATATATAGTGTTTATTTTTCAGTAAATGGGGCAGCTGGCTGCAAAGATGTGCCTGTTATAAACTTACCTTCGTCTGTAATGTCCCCTTCATGTAGTCATTGAGAACCACAGACTTTGTTAATAATGTGGGCTTGTAGGTCAGTTACAGCTGGTGAATGTGCCTTTCTTCCAAATGATCACTACTCCCTCCCAACTTCCCCTGATTTACCAAAAGGAAGCTTCAGAATCCTGGAAGAACAGAGGCCTACAGAGGAAGAGGGTGTGCTGGCAGTTTTACAGGTAGCAAAATGAGGAGGGAGACAACCCTGTTCAATTCATGGAAACTGGTCTCTCTTTGGTAGAGCTGGTCTGAGCTATAGCCTCTTTTTTTCTGGTTCTGTGAAACGGCATCACATTGTGCCCCTGAAGCTGTAGGTGTTGTTAACATTGAGGAGGGCATCAGGTGGGCATCTGTGAGGACAGGTCGCAGATGCCTCTTGTGTGCCAATGCCAGCACACGGGCAATATCGTACCTCCCAAATATTGGGTAAGGGTTCCTTTCACTCTCTGAAGCCATTTGTTTTTAGGTGTGTCACTGACCAAATATATTTAAATTGGCGCGGCCATGATGATAGTTCCACGAGAAAGAAAAGATCTAGGAGAAAGTTTGTCAGGCAGGTTTCAAATAATTCTGTCTTTTCAAAAACTGGAAGAAATTTGAATTAATTAGACTTTGCAAGAATGTCGTAGGAGAGCAATGCATAGTCTGTGGATTAGTCCATCAGTATGTTATGCTCAGTGTTTTCTTCTAGCTTTGTCCTTAGCATGGTGTTCTTTCTGTTGGTTGTAGAGTTCTTCATTAAAAATGGAAAAAACTGCCGCCCACCCACTGTTGAATCTGTGGCTGTGCCGAATAGGCATTAGACATTGCTGTTGATCTTTTAGATTATTTTGTTTGTTTGCTTAGTTGAGAAAGCTATTACTAAATCCATATGGAAATGTGGCCATTACCAGGTCTTGGCCAGTAAGAGCCCAATACCCAGATACTTGGTGGGGGAGACTCACAAATGATGAAACCACATCACAAATGAAGAGACCACATATGAAATCTATCCAATTTAACAACTAAATTGTTGTTAAACAACTTGTAATTAAAACCTGTACAGGCATACAAAAAATACGTGCTTATCCAAATAAATTCTTAGAAACCTATTCAGTTATAATTTAACAGAGACATAGGGCAGTCCAGGGGTTAATTCTTCAAGAGGTTTATACACTGAGATAAGGAAAGGCTATGAGTCCTGGGAATCTGATTCCTTAGAGTTAGAATAATATAGGTGTGAGGTGTTACGAGGCAAAATCTCAGTATTTCCCCTTAGACTCCAGACTATGTCTATGCAGTCTTAGGCAAGTGACTTTATTTTACTGAGCCTCGACGTCTTCATTCGTAAATGGGAATAACGACAGTGTTGATATGAAGTTTAATTAAGGTGATGGTTATACAATCATGCAGTATGGTGCCTGGCACATAGTAAGGTACATAGTGAATGCCATCATGCCAGAGAATGAATGAAATCTAGGGCTGCTTAGCTGAAACAAAGTAAAGCTGATGTTTAATGGCCTCTGGGTAGACCTTTATGAGGGGCAAATTTTGATATAAATCTCTCAGGACAGTTGCTACTTTCCCTGCTTAGTTAATTATTACAGTATCTCTAGAAAGAAGCAACAAGAGGTTCAGACTTGGACCAGAAGATGATGGCATTGCAGGAAGTGATGCTCAGGCATTATCCTCTGATTCATGGGAGCTGCCTACTATGTACCTTGCAAGTCTCCCATCCAAGACTTTATATTTTTTTTCAGATTTATCCTGTACTTTATTTTATACATATTCATTAGGACAGATGACATTTTAGCAAAGCTTCAGCTAGGGATTTCGAACTGGATTTTAATGAATACAAATTGAAACAAACATGGCATCTTACAGTTAATTTTCTTTAGTAAAAAAGTCAAACTATAGAGCATTAAAGTGAGATTTCTAAAAATTAGGTTTTTTGTGTGTGTGTGTGCAGCCCTCTTTGTTTTTAACTTCTTTATTGGAGTATAATTGCTTTACATTGTTGTGTTACTTGCTGCTGTATAACAAAATGAATCAGCTATAAGTATACATATATCCCCATATCCCCTCCCTCTTGCGTCTCCCTCCCACCCTCCCTATCCCACCCCTCTAGGTGGTCACAAAGCACCGAGCTGGTCTCCCTGTGCTATGCGGCTGCTTCCCATTAGCTAGCTGTTTTACATTTGGTAGTGTATATATGTCAATGCCACTCTCTCACTTCATCTCAGCTTAACCCTCCCCCTCCCCATGTCCTCAAGTCCATTCTCTATGTATGCGTCTTTATTCCTGTCCTGCTGCTAGGTTCTTCAGAACCTTTTTTTTTTTTTTTTTAGGTTCCATATATATGTGTTAGCATACGGTATTTGTTTTTCTCTTTCTGACTTACTTCACTCCGTATGACAGACTGTAGGTCCATCCATCTCACTACAAATAACTCAATTTCGTTTCTTTTTATGACTGAGTAATATTCCATTGTCTATATGTGCCACATCTTCTTTATCCATTCATCTGTCGATGGACACTTCGGTTGCTTCCATGTCCTGGCTATTGTAAATAGTGCTGCAATGAACATTGTGGTACATGACTCTTTTTGAATTATGGTTTTGTCAGGGTATATGCCCAGTAGTGGGATTGCTGGGTCATATGGTAGTTCTAATTTTATTTTTTTAAGGAACCCCTGTACTGTCCTCCATAGTGGCTGTATCAATTTACATTCCCACCAACAGTGCAAAAGGGTTCCCTTTTCTCCATACCCTCTCCAGCATTTATTGTTTGTCAATTTTTTGATGATGGCCATTCTGACTGGTGTGAGATGATAGCTCACTGTGGTTTTGATTTGCATTTCTCTAATGATTAGTGATGTTGAGCATCCTTTCATGTGTTTGTTGGCAATCTGTATATCTTCTCTGGAGAAATGTCTATTTAGGTCTTCTGCCCATTTTTGATTGGGTTGTTTGTTTTTTTGATATTGAGCTGCATGAGTTGCTTGTATGTTTTGGAGATTAATCCTTTGTCAGTTGCTTTGTATGCAAATATTTTCTCCCATTCTGAGGGTTGTCTTTTCGTCTTGTTTATGGTTTCCTTTGCTGTGCAAAAGCTTTGAAGTTTCATTAGGTCCCATTTGTTTATTTTTGCTTTTATTTCCATTTCTCTAAGAGGTGGGTCAAAAAGGATCTTGCTGTGATTTATGTCATACAGTGTTCTGCCTATGTTTTCCTCTAAGAATTTTATAGTGTCTGGCCTTACATTTAGGTCTTTAATCCATTTTGAGTTTATTTTTGTGTATGGTGTTAAGGAGTGTTCTAATTTCATTCTTTTACATGCAGCTGTCCAGTTTTCCCAGCACCACTTATTGAAGAGGCTGTCTTATCTCCATTCTTGCCTCCTTTATCAAAGATAAGGTGACCATATGTGCATGGGTTTATCTCTGGGCTTTCTATCCTGTTCCATTGATCTATAGTTCTGTTTTTGTGCCAGTACCATACTGTCTTGATTACTGTAGCTTTGTAGTATAGTCTGAAGTCAGAGAGCCTGATTCCTCCAGTTCCATTTTTCTTTCTCAAGATTGCTTTGGCTATTCAGGGTTTTTTGTGTTTCCATATATATTGTGAAATTTTTTGTTCTAGTTCTGTGAAAAATGCCATTGGTAGTTTGATAGGGATTGCACTGAATCTGTAGATTGCTTTGGGTAGTAGAGTCATTTTCACAATGTTGATTCTTCCAATCCAGGAACATGGTATATCTCTCCATCTGTTTGTATCATCTTTTATTTGTTTCATCAGTGTCTTATAGTTTTCTGCATACAGGTCTTTTGTCTCCTTAGGTAGGTTTATTCCTAGATATTTTATTCTTTTTGTTGCAATGGTAAATGGGAGTGTTTCCTTAATTTCTCTTTCAGATTTTTCATCATTAGTGTAGAGGAGTGCAAGAGATTTATGTGCATTAATTTTGTATCCTGCTACTTTACCAAATTCATTGTTTAGCTCTAGTAGTTTTCTGGTAGCATCTTTAGGATTCTCTATGTATAGTACCATGTCATCTGCAAACAGTGACAGTTTTACTTCTTCTTTTCTGATTTGGATTCCGTTTATTTCTTTTTCGTCTCTGATTGCTGTGGTTACAACTTCCAAAACTATGTTGAATAAAAGTGGTGAGAGTGGGCAACCTTGTCTTGTTCCTGATCTTAGTGGAAATGGTTTCAGTTTTTCATCATTGAGAACGATGTTGGCCATGGGTTTCTCATGTATGGCCTTTATTATGTTGAGGTAAGTTCCCTCCATGCCTACTTTGTGGAGAGTTTTTATCATAAATGGGTGTTGAATTTTGTCAAAAGCTTTTTCTGCATCTATTGAGATGCTCATATGGTTTTTTTCCTTCAATTTGTTAATATGGTTTATCACATTGATTGATTTGCGTATATTGAAGAATCCTTGCATTCCTGGGATAAACCCCACTTGATCATGGTGTATGATCCTTTTAATGTGCTGTTGGATTCTGTTTGCTAGTATTTTGTTGAGGATTTTCGTATCTGTGTTCATCAGTGATATTGGCCTATAGTTGTCTTTTTTTGTAACATCTTTGTCTGGTTTTGGTATCAGGGTGATGGTGGCCTCGTGGAATAAGTTTGGGAGTTATCCCCCTTTTGCTATATTTTGGAAGAGTTTGAGAAGCCATCCAAGACTTTAGAAAAGCCATTTGCTTAGTGTTCCAAGTGACCTGTTAGGAGGTGCCCTTTTCCTGGTGTTATAGAAACACATATCTGAAAGAAGTGCCTGAACTCTAGAAACGTTTGCATGTTTGGGTGCTGTGCCCTTAGTTTGCTATTTCTTGCTCTTCATTTTCAATTGATCCTTCTTCATGCTACACCCTGGGGAAGAGGCCCTCATCCCAAGGCCTCCCTCTCTCAACACCTATCAAGTATCTTAAGCCATTACCTTCAGCACCTATTTGAAAGCCTATTTTTCTACACGAACTTTGGCTTAAGGAGAGAGACAGAGGGAGGGAGGGAGGGAGGGAGAGAGAATTATATTTGTTCTAATATAATGCTTTAAAAATAAATACATTTGGGATACTGTTTTCTAACTGTCATTTACTGTTGCTCATGAGTAGTTGTTATTTAATTGTGTGTTTATATTAAACATTCCTCATGCCAACATGATAGCCAAATGCTTGACTAATAGAGAAAGAAAGTAAAAATAAAAAGCTTAGGTGGAGGACACATGAATAAATAGAAATAAAATTGGTTATTTGAACACGAGGTCTCCAAAATGGATTGTTTCCAGGAAAGGCATCACCTTGCACAGCCAGTGGTTCTTTCTCGGCTCCCAGCCAGTGTACACTTGAGTAAGATATTGTTCTTTTCTTCCCCAGCCTTACGAACTGAGCGAATCTTAAATGGGAAAGAAAGAATACTAGCCTTATTGTGGGCCTAGCCCTCTTCCTAATGCTGTCTGGCCAGTTTTCCCAAAATAGGAAGAGTTCTCATGCTTGCCTGTGCTGTGGCTTCCAGTTTCAGGCTGCATTTTACTAATTTTGTCACCATTTGTCTGAAAGAGAGACATGTTGGGTGACTTGTTTTTCAACTCAATGCAAATTAGTTTATGCTTTGAGATTTGCTGATCTCACCTCAATTGGGAAAATGTCTGACTATATTGATTGATCAAATGAAGGACTCGATGAAGTCAAGTGCATTTTAGACGCTTCTTAAATTGTCCTCAGTCATTCCTTCTTAGAAAGCTGAGTTTTGTGAGGATGGCATTAAGATAGAAGAAATAACCCCTCTCAGGTTCTCTCTACTTTAAGGTAGTCATCTGCTCCAAACTAAGGCCTTTGCATATGCACTTTTCCTTAGAGGAATCTCCTATGCCAGCTCTGCAAAGTGACTCTCATCCTTCTTTCGCCTGTTAGCATCAGCATCATTGCTTCAGAGAAGTCTTCCCCAAGTTCCCAGGCTATACTGCTGGTCTTTATCATACCTTGTCAGAGACCTGTGTTCCTCTCCGAGAACAAATTACTCAATTTCTTAAGTGTATATTCCTAAGGATGATATTGTCCTAATTCATTCTTGCTTCCCTAATGACAGTGTAAACTCCAAGAAAATAGAAACCTTATCCATTTTTGCTCATTGCTCTGTCTCATCAGTTAGCGCGAGAGTTTGCGCATAGTAGGCAATCAACAAATGTGCTGAACGAATGAGCATAAAGTTTTACAAGTGCACAGCCTCCTGGGTGTTTTATCGCAAATTGACTTGCACAGGGCAAAAGAGGGAGCCAGACTGAAGCTGGACCTCAGTGGCATGAGTTTCAATACGGCAGCTGCCAGCAACATTTTTCTGTTTTGCTGTCTAGAGAGCAGCTCAACATCCACCACTTCAAAGTTGAAATTCCTTTTCCACTCAGGTAGTTTTCAGTCAATTTAAAATAAACTAAAATTGAACTCATTAGGCATTTCATTATTGTCCGCTCCCTCCTTCTGTTATCCTTCTTAATGGATACATCGCATCCTGCCTTCTCAGAGCTTACATTTCTGCATTTTGATGGCGAGCATGCCTGTGGTTTCATGCTCCCGTTTGTTCTCTTCTGCTAATGATCCTTACAGCTGTGTTCTGCTTATTTTTATAGATTGGCCAGTCTTCTTTACTAGGTTGTTTATATTTCTAAAACTGTCTGATTGATGGCAATTCTGGCATTCTTGCTAAACTTAATGGTCTCTCTTGCCCTTTTCTCTAAATTTTAACAGAGATGAATTTCAATTTCACTTTCAGAAACCATTTCTGAACTATAGAGTTTTAAGTATTTCTGACCAGGATCTTCCTCAGGGACAGTTTAAAATTTTCAAATAATTGGAAACTGTATTTCTTCCAGTAAACGTAGATAGATAGATAGAGAGATAGAGAGATAGAAAGATACGGATACAATCATCGACTTCAGCACTTAAAGTTTCATTCAAAATTCATTCGAATTTTGTGTATCTAGATATCTATCTAAACATGGATTTGAGAGCTTACCGCATTTGGGACTCATCAGTAGCATCCGTTCATTCTGTTTATCCTCCACCAGAGAAGCTTTTCTCCTCCAGTCCTTTGAAGAAGTAGCCAGCACCAGTGGGCAGGAGGAGGCGGGCTGGTACCTCAGACATCAAGTCTTTTTCTTTTTCTTCTTCAGTAAAGCCAGTGCCATTGATGGAAGGACTTGGGCTGGGAATTAGGAATTGTCATCTTGACTTTGCTACTAATTAGCTGTGTACCCTCGGTCGGTCAAGTCAGCTTCTCTTTCTGCACCTTCATTTGCCCATCTGTAAAATGATGGGACTAAATTAAATGAATTCAAAGACCCCCACAAGTGCTAACAATCTAAGAAAACTGACGGACTTGTGATCTTTTAGCAATCGCGTGAATCTTGATTCATTTGCAACAGTAGTCAGTGGCTTCACTGTCAAATTATATTTAGTTTCTAAAGGAGAAAGAAAATTCTCTGTCTGGAAAGCTCCACCCCAGAGCTCAATACTTTTCCCACATGACTCCAGCGAATGGAATAACCCCTGACTCACTTCTCACCACACTGTAACTCACAGTGCTAGGAATTCCATGTATGTTGGAAGGTGCAATCACGAAGCAATAAGGCATTAGGTGATATCAAACCGGGAACAGCATGGAGAGAAGAGAGTGCTTTCATGCTAGCACAGCTTCCTGCTTTCCAAAGCAACTATCTGTGAAAAGAGAGACAGAGCACAGAAAGCACGCAGATTAGCCCTGCCCGTGACTGCTGGGTGGAGCTTTGACCCTTTGCCAGGAACGACATCCACGGAGATGAAACTGCGGTATATCGGGGGGATTCCTTTGTTTGGACGAGTCACTCTCCCCAGCATTAAACATCTCATTAAGTGTCTTCCTTAATTTTTGTGATGTCCAGAAGCTTTCAGAGAAAATCTGAGCAGTCAGTGAACTGATGTGTCTGCCAAGGCATGAATAGCAAAGATCATTCCGTGTTTGCCCTGGGTCTATCAGCAGCAATAAATTTTAATCGGTTGGGCATTTTTCAAACATGCTACTGTTTGCCAAACACTATTTTTGGCAGGCATCTGTAACAAAGCCTAATGCATTATGCATATTATTTCCACAGTATTTCATTGTATTAGCACATGTAGTATTTATATGGAATTTTTGTAAATTCATTACCAAAGTATTATCATATTAATGACTCTGGTTAAGAAAAGTATTAGAAAAAATATTAATATTCATAGAGAGTATACATCCTATGGTGGGGAAATGGGGATAATCTATTATCATTTGAATTTCAGAAAAATATTAGCATGGGTATGGGAAAAATAACTTAAAAAGTACATAGCAAAACTGAAAAAAAATTTAAAAAACAGAATTACTTTGATGTTTCCTTGAAGACTGAAGGTTTATTTTCAGAACTGTAATGACAATCATTATTATAGATTAAATTACAGTGAAGGCTTAGTTTTATTTAACAGCATAATTTAGTGGTGGAGACCTGGAAAATTTATTTCATTTCTTCGTGTCTTATTCCTTTGAAATCCTGATCTGCCAAAGGATGTTTTCTCACTTCCGTTTGCATCCTTCCCTATGGAGCCGAGGGCGTTAAGCCTTTGAACCTTGTTTAACTGTTTTTCTTGCTATACCCTTAGAATGGGAACACAATACAGCCTGGTAAAATTATCCATCTCAACTGGAAGCTACTCCAATAATTCAATTCTCCAGTGAAGTGTAGGATTTAGCTCTATTAAATGTCTCTTGGCATCACTCTTACTATTCTTATAACATTGGGGCCATAGAAATTAGTAATACATTATTTTCTCTACCCTTTTGCAGGTTGTATTATTTCCAGTGATTCCTTGCTCCTTGATTTGTCTTGTTCCTCTAAATTTAACAAATAATGTCTAGAGCACTCTTCCCTTTAGAAACTATTTTACAACACAGTAGTTTCTCACTGTTAGAAAATGTTATAGCTATTCTTCTTTTCACAGGTTCTGATTCAGATAACACCTCTGTCCAAGAAGCTCCAAAACCTCTGCAAGTAACGCTCTCCACAGCTTCACAACAGCCCTTCGTTGGAGGGCAATTTGTTCTCACTGCTATTAAAAAAATGAACAATCATCTCCCAACACAGCACTGTGCTTGGCAGCAAGTGACTGAAAAGATGCTCCATTTACTCTCTGTAAATATAAACCCAAAGGCATCGTAGTTGAATAGACGGAAAGATTCAATGTGCCCACTCTATGACATAGTATAAAATTACTATGAGATTTAAATTAGAAGAAAAATTAATTTCTTTAAGTAGAGACCATACATTTATAAGGATAATTACTCTTATTTTTAATATAAATTAAGTTATCCACATTTCTGTAGACCATGAGAATTGAGTGGTCCCTCCACCCCATTCACAGCTGCGTAGCCAGTGCAATGTTTTCCTCCATATTTCTACATAGATCCTACTTCCTGACTCATGTTCCATTCTGACTGCAAAACAGTCAATGAGACCTTGACCTTCATACGCTCATGTTTCATGTGCTAATTCTCAACTAGAATGAAAGTCCTCTGGGCAAAGCCCATTGCTGTCTTGAGCTGTTTTCACCAAAACTAGGTATAAATATGGCACTGAGCAAATATTTCTTGCTCATTTTGTTCTCAATTTTTGTACTTGAAATGAAAAAATAATCCTGAATTTTAATAAAATTCTTGAGAGAGCACTTTCCTCAAACTATGTTTCTTTGAGGAGAAAGGAGTTTAGATTATTCAGTCAGAAATTGAAAATGGCTACCTATCCAAACCCCTCAAATTAATGTGTCCTATAAACATCTGAAGGAAACTTCAGTGTAAAGAGAAGAGAGGAATGTTTTATAGATGGACAGAAAGCCTCTTAAAAGGGAGAAGAAAAATCAGTGCCTCTAGACCATTTGACAGAGGCTCACTATTGGGTTGTAGTTTGAGAAGAAATGCATGGGCTGAAAACTTTCAGACAGGAAGATTTTCTACCTGCCAAATTTTCAACCTGTTGACCCAGTTACAACAGGTGCCCTGGGATACTTAATAGCTGACCTTCTCAAGGACATTTTTGTGGTTTTGAGTCAGAAAATCCCACACTTAACATTTTCCCTATGTTTTTGTTCTCAAAGAGTAAGAAAAGAAGGGTATAAGAACTTATGAAATATTAGAGTTTGGAGTAATTCATCATCCTTAGCAACACTCATTAAAACCAACCTACATGATTTTTGTTCTAAGATCTTCCTTTTCTTCCTGAAAGTACAATCTCTAAAGTTCTAATCAACAGTTAATTGTGGTCCCCAGCCCCTAATTGTTCTATGAAGGAATGTCTGCTCCTTAGTAGCTGATGAATGGTTTGGAGATACAGGAAAACAGGAGTAGAAGGACCAGGCCACGGCCATGGCCCCAACCCCTTTTCTCTCCTTGCAAAGCTGAAAGTGGATCAGAGCCTTTGGTGATTGCTTACCTACCCTCTCTCCCGCCAAGAGGGAGGTGAAAAAAACAAAAGCCGCCATGAGTGCCAGAAGCATGGGGACAAGAGGAAAAGGAGCCCTCTCTGTCAGGTTGTATATTTTTCCCTTCCATCTCTGGAAATGGCCCACGTGTCTCTTATGTTGGTCCTGACAAGGATAAGGAATCTTCCAACTTGGGGCCTTTGCTGTGCTAAAACAAGGAAAATAATGCAAAGGAAATTTATATGATAAAACATGTTGTACTTGATTTTTTTTTCCTAAGAGAATATGCTTTTTTGATCATATCAAAGGAGAGGGGAGAGGACAGGAAATAAGTGACATGGCACAGTATACTGTGTGTTTTCCAGAAAGGCATTTGCTCAAGGACGTATTAGGATCACAGTTTGTGTCCATTCAGGCTTCGCTAAGGGAAAATGTCTGATACGTGAGTATCTCTCGATACTCTGAGCACTGAGCACATGAGTATCTCTGGATCCCCTTGGGCTGCATCAATATCAGTTCTCTGGGCTTGTAAGTACAGCTAAAGGCAGTGAACTGGTTAAGTGGCCATGTCCATTGAAAATTCGTATAAATAATGGTAGAATTTGGTTGAGAGAGTTGCTTGACAGACTGGTCCGAAACCATAATTTTAGCATTGACCCAATGCATATGGAAGTTTTGCGTAGGAGGCTACATCTCTTTTGAAAACCATTTTAGCCTCTATTTAGAAAAAACAAAAAGAGGTGCTTTGTTGTTGCTCTTGTTTATTTTTATAAAAAGATGATTTATCCATTGGTTTTGCACTTACACTGAGTTTTCTTGAGGCGCTGTGTTTCAGTTTTGCTTTCAGGTGTGTACAAATAAGACCTGGGTTGGTCAGGTTTTGACTTAGATTCAGGTGGACCCTAGTGTGATAAAAGAGTGCTTTAAACCTGAGTAGCTTGCAGCCAGTAAGACTGGATAATGCAAATGGCCTAGAATTCTGTGAAAGCAATCACCACTTTTAGCCTAGAAGGGCTATGGAATATTCTAGACTCAGTAAATTGTATTCTGCCACTCATATAAACTACCCAACTAGTTGTTCTGCTTTCACACCCAACTTCTGCTTGTGCAATATTTGTATTATGCCAGAAGAGTACTGTAAAGTTTTCTAATCATCTCTCAAAAATGGCATAAGATAACTGGAGTTCATTATTGGATTTGAAAGCTTAAAAGAAAACAAAAAACAGCACACATAAAAGCAAAAAAAGTGGGAAAGTCATGGGGCAAAATAAAAGGTTGTCCATAAGGGTTAACATTTTTACCTGGTCCCACATTTCAAAGGTGAAAAGAAAATCCCAGGTGTATCACCGGCATCATAAAGAATTTAAAAAAAAAAAACCTTATTGACATGTTTTAATTCTTGATTTCTACCCTCAGTATCCATCTACCAGGTAGTCTGTACCAGATCAGTAGCAGACAGATCCGGTGTTCAGTGAGGTCCTGACGGAGAATAAGCTCTAACAAGGAAAAGTTACCTCAATTCACCATTTTTGGACCCTTAACTGAAATAGCAACACTATTTTAAATATATGAGGCTGGACTATAATAGACCTTCCTTTTTTATCTTAATTAGTCAAGAGCTTCTACTTCCACATGAGTGTTATTCCTCAAAGTATTTACCTTTGGAAGCTAGGTCCTGACACTTTCGGAATTCCTCTCAGATTTAGGTAAGCAGTGTAAGACAAAGGTAAAGCATTATTTTAGCGCCTTGTTTTTGCTTTAGTTTGCACGATGACATAGCGGAAGGGAGCAAGGGGGTTGGATTTAGAGAGTCCTGGGTTTGATCCGCCAGGTACTAGCTTGTGTGGCCTTGGCCGAGGCACTAACATTTCAGAGCCTGTTTCCTAACTGGGCACATAGTAAACCAGCAGGCATTGTTTTATCCCTATAGTGCAATCATAAATGAGCTTTGTCATCATCCTGAGGTACCTGTTGAAGTTTTCAAGAAAGTATCAGTGTGATTTCTGCATTTTACATGTACTCTGTTTTAAAAAATGTTATTCCATATATAGTCAAAATTAGCAACTCCCAATATTGACTTTCTCTCCTGAACATGACAGACAATTGAGACTTTGTCATCCACGATAAGGCCAGACACTGTGTTCCATTTTACCTCACTGCCTCTTGGGAATGTCAGTCCCTGGTCCTAATTCTTCCGGGTTTATAGCCTTCAGCTCACCTCTTTGGCTTTTTGCCTCTAGGCTAACATTTCATGTGTGTGTTGGATATTCCGCCTCTTTGGCTTGCAACCTAATTACTTCTGTTCACAGCTACGGTGCTGAGGAAGGATGCTGTCCCTCATCCCCTGTGTTTGGCTTCCCAGCTGGGAGACTGGGTGCATCTCATGGCTGTTTCGGTGGTCCTGTCTTGCCATCTAGTGATAACTAAGGCTCACTGGTGTTGTTGATCTGACGTTCTGTGGCAAGTCCGGGTTTCATAGGCAGATCTGAGGCAGGAGAAGCACACGGCACTGAAATCCTGTAGGTAGGTTGGAACCCGATGCCAACTGGGCCCCTCCCATCCCACTTCTGTTGGTAACACCTGCATCAGCCACTTTGGAAATACCATTGCTCTGGCTCAGTTCCCTCTAGTTCTAAATTTTTATCTGGCACAAATGAAATACTAAGAATATAAACACGAATTAAACGCTGTCCTGTCTTCGAAGAGTTCTCAGTCCTTGGGGGAAAAATACTTCTTGATAAGACTTTGTCATGTTATTTTCAAAGTAGTTTTAGTTACTAATTTATTCGACGCTGATCAAACCCCTCCTGTGTTCAAGGGATGTTGCTCTGTACTGTCAGAGAGCATGGAGACTATGATGTGAGCTGGGAAAGAGGGGAAAACAGGCTCTTGACACAACTCATAAATACAGGAAAAATAAAGTAAGAGTTAACTAGAGATGTGATAACCAGAGAATTGATTCTGATGTAAATGATCTTGGAAGAGTTATGGAAGAGTTGGCGGTAAGGCTGAGTCTTGAATTATGAGTAGGAGTGAGATGTGCAGAGAAGAGAAAAGCTTCAGCTTAAGTGAAATGTGTGAGTCGAAGCTCAAAGGCAAGGACATCTGTGGTGTTACCTATAGGTAGATGGAGTAATTGGTGTACTGGAACGTTCTCCGGTCAGCTCACAGTATCTTTTCTGGTGTGGTATTCAGTGACATGCTGTTTGTAGCTTGAACACAGATTTGGTGGCGTATTTACACCACAGAAATGGGCAGACACTGCAAATCAGGGCTTCCCCCCACTAACCCAGAGAACCAGCTGTTAAATGTTTACCAGCATACCCTTGACTTGAGCTTCCTTTTCTAAAAGAAGCTCTCAAATAAGACTGCTATTTCTGCCATTTATCAGGTGAGAACACTGAGGCTCAGTTTAGGTTGAGTTGCCCAGTATCATACAGCTAAGTGTAGAGACAGGTCTAGAACCCATGTAAGTAACATTGTTCTGTAGGAATTTGATGCCAATGAGCTTTGTGATTCTGGATGTGTACCACTGTGTACAGGTGCCAGAGAAGGGGGAACACCGGGTCTTAAAATTGTAAGCGGCTGTGCTGAAGTCTGGTTGTCCCAGGTGTCTCATCATACACCTACGCTTGAGACTGAATTGGGTGGCTGTTCTCTTGCTGTGCATTTTTGGCTTTTACTAGAGTTGAAGGAAAGAGGATGAGAAAGGAGAGAGGGTACACTTGGAAATTAACAACCTTAAGGACAAAAATATGGAAACTTTAAGAGAAAAAAAAAATCTGTGAAGATTAACTCCGACTCCACAATAAAATAAACGCCTTGGGATTGGGTGACTTCTGACGTGTAATTTCGCTAGTCTTTCTAGGTTTCAGTATCCTAAAAAGGAGGGGCCTTTAGGTAGTTGCTCTTGAAACATTATCCTTTTTCTGAAACTCTCTGATTCTGTAGGTTTCCCAAGTGTTTCATATGCTGGGTCTGCCCTTTTAATGAAAAAACAAAACAAAACAAACAAACAAAAAAACGGCAGAGAGAACAAACTAATGGATTCGGTTTTTATTTGTTTCAAACCAAGTTTTCTTTCTTTCAACATCCTTCTGTACCAGATACGGAATGTTGCCACTTCATCCCACAAAGGGCTCTCATTGTAGTAATTCTGTGAGACATGGAGGGATTCTTGAAGACCTTGCTTCTGTTTTTCTTTTTCTTCTTTTATTTTCCTTTCCTCCCCTCTTCTCCCTCCCCCCGCCCTTTCTCTCCCCTCCCCTATTTCCTTGCTTTGCCTTACCTTTCCTTTTCTTTCTTTTTTAAAAATTCCTTTTCTTTTCTTTGTTTTATAGGATATGATGAACAAGACATTGATGATAGAGCAGAGGCCCAGGGGAGGGAGGGATGGACCAACTTACTTTTACCAATGCTTGAAGTTGCCAAAATAGAAATTTTTTCAACTGATAGATCTAAATGGTCTGGGGAACTCCATTCCATCTCCTTTAAAAATTATACTTTTATCTCTGTATTGATTTTTTTCTAGCAATGTTGGAATTTGGATCATAGCTTGGGAAACAATGGGGTGGGGTGGGGGAAATAATTCTTAATAGCGTTTCCAAAGGAATAGCATCCCCAAGATCACCAGGTTGGGTTTTGAATCCATGGTAGGAAGTCCTTACCTGGTAGCGAGATAGCTTTCTTAGGCACTTAAAAAAAGTGCACTGCTCCCCTGGGAACTGCGTGTTCCATGCTGCTTCTGGAAAATAGTAGCTGGTCTGGGGTGGACAGTTCAATGCAAATGAATACCTGGTCATACATCATAAGAGGAGGGTATTGATTAATAAGTCTCCACTGCCCCTGTAAGTCTTTAGCCCTATGAATTTGGCTGTGAGAATCCAATAAAGTTGATGGAGTAAGCCATCACTGAGATGTTCCTGATGGCTAGGGAGAAGAAAGAAAAGACAAATATAACAGTTAGACAGTGGCTAAGAACTGGTACTCTGGAGCACAACAGACCATGGTTTGATGCTCTTTCTGTCACTATCGATCAATCAATCTTTAGTAAAAGAGCCCTCTGAGCTTTATGTACATGTACAATATTGGGGTATTAAACTGAAAAAAAAAAGTTACCATATGTAAAGAATCCATCACAGTTCTTGGCTCTTAGAAAATACCTAATACATGGCAGTAGGTAGGGGTCTAGAATTATTGTTACAGCAATAATAAACATGGTCATCATCACCACAAGCTTCCTTGCCTCTCTCAGATGTCTGTCTAGACCTATCACTCTCTCTCTCTCTCTCTCTCTGTTCATTTGTTCTCTTCCCTGTCCCTTTGTTTGTCCCTTTGTGCCAGCCACCACCAACATCCTTTGACACCTTTCACCATTCCCCTTCTTCCATACCCTTTTTACTGCTTTCACTTCTCTACACAGAAAAATGCACATTCCTATCTGCACAACAAATCTGCATGTAATTTCAGGAGTGAATTAATCTACTGTTTAAAATAAGTGGAGGATCTTTGACTAAAGACTAATTTAATTCCAAGGACTATATTGATGAAATAATATCTTTAAAAGGTTGATAGATACACAGAATGGTCAGTATACTGTTTCATTTATTCAACAAGTATTTATTTTAGAGCCTACGTTGTGGCCAGTGATCTAAGAGCTAAGGATGCAGAGACAAACAGAATTTCATGTAACTTACAGTCTAATCAAAGACAAACAATAAACACATACACACATATGATGATGCCAGGCTTGAGAGTATACTGAACAACAAAATGTCATGATGATGTTTTTCCTTCGTGTCCAGTTAATGAAACAAAAAATATTCCTATACATTCAAGAGGTGAAATTTATGTTTTTTTATTTTAAATTTAAAAATACAGGAGGTATAAAGAATAATCTAACAAACACCTATGTTCCTACCATCCTGAAGTAACAAGCAAGTTGCTTTCAGTATTCTTTATTTTTTAAGTGAAAATGAAAAGATAGAGACAAAGCAAAAATCCTTGGGAAGGTTAAACCCCCCTCTGGTCTCATTCCTCCCCTGACCCCAAGCAACCACTACCATACATTTTGAATATATAACATAAGTTAAGTGTTTGAGGCCTGTGTATTCCTTTTATCTATTGTGTAGTATTGCATCATGTCACATAATACACTTTTTTTCTTTCTTTTTTTTTTTTTAGGAAGATGTTGTGGGGTAAGAGTTTATTAATTAATTAATTAATTTTTGCTGTGTTGGGTCTTCGTTTCTGTGCGAGGGCTTTCTCTAGTTGTGGCAAGTGGGGGCCACTCTTCATCGTGGTGTGCGGGCCTCTCACTATCGATGTCTCTCTTGTTGCGGAGCACAGGCTCCAGACGCCCAGGCTCAGTACTTGTGGCTCACGGGCCTAGTTGCTCCGCGGCATGTGGGATCCTCCCAGACCAGGGCTCGAACCCGTGTCCCCTGCATTAGCAGGCAGATTCTCAACCACTGCGCCACCAGGGAAGCCCACATAATACATTTTGACTTAACCGTTCCCTAAATGATGAAGCAAAGCCATCCATTTATTCATTTCAACAGCATTCAACTCGTGCTTATAGAGTGCCCATCCTGTTCCAGCCCATCGGGTGGTAGGAAATGCAAAGAGGAGGCCAACTCAGTATTTGACTTGAAGGATCCGGAATGACAAGATATATGCACACTTGCTACCACTGTCATTCAAGGTAGAAAGATGGAAAAGAGAGGAATTAGTTTGCTTAGGATTGGGAGAGCTGAAGTGGGAGGATAAGAAAAGTCTTTGTAAAGAAGGAAGCCTGGAAAATGGCTCTCTAAGGAATTGGAAGGGGACAGTGCTTTGCGACCACAGGAAACAGAAGCTGTTTCTATCAACTCACCTGGGGAGAGTTTTGAGAGTGCAGATGAGATAAGGAGTGGAGACTGAGGACTGGAGTTCCTTCAGTCACTTCAAGGAGCCAATAGTATACTCTCTTTTAGACACGGTCACAGTAAGTCAATCAAGATTTGAGTAACTGAGGACAATGGAACAGAGATATTTGTACAGCTCTGCATGGCTCTTCACATGAGCCCTTTGAGTGCATTGCCTCATTTTGTTTCAGCTTCACTGGGTGTCCTAGTTCCAGGTGCTGTATAAAAAATACCATAGACTGGGTGGCTTAAACAACAGAAATGTATTTATCACAGTTCTGGAGGCTGGAAAATCTAAGATCAAGGCACCAGCAGTTTCAGTATCTTATGAGAAACCATTTCCTGGTTCATAGACTGCCATCTTCTGTGTCCTCACATGGGAAGGAGTAAAAGCCTTCTCTGGAGTTCCATTCACAAAGGCACTAATCCCATTCATGAGGAGGGCTCCACCCTCATGACCTCATCACCTCCCAAAGACTCCACCTCTTAATACCATTCTTTTGGGGGTTAAAATTTCAACATATGAATTTGGGGGAGACACAAGCATTGAGTCATAACACTGGGTATGGCTGTGTTATTCCTTTTTTTTTACCAACTCATCTTAGTGAGCCACAGGGAATCAGAATGTCTTACAACAGATCAATAAGTGGTGGGTGTGTGTATCTGTGTGTGCATATGCGTGTGCCACTATGTAGCAGCAGCAACAGCAACAGTAGTAGTAATTTGGTTAGAAGGTGGCATGAAAATTTGTGGTAAGACAATCCTTTTAAATTTGTTTCACGTTCTCCTTTCAGAAAATGGTCATTAGGCACTAATTATGAGAGGATAGGTAGAGTTCCCATGGGGACTGGGATAAATGAGTATCCAGAACTTTCCCCCTACCAGGAACTAGCCTATGTTCTGAGGACAGATAATGAAAAATCAAGGGAATATCAATTATTATATTTAATTCCTTCTAAGGTACACATTCTTTTTCTTATTTTACCATCTTTGAATGTTAC
Organism: Lagenorhynchus albirostris; assembly: GCF_949774975.1. Taxonomy (NCBI): domain Eukaryota; kingdom Metazoa; phylum Chordata; class Mammalia; order Artiodactyla; family Delphinidae; genus Lagenorhynchus; species Lagenorhynchus albirostris. Next base: position 21,261,092 of record NC_083108.1, on the reverse strand, counting down.
AGTCATTTTGCAGTAATCTGATAAATGCTATATTTGAAGTCTGCACAAAGGTCTTCTGGGTGTTTGAGAAGGTTTGCCATAGGAGAGGACATAAGATCTAGGGAGTTGAAGGATGAGTAGGAGTTTTCCAGGTAATATTTGGAACATTCTAAACAGAGATTGACATTTTGCCTTTCTGATCATATACTTGTTTAATTTCTTTCCCATCTGCCAGTTGCTCCAGGTTGCTCACTTCAATACTATTGGGATGTAGCTGCTAATTTTGATTTTATGCCTCTCAGCGTAAGACTGGCAATATTTAGCCAGGTACCTTTGCCCCTGTTTATTGTACAGGAGACCATGTGGAACACCTGTTTTTCAATTTCTTGCATCCTAATCCATCTTTTAAGTTTTAGAGCTCCAAGCATTTGCATTCTTTCTTTTGTAGGTGATAATATCTAAACTGCATTTAAACATCCTTTAAGGGATACATTGAAGCCACCACTTTTCCTAGCTTACTTATCTAGGACTTCTCCTGTTGGATGAATAATCCCTTTATTTTATCTGAGACAAAAGGAATACTTTTATTTGGAAACTTTGAAATTAGTACCAGTTTGACCCACATATTTTCAGTACAACAGTACATGTTAATTGTTGCTACTGAAGCCCACGATAGACATTGTGACCTGGAGTTGTAGACAGCCTGGTTAGGGAGAAAGCATCTAATCACAAGAGCAATAATGAAAATATAGGGTGGGGAAGGGGGATGACTAATATAACTGTTATACATAGTTTAGTGGTGATTGGAGCTGATACAAAACCATCACCATGAACTAGAATAATGGTAGTGCAAGATTGAGCAGTGAAGAGCCACCTTATGTCCCATCTTGGTTTGCTAGGGCCGCCATAACAAACTACCACAGACTGGATGGCTCAAACAACAGAAATGTATTTTCTCACAGTTCTGGAGGCCAGATGTCTAAGATCAAGGTGCCGGCAGGCTTGGTTTCTTGCCTTTGCAGATGGTCACCTCTTGCAGTGCCTCACATGGGCATTCCTCTGTGTACACACATCCCTGGTGTCTCTCTCTGTGTCCAAATTTCATCTTCTTATACAGACACCAGTCAGATTGAATTAGAGACAGTTCCAGCCACCCATTTTAACTTAATGCCTGTTTAAAGACTTAATCTCTAAATACAGTTACATTTTGGGAGACAGGGAGTTAATTCAGCCTATACATTGGGAGGGGACACATTTCAGCTCTTACACACCTCCCCTTCTAAGGTCAAATTTGGAAACCCAAATTGCAAGAGACCCCAAGCTTTATATTCCAGCCATAAAAGTTTTTGTAATAACTTGAAAATGCTTCATGTTGCTTCAAGACTAAGGACCACTCTTCCATCAAAGGAGAGTCTGTTCCACTTGCTTCACTCAACTGCTTTTATTGTTAATCTGCAGCTGCTATAAATATAAACCACCCATCCTTGAATTCTCCATGCATTACTACAAAACTAAATTTGTCCCAGCTGAGTTGTGGAACGGAAGCGTCCCAGAAGGTGGATGTGCTGTATTGGATTGTTGAATCTGCACCTTTTCACATTAACCCTTTAATCACGTTCATCTTAAACAGCCACTCTGATATTATTTACATATTCTTTTTTATTTCTTTTTAAGGGGAGAGGGGAAGAACATAGATCCAGAACCGGAAATTAAAGTTCATTCAAGCACAGTTGTTGTTGATGGAAACACAGTTTTGCGTGGTTGCAATGAGGGACTTGTTAAGTCTCCTTGTGATGGGCAAACATTGAGTCAGGCCGTCTTAAGAGGAGGTGAAACCTATCTTATTTAATGCTTTGACAAATTAATAATGGATCTGTAGCGCTTCTTACCTTTATTGGGGGGATCTGAGTGGAATCTTTGAAACAAAAAGATTAAGGCTCTTTTCCCCTGACCTTAGACAAATGGACAAATAGTTTCTGCTGCTTAATTCAGTGTTTTCTCTGAGCCATAGAAGGAAGGATATTGTTTTACTTTGCCTATTATTGAAAACCTTCAAAACAGGAAGAAGCCCATTTTTTAAGCCAGTGTTAAAAATAGCCTATAAAATTTATGTTTAATAAGTAGATTAATTAAGTCATGATTTTTCAAAAAACATAGGCACTTGTATTAGAAATAAAAGCCATACATTTGTTCTCCAATGAGAACAGGATACAATTATCTACCTTGGAGGAAAATGAAGTAATTCTTTGAAAACAAACAAACAAAACCCAAATTTCTTCAGGAAGTTTCAGTGATGTACTTATATTTAGTTCCTTAAATCCCACTATAAACAAACTGTATTCCCAAAATTTTTTTACATAAATAGACTTTTTTAAGGTGCTAAACAGACTTTCCCTTGCCTGTCCCTTCCATTAAATACATGGATATATAAATATATATAATATATTGATACTATATTTATATGTACTATATATATTATGTATGTCAATGTATATTATGTATTTATATATACTATATATTATATATGTCAGTATTATGTGCTATTTGTTATGTATTATATATTATACATTATACATGGACGTAGTAAAATGTAATGTCTGAATTTAATACAGGTTATTACTAAAATGCTTGCATAAGGTGATAAAGTGAGTATCAAGCCACACAGTTTTTCACTATAGTCATTTGAAGTGAGGTCCCTTTCTCATACACAGGTAGCAAGAACTGATTGCGAGTGGGTGACCTGGATTCTGATCTTCAGTTGTCTTGGCCTGATAACTGTGGGTGAATTTTTTTTGTATCTAAAATTTCCCACTTGGAAAGTAGAAGAAATATGTTCTGTCTCCACCCATGTGTACAGGGATGTTATTCAGGATGTCCGCATAGAACAGTACATCGGATACCCAAGAGGGTGCAGGGGGGGTGAGGGCATGCCCTTGTGAGCAACATTATATATTCTAATATATACTTCTGTTTTCTATTTATGTATTCTGTTATTCTAACAATGCAATTTCATCTCGCAGGAGTATCCAACACGCAGCCTCCATCCTGATAGATAGTTCTGTGCATCTAATTCCCTTTCTTTCAGGCATACCTGTGCTTTTACTTACCCATTTTCTTTGCGGGGGTGGGACTGGAAATTTCTCATTCTTCCCTCCCGTTTACTTAAATTATATTCAGACTTAAGCTCTGACTCAAGAGCCATGAGACTTTTGCAGACTATCCTAAAACAAAGTCATCTCTGCATCTGAACGTTACAGGCAATGCTGTCCCTACTGTAGGTTTGGGCATTTTACGTGTTTACTAATGGAATGCAGATGTCACATGGCCACATCTACTGGGTGGGTACAAATGAGGTCAGGGCAAAATTCCTTTTATCTTATCTTGTTTCATTTTCTATATCTGAGATAGTTGTGTTTCCGGGAACGCACAGCTCCCACCTGCAAAACTGAAGGATTAAGATTGATTTCTGTGGTTCCCCAAGAAGCACCGCATAGACCTTCAGAAACAATGTCCCTCATGTTCCTGTGGCCCAGCTTCCTCTTGGACATACTTAGGCCAGTGGAGGATGGCATCTCACCATTTCTTGTCGTGATGCTCACTGTGCGCTTTCCTCACCTTGTAAGACTAATAATCAGAGAAGATATTGTGGCTTTCTCACTGCTATCCCCTAGTCCCCCAAAGACCTGACTGTTGAAAGTCCCTCCCCTATTTGCTGCCGCTTATGTCGTCCCCAAAGAAAGCACTGCCTCTGTCTTGAGTCTTCTGCCATCCTTTGTCAGACAAATAAAACACTTCCATGCCCATGAAGAAATATGCAGAGGTGGTTTCCAGGACTACACCCTCACTGGGGCCAACAGTGAGACTTACCACAACCCTGGGCTCCAGGCTCACGCTCAATAGAATCTTTTCGATAAGAACATCGTATAAATAAAGCCAAGACCTTGACTTTGATACACATATGGTCTGTTATTTTTTCTTTGTCTTTTCCTTTCTTCCTGTTCTTGGTTATAAGCACCATCATTTACCCCAAGGGTTTCACCTTTCAAGAAGATTGACATTCTAAGTCCAAACCCATCCGTGATACTTGTGAGTGAATGCTTTCCTAGTAGAAAAAAGAAATCAAAATGCACATCTCCACATGTGATGCGTCAGAAATATCCCCTTCAAATCTCTTGTGTCATTTGTGACTTTCCTCCGGGGAAATATTTGGAAACCCTTTGTTCTATGCCCATTATATTTATAGAAGGGCGAATGTGGTCACATCAGAGTTTGTTTTTTATCGCTTACGTACTGATGGGAAACTGCAATGCAAGGAAATAAAGTGAGGGGCCCAGTATTGTACAAGATTGATCCGTGCTTAGACAAAACCCAAGCTGCTCTCTGAGCCCAGCGCCTGATTCCCTGTACCGTTCTTGCTCTGATGTCCCCTGGGTGTGCATGAAGCAAGTGCCAGGTGCAGTTTCCCAGGCTGCACGCATCCTCCAATTGGCTGCACGCATCCTCCAATTGGCTGCATCCCTTCTCCTCCTGACCTCTTTTGGTCTGAGGATTGCTCTTGGAAATTATGCTGCTGGGCTTCACCATATAACAGTGGCTACATTTCACTGTTAGCTGGAAGCCTTTCCTGAGATTCTAAACTAGAAAGAATTTTCTGAAGGCCCCCAAGCAAAGGTCAAGGTTTCCTTGGTGCCGAGGAAACCTTGGCATTTTATGTTATTTTAATCAGCAGGGCTACATTGTTTCTCATGGATACCTGCAATGTGCCGGAAGTGATGTTAAGTTTTCTTTCACTGCAGTCTGCCCGTCTTACTTCGGATAGATCTGATTCACTGAGGGCCAAGTTTCAGAGTGTTCGAGACAGCTGGGTAGATGTAAGTGCCACTGATAAACCAAGAGATGCATGTTCTAATCCCATCTTGGCTGGAGACACCGCATTGTAATTCTGTGTTTATACATTTATTTCTGCATGAGATAGTGACCACCTTCCACTTGGAGACTGTGTTTATCCTCTTTTTCCTAGTGCCAAACATTTTTCCAGGCTCATAAGTATTATGTTCAGTAAACTGGATTGTACTAGCTATAATCACTTACGTATCATTTAATCACTCTGGGTCACAGCTTTTACCCTGTAAAATGATGAAAGAGCGGGCTCATCATCACACTTCCGGTGTTAACCATCCCGTAATTGGACACTTTCGATTCTCTTTGACTGGAGGTGGTTCTGGCTTTAGTTCTTACCCCATTAAGAGATGGACATATTCTTGTCTCTTAGTTGTATTATAAGAAGCACTTACTTAACACCTGGTATTGCTCATGCTTAGGATGTAATTAGTTTCGTTTTGAGTTCTCCATTACCAAGGAAAGTACAGCTGAGTATTTTTAGTGTCACAAAACAAATGTATGGGTGATGTGGGAGTATTAACTCAGTGGAGGCACCAATTATTGTTTTTCCAGCCAGCTGCACTTCCTCTCTCAAAGGTAGGGAAGGTGGAGAGGTTCCTTCTCAGAGTTTTCAATCAAGTTGCGGTTCATTCTCAAAAGGGCTCCAGTTCATGAAAAGTCATGGGCTTCTGTTTTTGAATAGATGATCAAATAACCAAACTCTTGTACAAACACCTTCCATCTTTTTTTTTTTTCTTTCGGTACACGGGCCTCTCACTGTTGTGGCCTCTCCCGTTGCGGAACACAGGCTCCGACGCGCAGGCTCAGCAGCCATGGCTCACGGGCCCAGCCGCTCCGCGGCATGTGGGATCTTCCCGGACCGGGGCATGAACCGGTGTCCCCTGCATCGGCAGGCGGACTCTCCACCACTGCGCCACCAGGGAAGCCCCCATCTTTACATAAAACATTTTATCTAAATAACCCTGAGCAGATTCTGGACCCCACCATCCCTGATTCAAAGCATAAGTGATCACACCCATAGGCTAAATACTTTCAGTTTGTGTCAGTGACCCAGAACTTAAAAGTGATCCTCTCCTCACCTTCTAGTCCTCTACACTGTCATGATTACAACATCCTGAAACCTAATTAATCTGAGAAGCATGATGAGGTTAAAAGGTCATCGCTCATCACTTAAGTAAGTAGACTCCATTCAAAGGGATGTAGCTGTAGCAGAGTTTTTCTTTGTTTTTTTAAAAAATAAATTTATATATTTTATTTGTTTATTCCTGGCTGCACTGGGTCCCCGTCACTGCCCGCGGGCCCCCTCCAGCCGCAGCAAGCGGGGGCCACTCCCCGCCACGGAGCGCTGGCCCCAGGCACGCGGGCTCAGTAGCTGCAGCTCGCAGGCTCCAGAGCGTGGGCTCAGCAGCCGTGGCTCACAGGCCCAGCGGCTCCGCGGCATGGGGGATCCCCCCGGACCAGGGGCTGAACCCACGTCCCCTGCACTGGCAGGCCAGCCTCCAACCACTGTACCACCAGGCAAGCCCATGTAGCAGAGTTTTGTTTTATTTTTACAAGGGTTTTTCTGTATAGTGATTAGAAATGGAAAAGGTTAAAAAAAAAAAGTTACCTAGATCATCCATTCTGGACAAGGCTGATTATTGCTTCAGAGTATATTTCTGTTGGCATCTGACCATCCAAGTGACGTTTATAGGCTTGAAAGTGACTATTCTACAAATTGTTTTACCAGACACCTTTGATCCCCACTGAGGTTAAATCAGTAAATATTGTTATTCAGTATAATTCATTACTCATCCTTCAGAATTAGGCAACTGTCTGCTTGCACGTTGGAAGAGTACTTGATAATCTAAAAACTAAAGGAAGGTTCTCTGAAATAATGTTTTTAGTCAGTGGCAATCATCCACTCTTGGTAAATGTCCCAGCATTTTACCATTTGCCAAGACAGATTTGCCTACCTTTTTTTACCACCAGGACAAAAGAAGGTTAAAACAGGAACAAATGAAATTGAGTACAATGTTTAGACCATAGTGAGATGCTAGATTTGTCCATGAAGTAACTACAAATGAATGAATTGATATTCAAGGTTTAGAAACAACCCTCTCACATGTAGAGTGAATAGTAATCCAAAATACCATCATATTATCCTCCAGGATTCTACATAAAGTAAAGAAATGGGGCCGAGTAAAGTCAAAATGTTATTGCCTAGAGGAAGCTGCTGATTAACTTTCCTAGATCAGGCCTACACTGCATTCCGTCCAGGGACTCTGAGCGGAATCTCTTAGCCCAGTGATGACAAAGCTCACTTGCATTCTCTAATGCACTGCTTTTTATTTGTGCTTATGCGGTGCTTTGCTGACTTAAGCTATTCAAATTTTTAATCTAAAAAGTCATCCTGATAAGAACTCATGTAGTCAGGAAGCATACAAACCAGGCCAATACAAGTGCAACTGTTGAACATGTGCAGATGCCCCAAGCTTTGGAATGCATTTAATAATTTAGCTTCCCACTTATGTTTCACTTCTGCTTTCATTAACGCCCCACAGATGCTTCTGAACCACTGAACACAATACATTTCTCATTTTAGAATAAATTTCTTTAAGTTACATTATAGTTAAAATAAATAAAAGAGGGGTGGAAGGGGATACTCCAAGCCTTGCAAGAATGCACCCCCATCCCAACCAGCATAAGCATGGATTATAAACACATACTACATACTAAGGAATACGGAGGTACAGGTTATAAAAATCACATGGACAATTTATTGGGTATTTTGTAGTCTGTCATTCCCATTTTACAGATTAGACCACTGAAATACACAGATTAAGTGATTTGCCATTTCAGGTTAGATTAGAACTTGAAAATGAACCAGAAGTTCTCGCCTTCTAAATCTTGGCTAGGCAGTCAAGGGCAGAGAAAAACTGGGACCCAGTTCTCCAGAGTTTCACCTCTGTGTTCTTTCTACTACATCACACCACACCTTTTATTCGATTAGTAGCCACATTAGGAAGCCTGTGTTTAACGTAGAATTGAAGGGAGGCCTCACCAATTATTTTGTCCCATCTCTTCCCACTATTGCTGAGTTAGTCCATATTGGCCTGGCAACAAAGGGATTCCCATAAATATATCACTTTTGTGTACATTCTTCTCTCCCACTCCCTCTTTTCCTTTTTCTGAAACAGAATGTTGTGAAAGGGAGAATCCATGAAAAGACCAAATGGTTATCCATTAAAGTTCAAATCACCGGGATAGGAAGGTAAAGCAGAAACGCCACGTAATTGCTTGCTCCCAAACTCACACTGACTCTCAAATCACCCTTGTGACTGCATCGCTCTGGTTTAGGTTCACAGTACCTTGGAATCAAACTAAAAGAGACTGAAACAAACTGAGGGTCCTCCTTGGGGTCCAGGTGGTACAGCCATGATGGCAATCTGATTGCATATTAAAGGAGAAAATTTTTGGTATTACCTATAGGTCTTTTGTCACCATCAAATTTCAGGTTTGTGTTTGTGTAGATTGGCCTTCACTCACGATAAGAGAAGAGAACTCTCTCTTTTGACCATCAGGCAAACATTATTTTCACAGACCTGTGGACACACATGAGAATCGAGTTGCTCTGGGTTCCCCTTCCCCATCAAAATGAATGTGCCTCTAGCTGGATACCGATGCCCTTCCTCCCCAGCCTGTCTCCACCATACTAGCCCTTCTAGAATAGCAATGCCTCCTGGCCATGCTTTCAGGATTACCCTCCACTGATATTCCATAGTACGACAAGGGCTTCTGGGGATATCATGAACTAAACACCCAGGTGTAACTCTACTCCCTCAGTGCTAACATGACAGAATGGAGTACAGATGGGATAATCTTGAAGGGCAGGAAAAGGGGAATAAGGAGAACAGGAGATAGGAGAGGACAAGATTTTGGAAGCTGAAAAGTGGATGGCTGAATAGTAACTGAATTTGATCTCTGGTCGGGAGCAAATAACTACAACTTAATGCTAAACAAGCCAGAGTAGGCCTCAGAACCCCAGGAAGACTCAGGAATTGTGGCAACAGATGATTGTGATGGGGAGGGGTACAGAATATGGAAAACAAGTAGAATGAGGGTGATTGTGTATGAACCTACAAGCCTTCTCTGATCCCACAGAGCTGAGCAATTAGACGTCTCTGACTCCAGCAAAAGAGAGAATGCCCACTTTCTACAGGGACTAAATCGGAGAGGATCGGGTTTTAGGAATTCCAGAAACAGATGAGTGTGGGGAGAAGAAACTGTACTGAAAATAAGGAGATTAAGTGAGAGGTTTGCAAACTGAATGCTGAGATCCCACAACCCTCCATCTTTTAGGCCTTTCTCAAGCTGGCAGGCAGAATGTTTCCCCAATACCTCCACAAGGTTTGGAGAATTCCTTTCTGAGAAACTGGTCTACCCAAAGGAAAAAGATCCATGGGGGCTACCAAACAGCTAGAGGGAAGCCTGCAATTGACAAGCCCCACTTTGCACTTGGGATTTACAGAAGTTATTTTTTTTCTTCACTTTTGAATAGATACGGACATCTAAGGATCACCAAATACTTGTAAAATCTTCTTAAATTAAGTAGAGAAAGCAAAACCAGCAAATAAAAAGGAAACCAAGAGAAACGTAAACCACACAAGAAATCTTAAAACAAGTGAAATAGGATTTAAGTTAATACCCTGAGAGAGAGAATAAAATATAATGCCACCATGAAACAAGAATAGACAGCTATAAAATAAGAGAGAAAAACTTTCAAGTAATAAGAAAAAGTGCTCAGAAATGAATATTTGGTATTCCTAATAGAAGGAATGAAAAACACAGTTGAAGGATTGGAGAGTAACATTGAGGACAAAGAAGGAGGAAGGAGCAGGAAAAAAAAAAAATAGAGGATCAGTCTAAAACAGTGATTCTGCAACTTTACTTGCATCAGAATTACCTGGAGGGCTTGTTAAATCACAAGCTACGTGTGCGACTTGAGAATGCACATTTCCAGCAAGTTCCCAGGTGAATGCAGATGTGCCTGATCTATGAGCTAGACTTTGAGAACCACTGTGCTAGGAGATTCAACATCTGAATTATAGCAGTTACTGACAGATAAATCCAAAAAAAACCCCAAAAAACAGAACAAAAACAGAGAGGAAAGAAATCATGATAGAAATAATCCCAGAAGGGCATGAGTTTCCAGATTGAAAGGGCACATTGAGTGCCCAGCACAATAAATGAGAAAATATTCACCCCAAGGGACATCATGATGGCATTTCAAAACTTTAGGGATAAATACTTCAGGGAGAAACATTCCCAGAAAGAAAAAAAAAGTATGTTCACATACACACAATATAAGGAATCAGAGTGGACCAACACCTCTTCAATAGCAGCACTGATAAAACTAAGACAAGGAAGGAAAGCATTCAGTGTATTATGAGAAATAATTGTCAACGTAGAATTCCACGTGTAGCCTATTTTCAAATAAGTGCGAGGTCTTTCCTAGCATTAAGGTCTAATAAAAGGGGGAAGAACCAATAAAGAGGAAGTCTCAGGATCTAGAAAAAAGGACCCTCTGAGGGAAAGAGGCAGTTCTCGGGATGATGCTAGGATGGGAGCTTCCAGGTGATAGCTGCGTGACGGCTGCTGAGGTTGAAGCAGGAAGGTAGCAGCACCCCTGAGTGGACCCTGATGTGTTCACCTTCGTTAGAAAAAAAGGTTTTAGTTCTGTTGGGGAGTTTGGGAAGTTAATTACTGATAATTTCCTAGAAAATTAAGCAAATTAAAAGGTACATTCACTTTAGCTCAAATAACATTTGTGTAAGAAAGACTATTTGATCATGGTACACTATATGACTCTACAATAAACATAGCCACATTAATGTATTAATGAACATTGGGGTTTCTTTTATACATTTTCCATAGTGGTTTATTATAGATGGTGCTACATTGATATTGAGAGGAAGTAAGAGGAGACGTAAGAGAAGTGAGAAGTAAAAGTAAGAAGTTTTGGATGGTTGGGGACCTGGTATTCAAAACAACTACAACTACCGTCTTACTTTCCAGACTAGAAAGTCATTACATGATATTTACATTGGAAAAATCAAGAAATAAGAATATTATTTAGAATAAGAGAAGGATCAATAAGAGTTGAGTGTGGCCATTCCTGAAAGCTATAACTTTTATATGAGTAGGGCTGTGTCAGGGGATTGTTGCTTTATCATTATGGCCTGGAAGATTAATTTGACATTTACTGTGGACATGTGATGCTTTGCTGTTAATAAAAATTCTTAAAGGAAAGCAATAAAGGAAACTTAATCTTGGGTATGGACAAGCCAGAGAATTATTTTGAGAGAAAGGAGTGCGTGGAAGAGAAATGTGGATTCATTCCAAAGGTGCAATGGCCCTCAGAAGACAGTCTGGAGAGCTAGTCTAGACAGCTACAGACTTGAGCCCTCCATGTAAGAGAAAAAGCCTCTTTGCTACAATTCTTTGAATTGAACAGATCTGGGGAGAGGATATATTTTTACATCATATATCTGCTCCATAAACCAGTGCAGTGGGCCAAATGTTTTAAAGCAAAAATCCTAGCAATAAGATCTCTTTGCTATTATTGCGGCTATATGATGTGACCATTAATTTTATTGAGCTGGGGCCATAGAATGACTTCATACAGGTACAGCCCTATCTGAATACTGGGCAAATGTCTTTCCTTCATCGCTGAAGGTAGAACAGCTTCTCAGATGCCACTCCTTCACCCACCATCTCCTCATCAAATTCTTGACCTAAGGAAGTGAGGCAGGTCAGTAGACAGTTTTATTGGCCCTGTTGAGACATGTAGAATGTTGAGCCTTCTCCTTATAGGCCTCTTAGTAATTGACTATGCTTGTAAAGTTATAAGAAAGCCCATCTCATGGTTGAACCTTCTTGTCCTTTTCCAACTTCCAGCAAGCGGAGGGCAAAGCCATTAACGTATAGGTTGACGTGTGGTTTTGGTATGCGAAGGCCTCTTGTTTCTTATATAATCAAAAGCTGATGGGCTAGAGTGCTTGGTTTTGTTGCCCTACAATTTGTTTACTGTAACAGGGAGACTTCTGGGTATGGCTTGCTACTGTAGGAAGAGCTGTGTTGTGCCTTGGAAAAGCTATTTGTTGATGAAACACTAATTGTAAAAATAGTTACCTCAGAGAACCCAAATGTAATTACATTAAGTTTAATTACATATCATTAATTATATAAAATATTTAAATTGTTATGTTGAATTGTGCAGCACTCGTCACTGTGCATTTTGCTAGTGTGTAGAGCAGATGTGCTTGAGGAGTTTGGATGTCATCCAGAAGTTAGTGAATTCTTACCGTTTAGATAATCGGAGCCTGATTTATACCATCTATTGAAAAACAATAGCTACATATTTTCAGTGATGCAGCAGTATCAAGTGTAGGGGTGTCGTGGCTTATGCCTAGGTGATGTTTTGGTAATTATTGCTGGCTGCAAACTTTTCAGTTTAATCAACCAAATATAAGGAAGTCAAAAGCCTAATTTCTCATGTAAATCAACATCAGGCAAACAAGCATCTCTTGTTTCTATTGGGCGAGAGCCATTCCTTTCTCTACTATGAAACTGACACTTTATTTAGGATGCCTGAATTATCAAAGGAATCCAGCATTAAATCATATGCCTTGTTCCTCAGATATTCACTTACTCAAAATAATTCACCATTAGTTTAAAAATATTTACATACTTCACTTATATCTACTTCTCTCACTTGATTGAAAGCACAGTGAAGTTTCCATATAAAGAGAAGAGCAAACAGTCATAGAGACTAACAATAGATTTTGCTTTTCCAATATGTGACTAGTACTTATCAGATCTGATACTAAATGCAATGATTGATCTTAGGTTTTGTTAAACAAACAGAAGTACTGAAGTTTATTCTTTTTTTTTAAAATTTATTGATTGATTGATTTTTGGCTGCGTAGGGTCTTCATAGCTGCGCGCGGGCTTTCTCTAGTTGTGGCAAGTGGGGGACTACTCTTCGTTGCGGTGTGCAGGCTTCTCATTGCGGTGGCTTCTCTTGTTGCAGAGCACGGGCTCTAGGCGCGGAGAGGTTTACTCTTTTATGGCTTTCATATTTACATCCATTTGGAGAACAGCAAAGCAGAGACGCAGTCATTTAAATAGAAATGCTACAGAAAAGAAAAATATGTATGAGTTGTGTTTCTGCCAATCAAACATGTAGTACAATTAAAATTTTATTCTTGTCTATACAAATACTATACGCTTGTTCATAGTAGCTTTGCTCAGTTCAACTCATTTTATTTTAACAAAATTTCACAAAATTTGGAAAAAGAAAATAACTAGTTAGTGCCTAGCCAGCCGTAAGTCATGACATGTCACTTCCACCATCTTTGGAAAGGATCTGTTCTCCAGAAGTTTGTTTTAAGGATGATCTGTGCTTATAATTTGAAGAGTTAACATGTAAAAGAAAAAACAAATTTTTTTAAGATAATGCCCAATCATTTTGACGGAAAAATCTTTAAAATTGTATCTCAGATACCTGTGTATTTATGCATAGGTATGTGCCATGGGTCATCTAATAAGTAATTGAATTCTATATAAATGATGTTGACCATGCCAAAAAGTGCAATCTATGTGTCCAGATGTGGGGAGGGGCCAAAGAGAGGGACCACGGTTAGGAGGTAGAGAATGAAATAGACTGGTTATCTGTTTTCACTGAAGATAGACCTTCTGAAGGCTTTTGTCCAGGAAGATCCAGAGAAGCCCAGTTTTAGTCACTCCGGCCTAGCAGCCTTCCCAAGACTACAGGTAACTTTGGGGGATGTAGGGATTGGTTTGCCCCGACTCTCACCCCTTGGTAGAGTTCTTGCCCCTACCCAGGGGCAAGAGAGCCATTCCTTTCTCTGCTATGAAACTGACACTTTATTTAGGATGCTGCAGCATCGTCCAAGCAACCTCAGCCTAAATACTCCACGTGATTCATGAGACAGCTTTATTATCGATAGATGCCATCTTGCCTAGTTTGAATTGAAACTTGCCTTCCAACCACAGTGCCAGTTCTATCTTATTTCCTAACGCTCTGTTGTAAGTTGAGTCTGTTGTAAGCATATTCCTGGCCCAGCCCTGGCAGGAGACGTTAGGGCCTCTTTGTCTTCAAGGAGAAACAGGGGTGTCAGAGCTCATCTTAGAATCATCCTTCTTTCCTATGACAGGTTCAGGAAATAAGGACAATTTATCCCTGACAGCTTTAGAAACAGTATCTCCTAATTTATGCGCTACTTCTCCTCGGGTAATTGGGATCCAGACATGTTTCGCATAACAGCCCTGACTTTGGGGGGGCCCAGGCTTACCAACTGCTAACCCAGGAGGAGGAGGAGCCAGAGGGTGAGCAGATTGTGCCTTTTCCAAAAAAAAGAAAGAAAGAAAGAAGGGAAAAAAGAAATTAGGGGTGGTAAGGAGGTTGGAAGACAAAGGAGGAAGCATTTGATAGGTCATCTGTCAGGAGGCCTTGATGGAGGCTGGTAGGAGAACAATGAAAGCCCACTTCAAAGTGAACAATGCCACGCTGAGTAGGTGCCAGTTCAATGGAACAAAAAGAAAGAAGACATGTCGGCTATTAAACACATTCATCAAGGGGTGTCTTTTTAACCCTTTGGTTTTTCCCACTGTTTTTCTTTCCTGAGTGGGTGGGAAAAAAATGAATGAGTCTATCAAAGCAAGAGGGAGGTGTAAGGTTGCCAACTTTCTGGACAGGCAAGCAGAAATGTTTGCATTAATTAAATATTTATTGGAATAGAGGTTGTATAGAGCGTGGAAATCAGGTACAGTTGTTGACGGTTTCAAGTAATCTCACATGTTTGAAATTTCCAGCGAGTAGCCACCACCCCCCCCACCTTGTTTTTATTTCCAATTATTATTCAAAATAAAGCAGGATCAAATGTTTAATCTGAAGTTGGGGAGAATTAAAAAAATGAGAAGATTTCCAATTTTAAAGCTATGATTCATGGACAGGAGACAGAATAAAAAAAGGGGCATTTTCACGTCTAGGGTTTTGTAATAACTAGAAAAGGAAAAATAGCCAAGAGAAAAACTTAATTAAGTGCGGTTAGTTCACAAATGATCTCTCATCCTGAAAGTGTCTGATGCGCTCGTCTATGCTATGAATTTAGAGATAAAAGAATAAACATCAAAATGTAATAAGGACATCAGACTCTAAGAGGTTCCCTGTGAGTTGAGAACAATGAGCTACTCAGCCTCAAATTCTGTCTTTGGCAGTGGAACAGAGCTTTTCCTTTTGTGAACTTCTCAAATAATGGAAGATTCGATTAAAACGAATAGTTCCAATACCTGATCAATTCACCAGAGGTTCCTACTAAAGGCTTATGTTTCTATACGTGGAGAGCAGTTTATCTTTGTGCCATGGGTTGGTTTGGTTGGAATAAGGGCTATGAAAAATCATTCTGTGTTCAACTCTGGTCTCTTCAGTTAGATATGTGTCTTGTCATGATCTGTGTCTCATCTCTCTTTTGCCATCCTCCAAAGTGGGGAATACATGGTACATATGTTGGTTTGTCTGTTCATTCATTTATTTTGAAATATTTATTGAGTTCTTACTGTACTAGGCAGGTTCTTGATGTTGGACATTCATCAGAAAACCAAACATATAAATCTCTCACCTCCATGGGCTTATTATTCTAGTGGGGGATGGCAGAAAACACATAGCAGATAAACCAAGAAGATAACCTAGGTGTTGAAAGTGCTTTGAAGAAAAACAAAGTATGCTAAGGGAATAAAGAATGATGTGGCTGCTCTTCAGGTCTGGAGGTCAGGGAGAACCTCTCTGAGGAAATAACAGCTGGGGAAACAACTAAATGAGGTGACAGGACCACCTCCCGAAGTGTCTGGGGGAAAAGTGTTTTCCAGAGAGGCTCCGAGGGAATTGTGCTTGGTGTGTTATCCCAACACTGAGGAGCCAGTGTTCTGGAGTGAGAAGATCAAGGTGAGGGATACAGGCCATGGTAAAGATCTTGGATTTGTAGCTGGCAAGATGACGGAACCCCATTTGTCCATGACCATCTTTTAAATTTTAGGAACGGGTTCGGGGCTGATTTCAAGGAAATGAATTATACTTTTCAAGTAAAAGATCTCAGCTCTCCACTCTTGCTAGTATCATTACAACCCATTCAAAGCTCCAAACTATTCCAGGGCCAGGGAGTGTAGCAAGTATGAGGATGGAGTACCAGGACGAGGTGACTGAGGGCCTCTCTGCAAATGAAAGGTGACTTAAGTGACTGAGTCCTCAATGAAATCAGAATGTATATAAATGCTGCCTCTATTATGTTCAAATTATTTAAGTATAAAGTTTAAGCAAAATCATTGTTGGAAAATCATTAATTTTCCAATGTTCAGTCTCTTTCCTGTATATATTTATAATATGAGAATAGTACACCAAACTAGTACAAAATAGTACACCAAATGCATATAATTCTCAAAGCTAGCAGACTACAGACTCCTGCCCTCTCTGTAAACATTACACTAAAGTGCAACTATTATATTTTGACTCTCTATGTAAAATACTGTCACTTTGCTGAGAAATATTTTGTATTTTCTTCCAAAGCTTACCCAGCAGGATCTTTGATATCATACATGTGTTTTTGTTTTTTTGTTTTCTTTTTCCCTCATGTTGTCAGTGGAAACAGTGATTACATAGTATATCAGAGTTTATATTTTTATCATTAGCTTACTGACCCCTGCTGGGAGGCTTAAGATAATCATCCTTGAATTCAAAGTTGGGGTTCCAGCTAAATAGATGCTTGGACCTCAGACACAAGTGCTTCGTAATCCAGGACAATTGATTTTGCAAATCAGTCACCATTTCTATCCCTGGAAGCTGATCATTCCTTAGAAGGGAATAGACCTTGTCATATGACTGAAAGTGCGACCAGTTCCAAAAGTGACATATGTGGAATTAGCACATCCTTCCTGGTTGTCTGCCTCTGCTCGCTGTTAGTTCTGTTTTATGTTATTTGCCAAGGGGCCCTTCTTGATCTCTTTCCAATATGCTTTAAAAAAAACTCAAAAGGCCCATATGATGTTGTTCTCCATCAGAACCTTTTCCCCCGCATTACAATAGCATTATTCAGTATCATCTGCCAACCTTTTTACCGTTGCATTTGCAGAACTAAACTCTTGAAAAGAGAGTAAACACCCCACAGAGCAGAGGCCTTATATTATTATTTTCATGAATATTTAAAGAGCCAGATGCACTTTTGTCAAAGTGTAAGCTTTTATTCATGTCGACCCCTGCAAATTTGTAGATTCTCCCAATCTCCATTCCAGACTATGTTGTCATCACAAATCGGTTTAGGTAAACCAGTATGAATACTGTCCACCACCCTACATTAATCTCTGTGCAAAGAAAACAGTAATAGGTTAATTATGTTTATGCTTTGGGATAACAAAAGATTAGTACAGAATATTGACATTAAAAAGGTCTGTGACTTGCTAGAACTGATCTAAACATTTAATAATAACATTTAAAAACAAATATTTATTTACAATAGTACTATTAAAAGTGATGTATGCGTGTATACATTTTAATTTATAGGCTAGTCTCTATAAGATGCCAATAGGAAAACTCTCAATTAACTAGAATCTGACTCTTTTAATCTTTAAATTAACTCTACAGTAACTGGTTTTTCTTCACGTACTCCACTTTTTACTGGAAATGGGTACAGGGAGAGATATGAAACAAGAGGATATAAGCACACAATCATTTTATTTCCCTTCCTTCCCTCCCTCCCTTCCTTCCTTTCCTTTTTACTTTTATACTTTTTGCCCTAGCTTTGAAGAAGACCTTAGATTCAGTCCCACTTCATTTAGTGTATTCTGTGTCTAGATACCTAATAAAATCTTGTTTAGCATTGTAAGCAGTGTGCAGAACTACTCCTGTCCTCTGAGTGGATTATGTCTTTTATTTTTCAATTTCATTCGTGGGTTGGAAGGATGTAATGACATTTGTTATATGATAAATGTCCCTCCCATTTTTAAACCAAACTCCACACTTCATTTGAATTCCACCAGTTTTTTCATTAATGTTCCATTTTTCTTTCTGTTTAAGAATTGAGGGCTTCCCTGGTGGCGCAGTGGTTGAGAGTCCGCCTGCCGATGCAGGGGACGTGGGTTCGTGCCCCGGTCCGGGGAAGATCGCGCATGCCGCGGAGCAGCTGGGCCCGTGAGCCATGGCCTCTGAGCCTGCGCGTCTGGAGCCTGTGCTCCGCAATGGGAGAGGCCACAACGGTGAGAGGCCCGCATACCGCAAAAAAAAAAAAAAAAAAAAAAAAGAATTGAGTCTAGAATGCCACATCACATTTAATTATCTAGTTGTCATGTCACCTTAGTCTCCTCTGGTCAGTAATAGTGTCTAAGTCTTTTCTTTTCTTTTCAAGACCTTCATAGTCTTGAGGAGTACTAGTCAGGGATTTTGTAGAATGCCCTATAATTTGGGATTGTCTGACATTTATCTCATGTTTAGACTGATGTTCTCATGAGGCAGATGAACCATCATGACCTGCACTGGTGATGTTGACCTTCATCACTTGAACAAGGTAGTATTTGCTGAGTTGCTCCACCATTACATTTCTAGTTTTCTCTTGGCATCCTCTGTTTTTTGCAGTTGAGTCACTAAGTCTAGCTCATGCTCAAAGGTTGGGGGAGATAGGTCCCTTTCTGAAACATGAGATATACAACTGGATGGGGTAGAAAGGAGTGGGTAGAAAAAGGTATGCCTAGGTTTGGATCTCACTGCTAATCTTTCACTGAAGACTTGAGACATGGAAAAGGAGACATTGTCTCTTGAAAGTGTTTAGCCCACGATGGGGCAAACTCTTTTACCTTAGGCTATTAATCTTCTTCATAGCTGGTTGTGCCTCCATTAGGTTCTGGGTACCACAGCTGAGGACTGAGCTCAGCTGCAATAGCAATGGCTGGGCATTTCTCACCAATGGTCTTCTATGCTCAGTGAGGTTAGGATGGGCTCTTACACACTGCCACCACAGCTGTCCCCAGTGTGCAGGCCTTGCTGTGTCCTACCTGTTGGACATTGGCCAAAGCAAATCACATGACCAAGTCTAGAGCTGATACTGGAGGCGCCATTCAAGGGAGTGAATACTCAGAGGCGTGATTCATTGGGAAACCTTCATGCAACAGTCTACACATCTGCACAGCAAATAACTAGTTAAGTTGAAAGTAAAGCCCAAATTTATCCTATTTCAGTACCAACTCCACAGTAGCATGTTGAAGCCAAGAAATATATTTTGTTCTTCTATTATGTTTGCCAAAGCAGTAAATTCAACCCATACTTTAGATTTTCAGTAACCAAGATTGACGTGGAAAGAGCTTTTTATTTAACTTTTTAGATAATTAGCAAATTCTGTGAATGCTATTCTTTCCTCAGCATTTTACTATTTTAAGGTATTGAAGAAGTAAAGGAGGGCTGGCATAGGAATCAATCAGCCTGGGTGCCATGTCTAGTTTTGACGACGTAGGTGGGTGATCCTCAGCAAATGATTGACCCTTTCTTGGCCTTCCTTTAATTATCTGTAAAGTGAGCATATTCAGTGGCCTTTACAGATTAGTCAGCTTTAGAAAGTACTGTGATATACTCTTTATTTTTAATTCACATCTTTTCCTTTATCAACTCTTATTGTTTAGCAGAACAAGCTGGATACATAAGTCTAACCAGATCCAAGAATGGAATGGTTAACAGCAGGGGGCCTTCGTAGTCAGAGGCAGAAATGGGTTCAAATCCTGACTCTATCACTGAGTCTCTGAGTTTGTCTGTAAGTGGTAGTAGTTTTAGATACCTCATAGAGTTTTGAGGATAAACTGAGTCAGATGAAGTACAGAAAGACATGCATCATGTAGTAGTAAGTGCTCAATAAATGGCATCTACCACTATTTTTAGGACAACTACTATTGTTGGTAATGGCAACTCAGACAAATCAATGCTTTATCCGATAGTATGTAAAATCATATGCTCTACTAAGCAATATATACATGTAAGTGATTTGTACCTAAAATGTCTGTCTTGTATCTGACAAAGTTTTATAAGCCAGACCTTGCTCCTAGGAGATGGGTTTGTGGGAATTTTCCAGTCCACTTTACAGATGACTAAACTGAGGATGAGTCTTTCTATGATAAGTCCTGGTTCCATGTTAGGCGCCCAGAGACCGTCAAGTTAGGTCCAGCCATGGCTCTGTCCCAAGTCTAAAGTTAGATCCAGTGGTAGGTTTTCCCTTCCTTTCCTCCTTTCTTCCCTTCTTCGTTCCTTTCTTTCTCTTTCTTCCTTCCTCTCTCTCTCTCTCTCTCTCTCTCTCTCTCTCTCTCTCTCTCTCTCTCTCTCTCTCATTGGTTTTCTTTTAGGAGTTGTTGGGCCTTCACATAGCTTAGCATGTAGAACCTGTTTTGCTCACTCAGTGATCTTTGCTAGAGGTTGATTTCCTTGTGCCTTGAGTTGAAGACATTGTTGGGTTTTAAATGTTATCCTCCTAACTAGATTGTAGATGCCTCGAGGATAGAGAAAGCATTTTTAATATCTTTGTTTTTTTCCAAGTACTTATTGCAGAAACATGAATGTAATATATCCTGTAAATTTTTTAATGTAGCCCGAAGAGATCTGAGAATCAGTGAAATTCAACAGCAAATAAATTCAGCCAATGTTCTGTGCTAGACATGACATAACGCATTTAATTTATGGGATAGGCTTTAATTCTTCTCTCTTAACACCAGTGTTTTAAATTTCTGTCTTTGAATGAATTCTATAATCATAAATATTGCCCATCCTTAGTATTACTAGAGCTAATTCATTAATGTCAAAACTATCCTTGCCCTACAATTATGGGGAAGGAAGTATGCCTACATTAAATAAGATGGAAAAGTGAAGACTTGAATACTAAAATGCCTGTTTTTCAGCCTGTGCTAAGGCTCAAAGCATATGGAGAAGTCTTCATTGGCCATACAACAATGACAATTATTGTAGCGGCTGCTACATTACGTTGTTCTGCCATCCCTGGTTCTGTAATTGTCCTATTGTTTTTGTTGTCATTATCATCATCATCATTATTATTTTGGTTCAACTTAGAAAAACATTCACCCTGCCCATTTTTGACAAACCAAAGTAATCTCTCACTGGTAAAGAAGGAGGAAATGCCTTTCTTTGGAGATAAAATCATGGGAACTTCTCTTAAGAAGTTGAGGGCAGAATGAAACATCTCTGACAGATTCTCCCCTTCTCACATTTGCTTTCTGACAAAATGGAAAAGAAAAAAAAATTGCCTTTCTCAGGAAGCTGCTTCACTCTGTTTTTTGATTTTCCACATGAAAGGATTCTATTTAAGCACAGGAGGGTCTTGGAAGGCTGGCTTCTTGTTGAGCAGGTATATTCATACTTTTTCCCCTACAACTTGTAGCCTGATCCACTGCAATTATTTCAGTAGTCAGAATATGCCGGGATTCTGAAAACAAATAAATCACATGCTTTTTAAAGTCAAGGCTAAGGCTAAATATAGAACAAACAAAAGGAAGGTATTCACTGCACACAATACCTTCCCCCATAAGGGTGTATAAACTACATGGATGGGCATAAAAGGGTAACAGTGATGGAGACAACATGTCACACCTTGGATGGACTGTGTGTTCTTGATGATACTGATCAACATTTGCCCTTTACACTGACATCAGAAACTCCACCCTCCCTCCCGGAGCCCCCAGCCTGCCCCAGGCTGCTGGAATCTGTGTGACAGCACTGCAAGATTAACGTTAAGAAACACACAAAAGGCAGAAAACAAATAGCGCTGCAGCCGTCTTATTGGTTGGCGTCCTCCTGGGATGATCTATAATCATTTCTTCAGCTTAGAAATCAGCCTCATGGTCTTCGGAGTAGTACTGAAGTTCCCAAGCCTTATGGGTCCCTTTTTGTCCCCTCTATTGTTTGTAAGCATTCATTCATTATGCCATCTATTTTAATAGAGATATTGGATTTGCTTTTCTGTTGTTTGTTTTAAATTTTGGAGAAAATAAAGCAGAACAAGGAAAAGAGATAAAACTCTGGCTCCTAAGATTTATTTTCAGGTCAACAGTGTTAAATTTCTTTCTACTCAACATGTTAGAAGCCTTAAAATAATAAATTATTGTCCTTTTAAAATAAATGTGCTCAGGCATTAGTGGGAAAGGTTGTTAGGAGAGAATCATTATCATCTCTGAGTGTTTACAAAGAACACACACGAATATATATACACATAGTCAGAAAAGTAGTTCTTTAAGAATTTCATGCCACGAAAGATTTAATTAACCTTTTCACTAGGAAACCAATTCTGCTCACTGCCTTCATTATCCCTTCTTTCTGTTTCCACCCCATGGCTCTCACATGTTATTCCTTTCCTCTTCTTTTATTGCCCCTATCCTTTTGGCCCATTCTTTCTTCAGTGATTCTACTGTTAAATCTGCCAGCTGCTGTTAAAGTTACTTATTCCTCTCCATTTCCGACACTAATAACCTTGCTTCCATACTTAGCTTTTGCTGTTACCTGCTTTATTGCATCCTCTGTTCCTTCTCAATTTTTAATTGAAAAAGCCATTTTGAACCAGAGTATCAGTTCAGTTGAAAAGTTTGACAAACTACAAGGCATAAAGCTTTGAAATATTATTTTTCCCACAGGGCATAGCAATTTATCTTAAATGAATATTATTTGCGAACATAAAACCAAAGGAAATCCACTACAAAGAACATTTATTGAATGGTGATATGAAGGAATTTATAATTATAGTTATCATCCTAATTTTACTATTACTGTGTTTTAGTTTTCAGTTATAGATATTAAAATAGACTCAGGAACACAGGAAGTGTGCCCTCCAGCAAACATTGAGGAAGGTATTTAAATTACATGCAAATCAGAGTTACATTTTTGATAGTATGCTCATTCTCAAGCAAACTTTTAGAAGATAGTATTTTTGTTGTTGATCATGATTTACAGATGTTTCCCCACTGCATTTCTTCCTGTCTATTGTTAAAAAGAGTAAGCGTGTATATTCATGTAGCCCCCTTGCTTGTAATGCCTAGACATGTTGGTTGCTAGGAAACAGAATACTATGAGGGAAGGAGGGCCCATAGTGTGTATCTCTGATCTAGCAGAAATGCAGAAACCTCCACAGGAGAGAAGTTCTCTGCATTTCCTTGCATTTTTGCTGAACCAAACAGAATTATTATTGCATGACAAAGTACCACTTAGCTCTATGGAACTTCCTGGCAGTTTCAGTTTAATCATTGCTGTAAAGAATCCATAAGTCTTGCTTGGTTATTTCTACAAGATTGTATGTTGGGTTTACTTCCCTGAATCAAAACTTGGTTATACAGGATCCTGATCCCTTTGGCTCTTCCTAGGTTATTAAA
The DNA here is from genome assembly GCF_949774975.1 of Lagenorhynchus albirostris. NCBI lineage: Eukaryota > Metazoa > Chordata > Mammalia > Artiodactyla > Delphinidae > Lagenorhynchus > Lagenorhynchus albirostris. Next base: position 21,237,755 of record NC_083108.1, on the reverse strand, counting down.
GTCCATCTTACCAGTTACTTGAACTCTGAGGTGTTAGTTTCTGATAGCTTGCATTCTAACAGACTTTTTAAAAAATGTTTATATTTTGTGTAAACAATACAGTAGCTAGAATAGAAATCAAATAATTAGGCAAAATTGCTCAGAATTCCACTACTGTAAAAAGGAAAAAAAAAAATCTTCTCCTCAAAAACGTAACTCTTAATTAAAATAAATTGGTTACGTGTAAGTGTTAGGCATCGTCACAGGGTCAGAGAGGTGTAGATTCATCCTTGAAACATTTCCTGGGTGACCACTATGTGCCTGGGTACGGAGCCTTGCTATTACAGAAAATGAGACAGCATCCTGGCCTCATGATACATGTGACGGGAAATATACACAGATAATTACATTGTGGGAAACCTTGAAGTAGAACAGAAGGAGTGTTTTGGGAAGACAGAGGAGGAAGCAACCAATTAGGCCTGTGGGAATCAAGAAGCTTCAAGATGCTCTGTCTTGAAGGATGAGGGGTTTCCCAGGGAGAGAAGGCGAGTGGCCTCTCCTCGGTTTCCCAGTTAACTCTCACTTATCCAGCAGTCCAAACCACTGTTATATAGGGAAGCCTTCCTGGATGTCTCTATGCGAATGGGATTCCTTCATCATATATTCTTTCAGCTCCTTTCCTTCAAAGGGCTTATCTCGGTTTTAATTATTTACTGAACAGTATTATGCAGTACTTTAATAGATATTACTACCTTTCTTCATCATTAGACTCTTCGTTTCGTCAAGGAAGGGACATAGCAGTTGTACTCATGTTATCGCTCTGGAGCAGCACAATGCCTTGCACACAGCAAGAACTTAATAAATGTTGAATGAATGAGTGAATGGACTTGCAAATCATGTTGTTCAGCTAGCCGCCTTCCCTGCTTTCATAGTATGGGTGGCCACCCTCATATTCCATGTTGTTGATATTCCTAAAAGAAAGAAAAAAATGCATTTTAGTATACTGTCCTTCCTGAATCCACCACGTATACTCTATCATAAATCTAAACCTACCAGAAATATTCTATAGCTTTAGACTTTTGCCTAGTATATATAACATGAAGAGAAACAATTTTAGATGAATTCTGTGGATAGTTAAAATACAGGAGGAAAATCACTGGTTAGTTCTTACATTGACTAGATTTCAGTGTGTCAAATCCTCCCTGAGTCTATTAATAAATTGCAGTGGTGGGTAGGGGTGAGGATTAACATTTACTAGACTTCTTATGTAAGACGTCATATTATCCCTTCAACTTATGCTATCACATTTAATTTCTACCACAACAAAAGATTTAGATATTATATTAGCCCCATTTTAGAAAGAGGTATACTGAGGTCTAGACAATTAAATGGTATTTCCTCAGCTAGACAATTAAATGGTATTTCCTCAGCTCACAATTAAATGATATTTCCTCAAATATACTGAGGTCTAGACAATTAAATGGTAAGCAAGTAGCAGAAATGAATGTCCACCCCAGGTCTGTTTGATCCTAAAGCCATTTTCTTTACATTTTTCCCACTCTTCTTGCCATCAGCCTTTACCGTCTGAATCCTGATAACTTACTTCTATACATCAACTATTTCCAAAATCCAGATTTGCCAGTTAATTCCCATGCCATCAGGGAAATGGTGTGCCGGTTGCAAACACAAAAATATTTTAATATCCATCTGTTTGATTGATACTAGCGAGATTCTTTATTCTCAGTAGGCACAGCATTAGGCAAAATGTTTCAGAAGTGGACAATTTTTTTCTTTGTTTATAAGGAGGGGGGAGAAAGTGTGCTTTGTTGCTTTTTTGAGGCAGGGAGCCTTTCTGATTGGTCATCTTTGTCAGCACATATGAACTATTGAGGAGTAGCTGCTAATTCTGACTCAGTTTGGGGACTGTCACGTATGGGTCCACAGTAAATGCACTGGGTTGAAATAAAATCAAGGTTGAATTAGAATCTTTTATTTCAGTCTGCTTGTTCAGCAAGGTGAGGACAATGTGAGAAGACAGTGTTTGATTCACAACAGAAAGTAGGGGTAAGTGCCCCTTTTTTTGTAGCTTCTAACATGAAAATGTAACTTTCATGGTTTGTAAATAAGTGTCCTTCCTCTTGGAAGAAAATGCCGTAATTATGACACTCTAAATATTTCAAGCCTAATTTTACCTCACTTAAATCCAGAGGGTTAATAAATGTTTTTAATATGGCTTATGATAGAAGCTTTGAGAATCTGCTAATTTAATTTGCACTAAAAGCATTTAACTCTGTGAAAGCCACCCCAAACTTGCCATTACTAACTGCACAAATAGGGCAATTTGCTAATGGGGTTCCATTTGTGGCAGTTTATGGACTGCCTAACTTTACCCAACTTACTCACCAAGGCACTTCCAAATATGAACCAGTCAATGGGAATGAAACATTGATGGATTTTAACTCAATAAAAGAACACATTACCTATTTAGACATAAATAAATAGGAACGTCATATCAAAGTGACATTCACTCTATAGACCAGTTACTGGTGACACAAAAGTCAGCAGGGCAACAACCAAATATCCTGCTATACTGGGAGAAACAAGCATTAATTTAAAGGAGTTGGAGGCAGATGCTTTCCAGGATTAGGAACGAGACAGTGGGATGGGAAGAATCCTGTCACATTCAGGGAACATGAAGAAAGGTAGTGGGCCTGGAGAACCAAGAGCAAGAGGAAATGATGTGAGGGTTGAGGCTGGAAAGGTAAGCAGGAGCTGGATCACGCAGGGCATTGCTATGGCCTGAATGTTTTTGTCCGCCAAATTCATATGTCAAAACCCTAATGCTCGATATGATGCCACTAGGAGGTAAGACCTTTGGGAGATTCTTACGTCATAAGGGTGGAGTCCTCATGAATGGTACTAGTGCCCTTATTGAAGAGACCCCTCCTACCCGCCCCCACCCCCAGAGCTCCCTAGTCCACTTTCACCATGTGAAGACACAGAAGTCCACAGTCTGCAACTGGAAGAGGGTCCTCACCAGAACCTGACTGTGTTGGAACTCTGATTTTGTATTTCCATCTTCCAGAACTGTAAGAAATAAATTTCTGTTGTTTATAAGCCAGTGGTATTTTGTAGTATTTTGTTATAACAGCCCAAATGGACTAAGACAGCATTTCTGCATTGAGTTTATCAATAAAAGACAAGCATAGGCTATGAGGTGCTATTCCGAGGATATAGACGTGAACAAACCCGATGAATGCCTGAGAAGACAAATAATTAGCAGCTAGACCCATAAATAGAGACTGTATCAGGTGGTAAGTGTTATGAAGAGAACTAAAGCAGGTGAGGAGGATGGAGACTGACTGGGGAGAAGAGTTCCTGGTTTACAGAGTGGTTAGGAGGATAAGGTGACCTTTGAATAGAGACCTAAAGAAAGTTGGCCGTGTAAAGTGTTTTAGGATTTCTTCCTAAGAGCAAGTGCTGAGTCATTGAAGGGTTTTAGTCAGAGAGGTGGCATGATCAGAACACCATCCTGGCTGTAGGGTCAAAGGATCAACCTGGCTGTAGGGTACAAAAAAGATGAGAACAGAAAAGAGTAGAAGCAGGGGACCAGTAAGGGAATTACGGCAGTTACCTAGAAGGAGATGATGATGGCTCGTCAGACTGTTGGTGTGTAGGGGCTGTGGCTGAATATGGATGGGTTTCATCATTGGAGCTGTTTCTTCATCCCACGTGGTTCTAATGCTGTTTTTGAAAAGAGTTCTGAACTGGGAGTAAAAAGAAATTATTTCAAGTTTTTATCTGTTTTACCTGAGCCACTTTTATATTTTATAGTTTTGCCATCAAAGGAAGTCATGATTCCTGGGTTTTCTACCTCTTTAGCTTTTGTAAAGAACAGATACAAAATACATATTTAAAATATGTAAAGTGCTATATCATATAAGGGGTGAGCAGTTGTTATTCTTCAGTGGATATGTTGAATGCTATAAATAGTGTTTTTCCAGACTAGAGGATATGCAGCTTTTTATTCTTCTGAGTTTCCAGAGTGAACACAGAGTTGTTACAAAGAAATCCACTATATTAAATTATTTATATTGCAATTTAGACAGTATGTGCATATGACTTAATGTTAACTGACATATTGATTGAACTCGACTAAGAAAAGGTCTATATTGCAACAATTTCTAAACCATAGCCTATGTCCAAATCTACATTTAGATATGGGGCTAAGTGTTCTGATCCAGTTTGTAACCCCTCTAAGAGTTTCCTCTGAGAGTCTCTAAAAAGCCTTAGTGAGAGGTAGGGGAGGAAGGTGCATCCCTAGATGTCAAGGCCCCTCTAGTCAAGAATTCCAGTACCATTCCTTTGCAGAACCTATGGTTCAGGAACCTTCCCCTACTCTGACTCAGGGACTAGCAAGAGTCTTTCTTATGTATATTTAAAGTTGGAAAATGCACACAACCCCTGGTGAAAAAAACAACCAATGGGACTCTTTTATGTAGATTATATGAATGCATTTGAATAAAATTGGACTGTTGGGCTTCCCTGGTGGCGCAGTGGTTGAGAGTCCGCCTGCCGATGCAGGGACACGGGTTCGCGCCCCGGTCCGGGAGGATCCCACATGCCACGGAGCGGCTGGGCCCGTGAGCCATGGCCGCTGAGCCTGCACGTCTGGGGCCTGTGCTCTGCAACGGGAGAGGCCACAACAGTGAGAGGCCCGCATACCGCACAAAAAAAAAAAAAAAAAAAAAATTGGACTGTTATCTTAGATGCTAAGAATTGCTAATCTCTGACTTAATATGAAACATACATAGTTCACCTCTGTACCATGTTATCTTGCTTCCAACAGGGGTTATGCCACTGATGTGAAGGCTTTAATGGCACATACAAAAAAACAAACCAAACACCCACTTCATTTATTTGCTCTGTCGATAGGTGTTGTAAATTCCTCTGCCCATTTATTAAAATAACATTTTGGACAGGTTGGTTTACTAGCTTTGAGGTGAGATTATCTTCCGTAGCTATCTGACCTTCGTTAGTCATTGTGTGGACAAATGGAATGTAGCACATGCGTTGAAGCAGTGAATAAGATACGGGGTTAGTGAGCTTGATGGAATCACAACCCGTAATTTCAAAATGTGACTGAATTCTTCCCACAATTAAAATCTTTCATTACGCTCCTTCAAAGCTAATTTCTTTCTTGTTTTTCTGAATAGTTGCTTCCATTAATCTCACTCTAGGTAATGATGGTAATGATACAATTATATGTAATCATTGCCTGAATTCAATATGCAACACATCAGTCCCTTTGTGTGGTGATTGTACAGCTCTCTACAGTCTTTGGATTTGGAATGTTTCCATCATGCCATGCCAAAATCAAATTCAAAAGTCTCTGACATTTTACATAACATCAGTGGAGACAAGTGTGCCAACTGTCCCTTGTAGCAACTGGGCAAATTCATCCATCTGGCTGGTGCCAGTTGAAGCTGGGGTGAAGGCATGAGGCCAGCGAAGTGGAGTTTGCTGTTTTCATTGTTTCCAAAGCACTTAGAATATTCAGGAAAATAAATTAAGAACAAGAACTTTGAAAAAGGCCTTCGAGTGTGCAGGTGGCAAATTTGCTTAAACTACTAATGACACAAATCATAATCTAAATTTGTTTGTTATTTTTTTAAATGGAAGTATAGTTGATTTACAGTGCTGTGTTAATTTCAGGTGTACAGCAAAGTGATTCAGTTGTGCATACATATATATCTATTTTTTCCATATCCTTGTCCCTTATAGGTTGTTACAAAATATTGAGTATAGTTCCCTGTGCTATATTGTAGTTCCTTTTTGTTTATCTATTTTATTTATAGTAGTGTGTATCTACTAATCCCAAATTCCTAATTTATCCGCCCCCCCCTTTGGTAACCATAAGTTTATTTTCTATGTCTGTGGGTCTATTTCTGTTTTTTATATAATTTCATTTGTATCAACTTTTTTAGATTCTGCAGATAAGCAATATCATATGATATTATGCAGCAATTTATCATGTTTTTGTGGTAAAGGGATTATTTACTTCAAAAATTGCAAATCTACTTTTCTAACATTTGCAGCTACTGTTCTATCAGTTGTCATTCAGTATTTACCTATTCCTCGAAGTACTAATAGGTAGACATATGATTACAATTCTTTTTTTTTAATATATTATATGGAGGTAATTGTACTTATGTTCTGAAGACATAATACCTGATATTCAATTTAATTCAATTAAGACAATGCTGTCTGTATGTTTTGATACAGGATTGAACATGTCCATATCTTCTAAGAATTAAATAATGAGGTGTAGGTGGCTGTGAGGTACTAGCGTTTCTGTTATCCCATGCTTAAGTTTCTTACTTTTCCTTTCTTTTTTAAAAAAAATTTATTGAAATGTTGATTTACAATGCTGTGTTTAATTTCTGCTGCACAGCAAAGTGACTCAGTTATACATATATATAAACATTCTTTTCTATTATGGCTTATCACAGGATATTGAATATAGTTCCCTATGCTATACAGTAGGACCTTGTTGTTTATCCATCCTATATATAATAGTTTGCCTCTGCTAATCCCAAACTACCAATTCTTCCCTTGCCTTTCTTTTTCTTTTTTTTTTAATCTCTCTCTCTACCTCTCTACTTCTCCCTCCCTACCTCCCTCTCTCTCTCACAAGGTAAATGTCAGAACTTTTTCTGGCCTGCAGTAAATATTTAGAATTCATAATTTTACTCTGACCTATTTTGATTTACTGATAATTTTTTACAGGACAGTGTCTACATAAGCATGTGATAACGGGTTACAGTGTGTGGGATGACAGTCACGTAGATCTCCAAATCTGAAATGAACTTTCTTCATCCCCTTTAAATAGATCTCTCTAGTTCTGAAGCAATCTTTTTGACCTATTGATCTCAGCTATGTAATTAGCATCTACTAGTTTGAAAGTTACATCAGATGTAACTTAACCAAAATGGAAAACACTTGATTTTCCCTTTCAAATCTAATCATCCTATTCTTACTCATACCTGTTAACAGACACCACTATCTACTAGTGGCTCAAATCCAAAAAAGGAAAAGAAAAAAAAATAGCTTTTCTTCTTTCTTTCTTTTCCTCAATGTCCGCATCCCAACCATGGGCAAGTTCCAGAAGTTCAACATCAAAAACTGTACGTGTTCTCACCTCTAATCTCTACCACCACCTTCTCCACACCACTGTCACCTCTCTGCTGCATGACTGAAATAATCCTGTAACTGGTTTCTTTGACTCCATCTTTCCCCTCGAAATCTATTCACACTAATCTTTAAAACTTAATTTATATTATACCTTTTCCTTGGAATAAAGTCCAAATGTCTTTACTGTCTTTTAAAGCCCAATATGATCTATCCCATCTTATTCCTCTAATCCACCTTGTTCTTCTCTTCCCATCTTATACTACTCAACAGCCATGTACTTTTTTGGACACTTGAAAGTTCTTGCCTTAGGGCCTTTGCACTGTCTGTTCCCTCTGTTTGGAGTGTTATTCTCCAAGATCCTCAGGGAAAGGCCTTCCCTTATACTGAGTCACCTTCTATCATAAATAATATTATTTTCCACAGAGCCTTGATATTTTTCTGGTTGGTTGGTTGGTCAGTTGATTGATTGACTGATGTGTTTTTCTTTTTCCATTAGGATGTAAGTTCCATGAGAACAGGGACCCGTCCTGTCATGTTTATTACTTATGACCAGTGTATAGTGATGTGCCTGGCACACAGAATGAGCCCAAGAAATATTTGATGAATAAATGAATGAACAAATGAAGTACTAGGCATATAGGGGAAAAGTTAATGTTACATATATTAGATTATGTAAGTTGAAAAAACAGCAGACTCAAGTGAAATTTCCCCTCCAAGAGAACTGTTGGCCAGCCTGAAAGAGAAGTTAGGGAATTAGTGGAATAATAGTATTTGTCTTCTTCACTCTCCACCTCCCTCTCTTCCTTTCTCTGTCCTTCATTTCTTATATATTTATTGTTCAGGTACTGTTTTCAGAACATGAACTAGTAAGGTAGAAAGAATTCAAATGTAAGTTGAAAAAGGTCCCTGCACTTACCTTTATAAAGCCCTCCTCCTTCCGGGAAAAAAAGTAAGAGGTGTACTTGGATAGCTACTAAAAGTACAAAAAAAAACCCTCTATAATATAACTAGTTATATTAGAAAGATGCTGATATGGGAGTAGACACAATCCAAGCCTTCTCCTCAAGGGCTAAGACTGCTTGTATCAGTATCAATACTGGAGAGAATTCTGTCTTAATCTGAAGGGATACAGATGAGTCCACTGTGACCCACACCCAGGATATCTGTGCTCTCAGCACTGCCACTGTCACTTGACTTAGCTACTCATCAAACCGTAGACATTTTGCTCCTGAGGCTTCCTCTGACATTCTCTTTCATTTCCTTAAGAACAGAACCCCACCAGTACTTCTTTCCTAATGGTCAGGTTGCACTTACTCCTATTAGGTTGTTCAGTCAACTGGCTACATCTCATTGTGGTTCACTGGGCTGAAACATGAAAAATAAATATTCAAGTAATTTGCAAGGATCTGTTTTCACACTGGCCTCTGTTCCAACAGAGCTCTACACAACTCCTTATAACACATCGAGTCTGAGCTTTAAAAGGATTGTACTGTTTTGGGGCACTGCTCAATTCTCTTTTCTTACCCAAGAACTGAAGTTAAGAGCTGGCAGTGTTTCGATAGTCCAAATGAGATGTTCGGCACGGAGTTCATGTTGCCTCTACTTCTTCAGCCCACACTTCCAGAAACAGTGTCCCCAAACCCAGAAATGCCGGATTAATTAAGATTTCAGAGGATAACTTAATCAGAGTTCATAAGATCTAGAGCCTCGTGAGATCAGAATATTCTCACCACAGGGCAACTTGTCCTATTTCCTGTCAACCATGCAAGATTTTCTTGAGTAGAACAAACAAGCTCAGCATAATCCATGAGCAGCTTCTCACATCACTCTAAGAACGGCATAAGTCCATCTGAGGTGGACTTAAGAGGCTGGAAGAGAAATCAGTCACCCTCCAGGGCTGCTCCTTACTGACAACTCTCCATGATCAGATTTTTGCCAATCTTTCAGTTCTTCTCTACAATTTCTCACTGAGAACACGAGCGTTTGGACTAATCTGTAGAATCTGACTCAATGCCATTCTTGTCATACCCAGAACATGGATCATCTAGCTTCTCTGTGTCCTTTTCTCCCAAGATCCTTTCCTGTGGTGGTTCTACTCATCAGCTGAACCATCTTTTTCCATATTCCTAGTCACAGACTGTAGTTAATCTAGATTGGTATCCACATCTCCTAACTCCCAGCCCAGCAGCTTTTACTCTTTAAATGAGTCCACTGCTCAAACCTATTCTAAAAATTGATTCTAAAAAAGTTTTCAATTTAGTCTGATTTGCTCAAGTGATGTGGAGACAGCTTGAATTTCTGTTAGGATGTTAGCTAAATGTTTTTAAAGTATGTGGATATTTTTGCAAATACGTGTAGGGAACATATACACATACAACTAAGAAATGTATCCTAAGACTAGTTCTCAATACTTTGGACTGTTAATAAGCAGAATAGGGCTTCCCTGGTGGCGCAGTGGTTGAGAGTCTGCCTGACGATGCAGGGGACACGGGTTCGTGCCCCGGTCCGGGAGGATCCCACATGCCGCGGAGCGACTGGGCCCGTGAGCCATGGCCGCTGAGCCTGCGCGTCTGGAGCCTGTGCTCTGCAACGCGAGAGGCCGCAACAGTGAGAGGCCCGCGTACAGCAAAAAAAAAATAATAATAAGCAGAATAAAAAACAAACAAAAAATAGTGCCAAACTTCAAAGCCAAATATTGCTACTAAGGTGTTTCATGGGAATTAGTAGTGACACCTAAAATCTAAGTGCCTTTAGACATCAAGAGTCTACAGGCATTGTGGATGGGAGACAGAGGTCCAGTGTTGAGACATGAGACTGTTCAAGGAAAGCCTGATAATTCAGAGTAACAGTGGATTATTGCAATCAAAGAAGGACGATAAACCAAAAATTCAGAGAACAGTGGTTTGTTTTTGTTTTTCTGACATGATGAAAATTTTATTTTATTTTATTTTTTTATTGACATATTTCTTTACATACATACAGTTTCTTTACAATGTTGTGCTAGTTTCTGCTGTACAGCAAAGTAAATTAGTTATACATATACATATATCCCCTCTTTTTTTGGATTTCCTTCCCATTTAGGTCACCACAGAGCACTGAGTAGAGTTCCCTGTGCTACACAGTAGGTTCTCATTAGTTATCTGTTTTATACATAGTAGTGTATATATGTCAATCCCAATCTCCCAATTCATCTCACCACCACCCCCCTTAGTATCCATAAGTTTGTTCTCTACATCTGTGTCTCTATTTCTGCTTTGCAAATAAGTTCATCTGTACCATTTTTCTAGATTCCACATATGAGCGATACTATACGATACGTGTTTTTCTTTTACTGACTTACTTCAATCTGTATGACAGTCTCTAGGTCCATCCACGTCTCTGCAAATGGCACAATTTCATTCCCTTTTATGGCTGAACAATATTCCATTGTATATATGTGCCACATGTTCTTTATCCATTCATCTGTTGATGGACATTTAGGTTGCTTCCATGTCCTGGCTATTGTAAATAGTGCTGCAATGAACATTGGGGTTCATGTACCTTATTGAATTATGGTTTTCTCCAGGTATATGCCCAGGAATGGGATTGCTGTGGGAGGGTTCCCTTTCGGAGAGCAGTGCTTTAATTTTACGACTCTTTGGTTTCTTTTTGACCATCCATTCTTTTTCTCAGCTTTTCTGGTTTGTAAATGTCTTTGACTCAAGTCAGTTTCACAATCCACCGAAATCTGAGGACACCAGGGGTCTAAACTGCCCACCATTTCCTGAGTACATCCTCACATGTGGCCAGCTATGGGATCTTTGTTTAATAACGATGTATTTGAAAATGATCAATGATTTTTTTGTTTGTTTGTTATATTGGGTGATTAACAAATTTTCCCCTTAGGTCAATATATTGATAGTTCCAATGTTTCTTAAAGAAATATTTACTGAAAGAGTAAGAAGTAGGGTATACACAGTAAATGCTACTGAGGCCCTGGGCCAGGTGACTCAGGCATCACTGCCATCTTCCCAACAGCTCTGCAAAGCAAAAAGTAATAACCTCATTGTATGGAGGAGAAAACGGAAGCTTAGAGTGATTGTAATTTGCCAGACAGTAATGTTAGAGTTTGACTTACCCAGGTCTGTGTGACTCTAAAGCCAAAATTCTTTCCAAGAGCTTAGGCTGTTTCAAGTGTTCTATCTAAAGAATGCTGCAAATAATAGTAGCTCTTTTTGTATAGTTATTTAAAAACTATGGAATATTTAACATTCCATTTGCTAAGCTTTCACACTAAGCAACAGGAACTTATTCATCTCTCCAATAAATCCTAACTTCAGAAAAGATTAAGGCACTGTCCATTTATTTTTACTAAAATAATTTATGTAAATTTTAATTCAAATTAGGCTCAGCCTGAAGCACCTAGAATATTAATTCAGAAACTAGTCGTATTAGTCCAGGTTCAAACGTGGGGAGTTTTGGCCAAGGACATTGAAGCAAGCACTTTATCTTTATTAGCCATCAGTTGGCAAGCCTTTATTGAGTACCTTCTAAGCATTTGGGGAGGAGCTTGAACCTCAAAGAAATGGCCATCCGTTGGGGCAATACAACTAAATCATGTGAAACAGTTTGGGAAAAATAGTAAGATAGTTCATAATTAAGTGTTCATTTGCTGTAGAAATTCAAAGCAGAAGGTTTTTGAAAGCACAGCAGATTTATTGCATGGGAAGCATGGAAAATTTCGTGGAAGACACTCCACTTTGGGTAGCCTTCAAAAAAATGTAGAGGAGCTTTGAGTAAATTGAGAAGCATGTAGAAGTTCATAGGCATGATGAGCATAAAAATTTGTGTTGGGAAGTATTGAAAGAAGTTGGATACATTGATGTATTCGATTCCAGAGAATTCTTGTAGTGTGTGTGTTTGTCCTCCTATAAACTGAGTAAGCCTAGGGCCCTTGTGCCTCTTCCTTACCTTCTGTCACAAGCACAGTACATAGCATGTTGTCGGGACTTAATAAATGTAGTGTGCGCTTCACTGTGAGAAGAAGGCAGGGAGTCCAGTTTTGACTTAGTAGGAAATGGAAAATATAAATTAGAAAATATTCTTAAAAGTAGCTGATTTCAGTTAGCATGTACTTGCTGATTTTATTAGTATCACTTTGCTAAAAAGATTCCGTTAATTTTGAGTAAAAGTTCCATCACTTATGTACGTATATGTAATAGGGGAGGTGAGTTTAGAATGAACGCTGACCAGTTAATACAAAAGTCACTTTCATTTAGCTTCAGGCTTCTTTGTTGTAAATCATCTTTTCTGAATCAAATAAAGGTTAATGATTGCTTTGCATTTGCACTCCTGAGCACACTTCAACGAAAGTGAAGTCGAGTCTATGTTGACTGGAAGAAAATACAAAGCCCTGAGTGGGAAGTAAATTAAAGATAAACATGACATATTAATTCATTCAGTCATTGTGGTAGCCAGCCTCCAAGGTGGCCCCTGGTGATCCCTGCCTCCTGGTATTCACACCCTTGTATAACTCCCCCCTGTTGTGAATGAGCCGGGTTTTATAACTCAGTCTAATGGACAGAAGGAAGCAGAATGGTAGTGTGTGACTTGGAGATTAGGTCATAAAAAGCACTATGGCTTCTCACTCTTTCAGTCTCTGAAATCACTCTCTCTGGGGGACTCCAGCTGACATGTTGTGAGCTGCCCTGTGGAGAGGCCCTCAATGGCAAGGAACTGAGGCTTCCTGCCAGCAGCCATGCGAGTGAGCTTAGAAATGGATCTTCTAGCCCAGTCAAGCCTTCAGTTGAGTGTAACCCTGACTGACACCTTGACTGCAGCCTCATAAGAGACCTTGAGCCAGAAACACTGGACTAAGTCCTGCTCAGATTCCTAACTCTCATAAACTGTGAGATAATAAGCGTTTATTACTTTAAGTCAGCCAACATATCTGAGAACACCATGTGAAAGGCATTGAGTTCCCTGGTGATATCTTGCCCTTAAGGACTTAACGGTTGAGTGTGGAAAATAACACATGTACAAGTACCTATTGTATGAGGCAGCAGGAAGATCGAGGGAGCAATACAAGCTTCATGGCAGGGGTAACATTCAGGTTGAGTTTTGAAGGATGAGCACGCTGTACACACATGAAGATGTTGAGGATGTCTTGCATAAAGGGTTCTACTTTGTGATGAGATTGACAAAATTGCAGAAATGGAGTGGTTGGAAAATCGAGTTAATAATTATGACAGTAATACTAAAGTACATTTTTTAAAACTTGAACAGTATTTCCACATGTACTAATTTACTTGACTTCCTCACAAACCAAGTGAGATGGGTAGAACAGTCATTATTGTGCCCTTTTTTTTTTTTTTTTTTTTTTTGCGGTACGTGGGCCTCTCACTGTTGTGGCCTCTCCCGTTGTGCGCAGGCTCAGCGGCCATGGCTCACGGGCCCAGCCGCTCCGCGGCATGCGGGATCTTCCCGGACCGGGGCATGAACCCGTGTCCCCTGCATCGGCAGGTGGACTCTCAACCACTGCGCCACCAGGGAAGCTCATTGTGCCCATTTTATCAATAAGGAAGGTACAGCTCTGAGGTACTCAGTGTTATGTCTAAGGTCAGTCAGGTAGTAAGTGGCCAAGATGAAGCTTAGGGTCTTTGAAAACAAGGAGAAAGTATAAATCAATATGTATAATGAAATAACCTCAATCAATTAGAAAATGGTGTAGAAGGGATCACAAGGCAGTGAAATTATTTCTATAGAAGTTTTGAGGAAGAGAGATGTATGGTGTGATCAGCACATTAGTCAGGAAGGCTGGCAGTATTCTCCCAAGAGACTTCTCAGGGAGGTGAATTTACCAGCGTCGGAAAGTAGGTGTTCAGCTTTATAAGCTCTCAAACCTGATTTAGCTAGCACACAAGCAGGTCCGTCTCTCGAGGGAATATTTGTATTAACAAAGTGCACAGACAGATTTATTACTGTAATGAGAAGTGTCACCGCCATGCACCTCAGAGTATTCTGTTGGCGCTAGTACATTCATTGCCTGTAGACAGGCCTTCAAGGGAAGTCCCATTGTAGTACAAAACTTGATAACGTCCATGCTCTCAGGATGAAGAGAGTTGACTAGATAAACCTATGAGATGTTCCTCGGGTTGGGGTGGGGAGACTGAGGCATATTTTTTCCTCTTTAGAGATCACCCTGCCAGGAACACCGGTCCTCTGGCCAAGATTCACTCATCCCCCAAAAGAAATCTACTTCCCTAACTCTCCGTATTAGTTTCCTAGGGCTGATCTTAACAAAATATCAAAACTGAGTGGCTTAAAATTTCCTAACAATTCTCTAAGTTAAAGATATGAATGAAAGGTGTCAGCAAGGCATGCTCCCTCTGAAATCTCTAGGGAAGAGCGTTTCTGGATTCCTTTCCATTCTGGTGGCTCCCAGCAATCTTTGGCCGCCTTTGGTTAGTGGCTGCCTCACTCCAGTCTTTGAGTCCAGAGTCACAGAACCTCCTCTGTGTGCGCCCCCTTCTCTTTATATAAGGGAACCAGTCATTGGATTCTGGGCCCACCTTAATCCAGTATGACCTCAGCATAACTTGATTACATCTGCAAAGACCCCATTTCCAAGTAAGTTTGCGTTCACAGGTCCACAGATTAGCATTTGAACACATCCTTTGGGGAGGACACAATTTAAGCCAGTTTACCCTCTTTTCTCATGGTTTACTGTTTGGCCCACCTCACTGCCGCCCTGTCCAGGATAGATTCTTTCTGCATTCAAGTGTTATTTGGCCTGAGAGCCTTTCTCCCTTTTTAAGGTGTCTTGACTCATAACCGACCTCACCTTTTACATCAATTACTTCAGGGATAAGAGGAGTAGAAGTGATTGGAACATTCTCCCCTAAATAGCTTGGTTTTTATTTATTTTTTATTCTAAATGCCAAATGTTTCCTCTATGGCTAAACCCACCAGTTAAAAATCCCTGCAGTCACTACTGTATCAAGAATCCACTGTTAGTCATGAGAGCTTGTGGGGATAGTTAATAGTTTGGGAAGCAATGCCAGCACCAAGGGGGAGCTTGGAAGATCTGCTCCAGCCCCTCCTTCAAGCCATCCAAACCCAAAACAATAATAATATTCTTTTACTGTAATGCTGTTTTATTTTGCAGTCTCATGTCAAATGTGAACAAAATTACCTTTACCACATATTTTGCGTTTTCTGTACAATGTAAGCTGCTGCAAATAAAACTTCAAGGGAAGCTCCCTAGCCTCCTATTCTAACCAGACTAATGTCTCCTAAACCCCTGCCATATGGACGTTCTAGAATACCCTCTGTTTAAATAGCCGCATTCTGAGCTGGTTTGTAGCCTAGCTTTTAGAGGCCATTTTTATTCACCCTGTTTCTGAATTCACAGTGGGAAGGTACTTGTAGTTATACCGTACGCATTTTCAGGTGAAGAAATCAGATACTAGCAAGTGTAAAATAAAATAATAGCATTATAAAATCAGAGGCCAGCAATGATAAGCGTGGTTGCAGAAAAAGCAATTGTTAGATAGAACTGTACCCTTTTAGAAAGAGCTTCTCTGGCCAAGAAGCCAGAAGACTTTGGCAGTCCTGTTATTGAGAACAGATAGAGCAAGAAAATATAGTGTGTGATATTTAACTATAACCTCAATTGTGTATAGAGCCCAAAGTACAAAATAAATATATACAAGTTCACATTGACATTAAACAATTGAATAAATAAATAAATAGGGGAGGAGGCACAGATCTTTCTTATAAAATTATTTCAAGTAATATAAGTGAGGGCTGGACTTACCCTCATCCAAAATATAGAGCATGGAAAGAGGAAAGTTAGTAAGAGTAGAAAACATGGCAGCCACTAGTTTAACCAAGTTATCAGAGTTTCTATCACCAGTAATAAGTAATCTTCATAGCATATACCCCCAATACGATATGATGAAGAGGGAGCTTCATCTCTCTGGTTTTCTTCCCCAAACCCATAGCCCCAGTCTCATCATGAGAAAAATATCAGATAAACCCAGACTAAGGGGCATTCTACAAAATACCAGTACTGCTCAAGTTGTCAAGTCCATGAAAAAGAAAGAGTGAGAAACTATCCCAGACCAGTGGAGACTTAAGGAGTGAGGATGACGAAATGCAGTGTGGGATCCTCAGTTGTGTCCTGAGGTAGGAAAATGACATTAGTATAAAAACTGGTGAAATCCAAATACAACCTGAAGTTTAGTTTGTAGTTTAAAAAAAGGGAAGGAAACAATTGGATCAGATGGCTTAGTCCCTCCTAGCTATAGACTTCCTAATGTTCTAGAAGTGAGGTTCACAGAAGAGATGTCTTAGAGGAGAGGTTGGACTTAAGGTGTCAGAGCTATTTTTTCTAATTAAAAAAATATGTTTTTAGATGCTTCTTTCTGTATGTTTTCTTCCCATGCTTAAAAAAATAGAGAATTGCAGAAGGCATTGCTGCAGATAGAAAACCTTAGACATCAGTTAGAATCACAGTAGGAAAAGACAGAGCTGAGTAAAGAATTGTCCTCAGCAGTGGATCTCAGGGGGCTCATCTAGTCCTGAGTGTCCACAGGCACGTGACCTTGGACAGGTCATATTTCCATGCCTCAATTTCTTTGTCTGTAAACTGGTGAGATTAGATTAGAAAATATCTACATTTTCAATTATAACATATAATTCTACTAGCTCTGTGTACCAGTGGTAGAAGTCTGAGGTATAGAGAATGCAATTTCTGGGGTGGATAAGGGATGCTGTTCCGCAAACCACAGTGACACCTGCTGGGGAATCAAGGGTTATCTCCCTTGGTTGGGTAGCTTGGAAACTCACAGCCCCGGGTGAGAGAAAATCCTGTAGACTCAGCTTGGCCGTTATCTACAAACTTGGATAAAGGAATGACTTTTGCAGGTCTCTTTCTTGCCTCTTCTTCTTTCAGACATTACCTAGCACAGTTCTGACACCACCAAAAATTAACTATGACACCTTAAGCAAATTACTTAACCTCTCTGGGCCTCGATTTCTTCAGTTATAAAATGGGGGTTAAAAATAACTACTTTGTGTTGCTTTACGAGAATGAATTGAGCAAATCCAATTCCGGGCTGCAATGTGCTATTTACTTCTTATTTAGGTGGGTAATATTTGGACTTTTCTGGCCTCTGATCCTTACCAAGTATTAAATAACAGTAGTGTGTTCGTGTCTGTTGGTAGAGAGGCTCAAAGAGCAGAATCCAGCTATTCATGACTTTGAAAAAACCCTAAATGATACCAAGAGGGTAGATTTAGTTTTTACTAACATTAACTTAAAAGATTTGGGGAAATGGTTTTGCAGCAGTAGTTAGTAGCACATGATTGATGGTTGTGTTCATAAATAATCAGTGTGCAAGTGACTGATGGCTCTTCTGTGGGGGACCCAAGTGGCAGGGGAGAAGCATGGTTGTGAGGACAGCCAGCGCTTGATGGGAGCCTCAATAGAAGATTGATAACTTGGGAATATTTTCAACATATGTGGATCGCTCTTAAATAGGTTTTTGAGAAAGGTTCTTCTGCAGCCGAGGCTTTATGTTGGCACATGTTCTTTTTGGATTGTAAATTAGATTTTCAGCGATAAGCTGCTCATTCTTCCCCCTGTGCATCTGCTCTCATCTTTGTGACCATGGGAGGGGAGGGATCAGCTGCAAGTCACCCCTGGGACCTGGGCTTCTCACAGAACAACTGGTCCCAGGAAGGCTCTGGCCACATTTACACGTTAAAAAAAATGAAAAGGGATTCAAGATGGGATTATCATCTCCCTAGAACTCAGGAGTCAGAAAGTATTCCCTGGAAATACTGAAGTGAACATTCCTCTCCATATAATATTGGGTTTTACAGACTCTATTTTAATATTTTAAGCCTTTTACTTACTTTTTCTTGTGATTCTTGCCATCTGTTTGATACTCACCAGGCTTTATTATTGTGTTCTCACGTAGGACGAAACTGAGGCACAGAGAAGTTTAATTTGCGCAAGTCAGTGATAGAGATAAGAGCCCCTTAGAGTCCTTCAACCTCTAGGTGGATAACTCATCCCATACCTCCTTCTAGAGTAACTGTATCATTGTCATACAGGAAATCAATGGAAACCACTGTTATCGAAATAGTCATATAACTATTTTTGCTAACATTGTAAACTTCCTGGTTACGTGTCTGTGTGTATGGGTGTGTGTGTGTGTGTGTGTGTGCGTGTGCACGCGCACACGCATGGGTATGCACATGTTTTTGCATCTATGACCTTTTACTCAGAAGTTTTTTATCCTTAAGTTCACAGATTGGCATTTAAATGTTCTTGATAAGGACCTTTAGAGTAATCAAGAACCTCTATTCCATCCACAGAGTAAAACCCAAACTCCTTGCACTTCCAGCACTCTTTTTGAGCTGGTACAAACTGCCCCTTTAATGTTTCTTATCTTATCCCCTATCCCCTGGGATAACTCCTGAACCTGTCTGTGCAGCCAATTCCTGGCTCCACCTCATACTACAGAATTAGAAAAATATAGAATCTAAATTTTCAGCTTGCTCCCCAGGTATTTCTGATGCAGTGAGCCTATGAGTCAACATTTGTGGACCCTGCCAGTCCCATGCAGTCTGCTCTACTCTAATGTGGCCTTTATTTGCAGGCCCTCGTAACGTGATACTATCAATATGCCTGACCTTATCTCCCAAACACTACCTTTATCTCAAGACCCAGGTCAAACACCCTGGCATTCATGAAGCTTTGACTCATTCCTTCCACTACAGCGACCTCTTCCTACTTCACCCTCTTAGAAAGTATGTGTGTGCTTCTGTTTAAGCTCCAGTTGTTTTTCTGTATTTTCTTCCCTCCAGAAGGAGATCTAGACTCCGTCCCTAATGCCCCACCAGGCACAGAGTTCTCAGTAAGGAATTGCAGAGTGCTGAACCTAAGTCTACGGGTAACTTCCGGACGTAGAGGTCCTGATGATATTTTATTCTGGAGGCAGAACAAGGCCGATCAGGTCTTTCTGTTTCACCTTTGGTCTCAGAGTTTGGGATTAGCTACTATGGACTCCACTGAGCTCTGTCCCTCTGCTTCAGATGTCTGTGAAGCTTGAGCTACCACCTGACAGCCTAGTTTTTGGTTGAAGAGGAGAAGTGAAGGAAGAAGAATAGGCCATATTTATTAAGGAATTCTCTGGGCAGCTGACGTGTTTGGATTAACAGATGAATAGTGGCAAAGAAAGCCTTCTGAGCCTTGCATGATCTCACTTTTTGGTCCTTTATTAGATAATATGTGTATAACTGTAAGGGTGCTTCACACTTTGAAGATATACTCATTAAATTCTGACAGTTATTTTAAATCATACATGGGAACATACTTAATGTGTGCATTTATCAAGAAATAGCATTTAAAAAATTTTTTGTTTGAAGTTTTCCTCCAAAAGTACCTTCGTGCTGCCACCGATACATTCATTCAGTGCTCAGAATCAGGATTTTGAGTACAGGGTTTAAAAGTATTTAGATACAAGTGCATTGTTAAATAGAGAATTTGCAAATGCCATACTACTAAACATAAAAATTGGATATGAAATATAATTGTTGATCCAAGAGGTTCCATTGGAGAACAGCTGGTTAAGCCTTCTGGAAGACATTTTTGGAAGTATGATGGAGAATCTATTTTGGCTGTAACAGACATCTTCTTATATTTCCCTCTATTTCTATTCATTATCATTAAAGGGTATCATCTGCTCTTGGTTTTGTGTTTAATTTGAATTCACACTCTTACAATAAGGTCATCTACCTTAGTCAGCTCTGTGAAATTGAATCTAATTTTGGGATAAAAGTGAAAATTAAGATCTAGGTACCACTCATTAAGGTTTAGAAGGCATAGGTTGAATTGGGTGTCTTGTGTTCTGCCACTTCTACTACCAAGAAATGATTCCTTTAATCCAATGAAATCCTTTAAGAAGTAATAGAGCAATTAGAAATTAAGGGCAAGGGTCAGCTCCTGAGCAGCACCAAGCCATCAAGGACTTTACTTGTAGCCCTGCTGTGTGCATGTGTTCTTCATAAAGCACGAAACAAGACAGAATCTTTACAGTGTTTTCTTAAGATAGAATTTTAGTAAAGCTCCCTTCAAATCCCAAGGCCAAATACATATTGGAAAAACACCTGTTTCAGAGAATGAGTACCTTTCTTACTCTTTAAAACCAACCAAATAATGCCAATTCCTTTTGCCTAGTTACGACAGCCAGCTTTTTTTTTTTTTTTTTTTTTTTTTTTTTTTTTTTTTGCGGTACGTGGGCCTCTCACTGTTGTGGCCTCTCCCGTTGCGGAGCACAGGCTCCGGACGCGCAGGCTCAGCGGCCGTGGCTCACCGCTACGCGGCATGTGGGATCTTCCCGGACCAGGGCACGAACCCGTGTCCCCTGCATTGGCAGGCAGACTCTCAACCACTGCGCCACCAGGGAAGCCCCTTTTCTTTTTAACATCTTTATTAGAGTATAATTGCTTTACAATGGTGTGTCAGTTTCTGCTTTATAACAAAGTGAATCAGTTATACATATACGTATGTCCCCATGTCTCTTCCCTCTTGCATCTCCCTCCCTCCCACCCTCCCTATCCCACCCCTCTAGGTGGTCACAAAGCACTGAGCTGATCTCCCTGTGCTATGCGGCTGCTTCCCACTAGCTACCTGTTTTACATTTGGTAGTGTATATATATGTCCATGCCACTCTCTCACTTTGTCACAGCTTACCCTTCCCCCTCCCCGTATCCTTAAGTCCATTCTCTAGTAGGTCTGCATCTTTATTCCCATCTTGCCCCTAGGTTCTTCTGACCATTTTCTCTTTTATATTTTATATATATTTTTTAGATTCCATATATATGTGTTAGCATACGGTATTTCTTTTTCCCTTTCTGACTTACTTCACTCTATATGACAGTCTAGGTCCATCCACCTCATCACAAATAACTCAATTTCATTCCTTTTTATGGCTGAGTAATATTCCATTGTATATATGTGCCACATCTTCTTTATCCATTCATCTGTTGATGGACATTTAGGTTGCTTCCATGTCCTGGCTATTGTAAGTAGAGCTGCAATGAACATTGTGGTACCTGACTCTTTTTGAATTATGGTTTTGTCAGGGTATATGCCCAGTAGTGGGATTGCTGGGCCATATGGTAGTTCTATTTTTAGTTTTTTAAGGAACCTCCATACTGTTCTCCATAGTGGCTGTATCTTTGCAAATGAAGCAACTGACAAAGGATTAATCTCCAAAACATACAAGCAACACATGCAGCTCAATATCAAAAAAACAAACAACCCAATCCAAAAATGGGCAGAAGACCTAAACAGACATTTCTTCAAATAAGATATACAGATGGCCAACAAACACATGAAAGGATGCTCAACATCATTAATCATTAGAGAAATGACAGCCAGCTTTTGAACAACCTGAAACTCTCTGTGTTCGAAAAGGCCCAGCACTTGTACTTGATCCAGTAACGTTGAGCTTCTTGGAAGTTGTTTGCTGGGATTCATATCTTTCATCCTTTAACTTTGGAGAAAAATAGTAGCTTATTTCTGTCTCATTAAGGAATGTATCTGCATCACAGCTGACCTATTGCGAGAAATAGTACCTAATTACAATCAGGGAGGATGAATTGGTGAGCTTTTCCTCTCTTCTTTTTTCTGATTTAATGAGGATGACAACATTCTCTCTGAGTGCCGTGATTATCAGATTAAGGTTTACAGAGTTCGTATTTTTTCCAATGTCTTTGGCAACTCTTACTCCCTCTTGTTCTTCCATGTAACCTGTGGTTCTTGAAAATATAGATTATCAACTATATGAAAGATGAAGGTCTTAAAAAGGGACCCTTCCAGGTTATAGGAAATACGGTGACATAACCATCCTTAGGATGGGACCAAATCGTGTGCAGTTAGTTACATGTCCTTGGATAAATGAATAAATTAATAACTGAATGGATGTATGTTCTTCCCCAAGGAAAAACTTTAAAGGGAGAACAAATCCACAGAATTACAGCATAGCTGTCAGTAAAATTTTCGATGTTTGTTTGTTTTTGCTGTACGCGGGCCTCTCACTGTTGTGGCCTGTCCCGTTGCAGAGCACAGACTCCGGACGCACAGGCTCAGCGGCCAAGGCTCATGGGCCCAGCCGCTCTGTGGCATGTGGGATCTTCCCGGACCGGGGCACGAACCCGTGTGCGCTGCATCGGCAGGCGGACTTTCAACCACTGCGCCACCAGGGAAGCCCTCGATGT
Organism: Lagenorhynchus albirostris; assembly: GCF_949774975.1. Taxonomy (NCBI): domain Eukaryota; kingdom Metazoa; phylum Chordata; class Mammalia; order Artiodactyla; family Delphinidae; genus Lagenorhynchus; species Lagenorhynchus albirostris. The sequence goes on along the minus strand of NC_083108.1, from coordinate 21,215,306 downwards.
TTATATAGAATCCAGAGATGTCAGTTCCAAAATTTGATGTTGAGGGTGAGGGTGTGAAATTTACAAGCTCACTGTTCAGCTGTGAGCCTTTCAGTTCTTAGAGCACAAGCCGACTGGAAGCATCCGCTGAGACCCTACCCCTCAACCAACTGTGAGCCCATTAGTCTAGGGGTGGTTTCATGCTGGGATCATGTTTGGAAATCCATGTGGCCATGGACATTGCCATGGGACTGAGGGCGTCTGTTCAGTAATTTTCTCTGAGCCAGCCGAGGAGACTGTATCTGACCCTGTCTGCACCCCAGGTTTGACTGGGGTAGCAGCACTGGTGGCAGTCACGTGGTGTCACTATAATTATCCAAGAACGTTTGGGAGGAAGAACTATAAAATCATTGTTACTCATCTTAAGATATTTTTGATCATTCGTGAATTTACTAATCAGAATGTCAGGGGTTCAAGGGACATGACAAATGAAATATAGCTGTTTTATTGGTGAATTCCCCAAACCTTGTGAGCAGACTCGATATCCATGGCAAAGGCAGTTGCATTTGGTGGTGTCTGAGGGATAAGAAAGATGGGCCTCCTGGAGTTTGAGGCAGTAGAAAACTTTATGTTTTGAACTTTTGCTACCTTGTATCCCGATTCTATTAGGGTGATTAGGGGGTTACATATTACTTTCTTATTCTCTGATTTGGAAGTCAGCAGACATGGACTGTAGTCCCGTATCCCCAATTCTGTCCTTGTTCTAAGCAGCTTTATTGAGCTATAATTCATATCCCCCCCATACAATTCACCCACTTAACATGTACAGTTCCGTAGGGTTTAGTATCAGTATATTCACAGAGTGGTGTTAATTCTGTCCATTGAAGTGTCTATATCACTCCAGATAAATCTGTGAGTCTTGAGTTGCCTCATGTATAAATTGAGTGGAGCAATATGTTTTTAGTCTTCTTTTGGATGATGAGTCTATAATTTCAAGACTTGGGAGCAATCTGTTTATGTAAAAAAGAAACATCATGAAATATAGTGAATGTTTTATAAGTTACCGTTTGATAGATCTCTCTCTCCCTGTCTCTCTCTCTCTCTCTCTCTCTCTCTCTCTCTCTCTCTCTCTCTCTCTCACACACACACACACACACACACACACACACACACACACACACACACACATACACACACACACTATTCTTCCCTCCATGATCTCCAACTCAAATATCCTATCATCCCACATCCAGTTTAAGTCTCACCTTCTTTACTCCTACCTGCAGTCCCCCCACCCCCAGGCCCCTTCTCATGAATGTCTGCTACATTTTTTCTATCACATACAGATTGTCTCATAGATACGGGCTTTCTAATAGAGTTTTATAGGTATAATTTTTTCCTGAGTAAGACTATAAACTTGATTCTTTCTATCCCACACATCACTTTCCACTCATAGTCAATGAATAGTTGTTGAGTCTCTTCTATACAATTACGCAGAAATATATTTGGTATCTTCAAATGTAGATGGATTCTTCCTGTGCCGACTACCAGGGTCAGCTTCCAAAGGCTGAACTATTCTGAGAATGGATAGCACTTTAGGAATTGCCAGGGCAGAGCATCATTTCTGTGATTGCAGTTGTGTTCCTTAAAGTACAGGCGTTATTACCAAGAGTAGCACATGATATTGATTGACCAGCATTGCAAGTGCCCAATTCCATATTGCTCCATTGGGAATTAATCATTAAACCTGAACAAAGCTCTGTATAACACACATATTGTCATGGTGAATTTCACTGGCCACAGTGAGTTGTATCTATGATAGCCTCTGATCAATGACTAATATTGTTTGTGAGATTTTCTAGTTAAGCAACACTGGGTGACTTCCGGTAAGGACTTATCTAATGTAATAGATGGCGGAAATCCATTTTTCAATACAATCAGGTACATCTATATTGTATTAAAATATCCTTCCAAGTGTTTTCACCTTGACTTTGCTAATATAGTTAGAAAGCTCTTTTCTTTCTTTCTTTCTTTCTTTTTTTTTTTTGTTTAACAAGGTCTAGTGCTTCTTATTGATGTCCCAGCTACAGTAGCCTTGATACTTGAAATGTTACCTATCCTGAAAGAGTGTAGCAGTAGCAACTAGGAATATGATTGCGTTCTCGTTAACTATGCTAAAAGACCATAGCCTGGAGCTTCTTTACCTGTGAGCCCAATGGGACAACTGTCAGCATACAAAATACACACTTAGGTTGTCAGAGTTTTCTTCATAACACTCCTAGCTCCCACATCTACCGTGAGGCACAGGATTACTGCACAATCCTTATTATTTTTGTATCCTACTTTTGTACCTCTACTATTTATGTACCTCTACTATCTAATCCTACCTATTTTTGTATCTCTACTTTTCCATCTCAATCCATCATCCTTTCTTTGATGTTTGTTCCTGTCATGCTGTCAAATATACTCCAACTCTACTTGTAGTTGTTTACCAACTACCTCATCCCTTTCCTAAATCCACTGAGCATTTGCAGTACAGCCCACACTCATCTTTATTATCCTGACTCTTACTTTCATCATGGACCATCCAAAAACTAGCCTAAAGATTAAGTACCTCGACCTTTGCAAGTCCAATAACTATCTTCTGTACACCCTTGAGTATGGTTCCTGTATATTCCAATTTTTCTGGGTCAATCCTATTATGCTTGTTATCATGACATGATTATTAATAACGCCTCCTTTAATTCTCAAACATGGTATTTTGTTATGTCATATTTCTGCTATTGATTTTATTATTATTTCTAAACACTGGAGTCCTCTATTTTTTCCAAAATTTGGCATATTTCCTTTCTATCCAGATTAGACCTGGTAGGGCCCACTTCAGCCAATTCTTGCTGCTATCCTAAAATTCTTGCTCCTTTGGCCTTGTGGGAGCATTCACACTGCAAACTGTCATCTTCCAGCTAAACCAACTATCTGCTTTCTAGGGTCTATATCCTGCCTTCCAGAGGCATCCAGCTATTTAATCTGGATTTTCGCTTCTACAAATTCATGGTTTCCATCTTTCTTGGGCTTCCATGATGCTGGACCAGGCACTTACATAACATTGATCATTTTTCATTCCCGTTCCCATAACAGCTATTACACACTTTTTTGTTTTGTTTTGTTTTGTTTTTGCGTTACGCGGGCCTCTCACTGTTGTGGCCTCTCCCGTTGCGGAGCACAGGCTCTGGACGCGCAGGCTCAGCGGCCATGGCTCACGGGCCCAGCCGCTCCGCGGCATGTGGGATCTTCCCAGACCGGGGCACGAACCCGTGTCCCCTGCATCGGCAGGCGGACTCTCAACCACTGCGCCACCAGGGAAGCCCTATTACACACTTTTAAAGGAAGTTTTCTGCCAATTTTGTAGTGAAAACTGAGGTTCATATCTACCTATCTCCATACATAAACACTTCTATTTATCATCACCCACCTTCACTACCTTTTCTTCAGCATTGTAGAAAGAGCTTTTCATTTTTCTAATTCAAGGCAAATTACTCTCGCTATGTATGCCCTTCTTTTTTCTGCAATGTTCCATCAATTGTTCAATTTTTTCTTAATTTTTGCATTTCTAATATCTCAACCTCTACAGGATTCTTCCCCACAGACTTTATATATGTCACTCCCACTTAAAAACAAAACAAAACAAAAACCTTTCTTGGCCCCAGCCTCTCCTTTATTTACTATCTCACCTCTAGTGTCTTCTTTCCTTCTTAGAAAAATCTACCCTTCTTCATCCTCTATAATTGGGTGCCTCTATCACTCTGCTGATTCTATTCTAGGAGATATTAATGATCTTCCAGTTGTCAAATCTGATACTCCCTTCACAGATTTCATCTTATGGACTTTCCAATGACATTTGACAACATTGACCATTTTTATTTCCATATGGAAATAACCCCTTTTTAACCTCTCCGTTCTCCTTGGAATTCTATACAGTTTTACCAAGGCAAAGCCAGGTTTGAGCATCAGTGAGGATCGGTAAATGATAGGGGGCCACAGGGTAGCAGACAGAAATGGGTCTGGAAGTGTGGGTTGGATTTTATGGGTTTCATCGTCTTGTTTTCATACTGCTTCCTCTCATGTCTTTTTATCATGTCATGTCAACATGTTACCTTAAAATTATTACAAAGATTTCTTTTTGGAAAATGTGCTCAGATGACATGATTTATCTTAAAACTAAAGGGAGATGAAATCAAATGGGAAAAGTCTGGACAGATAAAAGAATAAGACAACAAATGTTTCTCCGGCTTTCTCGTGCTTAGATTGTAGACAGAGATGGAAAGTTACTATACAGGGTCCAAGAATCTGACTGGATCCAAGGGGTCTGCTATTCTTTCCCATTTCCCACTTTTCAGGATAAACTTAGACTCAAGGAGCTACATGGGAAATGGTTGGTCTGTATTCTTACGCTGGGTCTAAGACTAAGTAGTTGTATACCATTAGTTAAGTTTCTTACCTTTAAGGGTTCCCTTATGATACTATACCCTATGATTCTATAAAAGTAGGTATAAAGTAGTTCACAGGTATAAAAGAGCTTTATAAACGTTATGTGGTACCATTTCGAGTCTCTGTCAGTGTACCCATAAAACTCTCAACCCTTTTATGTGATGAAATTCAAATGCAATAATTTATCATCTAGCACTGAAGGAAAATATTTTCGTTTTACATTACATAGTTTATTATCTGTTCCATGCTCTTATAATGGGGTAGCCCATTTGTTTAAAAACATGATGACACCTGGTAATTTGTTTATTTACAAATTGGGATCCTGACTTAATAAATAAATATTTGAGGCTTTCAAAAGCAGTCACAGTAATTTTCTACACACAGTCATTTTTAAAGAAAATTTAGAGACTGTTTCCAATTGTATTTAACATTTATGAGAGATGTTATCCTCATCTCCTGAAAGTTCAGATTTTATTAAATGAAGATGGTGATTGAAGGCTTCTATTCAAGAGCCCGAGCTCGTCGCATTATGATGCTGAATCCCACATTGCAAATGAACTAAACGGCATATACCCTCTTAGTGTACAAACAGCACAGCAGTATCAGCCATCAAGTCCGGTGGTATTAAACAGGCTGGCCTTCGTCTTTCCTTTGTCACACTCTTAAATTCTTTCTTATTCTGTGGATTCAGAATGCCCTCAGGAACATGGCTTCTTGGTTTTACTGATGCCTTTTCAACCATTGTATCTATTGGTGTAGAAGACTTTGGGGATTTGTTTTCAATCTTTTTTCCCCTTAGCCTCCCTCATGTGTTTTCTTTGAGCCGGAGGATATGTTGAAGCCTGGACGTTTATATGCTTGCCCTAATTTATGACTAATCATGCCTTTGCTCCCCTTCATGCATCTTAATATGAAGCTTTGGGGCACTTGGTTCCCAGGTGCTGAAATTATCCTGGGCCTTGTGTCCACAGCTGTGTCTCTGGCATCATCTCTTACTATCCCCTTAAGGAATTATGCTATGCAAAGTGTGCCTATAAGGTAACAAGGCTGGTTTTCCTACACTGTATGTAAATGCTTGTCTCCTTATTTTCTAAGTTCATTTTATATCTACTCCTCTCTTAGGGATAGGAGTGGACAATTGTCAATTGATCAGATGAAGATGGATATCCTAATATAAATTTTTTTTAACATCTTTATTGGAGTATAATTGCTTTACAATGGTATGTTAGCTTCAGCTTCACAACAAAATGAATCAGTTATATACATACATATATTCCCATATCTCTTCCCGCTTGCGTTTCCCTCCCTCCCACCCTCCCTATCCCACCCCTCCAGGCGGTCACAAAGCACCGAGCTGATCTCCCTGTGCTATGTGGCTGCTTCCCACTAGCTATTTACCTTACGTTTGGTAGTGTATATATGTCCATGCCTCTTTATCGCTTTGTCACCGTTTACCCTTCCCCCTCCCCATAACCTCAAGTCCATTCTCTAGTAAGTCTGTGTCTTTATTCCTGTTTCACCCCTAGGTTTTTCATGACATTTTTTTTTTAAATTCCATATATATGTGTTAGCATACGGTATTTGTCTCTCTCTTTCAGACTTACTTCACTCTGTATGACAGACTCTAGGTCTATCCACCTCATTACAAATAGCTCAATTTCGTCTCTTTTTATGGCTGAGTAATATTCCATTGTATATATGTGCCACATCTTCTTTATCCATTCATCCGATGATGGACACTTAGGTTGTTTCCATCTCCGGGCTATTGTAAATAGAGCTGCAATGAACATTTTGGTACATGACTCTTTTTGAATTATGGTTTTCTCAGGGTATATGCCCAGTAGTGGGATTGCTGGGTCATATGGTAGTTCTATTTGTAGCTTTCTAAGGAACCTCCATACTGTTCTCCACAGTGGCTGTATCAATTTACATTCCCACCAACAGTGTAAGAGGGTTCCCTTTTCTCCACACCCTCTCCAGCATCTAGTTTCTAGATTTTTTGATGATGGCCATTCTGACTGGTGTGAGATGATATCTCATTGTAGTTTTGATTTGCATTTCTCTCATGATTAGTGATGTTGAGCATTCTTTCATGTGTTTGTTGGCACTCTGTATATCTTCTTTGGAGAAATGTCTATTTAGGTCTTCTGCCCATTTTTGGATTGGGTTGTTTGTTTTTTTGTTATTAAGCTGCATGAGCTGCTTATAAATTTTGGAGATCAATCCTTTGTCAGTTGCTTCATTTGCAAATATTTTCTCCCATTCTGAGGGTTGTCTTTTGGTCTTCTTTATGGTTTCCTTTGCTGCGCAAAAGCTTTTAAGTTTCATTAGGTCCCATTTGTTTACTCTTGTTTTTATTTCCATTTCTCTAGGAGGTGGGTCAAAAAGGACCTTGCTGTGATTTATGTCATAGAGTGTTCTGCCTATGTTTTCCTCTAAGAGTTTGATAGTTTCTGGCCTTACATTTAGGTCTTTAATCCATTTTGAGCTTATTTTTGTGTATGGTGTTAGGGAGTGATCTAATTTCATACCTTTATATGTAGCTGTCCAGTTTTCCCAGCACCACTTATTGAATAGGCTGTCCTTTCTCCACTGTACATTTCTGCCTCCTTTGTCAAAGATAAGGTGACCATATGTGCGTGGGTTTATCTCTGGGCTTTCTATCCTATTCCATTGATCTATCTTTCTGTTTTTGTGCCAGTACCATACCGTCTTGATAACTGTAGCTTTGTAGTATAGTCTGAAGTCTGGGAGCCTGATTCCTCCAGTTCCTTCTTTCGTTCTCAAAATTGCTTTGGCTATTCGGGGTCTTTTGTGTTTCCATACAAATTGCAAAATTTTTTGTTCTAGTTCTCTGAAAAATGCCAGTGGTAGTTTGATAGGGATTGCATTGAATCTATAGATTGCTTTCGGTAGTAGAGTCATTTTCACAATGTTGATTCTTCCAATCCAAGAACATGGTATATCTCTCCATCTATTTGTATCATCCTTAATTTCTTTCATCAGTGTCTTATAATTTTCTGCATACAGATCTTTTGTCTCCTTAGGTAGGTTTATTCCTAGATATTTTATTCTTTTTGTTGCAGTGGTAAATGGGAGTGTTTTCTTGATTTCACTTTCAGATTTTTCATCATTAGTATATAGGAATGCCAGAGATTTCTGTGCATTAATTTTGTATCCTGCCACTTTACCAAATTCATTGATTAGCTCTACTAGTTTTCTGGTAGCATCTTTAGGGTTCTCTATGTATAGGATCATGTCATCTGCAAACAGTGACAGCTTTACTTCTTCTTTTCCGATTTGGATTCCTTTTATTTCCTTTTCTTCTCTGATTGCTGTGGCTAAAACTTCCAAAACTATGTTGAATAAGAGTGGTGAGAGTGGGCAACCTTGTCTTGTTCCTGATCTTAGTGGAAATGCTTTCAGTTTTTCACCATTGAGGATGATGTTTGCTGTGGGCTTGTCATATATGGCCTTTATTATGTTGAGGAAAGTTCCCTCTATGCCTACTTTCTGCAGGGTTTTTATCATAAATGGGTGTTGAATTTTGTCAAAAGCTTTCTCTGCATCTATTGAGATGATCATATGGTTTTTCTCCTTCAGTTTGTTAATGTGGTTTATGACATTGATAGATTTGCGTATATTGAAGAATCCTTGCATTCCTGGAATAAACCCCACTTGATCATGGTGTATGATCCTTTTAATGTGCTGTTGGATTCTGTTTGCTAGTATTTTGTTGAGGATTTTTGCATCTATGGTCATCAGTGATATTGGCCTGTAGTTTTCTTTCTTTGTGACATCCTTGTCTGGTTTTGGTATCAAGGTGATGGTGGCCTCGTAGAAGGAGTTTGGGAGTGTTCCTCCCTCTGCTATATTTTGGAAGAGTTTGAGAAGGATAGGTGTTAGCTCGTCTCTAAATGTTTGATAGAATTCGCCTGTGAAGCCATCTGGTCCTGGGCTTTTCTTTGTTGGAAGATTTTTAATCACAGTTTCAATTTCAGTGCTTGTGATTGGTCTGTTCATATTTTCTATTTCTTCCTGATTCAGTCTTGGCAGGTTGTGCATTTCCAAGAATTTGTCCATTTCTTCCAGATTGTCCATTTTATTGGCATAGAGTTGCTTGTGGTAATCTCTCATGATCTCTTTTATTTCTGCAGTGTCAGTTGTTACTGCTCCTTTTTCATTTCTAATTCTATTGATTTGAGTCTTCTCCCTTTTTTTCTTGATGAGTCTGGCTAGTGGTTTATCTATTTGGTTTATCTTCTCAAAGAACCAGCTTTTAGTTTTATTGATCTTTGCTATTGTTTCCTTCATTTCTTTTTCATTTATTTCTGATCTGATTTTTATGATTTCTTTCCTTCTGCTAGCTTTGGGGTTTTTTTGTTCTTCTTTCTCTAATTGCTTGAGGTGCAAGGCTAGGTTGTTTATTCGAGATGTTTCCTGCTTCTTAAGGTGGGCTTGTATTGCTATAAACTTCCCCCTTAGAACTGCTTTTGCTGCATCCCACAGGTTTTGGGTCGTTGTGTCTCCATTGTCGTTTGTTTCTAGGTATTTTTTGATTTCCTCTTTGATTTCTTCAGTGGTCACTTCATTATTAAGTAGTGTATTGTTTAGCCTCCATGTGTTTGTATTTTTTACAGATCTTTTCCTGTAATTGATATCTAGTCTCATGGCGTTGTGGTCAGAAAAGATGCTTGATACAATTTCAATTTTCTTAAATTTACCAAGGCTTGATTTGTGACCCAAGATATGATCTATCCTGGAGAATGTTCCATGAGCACTTGAGAAGAATGTGTATTCTGTTGTTTTTGGATGGAATGTCCTATAAATATCAATTAACTCCATCTCGTTTAATGTATCATTTAAAGCTTGTGTTTCCTTATTTATTTTCATTTTGGATGATCTGTCCATGGGTGAAAGTGGGGTGTTAAAGTCCCCTACTATGAATGTGTTACTGTCGATTTCCCCTTTTATGGTTGTCAGTATTTGCCTTATGTATTGAGGTGCACCTAAGTTGGGTGCATAAATATTTACAATTGTTATATCTTCCTCTTGGATCGATCCCTTGATCATTATGTAGTGTCCTTCTTTGTCTCTTCTAATAGTCTTTGTTTTAAAGTCTATTTTGTCTGATATGAGAATTGCTACTCCAGCTTTCTTTTGGTTTCCATTTGCATGAAATACCTTTTTCCATCCCCTTACTTTCAGTCTGTATGTGTCTCTAGGTCTGAAGTGGGTCTCTTGTAGACAGCAAATATATGGGTCTTGTTTTTGTATCCATTCAGCCAATCTGTGTCTTTTGGTGGGAGCATTTAGTCCATTTACATTTAAGGTAATTATCGATATGTGTGTTCCTATTCCCATTTTCTTAATTGTTTTGGGTTCATTATTGTAGGTCCTTTTCTTCTTTTGTGTTTCTTGCCTAGAGAAGTTCCTTTAGCAGTTGTTGTAGAGCTGGTTTGGTGGTGCTGAACTCTCTCAGCTTTTGCTTGTCTGTAAAGGTTTTAATTTCTCCATCAAATCTGAATGAGATCCTTGCTGGGTAAAGTAATCTTGGTTGCAGGTTTTTCTCCTTCAACACTTTCAATATGTCCTGCCACTCCCTTCTGGCTTGCAGAGTTTCTGCTGAAAGATCAGCTGTTAACCTTATGGGGATTCCCTTGTGTGTTATTTGTTGTTTTTCCCTTGCTGCTTTTAATATGTTTTCTTTGTATTTAATTTTTGACAGTTTGATTAATATGTGTCTTGGTGTATTTCTCCTTGGATTTATCCTGTATGGGACTCTCTGTGCTTCCTGGACTTGATTAACTATTTCTTTTCCCATATTAGGGAAGTTTTCAACTATAATCTCTTCAAATATTTTCTCAGTCCCTTTCTTTTTCTCTTCTTCTTCTGGAACCCCTATAATTCGAATGTTGGTGCGTTTAATGTTGTCCCAGAGGTCTCTGAGACTGTCCTCAGTTCTTTTTTCTTTTTTCTGCTCTGCAGTAGTTATTTCCACTATTTTATCTTCCAGGTCACTTATCCGTTCTTCTGCCTCCATTATTCTGCTATTGATCCCATCTAGAGTATTTTTAATTTCATTTATTGTGTTGTTCATCGTTGCTTGTTTCATCTTTAGTTCTTCTAGGTCCTTGTTAACTGATTCTTGCAATTTGTCCATTCTATTGTCCATTCTATCTCCAAGATTTCGGATCAACCTTACTATCATTATTCTGAATTCTTTTTCAGGTAGACTGCCTATTTCCTCTTCATTTGTTAGGTCTGGTGGGTTTTTATCTTGCTCCTTCATCTGCTGTGTGTTTTTCTGTCTTTTCATTTTGCTTATCTTACTGTGTTTGGGGTCTCCTTTTTTGCAGGCTGAAGGTTCGTAGTTCCTGTTGTTTTTGGTGTCTGTCCCCAGTGGCTAAGGTTGGTTCAGTGGGTTGTGTAGGCTTCCTGGTGGAGGGTACTAGTGCCTGTGTTCTGGTGGATGAGGCTGGATCTTGTCTTTCTGGTGGGCAGGTCCACGTCTGGTGGTGTGTTTTGGGGTGTCTGTAGACTTACTATGATTTTGGGCAGCCTCTCTGCTAATGGGTGGGGTTGTGTTCCTGTCTTGCTAGTTGTTTGGCATAGGATGTCTAGCACTGTAGCTTGCTGGTCGTTGAGTGAAGCTGGGTGCTGGCGTTGAGATGGAGATCTCTCGGAGATTTTTGCTGTTTGATATTATGTGCAGCTGGGAGGCCTCTTGTGGACCAGTGTCCTGAAGTTGGCTCTCCCACCTCAGAGGCACAGCACTGACTCCTGGCTGCAGCACCAAGAGCCTTTCATCCACAGGGCTCCTTAATTTGGGATGATTCGTTGTCTATTCAGGTATTCCACAGATGCAGGGTATATCAAGTTGATTGTGGAGCTTTAATCCACTGCTTCTGAGGCTGCTGGGAGAGATTTCCCTTTCTCTTCTTTGTTCTGACAGTTCCCAGGGGCTCAGCTTTGGATTTGGCCCCGCCTGTGCGTGTAGGTCGCCGGAGGGCGTCTGTTCTTTGCTCAGACAGGACGGGGTTAAAGCAGCCGCTGATTCGGAGGCTCTGGCTCACTCAACCTGGCGGGTAGGGAGGGTCACGGAGTGCGGGGCGGGCCTGCAGCGGCAGAGGCCGGCGTGACGCTGCAGCCTGAGGGCGCCGTGCACTCTCCCGGGGGAGCCGTCCCTGGATCCCGGGACCCTGGCAGTGGCGGGCTGCACAGGCTCCCCGGAAGGGCGTGTGGCTAGTGACCTGTGCTCGCACACAGGCCTCCTGACGGCGGCAGCAGCGGCCTCAGCGTCCCATGTCTGTCTCTGGGCTCCGCAATCTTAGCCGCGGCTCGCGCCCGTCCCTGGAGCCCTCTCTAGCAGCGCTCTTAATCCCCTCTCCTCGTGCACCAGGAAACAAAGAGGGACGTAAAAGTCTCTTGCCTCTTCGGCAGGTCCAGACCCCTCCCCGGACTCTCTCCCGGCCAGCCGCGGCGCACCAACGCCCTGCAGGCTGTGTTCACGCCGCCAACCTCAGTCCTCTCCTGGCGCTCCGACAAAAGCCGGAGCCTCAGCTCCCAGTCCCGCCCGCCCCGGCGGGCGAGCAGACAAGCCTCTCGGCTGGTGAGTGCCGGTTGGCCCGATCCTCTGCGCTGGAATCTGTCCGCTTTGCCCTCCGCACCCCTGTTGCTGTGCTCTCCTCCGCGGCTCCCAAGCTCGCCCACTCCGCCTCCCGAAGTCTCCACCCGCGAAGGGGCTTCCTAGTGTGTGGACACTTTTCCTCCTTCACAGCTCTCTCCCGCTGGTGCAGGACCCGTCCCTATCCTTTTGTCTCTTTAGTTTTTTCTTTTGCCCTAACCAGGTACGTGGGGGGTTCCTTGCCTTTTGGGAGGTCTGAGGTCTTCTGCCAGCGTTCAGTAGGTGCTCCGTAGGAGTTGTTCCACGCGTAGATGTACTTCTGGTGTATCTGTGGAGAGGAAGGTGATCTCCGCGTCTTACTCTTCCGCCATCTTCCCGGAAGTCTCCTAATATAAATTTTGATCCCTGAAAATGCCTGGTTTTCAGACTGGTTCCTTCAAGTGACAGCAACCCCAAAATGGATTTCTGGGAAATTGAAGGAAGAAGACTAGAGTGGCTAGAGGAGTGTTAGGAATTCTGATGCTTCTTAAATATGGTCTTTGGGATTTCATATTTGAAAGAAAGCTGACAGCGGTAGAAGGAAATGTGTATGTGAAAACCAGGCATTAACGATAGTCTTCACATGGGACGAGTGAGGTTTCTGTCGAACATTTCTCTCTTAAATAGGTAATTAGCCTGAAGGAGAAAAAAAAGGGCCCGAAGGAAGCACAGGGTTTCTCTGGAAACCCAGTGGAAAGGGCACTAGACTGGCGATCTGAAAACACAGATGTTGGTCTGACATTTATCATACTGTTGATGCTTAGATCACTCAGCTGGGTGTCCTGTTTAGACCATGGCCAGGTATATAAAAGGTACTCAAAAAACTTTTGTTGAATAATAAATGAATTAATAATTGATTTATTACAAATCTGTCATAGGATTTGATGTCTAGGTTTCCAAGTTTAATCTTTCCTTTCATTCTAGACTGAAAGGACTTGATGTTCAAATGTAGCATGGTAACAAAAAGCCTAGGGCAACCGAGTAACACGTGGATGGGAAGGATGCCCCATTAGCTGACTACTAAATCTTAGGATGGTAAAACATTACAGAGACATCTTGATTAGGCCATGATGGAAATCTAAACCTAGCACCTGGTGTACCCGTGTCACTCAGAAACGTGTAGGGATTATAAAATGAGGTTGACATCTAAACACCTTGATAAAACCCCAGAGTGGAAATAATTCCATCTGTTTTAAAAAATTCATCACAATATTTTTGTTTTGTTTTTATTTTGGCTGCGCTGGGTCTTAGTTGCTGCACGTGGGATCTTCCTTGTGGCATGTGGGATCTAGTTCCCTGACCAGGGATCGAACCTGGGCTCCCTGCATTGGGACTGTGGAGTCTTACCGACTGGACCACCAGGGAAGTCTCTTACTGCAATTCTGAACTCTAGGAACAAAAGTCTGGGTCAGATAATCCAGTGGGTGCAGAGGCTTCCAGATCATGACTAACAGTCCTTAGAAAACAGCCCTGGGTTCCTGATCATCCTGTAGTTTTCTTCGTAAAGAGTCCCACATACCAAGGTTTGAGAATTTTATTTATTATGAATACCTATGGCCTGCTGGTAATATTTTAGAATTTTGTGAAATAGTTTGCAAGTGTAATTAGGTTTCTGTTATTCCTTGGTAACTATTTGGGAACATTGTTTCCCTTGACATTGTAAGTTTCTGGAAGACTATTTCTGAATTCTGTTCATTTCTCTTACTTCAAAGCAGACCATTTATTATCAAGAGCAATTCAGAATGCTGCCAGCTTCTTGCAAGCATTGCCCCCAAATGCTTTATGCTTTTGCAGTTACATCTGTTTATTTGTTTACTCACCCATTCTCCACCCACCACCAATCCAGGTCCTGTGATACATACTGAAGAGGCAGAGATAACAGATGATCGACATTGACCTTAAGGGGCTCAGAATAATACCTTACCCACAGTAAACAAACACAAAAATCTGGTGAGCAAAGTACTATAAGAAGAGCAAGGTATCTTGAGCACACACACCGTTCTGAGCTTGGGGTGAGGAGAGCTGATCAGGGAAGGTCTTAGGGACAGATAACATCTGAGCTGAGATATAAAAGAAGCGGCGAGTTAAACAGGAGAGAAATGATGTGGTGGGAGGGAAGGGGAGACTTGGGAAGTGAAGGACTCTCTAGGCTGCAGGAACAGCATGTACAAAGACTTGGAAGGGAAAAGCCACACTCTTCAGTGAACGGGGTATGGGAGTGGTGGGAATTTCTTTTACTGTGACTCAGGAGAAGAAGAAGAGAACAACACAACAACAGTTCACACACACACACAAAGGAGAAAATGAATGATGTTACAATACTTACTAGCTTTTCTGTGTTTCTGACACTTAATTTTAAACTTATTATCTATGTAATTTATCATTATTACAGCATATTTGCTTAGTAGCCATTGCTTGGATAGGGAAACAGGAGCCCTGAATTTTGGTGCTAGCTTTGACGATTTCCTGGTGAGTAATTCTAAGTAAATACTAAGTTATTACTGAGTAAATATTACTAAGTTATTATTAACTTTGTAATATCTGGGCCTCTTTTTCCTCTTCTTATCTCTCTAAGTGACTTTTAAATTGGCAAAAATCTTTCTCATACATTTTTACGTGTAAAATATTGGTAGTTTCAAGATATTTGAAAAACCCTAACCTCCCCTTGGTAGACAGGATCACATCCAATAGCAGAGGCCAATATCTAAAGATGTCAAAGCTCATTTGCATAGACAACCAGCAGGGCAGTTGAAGATGTCAACAAAAAGATACTGCAGTGGGCTCCCCTGAAATGTTTGTGTCTCGGCCATAAGGAGTCCCACCCATGGCCACTGCCAGGGTTGCTGCGTCTGAGTCTGTAGGTAGTTCAACTTTAGAAGGTTAAGAATTTGTTACCTGGCTCATATGAGACCCAATCAGCAATTTTCTAAAGATAAAAAGCTAACAGGAAAGAAGATATAAGTGAGAAAGCAAATGTGATTTGGGGTTTCCAGAAAAATAGTATGTTGCAACAAAGTTACAGAAAACCCACAAAGTAATCAAAACTCCCATTTAAGCTAGAGGAAAAGTATCCTGGGTTAAATGGGCCAGGAACCACGGCCTGGGAGCCCTTTCTGGCAGAATCAAAATCTGTGTAGCTTAGTACCAAAAACTATCCCCTTGTCTACTGTTACTTATTATACTCTTAGACATTCAAGTGCTGAAGATGCACACAAAAGTAAGATTCATTTTGTGTCCAGTCTGTTTGTGGCAACCTGCTCTGTCCTATCTCTGTCCAGCCCTACCTTCCAACATCAAGGCCCTCAAGACACTTTGTTGTTAAACTCGGAGGAGGCACCTGGATTGCAAAATACCTATAATTTTACAGGCGAGAAAACTCATCCTCAGAGAGTTTAAATAACTAGTCCAAAGTCATATACCCCGGGACTACTAAAATATAGTCAATTACAGAAACAATATTTGAAATCCAT
Source organism: Lagenorhynchus albirostris (assembly GCF_949774975.1). Classification (NCBI taxonomy): domain Eukaryota; kingdom Metazoa; phylum Chordata; class Mammalia; order Artiodactyla; family Delphinidae; genus Lagenorhynchus; species Lagenorhynchus albirostris. The sequence continues at coordinate 21,199,703 of NC_083108.1, read as the reverse complement.
TCAATTCCAAAGTCATGTTCTGATGTATTCTGTTCTTCATTGCCCAGAAAGACTGATTGTCTAATTCCCAAATCACCCTCTGGTTAAAAAGTTTTTAAAAAGTAATGTTAGAAATTAGACTGGATTAGGAACACAGAGTGGTGCTAAGAAGAGAAAACAAGGGCATGTCATAGGGGTTTGGCTTTGAATCTGGAGAGCACAGACAGGCCAAGAGGCTAATGCCAGTCAGTAGTGAGACATTCTGGTACAGGAAGGAAACTGACTTGCCTGTCCCTTCACTGTGTGCCAGGGACAGTTACCTCCATTTTCTCCTTCTGTTTAATTCCAGTGGTGAAGATGGCCTGCTTTCTTTGAATCTCCCAACGCCCGATGTTTTGCAGAATGCGTGCTAGAGTAATTTTGAAATGTCATATCACTTAGTCAAATCAAATATGTTCCAAAGATTAATGCAACCATTAAGTAACTGGAAGAATCCTTTTCTAGCAATATTGTTGTAAAATGAATTTTTTAAAAAGATCCAAATCTATTAGGAAAATGGGCAAATGATGTGAAATTGACTATTCACAGGAATAAAACCATACGAATGAATAAATATAGAGAGAGAAGCCTTTTCAATTCAGAGAATAAACAAATTAACAAAATTTTTAATAGCAGTGAGAGAGTTTTTTACTGTTAAAAATAACAGAATTAAAGAGGAATAATGCCATCATGCCCTTGAGAATGTGGTTAAACAGGCATTCTCAGAAGCTGTTGGTAAGATTGGCCACTAGCCAGGTTTCTGGAAGTCAATTTGTCAGTTTTCTCAAAGGTCTCAAAAATGTTTGGTACCCTCTTTCTTGATCAGTATTTCTCCTTGGAATCTATTTTAAGGAAATAATTAGAGATGTGGACAAGAATATATATAAAAACGCTGATTGCAGCTGCATTTTTAACAACAGTGAAAAATTGGAAAGAGTCTACATTGCCATCTATATAGAAATGACTGATTAAAATACAGTATAGGGCTTCCCTGGTGGCGCAGTGGTTGAGAGTCCGCCTGCCGATGCAGGGGACACGGGTTCGTGCCCCAGTCCGGGAAGATCCCACATGCCGCGGAGCGGCTGGGCCCATGAGCCATGGCCGCTGAGCCTGCGCGTCCGGAGCCTGTGCTCCACAACGGGAGAGGCCACAACAGTGAGAGGCCCGCGTACAGCAAAAAAAAAAAAAAAAAAAAAAAAAATACAGTATAAACATAGGACAGAATATTGTGCAGCTATTAAAGTATCTTCAAAGAATTTTATTGTATGTAAGAATATATACTCACTATGTAATGTTAAGGAAAGAAAATGTAAGATAAAAAATAGAACGTGCAGTGTGAACTTGTGTGTGTATGTGTGTGTGTGTGAGAGAGAGAGAGAGATAGTGAGAGATTGAGAGTCACCAAAACATGCAGGGAACATACTAGAATGTTAGTTGCCATTCTCCTGGTAGATGAGATTATGATTTTAATTTTCTTCTTTATACTTTACTGTGTTTTTCAAATTTTCTACAGTAAGCAGTGTTATTTTTAGCATAGGTAAAAGAGAAACTGCCTTGATTTAACTAACCCTTAGATGTACCTGCATTACATTCCCAGACGTACCTTCCCTGTTCTACCCCTGACATACACATCTATGGTAAAAGGAGGAGTAAGAGGATGTTGGTTGGGAATAAAGGCTTACAGAGGAGAGATACCGGTCTCCAGGAGACTTTATATGATTGGTTAGGAAATCATCGTTGGTACCCAAAAGAATAACTTTATTCTGCCAGTGAGCACAAAGCCAAGGTCTTGACTGTGTGCCTGATAGAAAACCATCCTATCTAAAATAGACACTCCCAACCCCTGTGCCTATCACTCTGTACTGTGACCTTATATTTATGCAGCATAGCAGTTATTATTATGTATTTATTTCTTGTTGGCTATTTCCCCTCTTTAGACTGTAAGGAACATAAGGCCAAACGTCTGCTCTCTCTTTCAGATTCTTTTCCAGGTTATTACAAGATACTGAATATAGTACCCTGTGCCATACAGTAGGTCCTTGTTGTTTATTTATTTTATCTTCCATGGATGTTAGTTGAATGACAGATGAAATAATTAGTTCACTACCAGCCTGTCATAGGATTTGACCTCAGCTTTAATCTTGCTGCAGCAAGGCTGTTGGTGTACTCTCAGACTTTAAGTTGACTGCAGATGCAGATGTTGGGGAAGGAAGGCCATGGCTCGAAGGATCACAGAACCTTCAAGTTTTCTGCCTTTATTTAGGAGACGGTGGAGGTGCCACTGGCTGACCACACTCTCACTTTGTCCTTCTGACACAGAAGACAGGTGGGGAAAAGATGCTATGTTGGGGGCCCTTGTGGCAATGGCATGGAGTGTGTTCTGCTCACTGCTCTTTTGTTGATGCCTAGTTTGGGAAATCGCTGACTTTTCTATGTGTCTGACCAGTACAAGCATATTCTACATATTTAAATTTATTGTATCAGTAAGTCTTGCACACATCTAGGAGGATAATTAAAGCCAGAAAATCAAATAAAGTAAATACTTTCCCATCTACTTAACAGATGGCCTTGTTAGGTAACATGATAAGGATATTGTTATATATGTGTAATATCATTTTATTTTTATCTTTTTCTTCTCCTTACTATCCTTAGCAACCGATTTTAAAATACTCACTATGTTGTCGGCACTATCTATATTAAATCATTTACATGCCCTGCATTACCTCCTCAGCCTTTATCATAGCCTGGGGAGGTATATGTTGTTATCCCATTTTACAGATGAGAAAAGTGAGTCGATTATAATACAGGTGTGACTGATCTCAAAGAACATATTACTCTACTGCATTCCGTGTGAGAATCCTGAAATACTAGGTATCCTAGGTATCCTACGAATACTTAGAGCTGGAACTAAGGCCAACAGTCCATGGAAAATGATCAAGCCATCCGGAGAAGTTTGGTTTGGTTTTCTAAAACATTCTCGCTGGCACTCTTAATTTTCATAAACCACATTCATTGTTACCAGTGCTGCCTTTCATCCATGTGTTACTTGATATCCCAATTGGTCTGCTGTCAGCCTGTAGGCAAATAGCTTTGCAAAGGCAGAGGGGAGATCTGTGAAGCCAGTTTGTGTGGAGGGCTCAGAGTGATGCCGAATGCAGCCTCTGTACCCGGGCGCCAAACCGAATCTTGGAGACAGAGTTTGGGGTGAAGTAAAAATGGATAGCTTTATTGTTTTGCCAGGCAAAGGGGGCCACGGTGGGCTCATGCCCTCAAAACTGTGTGTGCCAACCTGGGGAAGGGGGGTTGTGAGGAGTCTTATAGTCCAGGGGCAGGGCTGCTGATAAGGATCAGGGTGCAAGCAGGGCCCTCATTCCTTCAGTCTAGAGGTCATCTGGCATCAGGTGGTGATAAGCTGTGACCTTCTCTCTGGAATGAAGAACGCTTCATCAAGTAGTTAACATCTTCCGTTTGTTGGGGGTTTTAGTTCTGCAGAAGAGCTCAAAGATACTATTACATGTATGACTTGCGGGGGAACCAGGACCCCGCCACAAGGCTGCACTGCTGTTTTTTTTTTGACTGTTCCTCTCTGTCTCCGCATCCCCTCCCTTCCCTGATTAGCAACTGTTTGAACCTGCCCTTTGGAGCTCAGGGAAAGGGACACAGAAAGGCTTTTGTTCCCAGGAGTCCCACAGGGTCCTGCTTGGTTTCAAGAGTTGCAGAGTTTATGAGAGCTCACAAAGGTGCCACTGCCTTGCCTTGTCATCCACTGAAATGTATTTCCCTTGCTGTTCTTGAGTCTGCCTGACTCTCACTCCTTACACCTGTCCTCTGAGGGAAACAGAGCTCACTCCATTCCATCTTTTCGACTTTTGATTTAATTTTCCTAATTGGTAGAGAGAGGCCATTTGGGACCTAAAACCATGTTAGTGCCTAGCCGGGACATTTCTGAAAGCTCTGTTGATGGAATATGCCAAGGGACTTGGGGAAGTGGATGCCCAATTCTTTGAGCTTCTCTGGCTCAGGTCATTCCTTACACACTTTGTTTTTAATTGATCATATTCAGATACCATTACAAACTAGGCCAGGGAGAAAAGGACAGTGTTAACTTCCGCTTCCATGGGCTCACAACGCTGCTCGTACCAGTCTGTGGGCTCATACCAAAAGAGTCACTGAGTTCAAGAAAACCCTGGAAACCAGGGACCTGTTCAAAACTGAACTTCCAGTTCTACAAGGAAGAGAGAACAGAAGAGAGAGAACAAAACACCTAGCAAGAAGGTCAAAGCTTTAAGACACCACTTTGGTCACCTGGGTACCCCCTCAGGATCTCAGGTACTTAATGGCCTGCTAATATTTGGAAGCAGAGTCTGCAGCGTGAAGAAGACGTGAAATACTCCCGAGGGCAGCCCCCGTGCACTTGACGGATCTTTTAGTTTAGCTTCCTGCAGAGAAGTGTTTAATTGCCTCTTGGATGGAGATGATCATTTTGATTGTGTTCAGCCAGAAGCTAGGGAAAGGCAGCCCCTCCTTGGGCAAGTTTTGCATTGCAGGTTATTTGTCATCTCTTAGCCATTATCGGTGCTGCTGTTACTGTCATCATCATTATCATCAGAATGGAAGTGTTAAGCCTGTAATCACACATGGCACTGCGTAAGTGCAGTACAAGGAGGCACTTGGTTCTTACTGGCCAGCTGTGTATAATCAAAACATACTCTGTGCTGGGGCAGACCAGTATTACAGGTTCATGCAGAAAGGAAGATGAACACATAGCGACTGAGCAGGTCTTATGAGGATTTAACTGACCGATGTCTGTTGTAAGACTACAAACTATGATCTGGGGACTTTTAGTCTCTTTAAGGACTACCTCTAAACCTCTGCTACGTTCCCGGCACAGTCCTAAGTACTTTGTATGGGTCATGTATAATCCTTGCAATGGATTTACATGATAAATGCCAGTATTATTCCCACCCCACTTACCAGATGGCAATACTGAGGACACACTTCTAGAAAGAGGAGAGCAAAGCAAAGCTGCTGAACCAATCTGTCTGACCTCGGGGTCCACAGGAAGGTGGCATCTTAGTAACCACGGCAGTGTTTCCTAGAAAATACACCTTCGGGACAGACTTTGGAAAGCTTTTTGTTTTGGGCTGTGCAGCACAGCCTGTGGGATCCTAGTTCCCTGACCAGGGATCGAACCAGCACCCCCTGCATCGGAAGCTCAGAGTTTTAACTACTCGACCGCCAGGGAAGTCCCTTGGGACAGACTTTTATTGAATTGCCTTATTTTTTGAAAATTTTCTTGAGCATTATGTTTATAATTATATAAAACCCGGCTAAACAGACAAAGCAAGAAAGGGAGCAAGCAAGAATGAGAGCAGTTGCTTGTGGGTAGTAAATTTTGGGAATTAGCTCTGTAACGTTTTTTGAAGTATTACAATTTTGTTTTTAAGGTTTAGAAATGGAAAAGCATTGTGAACTGAACTGGGAGGGCTGTGCTATGTTAGGGAATGAGGCTATCTGGAGGGTGAGCGAGCAAGTTGAGACTGATAATTTGGATAAGCATCTCATCCATTTGAATCCTGAGTATTTGTAGGTACACTCATCTCTAATTCTAATACTGCATTACTGACTACTCAGTAGGTTCTAGTTATTCCATTAAAAGGATTCAGTGGTTACATGTTAATTAAGGATTCTTTCCAAGTTGATACAATGTACACTGATAATTCCATTTCTCTCGTGATTGCTTTTCTGGGGGAGGTATGTGGATTGGAGGTGGAAGCATGACAATGAATCCTTTCTTCCTTAAGCTTCAATTTTCCTTTATTAAGAATAAGAACTATTTTTAGGATAAAATTATCTGATTTTTCACTTTGTTGGGGCATTTGAACATGCGAATGAATGTTACAAATCATCACCGTTATAGGAAATTCCTACTATCATGGGATAATCCTGCAGGGAGGCTCACTTTAGAGAATCCCTGAAAATCTCTGCAGTTCTCTACCCCTAATTCAAACAGCCCTCCTACACTTGAGGAGCCTTAGCCCAATCTACTGGCTGTGCTTAGGGGTCTTGCCCATTCATTACAAGGTCTAAATGTGTAATGCTCTACCCTCATCCCACCCAGTCACCCGGTGACCTTCTGTACTGATTTGTTCTTGAAAGAGCTGTTGCGGATTTGGAGGCCATAAATACAGTAGAAGGAGCTCCAGCTTAGGCGTCAGGCAATCTGGGTTCTCCTTTTAGCCCCGGCACTAACGCGGAATGTGACCTGCAGCATGTAAGTTACCCTTCAGTGTCTTTGTTTCCTCACCTGTAAAAAGAAGGGGGTGGCACAGAGGTCTCAAAGTCCTTTCCTGCTCTGTGACTCTGCGATCCCTGCTCAGAGCTAGGGAGCAGATGCAGGGCTGGGTTCTCCAGCTGCTCTCAATTCACTGTTTACTGATTCGCCCCCTGCGGGGGCCCTTGCTAGGCCCTGGTTTGCCTGCCCCATGCCCGCAGGCTGTGCCTGCCCGCCGCAGAGCACTGAGATCCCATGGGGCCCCTCTTTTCCTTCCTCTTTTGCATATGAAACAAGCAATCTGTCATGTTGGCAGTCAGTTGCACCTATGAACCCCAGGCTTCTCCACTCTGAGGCTGTCCTCTCACTCACCTGTCGTGCTGTGATGGACAGTGAGGGGCAGGGGGGTGCTTCTGACCTCACTGGTGGACAGCTAGGAAGCCCTTGAAGCCATAATGGGATACGACGGCGGCAGCTGCTCATGGAAACCTCTGTAGTCTCACGTGTGGCTTATGATTGAAGGTCAGAGTGTTGTGCTTGGCAAGGCCCTTTGTGTGATAGATGGTGAAGATAAATAAGTATGATGCCCAATTAAGAACACCGTACAATTACCCTTGTCCATCCTGGCAACATGGCTGTCGGGAAAAAGCTTCACCTGCTGGGGGATGAAGACAGGATTTTGCGGTACGTGGGCGTCTCACTGTTGTGGCCTCTCCCGCTGCGGAGCACAGGCTCCGGAGGCGCAGGCTCAGCGGCCATGGCTCACGGGCCCAACTGCTCCGCGGCAAGTGGGATCCTCCCGGACCGGGGCACGAACCCGCATCCCCTGCGTCGGCAGGCGGGCTCTCAACCGCTGCGCCACCAGGGAAGCCCTGAAGACAGGATTTTGAATTGGGCTGTCGTGGAAAGAATATCACCATCTTCCCTATGATTACATAATCCTTATAAAGCCTCTGTCCCAGCTCCCTATTTCCCTCCTTTACAGGTACAGATGATTTTTCTTCCCGTCAGTTTCCTCTGAGCATTCTGCTCTTTCAATCATAGGTGACCATTTTTCCGTCTCGAAACTGTTCTTAACTTTGAAGTTTTCTGATCATTCTTTAAAGAGGGCTGTAAGGTTTCAGAACCAGGGCAGAGAACGGTTTCATAGATGGGAATCTAAATGTGATAACAAGTCACCGAGAACAGGGTATGATACTTCTGTCCCCCTGCAGTGTGATCTGCCTGTTCATCTGTGTAAACAAACTTAAGAAGTAGCCGACCACATAGATTAAGCCTCTCCCTGGTGAGAACTGACCGCAAGAGGGCCCCCGGGAACAGAAATCAATGGAGCTTCTGCAGATTGGCCAAGAGTTGTCTGGATTTTGTAAACAGGATGAGCAAGGCTATGCCACAAACTTTGGTGCAGAAGCGAATGTGATATTTTGCGGAACACGGCCCATAAAGCTAAATAAAAATGTTTTCTATGAGGTCATTATAACTATATGTCATAGAGCCTTTAAAGCAGCATACATTATAAATCAGAAGCTTGGGTTTATAAGGTAGCTTGCCTTTAATCGACATTATTATGGCACTGGAAGCTTGGGTCACCCCTTACCTCTTTCTGGTTTAAATTAAGGTCCTTTCCACATTGTGTTTGTTCCAGAGAGGAAGGGTCCGTCTACTCATGGGCTTCTGTAACCTCCAGTGCTTCCTGCGGTGGCCACAGATCCTAACATTCAAATACTCAGAAACCACAAGCAGGGAAACTTCGCCCGCAGATTCCAGATGGTCAGCGGGGGAGTAACTTGAGAGGCTCAAAACTACATTTACGTGTAGTGGACACCAGTATAATACATGTCTCCAGGGGCCTTTTAACCCATAAAACCACCTAGTTTAGAGTTTCACTGGTGCCGATTTTCAGTGGATAAAATACATAAAAGACATTTATTTACTGTCTTCCAAAACATGGCATGATTTAAACAGATGCTAAACGGAAGATGCCGTACACAAGACTCCATTTATATTACGTTCAACAACAGGCAGAACTTTTAATGCCCCTGAATTGTAATACATTGTAAAATGGTTAAATGATATCTTTTCTGTTACATATATTTCACCACCAAAAAAAGACAAAAAAGGAGTAACCAGCACAGCCTAATCTTATGAGTGGAAGGTCATGAGAACGGCTGCTGGTGGGAGTGTCAGTGACTGGAGGGGGCCAGGAGGGGATCGTAGGGGGTGGTGGTAAGTTTCTGTTGCTCATCTGAGTGCGAGCTACACAGGTGGTTCACTTCATGAAGATCCACTGAGCTGTATGCTGTGACCAGCATACTTTCCAAATCTGTGTTTCACTCCAATAAAACATTTACCCAAAGAAAGATGCTCAATAAGTCTTAGTTGACTTGATTTAATTTGACTGGGGTTTTGGTCACAAGTATGAAAATTGACTCTGTTCTTCAGTTGCTGCAGGGATTTGGGCAGAGATAATTGAATAAAATGATGTCACTGAATAATATTTCTATTACTTCTTTCTTGCAAACACTGAATTATGTTTACGGAAGCCAGGGCAAGATTTTGGCAGCATTTAAACAACAAAGTTGCCACCCTTTGAAGCTGCTTCTTCGAAGCTCTGGAGGCGCATTGAAGCTTCCAACAGTCAATTCAGCGTTAGTCTAACAGTCAGCTGTGGGTTACAGGGCACATAGACTGTTTCCCTTAAAGGTTCTGCCTCTGTGTAGCATTGTGGGAGAGTGACTTTCTTGTCATTTCTGACAAGAGGTCAGTTCTCTGGCAGAGGCCAGGGAACTATCTGGAAGGGATGCTCTGTAGAGAGTGCTGGTATCATGGGGAGGTTGAACAGAGTAACTTACAATGACCTCTTTAATTCCCAAGTCCTATTTCTAGAGTTCCTATCTATGCAGGTGTAAGTGACTACTAAATGTGAGTTCTTGTTTCTGTGTCAGTTTCTTTTTCACTAATTTTGTGAAAGGAAGTCATAGAGGTCACAGAGTAAAACCATTGCTCTTAGAACACTGTATTAATTTTCTAACGCTGCCATAACAAAGTATCATGAATTGGGTGACTTAAAACAACAAAAATGTATTCTTTCACGGTTGTAGAGTTCAGAAGTCCGAAGTCAAGATCCATTGACTTATTCTCCCTCTGAAACCTGTAGGGGAGAAACTTTCCTTGCTTCTGCCCATTTCTGGTGGTTCCTGCAACCCTGAACGTTCTTTGGCTTGTGGCTGCATCACTCCAATCTCTATTTTCATCTTCACATGACCTTGTTTTGTGTGTGTGTGTCTGTGTCTCCCTGTATCCTCTCTCCTTTTTATAAGGATAACAGTCATTGGATTTAGGGCCCACCCCAAAGCCAGGATGATTTCATCTGGAGATCCTTAAGTACATTTGCAAAGACCTTATTTCCAAATAAAATCACAGTCACCTCAGTTCCAAGAGGTTGTAAATTTTTTTTTGCCAGGGGAGCACTATTCAACCCTCTACAGACCCCTTGGCAAACAGAAAAAGAAAAAAAAAATCAACTTTAAAAACATACTAAGGCCTGCAATAGATAGAGAGTGTTTAAGAGAAAGTTTTGTGTTAGTTCTCAGGAATCCTAGGGGCTCAGACGGAAGATGATCCACTCATGCATTTGTGCAGCAAATTATTATTGTACCCCTGAGATGTACAAGGCAGTCTACTAGGGCTGCGTGTAGAAAGGTGAATATAAAGAAACAGAAGCCATCCTCATGGCATTTCTGCTTCAATGGGGGAGATCAGTATTAGCCTACCAAATGCAAAAACAAATCTATTACAGCTAATTGTTAAGGAAGCTATCTATACCTCTTAGACTGAGAGGGAATCACATTGGTGGCGGTGGAGGGGTCCTTCTTTTCACTTGAGGGTCTGTCAGGAAATTTTTCTCTGAGGAAATGACATTTAAGCTGAAACCAAAAGATGAATAGGAGTTAGATCACTCATATTCATGGGCAGATCTTGGGCAGATCAGTGGTGAGTTCAGAGTGCAGAAAGGAAGCCGCTGTGGTGACATGATGATAAAGGTGGGGGATGAAGAGTAGGGTGCCGGGAGCCCAGCGGTGCACACACGGTGGTTCACATTCAGGATTTGGGAGTCCCTGCAACAGGACTCCCCAGAAAGTTTTAAGGAGAGGAATGGCGAGCTCTGAATTTCATTTTTTTTTTTGCGGTACGCGGGCCTCTCACTGTTGTGGCCTCTCCCGTTGCAGAGCACAGGCTCCGGACGCGCAGCCTCAGTGGCCATGGCTCACGGGCCCAGCCGCTCCGCGGCATGTGGGATCTTCCCAGACCGGGGCACGAACTCGTGTCCCCTGCATCGGCAGGTGGACTCTCAACCACTGCGCCACCAGGGAAACCCTGAATTTCATTTTATGTGATCCCACTGGTTGATATGTGGAGAAGAGATAGGCACAGAAAAGTATCACCTGTGGGCTGAATATGATAAGACGACAGAAGTGGCTAGAGTAGAGAACCTTGCTACCCAGGAAACATTCCATATATTCCTGCTGCTTGCAGGTGATGGGGAGGGCCCCCAGTGGATTATTTCCCAGGCTGAAAGACAATCCTGACTGAATAGAGTTTTTTTTTTTTCAATAGAGATTTGTATAACTCCATCCTCTTGATAGCACTGACTTTTTAAAAAGATGAAATGAAAATCACTTTCAAATGGATCTTATTTAAAATTAATGAAAGGGGATTTTATTATATATCTCTGCTCATTTGCTCCTAAAAATGTGGGAATTATATTCTGGTTCGGAATATAGGTCCAGAATCTGATTTGTGCAGATGGGCACGCCCTGCCTTGTCTCTCGTGCTTACTCATTAGATTCTGGAAGTGCTATCACACAGGATGGGAAGGCCTTCCTAGAAAAGTGTGAGTCTCTCAGACCTAGAAATAGTGGCCTGTGGTGCCTCTGAACCAGCAGGACACACCGTATCCTACCAGAAAGCTGCACGGGACAGAAGAGAAAATTAAGATGAGATGAGATGTAAGGAAAGACGTCTTCCAACCCTGAAAATGACATGACAGTTTCACTTGTTATTAGAAACCACGTAGGTACAACACGGTTTGAGCTATGAACATGCATGGGTCTCTCCCACAGGATTCTCTAACATGGTACAACTCTGTTTGAGCTATGAACATGCATGTGTCTCTCCCACAGGATTCTCTAACATACTGCTTCTTCCAGCTCCCTGTATAATGGGCTGAGAGAAGGCTAGTATCTGATTGTAGCAAATGAGTTCGTTCTTCTGGCAGGCAATCACCTTCTAGATGAGCCACATGGTCCTTGTGGCGGAAATCCTCTCATCTGAAGGATAACTAATGTTATGTACACATCTTCCATTCCAACCTGGGCTCCTCCAGCCCCCTTAAAAAGGTATATATATAATCCTTACAGGGTATCTGGGCACCAGAATTGGGCCGGGACAGAGATGGCCTTGGCAGAGGGCTCTCGCACCACTGGTGCATCTGCATAGTATTGTCCACGTGAGTAGCCTGCCCCATCGAAATCAACAGGACCATGAGGCAATGTTCAGATCTGAAATTATTCCAAATGGGTTCCTGTGTAGTTACGATTCTGTACTTGCAGTCTTTGTGATTTCAATTTGGAAAGTCATTCAAGTGAATAATTTAATGTTGGGCTGTTCCTTGTGTTTTCCCGTCAAGCTCACAAAATTCTTAAAAGAGCTTTATTATGAGCAAACCGACTGTGTTTAACAGGACAGTGCGGGGCTACACTTGCGTTTGTTCGAAGTCTAAAGGGTCAGGTCGGATTTGACTTTATCAGTTTGACACTAGATTTTATGAAAACAGGTCCTAGGTGTGGGAAGCCAACTTTTAACTCCTAGATGGCGTCTTACCTGGAGAGAGAAAACCTAGATTATCTGTGAACAGACAATTGGCTATTGACCTCAGATGAGGTGGGAAGACAGACAATTGGCTATTGACCTCAGATGAGGTGGGAAGACTTTGACTTCACTAAGGAAAAATATCACCTTTATTAAAGTCTCAGTGATCCTCTTCATTCATGCCTCTTGACCCCTGATTCTTGTACAAGTTTGATAGTCTCCTGGCCATGGAGGTACCTCAAATCACTTTTTAGAATTAGGTAAAATGCATTTTGCATTCACTTTTATCAAAGTTGTGTAGGCACATGATTTCAAGAGCGCTAGAGTTCTGCAAAGCTTGCTGTAAAAACATCACTCCTTTGCCACTACATCTCAACTCTTCTCCCCTTCCCAGAGGTAACCTCATTGAGGGACTTCCCTGGTGGCACAGTGGTTAAGAATCCACCTGCCAATGCAGGGGACACAGGTTCAAGCCGTGGTCTGGGAAGATCCCATGTCCCACGGAGCAACTAAGCCCGCGTGCCTAGAGCCCGTGCTCTGAAACAAGAGAAGCCACAGCAATGAGAAGCCCGCGCACTGCAAGGAAGAGTGGCCCCTGCTCGCTGCAGCTAGAGAAAGGCCGCAGGCAGCCACGAAGACCCAAGGCAGCTAAACATAAATAAAGTAACTAATTAAAAAAGAATGAATCCCTCTAGCTGATTTTTATGGAATTTTTCTCCGTATCTCTAAGTAATATACATACATTACTCCTTTTTAATTTTTCCATTTTGAGCATTATCTACTGACTTCCGGCTGTGACAGATACAGAGTTGATTTCCTTTCATACTCATTCACCTTTACCCTATATGTGCCCTGTTCTCATCCTCACATTCCCAATAAAGTTTTATCTTAATTTTGTTTAGATCGATATTCAGTGTTTACAGTACTGAAGCAGATTATACTGTGCGTACATTTGCTTTCCAGTATAATTTTTCCCTCTGGAGTTAATCATTGTCCTTTGTATGGTTTTTGTTTTTTCGTTTTCGGGTTTTTTTAGTTTTAATGTATTCTTCTCTTCATTACAAGCCTAAATCACCTCCCAATTATTCAGACAATATCTGTAGATTGTCTCTTCCTGAGGCACTCACTCCCGTAGACTCCTGACCTGCTCCAGTCCGAAAAGATTGACTGCTACTCAGTGGGCACTGCTATGACCCAAGGTCTTCTTTCATGACCATTCTGAGAACCCCCTCCTCTTCCCTTCTGTGTGCAGCACCAGTTTCCTGAAGCTCTTGTCTTCTTTATTCTCTCCTTTTGGTGGATTATATCTCTCAGTAACTTCCTGAGAAAGGATTCATGGGGGGTGGGGGAGGGTAGAATTAAAACTTTGCACATCAGAAAATGTTTTCATTCTATGCTCTCACTTTGTTAGTCGTTAAATTGGGTATAGGATTCCTATCACAATTTAAGGGTATGGCTCTGTTGTCTTACAACTTCCACATTTGCTTTTGAAAAACTCTGATGCATTCTGATATCTGATTCTTCTAGGTTCTCTGTCTCTTGGTCTCTTTGTCTGTCTCTTTTTGGAAATGTACAGGATGTTCCCTTTGTCTGCAGTGACCTAAAGTCTTATGATAGACATGATCCTTATGATCCTTTGTTAGGGATATCTGTCATGGTGTGGATATAGACCTGTTTAATATGGATTTGTGTGTCCTTCAATTCTGGGGAATTTTCTTGAATTAGTTCGTCAATAATGTCTTCTCTTCCATTAGCTTCATAATATGTTCCAGAAATCTTTTTTCTTTCTTTTTTTTCTTTTTTTTTCAGAGATTGGAACTCTAGAACTCATCCACTAATTTTGTTTTCTCTCTTATTTTACATAATTTTGCTCTCATTTCTAGACTACATTTTTAAAATTCAAATGGAATATTTCTATTGTCAATAAGTAATTTTTTTAAAAAATTCAAAATGCAGTCATGATGAATTAGACACAGAATTCAATACAAATCAGAAGATCTACTAGTGATTGTGTCATTATGGGTAGCATAAAATCTGTCTGCTGTTACCATAAGTGGGATAATTACTGTGGGTCAGAGAGTAGGCCAAAACTGAGGAATTGTAGAACCTCAAGGGTAGGCTAGAACATAAAGGAGAAAAGCCTAAAAAAGGGTAGGCATTGCTTTAGCAGTCCTTCAGACCAAATTACCATCCCAGGAAGGATATGAAGACCATATTTAAAGCACTCTGTCTGATTTCTGGAGGGTGAAACTGGGCCATGGGAAGTCCCTACAACTGAGATACTTGAGGTCAGACAAATCACTTGATACTCTAACCCCAGATCAGAAAGACACACAAGACAAATTCTAGAAGTGAAAAGATGAGTGGTCCTAAACCTCACCCTCAGGCACCCTAATTCCCTGATTTACGTCAACATGGCTAATTGCAGACCCACCAGCTTGTGAGCCTGAGCCCTTTAAGCTGCCTGGTCAGCATTGTCTCAGGACTGGAAATGGTGGCTTCTATGAGCTGAAAATCTTCAACGTCACAGCTGTGAAGAGTGGGCTGGGAAGAGTCGGAGAGGGATGACTGTGAGTATTTCAGACCTCCAGTGACTACCCATCACCTTCTCCACCAAATACAACTTTATTTTTCCTTTAACTGCCCCTGTTCTCTTGTTTTAATAGGTTTTCCTTCTCATGCCCTATTTTTAATCTGATCTCAATGCCTGTTTTACTTCACCTGCACTTCTTTTTTTTTTTTCTTCACAAATTTTGCCAGGTGGCCTCAGAATTCCACAGCTCTGCTCACCTTGAAATAGTAGCTTAAGTTGATCCAGAAATCTTCCCAAGATTTACCAAGAGAATAATATGATCGATACATCGTATTTACTTCCTGTCCTTTAGCAGTCATTTGTATGCTTACTAAAGCCTGTGTTCCCTTTTTTCATAGTAGCCTAAAGCCTTCTTGAAGCAGAGACTATCCTATGTTAATCATCACTCAAACCTCCTACACACACAATCAGCATAGGTACAGTGAGCATACCCAACTCCATCTGGCCCTCTCTACAAACTTCTTCTCCTTGGGTGGCATCTCAGCTTTCCTTCAGTCTTACCTGCTATGAAAGACTAATCTCAGAAAGGAATAGCGAAGTAGAAACTAAGAGGAGTATTTTGGTTGCCAAGGATCCTCTCCATTCTCTTTCAAAGCATTCCCTGTAGACAGCTGCCCAGCAGGCCACATCAACAGCAGTCCCTTGTGTAGTCTGTGATTGAGTAGCCGAGAGTACCTGCCCGTAGGTGGCCACACTTCCCCTGAGGCTGAAGCACCTTTTGCAGGAGGAAATAAACCCTAGACTCATGGACAGAGCTCCTGACGAAGGAGGGCTCAGAAAGGCAGCCCATGCCAGGATCTGAGCAAAGCTGGGAGCCTAGGTGATCAATACACACCTCACTCCCCACTGTGCATAGCACTGCCTCTTGAAGTCTCGGCTCTGTCTTTGGATGTAGCCATGATCAATCATTAACTCCATTTCGTGCCCCTCTGCTCCTTCTGGAGAATGGGAAGTAGGGCTGAAAATTCCAAGTTTCTAATCATGGCTTGATCTTTTCTGGTGACCAGCCCCCATCCAGGAGCCCACCAAGAGTCACTTCATTAGGATAAAAGACACTGCTTTCACCCCAGAAATTAGAAGGGTTTTAGGGGCTCTGTGTCAGGAACCAAGATCAAAGATCAAATATTAGAACTAAAGATACTCCTAATGTTCTTATCAGTTAGGAAATTACAGGGATTTCAGGAGCCCTGTGCCAGGAACCAGGGCCAGAGACCAATATATACTTTTCCTATTATCTCACAATGGGAGAGGATAGTTTTACTTCACTAGGAATTTGGACTTCATGTGTTAAATGAAGTAGATGGTTTGGACTGAGATGACATTACAGAGAGAGAAACAAGAGACTGGGTAAGGCAATAGAGATAGAAAATATAAATTGGAAACGAAATGAATACCAGGTCCTCAGCTTCAATCCTTCCTTTCCTCAGAAGAGATCCGTACACACATGGCTGCTCACTCTTGTTTGGATCAGATGTTCATGGTTGAGTTTCCACTTCTAAGCAATCTTGTAATAACACTTTTATACTTTTTGAAATCGTTTTACACATATTATCTCATTTAATCGGGTGGAACAGGTTGAGCTTCCAATAGCATTCCCATTTCGAAGATAAAGTCAATGGAATGACAGAAGTAAAGTGACTTGCTTGAGGTCACGCTGATTGTGAGTCATCACATTTTGACCAATGTTGATCATGATGAATGGTCAGCTGTTGAATGCTTACTACAGGCCTTATGCTAACACTTTATTTTAAAAATTCCAAACCACTCTAGAAGATGGGTAGCGACATTTAGTCTTGCTTTATGGAAGAGAAAAGAGGATAAGTGACTTGCTAACGTCGTATAACTGATAAGTGGCAGAGATTGGGTTTAAATCTAGAAATGCTTGTCTCCAGAGCCTGTGATCTTAACCACTATTTATAAATAGTTTGTCTCTGTAACCTAGCAATTCTCCTTCTCCTGATACTTAGTGATTCTTGCATAGTATGGTCACTTTTCTATTGAATCCCATCTCTCTCCACTACAGGACCTTCATTTTAGTCAATTTCACTAGTTGTAGCATCATCTCACATCTTCTCTGCTGGCCCATATATATCGCTTCTTCCATATTTCATCTTCTGTATACCTCACTTCTCTAGCCTCCCATCACACCAAATTCCTCAGCATTATTTGTATATATGTCTCTTCTTTCTCTAGTTATTTTGGAAATATTTTAAGCCATGAACAGTTTTCGTAAGTTTTATATTATATTTTAATTTTTTGCAGTGGAATTCAGGCCTGTGAACTCCAAATGTAATCCTTTGATCAAAAGCACAGTCTCTAGATTCAGGAAGACTCAAGTTCAAGTCCTGGCTCTGCCCCTTACTGATTGAATGACAATGGTCAAATTATGTGGCCTCTCTGAACCACCAAGATGAGTCTACTCATCTATAAAATGGAGATAATGGTCACGCCAAATTATAGGTCAGATGCAAGGAGTATTCTAGGTAATCTATAATAGATATTTAACATAGTGTGTAGTAGCAGATTAAAAATGATGCAACGATGGAAGCCGCTATAAATGTTATCATCATTATTAATCATAATTATGAAAAGAAAGCTATGAGCTTTGGGAAACATCCCACACCTGACATTTCTCTTGCTTAGTAAATCCCTGGTATTTCTTACGAGTCTAATAAATAGGAGTCTCTCCCATATAACCCAAGATGAAAAGTATATTCATCTATTTTGATAGAAGCCATCTCTTAGATATGATACCGGAAGTAATAGGTGTGTTGCTGCAGGAACACCATATTCCGCAGTGAGGAAAAAAACACTCAGAAATGGAAATCCACAGTGATAAGTTCTGAAGATTAAAAATTACTTTACCTTGTGATATCTTCCAGCCCTTTACTGTCATTGGATCATGAAAACAGTACCATTCTTTTGAAAATAACTGTAGCTGACCAACACTTTTTTTTTTTTACATCTTTATTGGAGTATAATTGCTTTACAATGGTGTGTTAGTTTCTGCTTTATAACAAAGTGAATCAGTTATACATATACATATGTTCCCATATCTCTTCCCTCTTGCGTCTCCCTCCCTCCCACCCTCCCTATCCCACGCCTCTAGGTGGTAACAAAGCGCCGAGCTGATCTCCCTGTGCTATGCGGCTGCTTCCCACTAGCTATCTATTTTACATTTGGTAGTGTATATATGTCCATGCCACTCTCTCACTTTGTCACAGCTTACCCTTCCCCCTCCCCGTATCCTCAAGTCCATTCTCTAGTAGGTCTGTGTCTTTATTCCTGTCTTACCCCTAGGTTCTTCATGACATTTTTTTTTCTTAAATTCCATATATATGTGTTAGCATATGGTATTTGTCTTTCTCTTTCTGACTTACTTCACTCTGTATGACAGACTCTAGGTCTGTCCACCTCATTACAGATAGCTCAATTTCATTTCTTTTTATGGCTGAGTAATATTCCATTGTATATATGTGCCACATCTTCTTTATCCATTCATCCGATGATGGACACTTAGGTTGTTTCCATCTCCGGGCTATTGTAAATAGAGCTGCAATGAACATTTTGGTACATGACTCTTTTTGAATGATGGTTTTCTCAGGGTATATGCCCAGTAGTGGGATTGCTGGGTCGTATGGCAGTTCTATTTTTAGTTTTTTAAGGAACCTCCATACTGTTCTCCATAGTGGCTGTATCAATTCACATTCCCACCAGCAGTGCAAGCGTGTTCCTTTTCTCCACACCCTCTCCAGCATTTATTGTTTGTAGATTTTTTGATGATGGCCATTCTGACTGGTGTGAGATGATATCTCATTGTAGTTTTGATTTGCATTTCTCTAATGATTAATGATGTTGAGCATTCTTTCACGTGTTTGTTGGCAGTCTGTATATCTTCTTTGGAGAAATGTCTATTTAGGTCTTCTGCCCATTTTTGGATTGGGTTTTTTAAATATGGTCAACAGGAGCATCTCTTGTTTGTCTGAAGCTGCTATGGGCTAATAAATGATTGTGATAAGGACTTAGAAACATGGCAGCCAGTTCTGACATGAAGCCAACAGTGTAATGAATAACAGAGTTTCAGGATCCTGCAACTTTGATTGCCCTTCCTCCTCCTATTTGCTTTGTTCATCTCCAAGAAGAAAATGATCCGCATTTGTAATATCACCTAATCCTGCTGTTGGACATTAAACATTGATTTTAAACATTGAAACTGCTGAGCTTGCGGATTTATGACCCTCAGATACGTTTATTTATCTATTTTTAAATTTTAATTTCTTTATGTTGAAATGGCCAAATCCACTGAAATGAAAGGAAATGAGATCTGAAAGCTGTGACTTTTCATGAAGTGTATCCAAATACAGCTGGTCGGGAGAGGATGACAGGGGGATTTTGCTGCTGGTGCTGGCTGGAAGGGCAAGGCTGAATGAAGTATACACATTTGTTATTGAATGCTTTACAATTTGGCTATGTTTGGATTATGGTTTTTAAAATATCTTTGGGTTTTGAAAACCTCAAACAATGTATCTATAACCCATGGCCCATCAGTTTTATTGTGGCTTTCATTTTAGAGAGCAAGAGTGGTTTTGCATTTGCAATGAATTAGCTGTTTATTTTCCCAACTCTCCCATTTCATTATAGTGATGCAATTCATTCACCTAATGGTAAACATTTTTTTCTAATGTCTGGTCAGTGCTTGGCTCAAACTAGAAGGGTTTCATTTTTAGAGTGTCAGTGTGTCGCCATAAAACAATTTAGCTTTTGTGTTGACAAGGATGAGATTCCTGGGATTTATAAGTGCCTTTCCTAGGGAATTATGACTGTGTGCCCTGCTTCTCCCTTCTTCTTTGTTAATGAATAAAAGTGAGAAGTATTGTGAAGAGATCATAAGCTATTTTTGAAAAAATCAGTAGTTATTACTGATACCAATTATTTGGTGCCTGTAGCCTTAGAAATAAAGTTCTTTGTCTTACCAGAAACAGCTAAAGTGCAGTGACACTTAGATGATATCTCACCAAGTGTGCAGACTAACAATTTCTCTGTATCGTTTTATTGCATACGTGCTCCATTTCTCAGGGCTAGGTGGTTTGCCTTTCTTGCCTCCCAAGATTGTTATACATGAAATTATAAGGATCATTGTATTTTGATACATCTTCTAGAATGTTGAGAGGCAATGGGAGGAGACAGGTACAACCTGTGTGAAAGATGATTTCCTCAGTTGTTTGTTGAGATAAGTGCATTGTAAATGGGAACGTACTGTGGTATATTGGCAGGCAGGCCACTCGAGCCTCTGGATATAGAGAATTACAGTGTTGTGTCTGTGTCCTGTCATTTTATTTTGTACTCACATGAACAGTTGCAGGAATGCACAAGCTAACATATCAGTTATGGAAGAGCCGAAATGAGGGCCTGCAGATGGATGAGTTTCAATAGCCAATAGTTGACAGGGTCGAGGGTCCTGAAGGATGATTTCATTGACTTGTTGCATCTCTGGTGCAAACAAGGATTCAACAGCTATCAAAAGTGCAAATTGGTCTCTAGAATCTCCAGGGATCTATGTGAATAGTGTGTATTTGGAGAAATGATCACAAATAGTCATGGGCTCTGGGAATCACAAATCAGAAAGCATGTGCTCTGAGACCTTATAGCCCATAAGATCAAATTCAGGAAGACTGGATTTTTAACAATTGTATGTATGTATGTACGTATGCACGTACACATTTATTTTCTCTAAATCTAGTTTCTACCTTGAATAAAACTACTATAATAGGAAAGAAAAACTGTTAGCGAATAGGCAGTATCTAGGGCTGGATTTAGTGGTCTGTTCTGTTGTTGTTTGCCTATTCTTTGGCTTGGTGGTCATGCCCAAGTCTTTAAGGAAGCCCTAACTAATTATTACTCCCTTGATGTTTCTGTCTCTTTGAATACCCAGAAACAGGAACTACACCCACCTTTGCTGAATTATACATTCAGATTTTAATGCATGCGATTTTTCCTTCTTTGGGGATTACAGTTTTGTAGTATGCCGAGGTCAGTGAGAAACATTGACCGCTGTCAAGAGTCCCACATTGGATGTGATGTTTGGGAGGACTGTGGATGGTCCTGGTTCAAGAGCTAGTCCACATGAGTCAGTTCTTTTAATGATAGACCCACAGAGTGTTAGACCTGGCAGGGACTAGGAAATCACTTAGTCCAAGCTCTTCACTTGGCAAAGGAAGAAAGTGATATTAAAAAAAAAAAAAAAAAAAAAAGAGGATTCATTGTCCAAGGCCATGCTGTATGGATGGGATCATTAGGAATAAAATTTAGGTTTCTCGGCTTTAAATGTTTTACAAATGCCCTGAAATGTTGACTTTAAAGCTGAGTAAAATCCACTTATTTCAAAGATTTAATAACACAGTTTTTGCATAAGCAAATAATTTTGTGTAATCTTTACTGAACTTTTTTTTTTTTTTTAAATGAGCATTACATATGATTCTTGTACAGAAGGGTCTGGGCCAGTGGTTTTTAAATGGAGATGGTTTTGCTCTTCCTCATGGCATTGGTAAAGCCTGGAGACATTTGTGATTGTCACAACTGGAAAGGGAGCAGGAAGGGTACCAGCATGTGAAGGGAGACCAGATAGGCTGCTAGACTTTCTACAATGCACAGGTCAGCTCCCCCCAACAAAGAATTATACAGTTATCCAGCCCCAAATGCCAATAGTTCCAACATTGAGAAACCATGGTCTAAGGGGTGCCCTTTGTTTTTCTTTTTTACTTATAAATCTTCCATGGTTCTAAGCAAAAATCCAACAAGAACAGGGCTTCTATGGACCCAAATACATCTATGTTACCATAATCTATATTTACAAAAAGCTCTTGACAAGGTTGTAAAATACTGAAGATGTTTGTGAGTACTGGAAGGTTCCTACCCTTGTGTAAGAATTTTTACATAATTAAAAACTGGCATAGCTCAACAATAATCACTCAGAACACATGCTGGCCATAAGCACAAAGGATGGCCCTGGTGGAATTCAGACTTTCTTAAGCAGATCAACACGTATGTGTGGGGAGAGACCAGGAAGACCAACAAAAATCTAGAAGGGTTAGGAAATGGCTGTGTGAGAAGCTTTGGAAGACACCTTCTCTTGTTCAGATGAACTCTCACAGTTTCTTGAGAGAAATCAGATAATGTAAGGACTCTTTGCACCCCAGGAGTTAGGCATCTTCAGACCTCATTGGTTTTCTAGAGCAGCTGCTTAATCTTTATCCCCTGTTGCAAACAAACCACTAGACTGCAATACCGCCCAACAAAAGAATAAAATTTGTCCATCTATCATTAAGATAACTGTTATTGATTAGTCTCCTTGTAATTTTCTGCTTTTTGTTTTCAGATGTTGGTTATAAATCACACCCAAAACAGGCACCGAGACTGTGTTTGTGTCTATTATGTGGTTCTGATAAGGCTGGGCAGCGTTTTCCACCTTCCTGATGCAAGTTATTGAGATTGATTGAAGTGCTTTGCTGGTCCTATCCTAGACACTGTGTAATTAATGTTTCATTATGTTAATCCATGCAAATGTGAAAGTGTGTGTTTGATTGGGAGGTGAGAGAACAAAAAAGGATTAAAGAGTTCACTCCAAAGTACAAATTAATTTATTGCATTGCTAACTGGCCTCTGAGGAATGAGGGAGTAGGCTTCAAAACAAAACAAAACAAAATGCACAAAAAGAAAGAGCTGTGCATGTCTGTGTCATTCAGAAGTGGTACAGTTGACAATTATAAAAAGGATATTCAGTCATATGACAGAGGGCTTGTCCATGCTGTGGTTTCAGCAGTCCACATCTCCCTCTCTAGTAAAAGGGTTTAGGGTGAGGAAGTTACAGATGATTTCCTCTTTACATACACAAGCGTTTATACCTATACAGAGTGCGTTAAGATCATACTGAAACATTCATGCAGTATAAAGATCTTTCATATTCAATCAGTGGTTGACTTCATGACATTACTTTAGTTGTAAAAGGGATTTTAATCCCAAATCAATCATCCACAGATCTACCCCAATGATTTGCTTATTATTGCATGTTTCTTCCCGGTCTTCATGGTGATAATTTTGATTATTTCCTACTATATCATTATATTTGTGTTCTGTGATTTACTTATCTATTTCCCTAATATTAAACAGTTAATATGTTTCAGTATAGCTGGATTTGCTATGATATCAAACATTGCAATGAGCTTTTCATTTTTATATATACAGTGATTTTTGTCCCATTGAATTATTTTCTTGAGGTAGCTTCTTAGGAGTGAATTTACTAAATCCTAAATTTTTATGGCTTCAGATATACATTGCTTTCTTTAGAAACATTCCCACTCCCAATATCTAGCATAGAGACTTATGGTTACCGAATTTAACTCAGCCTAGACTTTACTAAATTATGATAACTTTAAGGTTGTCATATTAAGTTGTTTTAGCCAATCATACCTAAAGGTAGGTAAAAATGATCGAAACTTCCTCTCCACTAGATGATGCTATTTTGAATAGATTTTTAAAATGGGAAGCTGAAGAAGGAAGAGTTTACAAAGTAAGATTCAGCCAGGAAGGGAAGGGCTAGAGGGAATTTTGAGAAGAGAACACTAATGCCAGTAGGAGAGCACTGGATACCCAGGAGGTGGAGGGCAGAAAAGGGCTTTGGAAGAGAAGGTTAGAGAATGCTACATAAACACGATTGTTTCCTATCCAGATTTATTTACTGGAGGTATTACAGGGACATCATTGTAATATATTCTAGCCTATTAGTGTGTTGCACAATTTACTTATTTATTTTTGTTTAGGTTTTTCTTTGGGTTTAGTTGTTGTTGTTTTGGGGTTTTATTTGCTTTCATTTCTAGTGATTACTCGGGAGGAAGGGGCAGGGTGGGTATCTTTTCCTACTGTCTGTGGCTGCTTCCCTGCTACAGTGGTAGAGTTGAATAGTTTGCTCCACATGCCAAAAATATCTACTCTCTGGCCCTTGACCGAAAAAAAAAAAAAAAATGTAAAGTCCCGATACAGAGAAGCAAATCTGACAGGCAGAAATGGAGTTTGGAGTCAAAGATAATATTTCAAATTCAAACTCATCCATTGGGAAAGTTATAATTTGTTATAGTTTTTTCCTCCCTAAAATCAACATAGTAATAATTTCATCAGCTGGTTGAAAATGAAATCATATAATTGGTTTAAGTATTGATCCCCTTGTTCTTCCCTCCTATAAATGAAGAACTTCAAAATTATGATTAGTGTTTAAGGTATCTAGTAGTTATTTGTGCACTCTCCTGATGTGGTCAAATGAAGATCCATTAGTACTATGTAAATTTAAAAAAAAAGTATTCTGTATGAATTAATAAATTAATGCTACCAAAAATACCAACTTAATTTTCCCCTGCTTTTAGCTGTGGCCATGCTAAACTGTTAGTTGCTGATGTCAGCACTGACTAGAAAGGTTTCCTGAACATATTTATTTGTGTCAAAGCATTGAACCCACCACTATTGAGCAAAAGGACATAGAGTTGTGAGTCATTTAATGTGATGGAACAGGTCTCTTGCCTATGATCCCAACTCTCATACTTCATTCTGCCGTTATTCTTCATGGTCAAAGCCAGTGGAGTTAATAGTGTCTGAGTGGCCGCAGTCCTTTGTACCATGATTCATGTGTCATTTTTCACAGTCACTTTGCAAACCGACAGGGAAGTGTGATAGTTTTTGGTTCACAGTCCCCTTCACTCAGACAAATCACATCTTTAATCACTTGGTTTCAATTTATTTGTAGCTCCAGGCCAGTATGATGAACCCACAGCCATGTCTTTCCAGTTATTACCAGGAGGTGTTCCAATAAACATTGGCCTTTTACCCCTACCCAAAGACATTTCCATTAAGGAGTAAGCAACATTGAGTGAGAATAAGGCAGTCGTTCTTTAAATACAAATTTAACAAAAATTCCAGAAGCATGACAGTATATCATACATTTCAGAAATAGAAATGTATATACTATATTTCAATATAGTTCATTCTGGATGCTTCTAGCTCCTGACAAGATATCTCACTATCAGACAAAAATAAACAGATTTCAAAAGAGAGTGCAAGTTTGAACATCTGTGTCATCTTTAAAACAGTGATAGGTCGGAGACTATGCCTCCCGGGTTGCCTCAAACAATTCTAGTTTATACATGTTGTCCTGGCATAATTATAAATTGAGTTCTCTTTCAGTCTCAAAAGTATCAGATTTATATAAAAAATATGTGATTATCCTAGTGATCACACCAGTGATTTAGCTTGAAACTAGCCAAGAGCAAAATGTACAGTGCTGGGCTTCCCTGGTGGCGCAGTGGTTGAGAGTCCGCCTGCCGATGCAGGGGACGCGAGTTCGTGCCCCGGTCCGGGAAGATCCCAGATGCCGCGGAGCGGCTGGGTCCCTGAGCCATGGCCGCTGAGCCTGCGCGTCCAGAGGCTGTGCTCCGCAACGGGAGAGGCCACAACAGTGAGAGGCCCGCGTACCGCAAAAAAAAAAAAAAACAACTACAGTGCCATAGTTAGCCTGTCCTCCTATTATATATTTTTTGTTAAATTTTACTTTAACATTGGTGGTGAAGAAAAATTGACATGCTGATGTTCAACAGCAATCCCACCTAAAAGCTACTTTTAAAACCTTCACAAACTGCGTTACTGACTTTCTATCTTGGAGATGCGCAAGTGGGCATCCATGAAAGCCTTTAATCTACAGTGTCTGGTTATGAGCTTCTTTGGGTCCTGCTTGCCCATAAATGGCAGACTCCAGGTGAATCCTGCAGTGGGTA
Organism: Lagenorhynchus albirostris; assembly: GCF_949774975.1. Lineage (NCBI taxonomy): Eukaryota > Metazoa > Chordata > Mammalia > Artiodactyla > Delphinidae > Lagenorhynchus > Lagenorhynchus albirostris. The sequence continues at coordinate 21,174,133 of NC_083108.1, read as the reverse complement.
AACCAAACTTTGGACCTACTGGAAAGTAAGTACTAAAGGAAGCTCAAAATGTTCACTGTCTTTCCCTTATTCATCTTTGGTACATTGAACATGTTAAAGATATTCTCTTGTCCTGAGACTAACGCCAGCTAACACTTTTTAAAGTTATTATCTATTATGTGTTCATCAGTGCTAAACATACATAGGGAAGGAGATTTAAACAAAATGGTAGTCATAGTTCTTGATTTTGAAAGTAGTAGATCTGGTATTAATATATTTGATAGATCAATACAGATTTTCTGGGCTGATCAAAATTTGGGAGGCCTGATATTTATAAATTCTGCTGATCAAATGCCTTGTTTCTTCTACATCCAGTTACGTGGGATAAATCTGGGTTTTGTGATTGAGGGTCAGTCTCAAGGAGAAAATAAGGTAGAAAAAGGTTTTCTGCTTTGGTGTTATTCCTCCAGCCTTTTCCCCCACCATCCTGTTTGTTCATGCATAGGCGCCCGGGTCTCCTGTTTGTTGATGGAAGTGCAGGGCAACTGTATTCCAGTGGGCTCTTCCCAGACCATCCCAGACCTTGACCCATGATTTAAGGTGGTAAATAACCCCCAACCCTAACCTCCAGACCACTCCCTACACAGGATAATAAACCTGACTGTATGTAAGTGACTTTGATCATTATCAGTCCTTTTCATGTCTGTATTATTCATTCCCCTGGCTATGCAATAGCAAAGGCGTATTTTTCAAGCTGTTTTTTCACTGGAGAGAAAAAGAATTGAAAAGGGGAGAGAGAAGATTTTATTTATTTGATTACATTAAAAGGTAGTAAGTGCTTTGGCTAATATGATTTAACACTTATACTAATTATGGTTTTTTAAATTACAGTTCTGGTATATATCATACAAATCAAAATGTTATACAACCAAAAGTAACCCCCTCTTTAACTTCTGGTGACATATATTAAGTCCCTGCCTGTTCTGATCGTTAGGTAATATGAGGTTAAAAGAGCTGAAGGCATTAGGTGAGAACCCGTAAGTGGGGCAGAACAAGAGAAGAAGCAGATGCATTTGTCTGGGATCGTGGGCCGTGAGGGGAAGAAGTATCTCCAGCTGATGAATTATAAGGGAGCCCACACTTGAGATGGAGGCCTGTGGACCACACTCAATGAACTCAGCACATTTTCTGCTCTCAATTTTGCGTTTCATCTGAGAATTGTGTATACATTTACTTCTGAGTGTGTTATGGTAACACTTGGACCTCTCAGTGGAATTACAGTTTCTATCATTCAAGGGAACCTGCTGTTTATTATTTAGATAAATTTAAGGCATTTACTCTTCCTCAGTTGAGACACAGAAGATCATTTCTTTGCTTTGACCCTTACTGATTTTTTTTTCAATTAGAGACAATGTGAAAGGAATTTGTTAGAGGTCAAATAAGATAAATACATAAAAAGCAACTGGATAGAAGTTTGTCCAGGAATGGTAAAAAGTGGCGAAGCAACCTTAATTGCAACCCACAGCTCACCATTGGTGATACTATAAGTCCCTAGCTCTTCAGGACTGAGAGTTACCCAGATGTCTTTTTTAAAAATAACTTTATTGAAGTATAATCAACATACAAAGTCTGTACATATTTAATGTATACAACTTGATGAGTTTGGAGATAAGTGTAAACCTGTGAAACTATCACCAGGATCAATGCCGTAACCATATCCATTGTCTCCAAAAGTCTCTTCCCACCCTCTTTATTTTTTTTTGTTATTAAAAACACAGCGTAAGATCCACCTTCTTAGCAGATTTGTAAATATACAACATTGTTAACTATAGGCACCATGCTGTACAGTCAGTCTCTAGGATTTATTTATCATGTATAACTGAAATTTTATAGCCTCTTTAAAGCCAGTGAAAAACTCCACTGTGCTATAGCAGAGCAGGCTAGACTGTACTGGCTTAATTGCAACAAGAAAACAAAAGAAATAGCTTTTCCCTTCACCTTGAATATTTATTCATGTAAGATGAAAAAAGCTAACAAGACTGTTTTCCTTTTCTCTGGGGCTTTTTAGTAAATGATGATATGATAATAGCATGGGTTGCATATATCATCAGTAATTAGAAGAATACATTTTCCACGGAATCCCCAGCCACTCTGTTTGCTGAGGTATAGGTACAGCAGGCAGCAGGGACATGAGACAGGCCAGGGAGTGTCCAGAGGCAGCGAGGAGAAGGACAGGAAGAAAGAGGATGGATGAAGCATGTGGTATGTGGTCCTGAACTAGAGGGCTATTAGAAGGAACAAGGTAGTGGGGGAGCTACATAGCCATTTAATAGATATTTAATGAGATGCATGAATGAATGAACAACTATAATGAACTTCACTTGTGTGCCTATAGACCAAATATTCTTATTAAAGTTTTTGTAACTGGTAAATCCATTACCGAGAGGAATGCAGCTTTGAGGGTGGTGAGTTTAGCACAAGGTGGCAGCTCCAAGCTTGAATCCCCTTCACTGTGAATTAGCAGATGATTAGCAGAATCATCTTCTTAGAACAGGGGTCAAAGACTACAGCCTGGAGGGATGGCCAGATTTGGCCCTTACCCTCTTTTTAAAATAATGGTTTGTACATTTTTTAAATGGTTAACTTTTAAATCATCCTAAAAATAACTATATAATATCCTCAGTGTTGCCTCTTGGCCCACAAAGCTGAAAAATATTTACTCTCTGGCCCTTAATAGAAAAGAAAGTTGTCCAACCCTTCTTCAGACTGCTCAAGGAAATATTATCAGTATGAATATTGATAATTTTTGTTTTTATTGGCAGTAATAGTGAGTAATCTTTATCATTCACAACCAATCTAAGAGAATGAGATCCATTTTTTTTTAACCTCTGTTATGATTTTCTTTCACTGATATAGGCAATTCTCCTAAATTATTCATGTTTTTGCCAGTGTAACTTTATTCAATAGATATTTATTAAATGCATCTGAGATAGTTAAGGGCTGTGTGATACAGAGAGACAAACGTGATTCATTTCTGCTCCCCAGGAGTCTGTGGTATAATAAGGAAGAAATTCTCATAAATATGTGATAGAAAGAATAGAGCCACAGGAGACGTTGAATAAAGACCTATCACTTCTAAGAGCTGGGACTGTCACTGCTATTCAGGGAGACTTTCTATCTCTGTACAGGCCTGTGGTCTAACTTTTCGATTTTGTAAAATGAGAGCCTGATGAGGATTAATGTTTATTATTTAATTGGCTTAAGATTTATAACTAGTTCTAAGATATTATTGGATGTCCTGCCATATTGGAAAGCAAGTGAACTGAGAGTGCCTTTTACTATAGTGATTACAGCTCCTAGAGAAATCTTTGCCCTCTGTTTTGTTTGGTGTCTGTAGTAGGACTTGACCAGCAAAGGATTTATGAATAATTCAGTCTAGAGAACTTTCCAGATTGCATCCAATAGTGGCATTCCAGACATTCAGATATTGACTCGATCTTATACATTTGAATAATGCATTTAAAAATATATATATATGGTCGGGTCACTCATTCCTTGGCCACTGTTTGGGCACAGGGTGTCTTCAACTCTGGTCCCCTCCTGCTAGTATGCTGGGTCCAAGGTAATAACCACTGGATTCTAGGAACGACTGTAATGCGAACATTTCTAGAAACTTCTAAAGCTAACTCATGCACGCAATTAACTCTTTTTAGATGAGAAATACACATGTGTGTCTTCATTTTCAGACTTCCCATTATGGTTTTGATCCTTTAAAGAGACTTCGTCCTTTCTCTCTAAGTCATCTCCTGTAGAATCTAAATCATCATTGAATAAAACAAGTTGTTTACATGGGTCCTTTAATAAAGGCTGACCTCCTGAGTGGTTCAAAGCTCACTGGCTCTCAGTTCCAATGTTGATGTTTCTCTTATCATTGTGGGTTTTCCTTCTTGATGTCCTTCATAGACTAAGCAGGAAAAGCTCACCTTTCTGCTGTGACAAGATACAGTAAATATCCTGACAAAGAGAACTAATAAGAACCTGCTGTATAAAAAAAATAAATAAAATAAAATTCAAAAATTCAAAAAAGAAAAAAACAGAATGACTACATTTTAATAAAAAACACTGTTGGGCCTCTGTGTCGGGAAAATTGGGATCATTGTAACACAAATGTTTTACCAGTATGGGTACCCCCATCAGACTTTATACCACAATATCAACCATGAGGTTTGCTGAATTTTCAAGGCTTTCCCAGGACCTGTCAGACCTTTATGGAATTAATCCTTCACATATTCAGCAGTTTCCACAAGATGAATGCTTCATTTCTCATGAATCATAATAAAACAGCCTGTGCTTTGTTGGCAGAGTGACCTCTGCAGTCTTTTATTTTCAAGAGAAAAGATTAGACTTTCTCTCTATTTCATGGATAACGAAGGTGGGTTGTTGGTCTCTTGGCGCCTTCAGTACCTGCACCTCTTTGTGCTCTCATATAAGTCTGTGATAAACTGATCACAGCATGATTATGGCAGATCTCTTCATATAACAAATTTTCTCCTAAATTTGAGGGTGATTTTTGTAAGTAGCAAAGCTAATATGTGTGAACTCATAGACTTTTATAACAAGAGAGCTGAAGACACCTAGAAGTCATGCAGTCTGACTCCTTGTTTCATTGTTGAGGACATCGGCTCCCAGGGGTGTAGCCCATACTCAGAGGGGCTAGTGAGTGACAGAGATAGGCGAAGTACTCAGGTCTCCTGACCCCTTGTGCTGAGAGCTTTGTTTTGCAAGTGTGCCTTTTTTGCATATAAATTATGTAAATTGCTCTATTGATCTACTTGGACTCATCCTGGACTCTTTTCTTTTCTCAACAATCCATATCTAATCCCTCAGCAACCCCACTGACTCTACCTTTAAAAATGGATCCTGAATCTGACCATTTCTTATCAAGTCACATCATCTCTCACCTGGACTATGGCACTAGCCTCCCAACTGGTTTCCCTTCTTCTTCCAATGACCCCTATTCTCAAAACAGCAACCGGGATGATTCTTTTAAAAGAAGATTTCTCAACCTCAGCACAATTGACATTTTGGACTGGATAATTCTGTCCTCTGAAGGGTGGTTCTGTGCATTGTAGGATGGGTAGCAGCAACCCTGGTCGCTTCCCACTACATGCAAGTAGCACCCTTCCCAGCTGTTACAACCAAAAGTGTCTCCAGTGTCCTGGCTGGGGGATGGGAGTGTCTTTCCCTATTCAAAACTACTGTTTTTATAACATAAGTTGGACCTTTGCACTGTCTTGAAAACTCTCCACTTGGTTTCCTTCTTTGTCAGTGTTAAAGCAAAGTTATTTTGCTTGTCTACCAGGTCTTACACGTCTCCCTGTGACCTCTTGGTCTTGTTTCCCGCAGATTTCTTCCCCTAGATACCTATTCTTCGCCTGTTATGGATTGGATATTTGTGCCCCTCCCACCGCCCTTGCCCTGGCAAGTTCTTATGTTGAAGCCCTAACTCCTGGTGTATATTTAGAGATGGAACCTTTGGGTTTAGTTGGGGGCCTCATGACGGGATTAGAGTCCTTGTAAGAAGAGGAAGAGAGATCAGGATATAACCTCTCTCTCTCTCTCTGTCTGTCTCTCTCTCATATTATTACAAACATGTGGATAAAATAGCAAATTACTATGAATCAAAAACTGAATCATTTCTTACAAGGAAATGCATATAAATTTCAACAGTGGCTGTCACCAGGTGAAGCAGGATTATGAGCGAGTATTATGACATTTGGTTTTACGTTTATATGTTCTTATCTGTGTATAGTAAATATGGGCAACTTGATTAATAATAAAGTTCTGAAAGTTGATTGGTCTCTTAACAATACCTGACATTCCAATGCTTGTCCACTTTTCACTGCCATCTGGATGGAGAGATTCCTATACACTAGATACCATTACCTGGTACTTTTTCTAAATACTCTGAAAAACCTTTCTCAGTGTTCCAGTTGACAGCTGTGCATTCATAAAAAGCAGTCCATCCCCCTACTGATGAAAAACACAAGGGAGGAGAAAGCCAGCTTACATTTTACCAAAATGAGGCAGGGGATAAAGGTTCAAACCCAGGGCAGATTAAGCAGCACATCGAAGTTTCTCTTTTAAGTGTTAATTTTGCATGAGACCTAGGGAATGATAACCTAGAAGTCAGACTGTGTTACCTGTTGAGCTGAAAAATAATCCCATTACAATTTGCCCAGTATCACACAGCAAAATCAAGCTGTGGTTTAGAGATTCAGCTCTTGAAGCAGCAAAGAGATGAGAAAGCCACTCCCCCACTCTACCTTGGCCCTTATCATTTTTCTTTACCATTGGATTTAGCCAGCGGACACTCAGACAGTTGCCTGGGGCACACACTTCTTGCCCTATAAAAACCTCAAATCTCTCTGCAAAGCCTCCACTGCTTTGTGGAAGATGCCACGTGCTCAGAATGTGTGATGGGGAGCCTCTGTGTGGGACCATGGCTTCTTGAACTTCACATCCTGTATTTATATTTCTGAATTTTGCTCCCTGTCTTGTAAAGGGAAGAGAAAAAGGAGGATTGCTGTGTTAAGAACAAAACAGATTCAGCAACCTTTCTACCTGTATATTTGGTGGTACTGGACTAGGTCAGCAAGTGTCCTGACACTAAAATCACTTTTCCTGATTCAGTCATGGTAATTTTCCAAGAGTTCACTCTTGGTAGATACGTCAGAACTGAGAAGGGTAGTATGAATTCATATACTCTTTGCTTACTTTTGCGATGGCCTCAGGGAAATAATTTCATGGGGGATAAAATTGCCAGATAAAATACAGTATGGCCAGTTAAGTTTGAAATTTGAATAAATAACAAAAAATGTCTTAGCCTAAGTATGTCCTATGCAATATTTATTTCATATCAGCATTTATTAAGCACGTATATACTAAAATGTTATTTGTTGTTTATCTGAAATTCAAGTGTAACTGATATCTTTAATTTTTATTGGCTAAATCTAGAGATGCTAATGGGGGAGAAACTGGAACTATCCTTTAAAATTTTTCATTTCATCCATTGCTTCCCTACATTTTTCGGTACGCGGGCCTCTCACTGTTGTGGCCTCTCCCGTTGCGGAGCACAGGCTCTGGACGCGCAGGCTCCGGACGCGCAGGCTCAGCGGCCATGGCTCACGGGCCCAGCCGCTCCGCGGCATGTGGGATCTTCCCGGAGCGGGGCACGAACCCGTGTCCCCTGCATCAGCAGGCGGACTCTCAACCACTGCGCCACCAGGGAAGCCCTGTTTCCCTACATTTTAATGATACTTAATAAATTCCCATAGTAAAATGCACTCGTGTTTCTTCCTGTTAAGTCTTTGCCTTATTGAAATTCAGTAATAAATGCCATAAAACCTCATTCATTTCTGATTTCCGTTTGTTGTAATAAAAAACTTGAAGTCGAACGGCTTGAACATAGTCTCTCTGACGGGCTGGAATGCACACAATCCTTTAAAGATATGACCACATCTTCTGACAAGTATTTTTACCATGTCTCTTATGTAGTCGAAAAAAAGCACTGATACTTCACAGAAACCACTGTGGTCATTGGTTCTGGCTTTGGTTAGATACACTTTCTCACTCTGGGCTGGCTGAAGTTAATGTTTTGCATTAATATGAAGCATATAAAGTATACCTCCAAGGCTCTAGCAGAATGAGTGCTAATATGGTTTTGCCCATCTGGAGACTAAACTGGTCTGAGGGGCAGGTCACCCAGGCAAGTGTTTAGAGTTCCAGTATTTTTAAATGCTGTAATTATACTGTGGAGCTAAAAGGTAATGAAAGAAATGTAATCTGATAAAGAATAATATATTTTCCAAAACTTCTTTTGCAAGAGGATTATAGCTATTGCAGCTGATTAAAAGAAATCTTTTGACAGCTCCTTGTGTGAACAACCAAGAATGTTCCAAAGAACATTCTAAATGTTCAATTGACTATAGAATTTTTTTTTTCCTTAATCCAGTATGGCCATTTGGTGTCCAGAGGGCTGGTAACAAAGGAAAGATGAGGTGTCGTCACCAATAGCCCTCTTTCTTAGCCTTTTCCCTACTTTTTTTTCAGCCTCTCAAAGAGAACTATACAACAAATATTAATAAAATATGTGTTGGGCTTCCCTGGTGGTGCAGTGGTTGAGAGTCCGCCTGCCGATGCAGGGGACATGGGTTCGTGCCCCGGTCCAGGAAGATCCCACAAGCCGCTGAGCGGTTGGGCCTGTGAGCCATGGCCGCTGAGCCTGCGCGTCTGGAGGCTGCAGTGGTGAGAGGCCCGCGTACCGCAAAAAAAAAAAAAAAAAAAGTGTTGAAATGGTATTCAGTTATTCGCATTCCTGGATCATCCTGGTAACTTCATCTTTCTACTTAGAATTGACCATATTGCACAAATGCACCAAATATGGAACATTATACAAGATAGTTCAAAAAACACAAGGATCCCCAAGCTGTAGGGATCCCCAAACTTCCCCAGCTGGAAGTTTTGGAGAAGCAGTTCTCAAGCTTTAGTGAATGTGAGAATTTCCTGGAAGGCTAATTAAAGCACACATTGTGGGACTCTGCCCCATTGTTGCTGACCAATTGCATGTGTCTGGGGTGTAGACTGAGATCGTGCATTTGTAACAGGTTCCCAGGTGGTGTTGCTTTTCCAGGTCTGGGGACCTTAGTTTAAGAACCACTGTGTCAGATTTATAATCTGATATCCTAAACCAAGTACTGTTCACATTAATTAGGGGACCTGTTAATTCATGGGTTTCTGTTTTGTTTTTTAAACCCCCTCCCCCATCACATAGCCTCCCAGACATCACAAGCTTTTGCTAGGGCTGATTCCAGAGTAGCAGCTGCACATGTAAGTGATGTTTGATTAATTGAAAATGGATTATATTCCGTCACCCATAGAATAGTTTTAATTTCTTTCAATGGAGGTCTCTTTCTTTATCTTAACACAAGAGAAACATGCAGTAGAATATATTTCTAAGAAAAGATAATACTGGCAGAACTTTCTGGGTTGATTACATGAATTTGGGGATCCACAGACTCTCCAAGCGTCCCAAAGTAAAAGTTTTCATCATTTGAAAGAGACAAAATCATGCATAGTAAGTTCTATGGGGATTTGTATGACATTTTCTAATCTTAAAATCGTTTAGGAGCTTCTTTTTACATTCATGCTACTTTTCATAAATTTCATTTTTAGCTTTTATTGCTTTAAGCAGAAGCTCTAAAACATTGGACTTGGAAAGGAGTTTCTGACTTCATAGGGAATTATTTTTCACACTTAACAATGTTTAATATCGTAGAGGAAATGTCATACCTTAAAAAATCCATTCTAAGTCTGCCTCTGTGACTGGTCTTTGAAATTAACAAGAATATGATAAGGAGAGCAAGCACAAAGGGACTTAATCTTATAGAAACATTTTTACTATTTGCTTCATCATTTTGGTGAGTTTCTAAAACACATTGAGGATCTTCTCTATCTCTAGGTGCTCAATTAATATAAATCTGGAATATCCCTAGGAGTGTTTCTCCTATGCTTATTTATGTTTGACAAAACTAAAGCAAATAGATGTTAATATTTCTCCTTTGGGTCACCTCTTAAGAGTAGGCCTTCCTCTATATTTTCATTAGGAAAACATTAAAGGTTTTGCTGTGTTCGTATCTACTTATGAACTACCATCTTTCAGAAGAAGAAGAAGAAAAAGAATAATGTCTAAGGAAAATATGATACTCTATTTTTCTTGGACCAACACAGATAAGAAACAATACCAGTTAGTTAAATGCATATATGGCTCTTTGCCTAAATCCTAGACAAAGAAGATTTAGGAATCTTCCCAAGACAGAATTTGGAGAGAGAGAGGGCTGAGACTCACTTATTCTTATCATGAACTCTGGTATCAGACTCACTCATACAAATTTCTTACTGGATGGGATTTTGGTATTCTCAAGTACATTTCTCTAAATATAAATTACCTTATGTAATTTTATAGCAGGCCAAAAGGATTGCTTCTATGAAGCAAGACTGGGAAATGTTACTATTTGAGGGTTCAACAGAATGACCATGGGCATCTTAAAAATAAAACCAAACCAAAACAAAGTGAAAACTTCTGTTGGCTTTCTTCTGGATGAAATTCTCACCATTGTTATTCTAATGTAAAATCCTCTGTAAAATTGTAAAGTAGGTAGTTTCATTTTGACTCTTCCAAAGCATTCTTCTATTGCTTTCTGATTAAATCTTTCACCCATTTCCTAGGCGATCTGTATCCTCATCGAACTCTGCCCAAATTCCAGCCACAATTTTTTGAGCCACAAGTTCCAAATGTTATTTGTACTTCTTTGCTTTCTTTAGTTTTATCATCTTTCTTTCTCTGCTCCTACATTAAATCAGTGTAGTTGATTTCACATTGAATTTTAGATGGAACAATTTGATATAATTATTTTATAAGATATGATACCCTGGTAGGCCCATCCCTCCAAGGGGAACTAGTACTCTAAGAGAAGAGGGAGGAGGATAGCCTAGATTGAAGTCAGTGTAATTATCAGTGAGACATTTCTTAGGCCTGTGTATACTCTCCAAGGGGGTGGAGGCAGCTTGCCCCTACCATGAGCTAAAACTTTGAAACCAGGACCATTGGAGACACAACTCTTATTTCTCAACAGATTATATTTGCTTGGGTCCATGCCCATATTTTCTAAAAATGAAATAACTAATGCAAGTTACTTCAAGCAGCGAGACACCTTTATTCCAGAGTCACATGTTCAAAATATAATTGTGAAAAGGAGCACAAAAGCTCACATTGCCAGCAAACTGCAAGGGTAATTGTATTGAAGAAATGGTAATCTTTATTTAACTTTCCCAAATTATGTATTTACAGTGCTGAAAACTGTCATAACCTCCTTGTTTCAGATTAAGTGGATTATTTATTTGTGATAATGGGCACATATGCTCATTAACATGGTGTCATAAACAGCTGTGTGAAATATACTGTGTGTTCTGTGACATAAATAAGGTGTTCAACATGAGGTGGTTGTTTAAAATATAGGCCCCAGGAAGAACGAAAAAGCAATCAGTGCTTTTTAATATAGTTGCCTGGTCTTGAATTCTAAATTTTTTTCTGCCTTATTAATGCTACTTGTATGGAAATTGCAGGTATTACTCTAGTGAAATATCTTGACATTTAAGGACATTAGAACTTCTTTCTACTTTCTCATCCTTGGTGTATCTCTAGCTAGCTGTTCACTGTTAGCAGCTCAGTAAGCTTAGAGCAGCGTTCATTTGATGGATGTCTTCAACCCATCCTAATTCTGAAAGTTCCCAAACTGGATATTGAATTTAGAGATCATCAAGTTCAACACCCTCATTTCACAGAAGGAGCTGAGCTTCTGAAGATTTAAAAGGCTTGTTTGAGTCCCAGATCTTTAAATAGTAAAGCCAGGACCAAGGGCTAATTATCCAGACTTCTGATGTGATGTACTTTCCACTAGAGGGGTGGGCAGTAATAATTAGGCTGGCTACACCAAAACAATCTGACGGGAGGAGGGCCTTATTGGACAGTGAGAGGGTGAGGCTGTATCTTTTGGGATTTTTACCATTATAATTTACGGTAGACACGATGCTCACTGTTATTTTACAATTTATAATAATTTGAGCAAACTTCCAGCTGCTTTCTTTGGGTAAATGACCTAGTTGGATGAAATGAGTGTATGACAATGAATGATGGGCAAATTTCAACAAAAACAATAAAGTAACAGACTTATTTTGAATATAAGGTTTAGAAAAATTGGGTTTGTGGGAACATGGCAGATAACACCATGGAGAAACAGTGAGAAGCTGTTCAGCTTTATCTTGAAAGTGGAGTATACAAAGCTAGAAATGAGTCTGTCCATTGGTGCTAGTATGGGTCAATCCTTTATTATAAGAGTACTGATTATAAGCAATTTAGATGCCTGCCTTTTAAATAATAGAAAACTGGAACATTTTCACCAAGTATAACAAAAATTGTTCCCATCACAGAAAAATTAAGGAAGCTAATGAAGTTGAGATTGTTATCCTGGAAGATTGAAGCTAAACATAACTTAGGGGAGGGAGTATTTTTAAAGAAATTAAATGTGTTCCTCTCCTCTGCACTGTTACACAGGGTGATTCAGGAGAAAAATGGGATTAAATAGAAGCAAGAAAATTCAGTTAAGACTCTAAGAATGATTCAATATTGAAAGCAAGGGATATTGTAGAATCCCTAGGCCCAGAAATCATTGAAAATGAAATTTAAAGTAATTGAACTTGAGTGATTTAGGTATACACCTGTCTGAGCAAAGGGTGAGCCCCATGACCTCCTGAGACCTCATCAAAGTCTTTGATTCAACAACCAAATATTCTGCCAAATGCTGTGATGGCAGCCCTGAAAAGAATGTACTTAAACTAATTGTAGGTGTTTTACCTCCTCCAGATTCTTAAACAACCTTCTATTCTTTCTGTTGATTTCTTATGTTCATAGATGTTTATGAGAAAAAATCCAACTATAATATTCACCTAGACTTCCTGGCTCGTGAGCAACATTTGGATGGAAATTGAGACACATCACGGGTTTGTGACTTTAGGTGGTAGCTCTATTGACTTGCTTCTGCAAGTGGCATCTCTTACCTATTTAAAACACACCTGAGCTTTGTTCTAAATAACTTGTCCCACCCAGTTTGGAGCTGGTTTTTTGTTATTATTGTTAATGAAATACTGTCTCTGAGTGGATTTCTTTTTAAATTTATTGGATACTAAACTCAGAATGCAGAGATAGAAATAGCACCCTAAATCTTAGCTACCCCACTACTAACCATGGCTACTTTATTTATTTATTTAAAATATATATTTATTTATTTTTGGCTGCGTTGGGTCTTTGTTGCTGTGTGCGGGCTTTCTCTAGTTGCGGCAATTGGGAGCTACTCTTTGTTGCGGTCCATAGCCTTCTCATTGTGGTGGTTCTCTTCTTGTAGAGCACAGGCTCTAGGCGCATGGGCTTCAGCAGTTGTGGCATGTGGGCTCAGTAGTTGTGTCTCATTGGCTCTAGAGCACAGGTTCAGTAGTTGTGGCGCACAGGTTTAGTTGCTCCACGGCATGTGGGATCTTCCCAGACCAGAGCTTGAATCCGTGTCCCCTGCATTGGCGGGTGGATTCTTAACCACTGTGCCACCAGGGAAGTCCCACCATGGCTACTTTGGAAAATATTAGTCTATTCTGTCTAAATTTTCAAGTGTTGATTGATATGTGATGGTGGCCATGCCTAGATTTCTATAAATTCTTAATTTGTTATATTATTACTTTTGGGACCGATAATTTCATTAATTGTGGTTACCTCAATTGGACACTTTTTCACACACACTTCTTTAACACAACATCCTTGATTTTAAGTTTCATTTAGCCTTGGACATTATTCAAAGCCCCCAGGTGTTTTGGAAAAGTTTTGTGAAGAAAAGGCAGGGGATTGACTCCTGAGATCTATTTGAATAAGTGAACATATTTCCCTGTACTTTCATGTTCCAGGTTTCCAGATTAAGTCTTTCACATCACTGCGCTTCCTGTCGGAACCTTCTGATGCCGTCACGATGCGGGGAGGAAATGTCCTACTGAACTGCTCTGCAGAGTCTGACAGAGGAGCTCCAGTTATCAAGTGGAAGAAAGATGGCATCCACCTTGCCTTGGGGATGGACGAAAGGAAGCAGCAACTTCCAAATGGCTCTCTGTTGATACAAAACATACTTCACTCCAGGCACCATAAGCCAGATGAGGGACTCTACCAATGTGAGGCATCTTTAGGAGATTCTGGGTCAATTATTAGTCGGACAGCAAAAGTTGCAGTGGCAGGTAAGTGGATTTTTCCTTCTCCTCCTCTTCCTTCTCCATCTCTTCTTCTACTCCTTTTTTTTTTTCTTTTTGAGATTAAAAAAAACCCCTAATATTTGTAAAAACAACGTATATTTTTTAAGAAAAAGGAAAAAATGTAAAAACATGTATGTGTATTTCCTCACAGTCTTGATTGACTTTTTGCCTAAATTAGCTTGGAAAACAATAGAAGAATCTCAACAATTAACATAACATGATGAGATTTTCCAAAACAAAATTTGGTTCAAGTTGATCCACTACTTATGTGTAAGGAAGGAGTTTTCATTAATAGAAAAATATTAGAAAAATAATTTCCTAATTAATTCCATCTTACAGCCTCACTAATGATGAAAATTTGCAGTGTGTGTGTGTGTGCTTGTTCATTTGTTTGGGTTGTTTTTTTTTGCCTTTAGAGCAGTGGATTTTATTTTAATTATAATGGCTATAACATATAAATCTCTAAATGAAAAATAAAAATTTGAATAGTGCTTCCAAATATCTTTATGCTTGGTAATGTATTGACTCAATAACCGAATAATAAGATGAAAAGTTTTTCTTTTTATATATATTTTGAAGTGGTGCAGACCCGGAAAGAAACAGTACTGAATGTTCTGGAATCCATGGATATTGCTCTTTTTTGCCCCACTTATTTTGGTTAGAGGGTAGCTCATGATTATTTCTTTTCAGAGGTAGACCTGTAGGAAGAAGAATTAAATTTTCCTCATTTCTGTAATGATTCAGCTAAAAGTTGGGGGCTTTGACTTTGTTTTTTCATCTTTTTCTGTTGTTTAATTTTGATATTGGTCACAAAACAAGGCAAATGGATCCAACCTGAAAAAAATTTAGGCCTTCAGATAGGTAAACAGGTTTGAAGGGCTCCTTTCAAACTTAATCTTCAGTTCTATTCACTTGAATGAATAGGCCGTAATGTAGTCATTTGATATGGGTTTCCTTCCCCAGGGTCCATGTAGTCTGTATACAGGAAGACTGATGAGAATGAGGACTCATTTTCAGCCATGACATTTACTAGGACAATCAGGCAGGACCACCCCACCCCTTGTACTCTTCTAGTAAAGATGCGATAAAGTTGAAATCTGAAAAAAGGGATTTTGTCAGATTATGATATAAAAAATTAGATCTCATAGATAAGCGATCAGTCCATAAATTCAACTTCCTGCCACTCTTTTATGGCTTCTTTTCCCCACCAAGGACTCTCTTTCATATTTCAGTTAAACAAGACTATTCTAGAGCAAAGATGTCCTGGCGATACAGTGGTCAGCCATCTTGGTTTAACCTGGACTGACCTGCTTTTAGCACTTGAAAGTACTGGTCCTGAGAACCCCTCAGTCCCATGTAAAACCAGAATAGTTGGTCAACCTACCTAGTGGAACCTTCCACCTTCTCTAGCAACGCTAGACTGAAGCATGGGTGCAGAGCGTCTCCTTCACTCAGGACACACATGAGGTGGCACCTGATCAGGAAAACCAAGGCTATCAGCCACCTGGGATCTCTGAGTGATGGGTGTCTGAAATGTGATTGACGAGCGTAAAGTGTGGAGAGAACTGAAATTCTATGTTAATGATGATTGATTAAAAAAGAAAAGTGGAGCAAGTGTTGAGGGTTAAGGTAAAAACTGCTTTCCTGGAATGCTCCAAATGAAGCAGAAAGGGTACAGTCTGATTTCCCGCATTTGAGAATTTCTGGACGCTCACATCCCATCCGTCACTTGCCCACAGTACAACGTAGCTCTGCTGATTTGAGTGAATCAGGCTGGTACTTTGATGCCTGTTCCAAAAGGCACACACATATGTGTGCTGTTAATGAAAGTGTCCTGGTAAGTTGTGGTTTCTGTTTCCTGTGATCTAGATTCACTTTCACATGCTGTGTTTCAATGGTGAGATGAAGAATAATCCCTTCCCTGTGAGATATCAAAATAAAGTGGCTTCTTCTTTTGACTTTCGTATTCTGTACAAGGATAGGCTGGCAGATTCAGTCACTGAGTTACAATTTAATATTAGATTGTATCATTTCAAGGCAATGAGGCTTATTCACAGCCTTTTAAACACTTACCTTGCTGTTTGGCAACACAGCATATGTCAGTGTTATGTCTGCTGAGGTTAAGATGGCCAAACCACTGGAATGCACAAGGGGCATATATCTTCCCTGTAATAAAGACCACGGGCCTGATTTAATCTCATTTTTAAAACATTAACAGTCAGTAAACCAGCCACTCCTAAAAGGTAACAGGCAGCTTTTCTTTGGATGAGAAAAAAAAAAAAAAATCTGTTCTCTACCCTCAGGTGCTGTGTAGAGCCCATTTAACAGAATGCTTCTCTTCCATTTTTGCTTTCTCAAAGTGTCTTGATAAAAAGAAATGTGGCAAATGAAATCGGTCCTTAATCAGTCAGCTTATTTCATGCAATGATCTTGCCATACACCATTCATTCTATTTTCTAAGAACTTCTCAAGTGCTCTTTAAGCCCTGAGTACATGCTTAGCTGGAGAGGGAGAGAGAGTAGGAAAGGGAAATGAGGGGCTACCAGCCCATTCAACATCTTGTTAAAAATCTCAGTGTTACGGCCTACCGACTGTCAGTATTTCTGGGAATTGTGAGTTCTATCAATAAGGAACACCTGGGTTGTTAAATCTCTATTTGAAAGCAACTTGGCCAGTACTGGCTGAAACTTGGGAATTGTATTTGTATCCAATTAGCTCTAATCTAAAATGGTACAGTATTTATCTGCATCATGTACCTCTATTTAGCATTTCTAGATGGAGAACAGCTTGAAGAGAGGAGTACAGCCAGACTTTGTTTATATAACTTCTCCTACCACCCTCTCCACTCAGTACCTAGAAAATCATCAGACGTGTTTAGTAGTTTTTCAGTAGATACTTGTTTTACCAATGAAGATGTGGGGCTTTCTGCCGTCTATGGAGAGTTTCTGGCCAATGTTCTCTTCTTCCTTCTCTTCCTCATCCACTTCTTCATTATTGACCTTGATGTGATTAGTTAAATTTACCTATGTGTGTCCCTACTCCTTTTTTTTTTTTTTTTTTTTGCGGTACGCGGACCTCTCACCGTTGTGGCCTCTCCCGTTGCGGAGCACAGGCTCTGGACGCGCAGGCTCAGCGGCCATGGCTCACGGGCCCAGCCACTCCGCGGCATGTGGGATCTTCCCGGACCGGGGCACGAACCCGCGTCCCCTGCATCGGCAGGCGGACTCTCAACCACTGCGCCACCAGGGAAGCCCTGTGTCCCTACTCTTGATGGGCAGAGTTGGAATAATTTGATTTATATCTCAATAGTCTACAAATTCATTAACTATTAGAAGATGGACTGTGCTGGAATATTCATGCTACGTGAAAAAAATAAAAGGCATGTGTCAGTTCCTTATTTCTTCCTATAACATCAAGATGAGTTTGCATCTGGCCAAGCACGTCTTCCCTCTGCCAGATGTCACCAGCTATCTGAGCCTGTATTGTCTTCCATAAAACAGACATAATAATAATCTACCTCCTAAGGCTGTGCTGGCTTTCAAATAACATCTAGGATGTAAAGCCATAGTGCAGAGTAGATTCTTATTCAATAGCAGCAGTAGTATAAAGAGACTTAATAATGGTTATTGTGTTATTACAATTATTACTACTAGGAAATGACAACTTTCAATATTCCCATGTGGTGGTACAAAAAATTTGGGGGGGAAGGAGGTAAATATAGGCTGCAAATCCTGAGCCATAAATATTATCGTCCTAGATCAGATATCTGCCTTTGCAATCCATAATTACAAACTGGCAAGACTGAATTGAGTTTTCAAATGGTTGAATCTCTCTGCAGTTTGTTGGCCAGCAATGCCAAAATCAGTTTAACTACAAAATTCATTTTTCAAAAGTTGATCTATTTTGTCAGTGGAGCCAGTATAATTTGTACTGGGTCTAGACCAAGCAATAACTGCTGTCATTTTGGAAAAAAGATGCTGGGCAATCTTCTCAACCAAGCCTCCTTGATGCCCTTCCAACTGAAAAAGAGTCACCTAGGCTGGGTCTACAGGAGTTATTTGGTCTAGATTGGGAGTTTAAATAATGCTGATGTGTAAGAAAACCAGATCACTACAGAGCTCCTCCAAATAATCATGAAAGAGTCATCTTATTCATTTTCCCTGATTACACCACCACCACACATCCACCATCCAACACACCCACCTACCCACATGACTACTTGCCCACCTACTTCTCCTGCAGGGCTCTTAGAAGCCCAGTTGCAACCTAAGTGCTTCCTCTGCTTGTATTCACACTCTTGGGGCTGGAAGGCGGCCAGCCTCTCCTCCCTCATGTGAAGCAACACTGACTGCAGGATACATTACAGAGCATTTGTGTCCAGGTAGATTCTCTTTGTTGTTGTTAATTTTAAGCATTTATGTCTTGAATATTAAAACCATTGACTTGCTTTTTTTTAATAGTCCTTTGCTCTTTGCACAGTATATTCATACACATTATCTCATAATGCTCAAAAAAGCCCAGTGATGTAGATACCCAAAATGACAGAGAACAAACTGAAAAGAGGTAGGTGGCTTTCTACAGGCAGAGACTAGAACTCAGATTGTCTAACTCTGGTACACACTTATTCCCTTATCATTTTGCTTCTCAGTCTAAGGACTAGGTTTAAGGATACTGCGAATAGTTTCTCACTTAGTCATTTATTTTTAATCATTCAAACTCTCCAAAATAGAAACTAAGGGGAAAATAATAGTAGATTTCTTTTATCCATTTATTGCCTTGAAAATATCAACTTCTTATGGGTATAGGGGTTCAGAAGAGGCCTCCCCAAGATGTGCTACTTTGGAATGTGGATTATTTTGCGCTAAAAGCAATGGAGATCCTAGGGGCTCAAGAGAAACTACTGTCTGTCCCTTAATAACCTAGAAGAATTTAAATTGGGGATTTTTCCCAGAAAAAGAGTTATTGCCAGAGATACACTTTATCTAAGTGGCCCCATCTATATGGCAGGACAAATATCTAATTACTAAATGTCTGCTCTTCTTTATATTGTCCTGTGAGTGACCCCCTGTCCTGGGAAGCCCCGGCCTGTATCCCACTCCTTAGCTCAGAACAGCATATATACCTCGTTTTGGTTTTCTGTCTTTGAACCTCTCACATATGTGGGTTCTCTTACACTCTCATATATGTGGGATTCCTGTACGTATGAAATTAAATGTGGTATTCTGTTAATCTGTCTTAGGTCAATTTAATTCTTAGACCAGTCAGAAGAACCTAGAAGGGTAAAGGAAAGATTTTTCCTTCCCAACATGGGCAAACACTATGATTTGGATGTTTTCTTCTAAGGTAAGATTTTGCTAGCACAGCTATGCATTAAATAATGACACAAGATCAATCTCCCCTGAAATGTGGAGAACATGTGATTTTTAAAATCAGCTTATAAATAGTCTTTCTAGGGGCAAGATTTTGGTTACCTTTTATCTTTGTAAGTGGTTTTATAATTCAGGTCGAATTTGCATTTTTTTCTTGAAAATCAAGAAAATAAAAGGCCAACTAAATTGCATTTACTTGTGTTATTTCATTCAGGAGCATATTTTTTTTTTACTTCCTTATTACAATAGATGTTTCAAGATGCAAATTGTAGCACTCTGCTTTTAAATAACACAGGCATTATAATTAAAATTCCCCTGAGTTTAAAAAAAAAATAATTAGTTACTTGAGGAGTAGTTTCAATGAATTCCCTTCCAGGATGCCTCCAATTTAAATGAGTTATGAAATAATTAGTGAAAGCATATTATGGTGAGAGAAGCTAGAATTGCTTCAGCAGAATGGAGCAGTTTGTGAAATGATAACTTGACCTTTACGTTTTTACTTAAAAGGAAACTGAAAAAGGAGCTTGTCTTAAGAGAAGGAAGAATAAACTACATTGCCTCGGGCCACTCAAATGTTATAGAAAGGAAATAGCAAGAAAAAGTGCTCATATTCCTTTCCTCTACAAGAACAAATATAAGAATCTTGGCTAGAAGGTCAAGTTCATCCAGTGAAGCAGTTTGGAAAATGCATCCCAGTGCTCTTGAATGCTCTCAGAATTCTATTTTGGGGAAGTTTCAGTTACAGAGCAAAGTTTTACATTTTATACTGAGAGGGATATTGTTTATTTTCAGACTGGTGAGCAGTAAAATCCATTGTTCTGACTCCATAATTCTTAATGGTCTTAATTATCTTCATTTAGCTAAGTGTTCTTTTGTTTTGTGGTTAAAGCACGAGAAAGAAAGAAAATTTAAGGAAGGATTGTGGTGTTATAAGTAATTGTTGTATGTGTGCTAATCTTATAATTTTCTTTTAGTTTTATTGCCAAATAAAACTGGGATAATCACCAAAATTGCCCAGTGCCTACTTACCCACACACTCCCACACCCTCAACTTAAATAATGGCATTTTAAAGAATAGGTTTTTAGTTGCCTCCTTCCTAAGTCAATTAACTCTGCAGTAAAATTAAAATAGAAATATATTCCTGAATAAAATATGCAGAGTAGAAAGACATCGTCTGCATTATAAAAATTACAAAAGAAAACTTGACAGGGCTTTTTATAGTAGAAACATCAACAAAATAACTTTAAAAAATCTTCCAACCTTTCACTGCCTTTTCTTTGTTATGAATTCTAATTCATATGACAGTGGAAATAGTAATTATTCATTCTAAAATTCAGTATCTTAAGAGCACTGTTCTTTTATTCAACTGTTAAGCTAGCTACAGTTTGATATTTGCTGGTGCTGTAATAAAAACGAAGGGGTAATATCTAAAATAGTAATACTATTTAGTAATACTAATAGTAAAACAGTACAGTGGTAGTGATTTAACCAAAAACTCTTTTGAATTCTAGAAGACCCCCTTGGAATACAAGAGATTTTTTTTTGTTTTTTGGGTTTTTTTTTTTTTTTTATCAATGTCAGGCTAACAAAGACTTAAATCAGAGGAAGTAAAGTAGATAGATCAGGTGGTATAACTGTAAATCTCTGATAAAATTATGATTGATAATAAATTTAATAGAGCATTTTACTTTTATGAACCTATCACTGGTACTGATTTTTTTCTATTGTTTTTTATGTCCATGCTAAAATTTATCATTTAAATTTAGTAAAGATCTACAACTTAAGATATTTATACTAGATACAAGTCTTTCTACAAAGTAAGGAAATATTCAAGCTTAGGAATGTTCTAGAAACTAAGAAGAAATCATGGAAAATCTCAGTGTATATAGTCCCTAAATTATCTTAAACTTTTCTTGTCAGGATCCATATTTAGAGATGAGAGTACTGAATACATCAGTGAAAACATCTCCCTTTAAGAAGGTATTGCTTTTTTTTTTTTTTTTTGCGGTACGCGGGCCTCTCACTGTTGTGGCCTCTTCGGTTGCGGAGCACGGGCTCCGGACGCGCAGGCTCAGCGGCCATGGCTCACGGGCCCAGCCGGTCTGCGGCATGTGGCATCTTCCCGGGCCGGGGCACGACCCCGTGTCCCCTGCCGAGGCAGGCGGACTCTCAACCACTGTGCCACCAGGGAAGCCCCAGGTATTGCTTTTTAATAATCTACTTTTATATTTATAAGCTATATCTATATATTTTATAATAAGCAGTCTAGTCTCCTATAATTGTTAAATATGTCTATTATTTGGTAGAGATGAGAATTAGAATAAGTCAGTAAGTTGATTTCTAGTGACTAGGCAGCCATTGGAATATAAGGAGCCACATATTCTTTTTTTTTAACATCTTTAGGGCCACATATTCTTAGTGTAGCAAATAACTTGTTTTGGACCTTGAATTATGAGTTTAGCATGTAACAACAACAATAAAACAATGATAAATATTTTTGATAGCAAATAAATAATCACAGTAAATCCCAAAACCCAAATATATCTACTCATTTCACAATATACTGGGAATACACACACACACACACACACACACACACACACACACACACACATATACATATGTGCACACATGCACACACACATATATACACATATACATATGCACACACATACTAAAATAGTACAATATGATATAGTACCTTCAAAGCTGCCACTCTCAGAGCTACAGCTGAAAGTTCTTTGGAGACTTTCTATTAAAAGACAAAACCTATTGCCTTAGTCCCAGAGGTCAGAGTGTTTTAAACCGAAAGGCAGTTTGGGAAAACTTCCCAAAGCATCTGAGAAGCAGCCCTTTTTTTGTGAGAAGCAACACATAATTCAGACAGGTCCTTAACTGGGACTTGTCTCTAAATGCCACTCAGGTACAGAGGCACCTGCTCTGACTGGGCCATATAGAGCTGTGGGGCTGTGATATTGTGATTCACAAGGAGAAATTTATATTTGGTCTTTATCCCACTAATGGCACAGAGTTTCTAAAGCCTTCTGAATTTCCTAAGTGACTAGAGTGATAAAGGTGTCTTTTGTTATGTGAATGAGGTGACTTCTGAACCCCATCTAAGGATAGGGGCTCGTTGCCAGGGGAACCAACCCTGCCAGTGATGAGAAGCCTGGAACTTTCAGTCTTACCCCCATGGGCTCTGGTAGGGGAGAGGGTCTGGAGGTTGAATCGATCACTGATGTCCATGATTTAATCAATCCTGCCTATGTAATGAAGCCTCCATAAAAATCCAAAAGGAGAAGGTTCCAGGAGAATCTAGGCTGGTGAACAGGTGGAGGTGCTGGGCTAATGGTGCCTTTGGTCTCATGGGTTCCACACCCTTTCCTCATACCTTGCCATGTGCATCTCTTCCATCTGGCTGTTTCTGAGTTATGTCCTTTTATAATAAGCTGGTGATCTAGTAAGTAAAATGTTTCTCTAAGTTCTGTGAACCACGCTAGCAAATTAATTGAGCCCAGGGAGGAGGTCATCAGAACCTCTGGTTTATAGCCAGTTGGTCAGAAACACAGGTAACAACCTGGGCTCGTGACTGGCATCTGAAGTGGATGGACAGGGAGACAGTCTTGTAGGAATGAACCCTTAACCTGTGGAATCTGATGCTGTCTCCAGGCAGATAGATAGGTGTCAGGATCGAGTTGAATTGTAAGGACACCCACTGATGTCCAGAGAAATGCTGGTGGTGTGGGAAATCACCTTCACACACACGCATTGGAATTAGGTGCAGGAACCCAAAAGAGCTGCTCTAACTTCTAGAGGATGATGAAGTCCGACGGTTATATGCCTAACTCGGAATCTAGTGAGCTCAGGTCAGTGTGATTGTGTGTAAATAAATCAGTAGATATTGGTACAGGTAGGGGATGTGTGTGTGTAAGAGAGTCTGTGTTCTATCATCTCCCATCAGGATCTTTAAACAATTCAATTTACACTGTCTACATTCTAACCTAGGTTACCCAGAGATATTTAGACATAAATACAGAGCATGCACATACACCCTTCCATTTAGATGAATCTTCTTAGCTAAGCCTCTATGTCCTGTTAGAAAACAAAATTCAGCTGAGTAAATTTAAAGATCTAATTGGTTTTACTAAATGATTCATGAATCAAGCAACATTCCATCTAGCAGATAGGAGCTCCAAGGAGCTGAACAAAATAAGAGGCTTTATAGGCAGAAGCAGAGGAAAAAGGAAATTTCTAGCAAAGAGTGGATTGTTTCAGACAAGGTTGTCTTCCTTTGGAGGAAGTTGGGGTCTTTTAGGCAGATTATCTTACTAGTGCTGACCAAGTAATTCAGACTGACTTGTTAAATGTGTGTGGCTTAGCACAAGAGACTCCATTTTGGGCCTGTTTCTTGCTGTTGTCTTCTTTAAAAATAGTTTTAAATCTCTTGATGAACAGCACAGTCATAAAATCTGTTTGATTTATAATCCCTCTAATTTACTGTTCTGTTATACACATTGCTACAAATTTTATTTTATAAATAAATATATTTATCCTTTTTATTGTAACCCAAAGCTTTACTACCCTTAAAAGGACTGTTCATGAGGTTTCATTTGCTGAGGTTTTTTTACCTGGAACATTTCACCAGCTAGGAATCTATTTAAGAAAATGTTTTAAAGATTAATAAAATCTATATAGCTTCAACATTAAGTTTCAGTGCTGGTTGATTTTATTGGATTGAATTTTTGTGGTTCCTCTCGCAAAGAGAAAATTTCTCCAAAGGCTGGAATATGACGTAAAAAATAATTAGTGTTTCTTTGATCTAATCATTGTTTCCAGGGGCATCCTTTGGGTCCCACAGTGCATTGGGTACTTTATGAGCGAATGTGTGGCTATTTCTTTAAGGTTATTTCCAGTTGAGTGTCAGTTCAGGAGGTGCCTTGGTTTGGAAGATGTAGTTGCAGATAAAGTAAATGTCCCCTTTAATCCTCTTCACCCCAAATGCATACATATTGTATAGATGTGGGATTTTTTTGTTTTTATTAAGAAATAGTTAACATACCATAAAATTAACCCTTTGAAAGTATGTAATTCACTCATTATTAGTACATTCATCACTACTTTCTAACCCTATAATATTTTTTATCATTTCCATTCCCCTCTCCCCTCAGACCCTGGCAACCACTAACCTACTGTCTGTCTGCATTGTTTATTTATTTATTTCTTTTGCGGTATGAGGGCCTCTCACTGTTGCGGCCTCTCCCGTTGCGGAGCACAGGCTCCGGACGCGCAGGCTCAGCGGCCATGGCTCACGGGCCCAGCCGCTCTGCGGCATGTGGGATCTTCCCAGACCGGGGCATGAACCCGTGTCCCCTGCATCGGCAGGTGGACTCTCAACTGCTGCGCCACCAGGGAAGCCCTGCATTGTTTATTTTTAACATAAACAAGATTATCTGATTATCCTTTAAATAGTCGCTTGTTTTTTCACTTAATGATATAGCTTAATGCCTTTCTATATTTGTTCTTACAGATCAGCCTCATATTTTTTAATTCTCCATAGTATTTTTTGGTTTACCATTTGTATATTGATGGATATTTGGTTTGTTTCTATTTTTTTCACTTTTGTTAATAGTGCCCTTATGGATAGTCTTGTATTTAGTGGATACTCTTCTGTGCGTATTTTTGACAAGTTCTCTAGGACGTGTACCTAGCAATATAGTCTCTGAGTCAAAGAGTATCAGCATTTTAGTAGATACTGTAGATTCAAGAACATTCTGTTAGCCTGGACCTAAACATCGGAGGTCAGCATGTGTTTTACTGCCACTGACTGAGCAAATAGAACTGGCTTCTCCTTAGCTTGTAAATATCACTGAAATCTATTGCTTACTCCAATGAGTAGTGGTGACTTAACACTGTTAATTAACAGTTACAAGTGTTTGCCTCACTTAAAAAAAAAAATAGAGACTCTTATATACAGCATTATAGAAGAATACATCTCATCTGAGTCCTAGGATTTCCCTGTGCTGATAGGTGTCTCTCCTGCTTTGTGTGAAAGGAGTCTTCTAGTACGTGTCATTTCATGAAAATGACTTGGGGTTGGGGCCTCTTTTAGGTCCAAAATGGCATTTGGTCATATCAGTGCACCACAGAAAAACGGGAACTCTTTCCGGGGGCCTAAAGACCCTTCAGAGTCTGGCCCCTGAGTGTGCCTTTAGCCCAATCTATAATCCTGTCCACACTCTTCCCTTCAGTTTTTATAGCAGTTTCCTAAAAATGCATATTCTGGTGCTCATGGCTTTGCATATTTTATTCTGTATGTCTTCCTTTTTCATCCGTTATGCTCACTCTTGCACTTTTTTTTTTTTTTTTAAATGAGACTGGATTCATGCAGTCCATCTTTAGGAATCTTGACCTGGTCCCTCAGGCTAGGAGAGTCTCCGTCCTCCTTGTACTCACGGTAAACTGGGCTTCCCCCATTATGGCATGGAACATGTCACACTATGTCCTTATAAAATACACACACACACAGACATACACACAACTCCTCCACTGGTCAATGACTTCATGAAGACAGATCATGTTATATCTTCTCAACTTCTCTAGGTGGGCAAACTCTTTAGAACCTGGTTAGTTATATGGCATAGCATGGTAGTCAGATGCATGAGCTTCAGAGCCAGACAGATTTGGATCCTATCTCTATCCATTCACTAGTTCTGTAAACTTGGGCTGTCTGTGGAAATGTTCTGGGCCTACTTTCCTGTTCTTAAAATGGGCCTGCTTGGGCTTCCCTGGTGGCGCAGTGGTTGAGAGTCCGTCTGCCGATGCAGGGGACACGGGTTTGTGCCCCGGTCCGGGAAGATCCTACATGCCGCAGAGCGGCTGGGCCCGTGAGCCATGGCCGCTGAGCCTGCGCGTCCGGAGCCTGTGCTCCGCAATGGGAGAGGCCACAACAGTGAGAGGCCTGCCTAACACAAGAAAAAAAAAAAAAAAAAAAAATGGGCCTGCCTTATAAGGTTGCTGTGAATATAATCAAGAAGTGCTTAGACTTACTAAGGGCTTAATGAATGAAGTTTTGTTAGAGGTAGAGAATGGCAGTACTCTTGAAGATTCCTTGAATACCCTGCAGCAAATGGGAAGAGAGAAACCCCATGAAGAAGGCCTCTTTTCCTGTGTGCGATGCATGTCTGCATGCTCCGTGACTATCTGACCTGTTTCTCATCCAGTGTCTTGCTTTCCCACATCCAGATGAGCTCTGTGCAAACATGTCAGGTTTTATGTGCTTGTTTAAAGCTCTTAGTACCAATACTTTGGGGTTGATATTCCTTCCTGGAGTAAAATAATGACTACACTGGAAAGTACTTGGATAATACTCATGGTTTTGATTTTGTTCTTTGATGATATCAGAGCACAACATCTCTTAATTGTTACTTAGCAAAAATCTGAAGTAAAGTTTGTCGTGGAAACTTGAAGAGCTTTCTCTGGACCAGCAAGCTTCGGGACCCTTCTTTCTCCTTCTGGGAGGACATATGAACTGCAGACTGACTGGTTACCCTCACTGGTCTTTAACCTTTCATAAAAGTAAATGATCATTAGAGATATAAAAATATTACTTAGGTTAAGAGATTCTTGTTAATGATATGACTTGGATTCACAGTTGTGTTTTCGTATAAATCTTGATTATTTGTAACTGACTTAGAAAACTATCCCCCATTGTATGTTTGTTGTCTACTTATATTCAGAAATGCAAGCAGTCATCTTATTTTACCAGAGGATTGGAATTTGTTTCCTCCAAATACTAAGCTATCATTTCCAAGTCTTTTTCCCTCAGAATTTGTGTACTAGACAAATGTTTCTCTTTAAAAAAGGCTTTTTGAAATGATTGTGGAAATTATTTAAGTGATTGGCATCATTTATGTTGCCTTTGTAGCTACTTCATTTCAGCCCTTTCCCCATCAGAACTCTCACAACTTAACATGCCTTCAGAAAGTGTGAATAAGATTACACGATAATGCTGCCCCAATATGCATTTCAGTGCTTTGGAAAGGAAGTGTGAGCGCAAAGCTGAGAATATGTGTGTTCAGCCTGGTAACAATAAAAAGTATGTTTATCAATGAAAGAGAACCACAAATGGTGCCACACTTTGGAGGAGGAAAGCAATTTGGTGAAGTGAAGGATGTTAAATGTTTTAATTTTCTTCTATGCCAGTAAAATCTTGTAAAACAAGACATATTAAATTTTCTATACTATAGCGGCTCCAAGAGCCTGTCAACATTTTCATTATAAACTCTATTTTCAGAGCTTTATAGCTTGGCTTTAAGAATTCACTCTGGCCTGACATTTGGAGTGCAAGGTGTTACCTGGGGAACATGTGTTTCACATGTTTTAAAAATTATGAGTTTATCCACTTCTCAGCTTATAACGAGTAACCTTTTCATACTTTTGCACTTGGCCTTCTGTACCTCATAAATCAGAGGCAGAAGGCTTACATGTGGTAGGTCACCGATGGGGGAAAAATATCTCCAAATGTGGTCAACACAGGTCAGGGCTGCTGATTTCCATTACTAAGACTCACTGCCGTACTAGTCACTCAGTCCATCGTATGCAAAGCAGAAAGAGCTCTGTCACGTTGCCCTCACCATCTTAGACTCTGCCAGATCTCTACAGAGAAGACTCTCATTGGAGAATTCTTAGTCCCCAGTCTGTTTATTTCAATATTTGTATTAGTTTGTGGATGATGTTAACACCTTTTCTTAAAGCTTCCCAACATTCATTCTAATCTTGTTGGTTTGCTATTAAGTCTTCTTTGTGGTTGTGTGTTTTCCCTTTCTATCATATTTAGCGCTCAGTAGGGTTTCAGTTAATATATAGTAATACAGATACCATTTTTACACTTTCGAATATCTGCAATTAAATCTCCTAAAAAATTGCTGTTTGGAAGGTAACTTGAAAAGAGGGAGGGAAGAAAGGACAAGGAAGCAGTGGAAGAGAAAAAGACATGTTGTCATTTGGTATCTGGCTTTGAAATGTCTTGAGGACTGACGACTTAGTATGGCTTCCCCAAAAGAACAAACACGGGCCATCTAGAAAAATGTGGAATGCCTTCCATATAAGGCATGGTACCAAGACTTCAGTTCTATGTTGTTTCAGGAGATTTCTAGGAAATCACACTTCCCGACATATGTTAGCATTACTCCACTCACCTAATTGCAGTATATTTTCATACAGCTGTCAAATTCAGGTTAAAATGTGACAAGCACCCGGGGTATAATCCCAACACTTGTTTCCATTGTATGAGGACCAACTTTTGTGCTAGTTTCCTGAAAATATTTATATTCCTCACAACCACTCACTATGAATGTCCCTCAGCAGGAGACTAAGAGACAGATGGTCTAAATAATTTGCGCCACAACTAATGAATGTCCAAGCCTGGTTTAGAACCCAGGTCTTGCAGACCCCAGAACCATATTCTTTTCTCTAACTCATCATGCCTTTCTTTATGTGTACAAAGACATCTGTTTCTATTTGCATTTTTCTATCAGAATCATGCTATGCCTAACCCTATAAATGACTTACATTTTCCAGTGAAAAATGTTAAGATATGACCTCCAAATCTAAAAGAAAAAAAAAATGAAGGATCAAATGACTCTTCAGTGGTCAAAGTTTAAACCAGGAATCTGCTTTGCTCTGCAATTTCTCTCTTATCTCACAGTTAACTCTGTCCTGTTCTTCTCTTTAGTCCCATTGCACTGGATGGACCTGCATCCATCAAGTCATCTAAGATGGAAATCTGGGTGATGTAATTTCTCTCTCTCTCACCTACAACATCCTTGTCCAATAACTAGTCATGTCCAGTCTCAAAGAAACATATATTTTAATTTCTTTTGAATAGACTTACTTTTAAGGACACTTTTAAGTTTGTAGCAAAACTGAGCAGAAGGTACAGAGAGTTCCCATTACCCCCATTTCTCCTCACACACATAACCTCCCCTGCTATTAACATCCCACATCAGAGCAGCACGTTTGTTACAATTGATGAGGCTACACTGACACATCATTATTACCCCAGACCCATAGTTTACCTTGGAGTTCACTTTTGGTATTGTACATTCTGTTGGTTTTGACAAATGTATAGTGAAATGTATAACCCCTGACAACCACTCATCTCTTACAGTCTCCTTAGTTTTGCTTTTTCCAGAATAGTATAGTTGGAATTATATAGTATGTAGCCTTTTCAGATTGGCTTCTTTCACTTAATATGCATCTAAGTTTCCTCCATGTCTTTTCATGACTTAATAGCTGTTCCTTTTTAGCACTGAATGATACTCCATTGTCTGGATGTACCACAGGTTATTTATCCATTCACCTACTAAAGGACATCTTGGTTGCTTCCAAGTCTTAGCAGTTATGAATAAAGCTGCTATAAACATCCGTGTGCAAGTTTTTGGGTGTACATGAATTTTCAGTTTATTTGGATAAATACCAAAGAATGTGATTGCTAGACTGTGTGGTAAATGTATGTTTAGTTTTGTAAGAACCTACCAGACTGTCTTCCCAAGTGATTGTACCATTTTGCATTCCCACCAGCAATGAATGAGTTTCCTTTTGCTCCACATCCTTGTTGACATTTGGTGTGGTCAGTTTTCTCGATTTTGGCTAGTCTAATAGGTGTGTAGTGGCATCTCATTGTTGTTTTAATTTGCAATTACCTAATGGTATATGATGCTGAACATCCTTCATGTGGCTATTTGCCATCTGTTTATCATCTTTGGTGAGGTGTCCAGATTTTTTTACTCATTTTTTAACTGGGTTGTTCTTTTCCTTTTTGTTGAGTTTCCAGAGTTCTTTATGCATTTTGGATACCTGTCCTTTATCAGATTAGTGTTTTGCAAACATATTCTCCCAGCTTGTGGTCTTCTCATTCTCTTGACAATGGCTTTCACAGAGTAGTTTTTAACTTTAATGAAGCCCAGCTTATCAGTTATTCCTTTCATGGATCATTCCTTTAGGGTTGTATCTAAAAAGTCATCACCATGTTCAAGATCATTTAGGTTTTCTCCTATGTTATTATCTAGGGGTTTTATAATTTCGTGTTTGACTTTTAGGTCTATGATCTATTTTGAGTGGGTTTTTGTGAAGGGTGTAAGATAGGTGTAGATTCTTTTTTTTTTTTTTTTGTAATGTAGATATGCAGTGTGTTCCAGCACCATTTGTTAAAAAGACAATGATTTCTCCATAATTTTGCCTTTACACCTTTCTCAAAGATCCACTGACTCAATCTACAACTGTTTATTTTTTGTTGGGTTTATTTCTTTCCATGCCTACTGGAACCCTCCAAACAGAAGCTTCCGTCATCTCTTGACTGCATCTCCTACAAAAGTCTATTAATTAACTTTTAATCTATTTTATACACAGAGGCCAACGTTGTCTTTAAAAGGTATTTGAAGTTGTTCAGTGTATCCCACTGTTTTTAGGACCCAATCTAAAGTTCTCAATGACCTAAAAGTCCTGCCTAATCTGACTTCTTCCTTCCATCCCTTTATCCCCTTTCCCTCTCCTTCCCTCACAGCCAACTCCATTCCCATCAGTGTCCTTGGGATGCTCCCAGACACACTAGTCATCCTCACTTCCTTGAGCAAACCATTCCCCCTCCCACATCAAGACTTGAAACATGGCATAATCTCCTTCAAACCCTTATCCCAGTTCCTTCCAGTTAGCTCGTTTCTATTCATTCTTCAGAACCTTGTTTGGATGTCACTTTTTCTGGGATATCTGTTGATTTTTTAGGTCTTAGTGCTAGCTGCTATCCCAGCACCATGCCTTAAATCTCCTTCATAACAATTGCTGATTATACTTTTTTTTTTTTTTTTTTTTTTTGCGGAACGCGGGCCTCTCACTGCTGTGGCCTCTCGCGTTGCAGAGCACAGGCTCCGGATGCGCAGGCTCAGCGGCCATGGCTCACGGGCCCAGCCGCTCCGCGGCATGTGGGATCTTCCCGGACCGGGGCACGAACCCGTATCTTCTGCATCGGCAGGCGGACTCTCAACCACTGCGCCACCAGGGAAGCCCGCTGATTATACTTTTACTATTATTTTTTAGCTCCTGCCTGTCCCACTACGATGGAAGCTTCCTGACCGAAGTGGGCACCATGTCTGTCATCTTCCCTGATGTATTCACAGTGGGCACAGAGTTACAGTGTCTTAGTGTCCTACCAGGGCTGTGGGCGGTACTGAACTGAAATCGTCAGTAACGGGCGTGAACAGACCTGCAGGGGAGGGGAGCTAAGGGTTAAGCCTCTGATGACTGGAGCCTAGGACTTTTCTGTTTATCTGGGAGTCAAGTAATCAAATCACGAGTCAAAAGACTTTAGCTACCAGTGTATAGGAACAACCCCGAGAGCAGGAATTTGGAGTCACAGGATCTTGGATTTGGAAAAGATAAAAGTCTGCATGTAGTAGTCAAGCCTTTTTATAATGATCTTAAGCCCAGAGAATTCAAGAATTCAGGTTCATCTTCCTTCCACATCCTTTAAGGCCCCATAGTCCAGAGATCATTTTGGTTCCTGACATGCCAAGACGATAGGACAGTTACTGTTCTTGGCCTCTCCTCCCATTGAGCCGACACAGAGAAAAATTGTGGCTTTTATCTTTTTTATTTTTAAGTAATAACTTGGTTTCCCTTTCAGAAAGCAGTTTTCAAATGCTTCCCAGTTCACTTTCACACCTCAGTAGGCCTGATTTATTCAGTGTCATTTGAGAGGAACTGAACCCTGGGTTGGGCCAGCATCAGAGCACAGACCTCACATGCAAACCTCGAAGCAGGCGTGAGGTGGAGACCATAGTTTTTTTTGTTTGTTTGTTTGTTTTGTTTTGTTTGCGGTACGCGGGCTTCTCACTGTTGTGGCCTCTCCCGTTGCGGAGCACAGGCTCCGGACGCGCAGGCTCAGCAGCCATGGCTCACGGGCCCAGCCGCTCTGCGGCATGTGGGAATCTTCCCGGACCGGGCCACGAAACTGTGTCCCCTGCATCGGCAGGTGGACTCTCAACCACTGCGTCACCAGGGAAGCCCCGAGACCATAGGTTTTTTAAAATGCAGTAAAGAAAAATTCCCATTTACATAAAATGAATTCAATATTTAAAATATATGAAGAAACTGATCATTATTTTTCAGTTCTATTCAATTTTTGAATTGTTTTATTCAAATGAAATAGGAATATGCCCAAGCCCCTTATTAGCTGGTCTCTCGAAGCACTTTCTCGCTTAGAAAGCCACTAGGCTCCTAACAGAAAAAGTGAGCACAGTCTCACTTTTCTATCCTATACTCCAGGGCTGGACGCACAAGCTGGAAACTTTTTCTGCGTAGAAACCTAGTGAGTCAGTGTGCAGAACCCAAGGACATTTTGGGGCATTACCCTCTCACTTATATGGGGATATAAATGGAGACATTGTATCAGAGAGATCTCAACAAAGTTTTCTCTGTGCTCTTTTATCTGTTTGAGGGAGGTAGGAATTTCTTCAATATCAAAAGCCTTCTGTAGTGTTGAATTATTCTCTCTTGTTACCTCTCTCATATTTTAATTAACCCCTAAGTTCAGTGCTTCTCAAATTTGCTTTGTATCAGAATCTTCTGGAGGAAACTGGTAAAAAATATCAGGCCCAGGCCTTATTCTAGTTCAGTGAGGCTGTTTTCTTTATTAGTCCCCAGGTGATTCTGATATAGAGCTAAGTTTAGTATGTATATGGGTTCAAGTTTATGCAGAATGGCACCATGCTTTGTTACTCTATGAACCCCCCCTTTATTTTAGAGTGTAGTTACTTACTCTGTGATACCTTCTTTTTGCTTACTATAGTTGAATCCTTATTAATTGTTAGAAGCTATTAACTATCGTATCCTCTCTAGTAGATGATATTGTAATGACACACACTTAGGTAGATGGTAATTTTGTCAATTCATGCTGAACACATCTTGGTTCAGGAACTTTACGTTAACAGTTATCCTTTCAAGAATATTCCACTATACCATGATTTTAAAAAGTCAGTAAACCATGAATATCAGAAGAATAATAGCAAGAGGTTTATAAGTGTGCATCGTAGGGCACCAGCAGTTTATTGTTGAGAGAATCTGATTAAACGCCTCTCTGTGGTTTACCATGGTTTATGGCGTAAGCGATGTGATGATTTGTGTTAGAGGTTTAATAAGTTTAGAGTTGAAAGTGTTTTCTACTTTTATTTCCTTCCCTCTGGCTGATAGTTAATGTCTAAGGTACTTCATCAGAGAAACTACCATGGGATGTCCTAATAAGAATACTGTAATGCAAAAGGTAAAAACACATTTCTAGGGTCAATGTCAGAGCTGGCTGTGTTCTCTGTTTATAGAGATAAGGGCTCAGATTACACAAAACCCTTCCTTCAGGGAGGTGTTAGTCCAGTAGAACATATGATTCATAATGGTGGTTTTGTTTTGGGGGGTTTTTTTGGTTTTGCTTTTGCTTCTTTGTTTTTCCTTCATGGTAAAGACTCAGTGGAAACTGAAACTCCCCAAGGAGTGATTCGACATCTTATCTCTAATTTCTTGCCTCTAAAGTTTAAATCATTATAATAGAGTATACATCTATCTCTGTCTTGCTTCTCCTGGAGATTTCCTACTTCAGTAGACAACCAAGTGTATGCAAATATTCTCATTGCCAAGAAAATAAACTTTGCAAATTGGTCAGTTGTCTGATATTCGAGGTGCTATCGGCATAACACCTCAAAGGTGGATCGATTTATCGCTATGAAGGTCATGTCACGATACCTCAAACCTTTTATGCTCTCGGGATAGCATCCCCACCACATCCTCCGGGGGGTGCTGGAAAGAATAATAGCAACTGGGAAGATTTTGGCAAAAAGAAATTATAATTTCAGTAGTAAACCTTGGATTTAAGGGCATTAGATTCCAGAAAACTATAACTTCTGTATCAAAGTTTATGCTTTCAGTTAGACATTTGAAACTAGGATCCTGGCCTTTCAGCTTCTAATATTGAAGACTTTCACCTC
This sequence comes from Lagenorhynchus albirostris, assembly GCF_949774975.1. NCBI lineage: Eukaryota > Metazoa > Chordata > Mammalia > Artiodactyla > Delphinidae > Lagenorhynchus > Lagenorhynchus albirostris. The sequence continues at coordinate 21,139,853 of NC_083108.1, read as the reverse complement.
ACCTGATGAAGATATTATACCCATTTTGTGACCTGAGCATCAGTTAAATTGGTAGCCAAAGGGAAGGGATCTTCCTTGCATTTTATATCCTTAACTATGAGTTCCATTTCAAGATGATTTATTCACCAAATATGCTTATTTGTCTCCCCCACATCACTTCAGGTAGGGATAGAAAAAGTTTATAAGAATCGAAAGCCACAACCCAAATATAATGAAGAAAAAAAGGTGGGGTATGTGTGGACAACAGATTGCAACAGTTTGTAGGAAACAGAAAATCAGATGCAGGGGGAAAGAGATGAAACAAGACTGAAAAGTCTGCAGCCGCATAAGGTGCCCTGACGGTCATCTCCAGGGGCTAAATGTAATCATCTGTAATCATCAAGTTGGCCGTGGGGTCTGGGAGACTGTTCTGGAATAAAAGCCCCGGGTGTTTGTAACATTTAGTCAAGTTAAGTCAGCTGTGAGTACTGGTTTTCAAAGAGGGTGGGCCCTAACGAGCTGCATAAGCGTCACCTGGGAGCTTGTTAGAAATGCATTACTGAGCCTTACCCTATGGCCCCTGACAGAGGCTCTGGGGGCGGGGCCCAGCTATCTGTGTTTTAACAAGCCCTCCATGTGATTCTGATGCTCGCTGAAGTTTAGATCCACTGGCGTCTCGCACATCCAGAGAGACTGCAGCTCAGGATGGCCCTGCTCTCCCAGGCAGAGTCTTGAAGAAGTTTGAACACCGACAAAAACCCCAAGGTAGGAAAGAGGGGACAAAAAGGGTGGTGGTGGTGGAGATATTAACAAATTATCCTACCTTTTTCTCTATTTTTGCGGAATACCTAATCAATAGTCATTTCCTAGCTCGAAAAAGGAAGGCTCTTTTTTTTTTTTTTTTAAAGTCATGAGTGGACTGTTTGGGAAGCTCTAGAACAGCACAGGGCTCAGAAATTATATATCTCATACCTTTCCTAGGAAGTTACTTGTAGCCAAGGAGCAAAGAAAAAGGAAAGTCAGTGACCAGCAACAGGCGTGGAGCTCGGGGGAGCTGCGCCATGCAAGTTCAGGCTTGGATACTCCTTTAAAGAAAAAAAAATGATGTTTTGTTCATCATGGATTTTTTTTTTGCCTTCATTTTGATTTTTAAAAAATATTGCATTATAAAATATTACCTTCAAATTGAGTTTCCTGGTGTCCCGTTGCGTTTGTGCCCAAGGCGCCTGCCCCATTAACTTCAGCAGCCCTGGCCTTGATTTGTGTATCAGTTTCCTGTGTTTGCTGTAACCTAGTACCATACACTGGGGGGCTTAAACCAACAGAAATGTATTCTCTTAAGGTTCTGGAGGCCTGAAGTCTGAAATCACGGTGTCGGCAGGGTTGCATTGTCCTCTGAAGGCTCTAGGGGAGAATCTGTTTTTTGCTTCTTCCAGCTTGTGTCGGCTCCAGACGTGGCTGTATCACTCCAATCTCTGCCTTTGTGGTCACATGGCCTCTTCATTCCGGCTGTCTGCTTCTCTGTATGATGTCTATCTCAAAACACTCTCTACCTTTGTGTTATAAGGACACTTGTCATTGCATTTAGGGCCTTCCTGGATAATCTGAGGACGATCTCAAGACACTTAATTATGTCTACAAAGACCTTATCCATATTTTAAAAAAAGGCAGCATTCACACGTTCTGGAGATTAGGACATGGCCGTATCTTTTTTGAGGGTGGACTAGGGGAGAATTAAGCCCACTACATAGCAAAGAGTGAATGCAAAGTAAGAAAAAAAAAAGAAATAACAGTGAAGGAACATCCCAGATGGAAACGTGTTGCAGCTGATCTAGAGATCAGCCAGGACAGACTAGAGTAGAAGAGGGTCTAGGAGGCAGATCTCCAGGGAAAAGAGACTTGGTAGATTTGATGGAAGATTTGAAGGAGAAAATGAGATTATAAATACAGTTTTTTTAAAAAAGAAGGAAGGAATGTAAATGCCTAGAAAATTAAAAGGTAGAGCGAACTAGTTTGTACAAGGAATTGTTATACACTACTTGTCCCATCAGCAAGCTGTATTTACATAATTTTGAAAATGTAAACAGTGTTGAATTACTTTTGGCCTTTTTGAATCTGCCTATAGACAATGCACAACACACTACTGAATCTGTCCTGAAAAGGTAAACATATCTATGGCAGAAGGTAGATGATAAAATGGAAAAGAGCGCTAAAAAGCAGTGGTAAAGATAGTAATAGTCTCTTCTTTACAAACTATGAAATCAAGAAGTATTGTCTATCACTGAAAGAAGAAATAAAGAGTCATGAGTATTATGTTACTTAAAAGTTTCAGTGGTAACCAATATAGATAGTCCCAATAACAATATATGGGAGGAGGAGGTGGTGGCGTAAGTGAGCTTAAGTACTCATCCATCATTGTGAGAAGTCAATAAATAATGTCTAATGCTGATAAATCCAGGACCAACCACACTATTTAGAGCTGTGAAAGAAGTTGCAAGTAGAGGTTTTAGAAGTTCCCAATGGGGAATAAGACTATTGATTTTAATATTAAGCCTTTTCTTTGTTGTTTTAAATATGCATTTATTACATCAAAAAATGATAAAATAACCTGTAATGTTTTCTTTTATTCTGTGGTTTCAAAGTGTCTTTAATCATTAGTTAACTTTTTTTTTTTTATTTGCGATACGCGGGCCTCTCACTGTTGTGGCCTCTCCCGTTGCGGAGCAGACTCTGGACGCGCAGGCTCAGCGGCCATGGCTCACGGGCCCAGCCGCTCCACGGCATGTGGGACCTTCCCAGACCAGGGCACGAACCCGTGTCTCCTGCGTTGGCAGGCAGACTCTTAACCATTGCGCCACCAGGGAAGCCCCATTAGTTAACTTTTAATGAATAGAATTTTTAAAAAATTATTAATTTTAATCTTAGATTGCTTGTTTTACTACTTCTCAAACTGTGGATCATTTTTTTTCCCAGTCATTTTTTTTTTCCTTGACAGGCTGATACTTTATTAAAATGCAATATAATGATTTAGTAAAAATAAAGACATTATAAATACAAACAATTTTTAAATTCAACTCAATACACATAAAATTTCTATATCAAAATTTGATAGAAATTTCTAAAAGCTTCCTCTCAGTATGTCTACTTGACATGTTGCATACTGGTAACAAAAAGTTTGCAGACTAGGAAAATGTCAAGAGGCATAATTTGAGCAATGACCTAGTTGTATCTTTTTTTTTTTTTTTTTTGGTTCTTTTTTCCTTTCTTTAAAAAAAGAAAGAAAGAAAACTTAGTACTGTTGCTTGTTTGCTGTCTTGCATAAGAAATTCTTCCCTACCCCCAGGGTTGTCGAGATATTGTTTTATTATCTTCTAAATGTTTCATAACTTCCACACTTAGACATCCAGTACACTGGACTTGTATATGGTGGAAGATAGAGTTTTGATTTAATTTCTCCTTATCAATATCCCTTTCATTTTTTCCCTTATCAGTTGTCTTTGCCCATCAGTTGATTGGATTAAACTTTTCCTACTGTTTTGCAGTGCCATATAACATATGCCCTGTCAAGTATCAGGGGTCCACTGATGTAGGTTATGATTCTGGACTCTGTATTCTGTGTCAGTGTTCTGTATGTCTATTCTTGCATCAGTAACATATCAGTTTGATTACTATAGCTTCCTGTTTTGTTCTTTGTTCAAGCGTGTCTTGGCTTTTGTTGTGCCTTTACATTTCCTTAAAATTTTAGTTGACTTTGAAGGTTTCCCCAAGAAAGCTGTTGGGATTTTGATCATAATTGCATTAAATTATAAATGTTTTAGAAAGGAATCATCTTTACATTTTATATTTTTACAATTCTGGCCTTTCCAATATTTTAATATTATGTATTTCTCTTTTCATTTTGGTCTTTAAAACTCTGTTTTGAAGTCTATTTAATTATAGAAGTCTTTTGAATCTTTCTGTAGAGTTATTCCTAGTACACCATGTATTATTGCTAATATTTTAAATAGTATATTTAATTTTATTTTTTATCTGTTTTTAAATAGGACTCCCTCCCTAGGTAGATAAAATAGATTAGATAGATTAGATAGGTAGGAACAATCCAAGAACCTAGCTCAATTCTTTGTAATTCTAATAACTTAGCTTGACATTCTTTTGAACTTTAGAATTAGAAAATTAATAAAATTCATGGTCATTTGTAAAAATATTATTAAATAGATTGTTAGATAATATCTTTCAAAATATATGCTCTATAGAGAGAAATATAAGGAAAGAAGACCCAGCTGATTGAAAGGCTGGGATACACCAGACTCTGCTATCTGATCTTGATAAATGTAAGTCATTGTAGAGAATTGAATTTTATAGTCGATATTTATTGAATACCTGCTGTATGTAAGTACCATAGTAACCACTGTAAGGGGATGCCTTCCTTCAAGGAACTCGCATTGTAGCAGGAGGAATGGAGGGAGTGTCTCTAACATTGTATTTATGCAGAAGCCACAAATTTTATAGTCCACCATTCATTTGTCCTCCAAGCTCCAATATTTTTTCCTCCATTATTGCCCATTTTCTCAAAATGTTATGCAAATTTTATTTCATTGGCCTGTAGTGAAGTTCAATAAACATAGGTCTTTGAGAAGAAGGCTTTGTCTCTGCTTGAAATGCAGTCTGCTCTTTTAGCTTTCAGGGCATTGAATTTTATGGATATTCATTTTTTATAAAGCCCTCATCAATTTGAGACTGTTATATCCATCTATTTATATGTGAAAATAGTACAGAATGCTTGCATTACTTTGTTCTTTAAATACTACCAGGACATAATGAAAAAGCTGGTTAGTTGAAGAGAATGACTTCTCTTATTATTGATTGAATACACAAGGAGAAACTTCAGCAATAAGAAACAATGGATGATTTTTTAAAGAAAATAATTTCTGAAGGATGAAAAGGACCATTTTCCTTTTCCATTTCCAGAAGTAGGAAAGTAAAAGGACCTCTTCAGTTAATACATTTCCAGAACTAAACACAGGGTGCTTCCTAAACAAAAGGACCTTTATAAATGAGGGTGCACACGTTAGAATCTTTTCAAGGGATCCATATGTAGTTCAACAGCCTCCTTCAGATGCAGTGCATTTTAAAGACTTGGAAAGTAATTAGACTCTAGAGACCCGGAGAGGAGGCTGTTCAGTATTATTTTGGAAGTTTTGGTAACACAGGTTAGTTCGTAGCATCTGCTTTGAAGTAACCTTCCATGATTCTGATAGTATTTAGAAATCACGAGGAGAAATTTGAGCTTCTCATTTTTGCTTCCCCCTTTCCTTTGGTTTCAAAGAATTCTCATATAAGCGCTATCCCAAGACTGCTTCTGACCCTGGATGCTCTAGTGTTCCACATCTATTCTTAACACTCTGCTTTGATCCTAACTTGTGCAACTATACCCTCACCCTTTTTCGGCCAAGTACTTTCATTAAATCCCAAATACACAGACTAAACCTGGAGGACAGAGCCCTGAAGGCATAGGTCTTTCTCTCTGTGTGTTCTCCACTGCAGCTTCCTGGCTTGCTAACCTCTGGATCTGACCTCTCGTAAATGTGAATTCCTAGACCTGGACTACTAACTCTCCTCTGCCTGGCTTTATTTGAGCCTCCTGGCTCCCCTCTAAGTTACTATGAGAGAAATAAGCGTTGGAAAAATTTTGATTTTTATCCCCAATACTCTGTTAAGAGAGAAGTAAATTTCAGAGAGGAGTAAATTTCAGAACAGTTTAGGGGAATTTATGCCCCATTATGCTCTCCTATAAACATTTTGATTTTAAACCCTGACACTCTACCTAGAAGAATTGCGTGACGGGATTGCCTAGGAAGGTAAATCATCACTATTTTATTACATCACATGATACTGGTGAAAGGCTTAAATGTCTTTGGACAGATGGTACCCTGTGATTTTCAAGGAAGCTAGAAACAAGACCATACTGATTCGCAGTGTTCAGATGTTTCTAAAAATATGTTGCATGTCAGAATGAAAATAGACCTACACTACAGATACTTTCATCGAATAAGCATAGCTTTAGAGTCTATTTTACATTTAAGTGAAGAATGAAAATTATGCAGGAAATTCCATTTATATAGGTTGTCAATTGACATGAGTTGGACATCCCTACTTGTTCGTCTGACAACTGTCCTAGAAAGTAGTTTTACACCTCTTTAAACTCTTTGAGTACAATAAGCATGTGTTTATCCAGAGCCCCAAATAATTTTTCACTCTGCTTCTACTTTTACAACACAAAGTACATAAAAATGCTGTTACTTCTCACAGGGCAGCTTTGTTTTAGTCTCAGTATCCTCAGACATATATGATAAAAATTACTGTTAATAATGTGACTTGAGGCCCGGCAAGATCCTATAATCCTTTCTGAATCTTTATACAAAGTAAGTTGTGTGCAGTGTAATTTGAAAGTGTATTTTATTGTATTATCAGTAAAAGGCACACTCATGTTCAAAAGATGTTCTTGATACAAACCTGACGCTCGTCAGTTAGTAAACAGTCACTTAACTATACTCCTCTAAATACAGGACTTTACTGAAATTCATTATAGATTCTACTTTACTTGACCTTCTAGGGTAATGCAGTTTTTTAAGTAAATTAGTATCAGGCTATGGCAAAGACTTGGCTAATTTTCCTCTCCTGGCTGGAGGAAGTAGCAGGCTAGGGTTTGGCTGGTTCACAGAGCTCTCAGAAGAACTTTGTAAGTACAGTGAACAGTGCTGTCTTTTGAAGAAATTCCAAATCCCTTCTGAATTGGAAAGAAGCTACTCTAGTTGGTCAAGGGTGTGTGTGAGTCCTTGAGCCTTTTTATGCTGGGAGAAAAAAATGAAGCAGATGAGGAATAGCGAGGGAAGATAAAGAAAAGAGGAGGCAGTGAGGAGAAAAGGCTTTTTTAAAGTCAAAAACCACGGATATGGAGTTTTTTGTTCATGTTTGAAATAAAACAGGAACGGCTATTACAAACGCATATGAAATGACCTTGTGTGTTGTGAAGCTTAATAAATACAAATTTCTAAAGCTCTTGAAATCAGAAACCCACTGCCCTGTGCCTACCTGGTACCTAAATTAATCTGTAAGCATTCAGTAGAACACAGGTCCTCAATCTTAGAATCTATATGGTAGGTTATGCTTCTCTGCATTACACTGCAACAGATAGTAGTGGTTTGATATGTGGAAAACCTTGGAGCAGTAAACTCCTCACTTTATAGAAAAAGAAAATCTGAAACTTGATTAAAGGTAAAAATAGTACTTTTTGCTTTGTGGCATGGCGTGTTTTTGTTCCTGGGCGTACATGTAACAAGAAAGCATGAAGATGAGAAGGCAAAGGAAAGGGACTTGCTCAGTCTTGCACAGCTACTAATTGGGCAAAATTAGAATTTTAACCTAGGTCAGGCTCACGTCGAGACACGTGCTTATAACCACAGTAGGCTCTATCCAGTAATTTTAACAATTTTATTCCATACCTAAAGTTAACCCCACTTTCAAAATATTTCCTGTGGATCCCAAGTGGTACCCACTGATCAATATTTGAGAAGCCATTTCAAATACCCTGATGTCCAAGTACCAGGATGGCTGTTACAAGGAGCGTAGCAATATATTCATTTTTTTTTTAACAGTGTACACCAAAACGCCCTCCAGGTTGTTGATGCAACTTAATTCCTGGTACTTTGGGGTAGTGTTCTTCATTTTGAATCATTAATGGCTACAGATTTCCAAGACATAGTAATTGTCAGTTAACATTTGTTGAATTACCTTAAATAATATTCCTGGGTTATACTTTACTTACAATATGTGCTAATAATATTCATTTTCTATTAGTGTTCAGCGAGTTAATAAAATTAGTGTTGCAGAGCTCCTGATGAGGAAAGGCATTCATGGGTCCTACTCAATATGTACCTTTAGTAATATTTATTATGAAAGCCTAAGTGTTCCCTAGCTAATACTCTCATCCTAATGCCTGCAGGCTCCCATGCAATATGACACGTGACGTTTTAATGAGTCATTAAACAAAAGTGTATGCCAATATTTTGATTTTTTTTGTGCAGTCTTTAAGGACAATGGTGGAGTAAAAGATAGTGTTCTGTTTTTTTAAGTGAAAAATACTGGGAGATGCTCTACAAAAATGGCATTCCCAGTGGTGTTTGAGCAGCATCTTATCTTTTGAATGTATCCTTTATTTCTCGACTCAAAGTATCATTCTGAAGGCGTATAGATGGATATAAAAATGATACTGTGTTGATACATAGATTGCTGTCCTTCTCAGTTGAAAATGGTGCTGATGATATGATTAGATGCATACATAGGTAAGTTTGAAAAAAAATTTTGCTTGATAGCATTTTCAACCCCAGACAGAAATGTATTTTACAGACCAGTCACTGCTAATAAATAGCAAAACATACATTTTATTAATATATCACATTGTATTCAGAAGTAGGTTTTGTTTCTGAGAGACTGCAGAGCAGACTAGAGTAAAAGCACCAGAGCTGTTTTTTGAATTTATTTATTTTTGGTTGCAATGGGTCTTCGTTGCTGCGCGCAGGCTTTCTCTAGTTGTGGCTAGCGGGGGCTACTCTTCGTTGCAGTGCACAAGCTTCTCATTGCAGTGACTTGTTGCGGAGCATGGGCTCTAGGCGTGAGAGCTTCAGTAGTTGTGGCGCACAGGCTTAGTTGCCCCGCGGCATGTGGGATCTTCCCAGACCAGGGCTTGAACCCGTGTCCCCTGCAGTGGCAGGCGGATTCTTAACCACTGTGTCACCAGGGAAGCCTCCAGAGTTGATGTTTTTTTTTTTTCCCTAATGTATCAGTTAGCTTTTGCTGTATAGCAAACCACCTCAGAACTGAGTGGCTTAAAACGACGACTGTTTATTTCCTGATTCATTAGACTAGCTGGGCGGTTTTCCTGGTCTGAGCCAGCTGGATTGGTCTTACTCATGTACCTGCAATCAGCTATTGTATTGGTGGGGACGACTTGCTTGTGATGGCGTTGGTTGGAAAGGTGGGGACTTCTCTCTAGGTCTCATCCTCCAGCAGGCCAGCTTGGGTTGTTCCCCTGGAGATCTCAGAGCTCTAAGAGTAAGGGTCCAAGACTACAGGGTCTGTCTTCTGAGTCATAGCCTGGAACTTACAGTGCAGCTTCTGCCACATTCTGTTGGTCAAAACTCATCACAAAATCATCCAAGATTCAAGGAGTAGAGGAATATACTCCTCACTTTGAGAGGGGAAGAGACCATGACCATTTTTACAATTTACCACAGCTAACATTGCCATTCTCACTCCAGCCTCCTCAAGAAGTAGTGTCTTTTAATCATAATCATAACCGTAACTGCTAACACCTATGGAAGATTCACTGTGTGCTTTCTGTGGATTAACTCGATTAATTTTCACAGTAACAATATAGGGTGGCTATTATTTCTCCCCACTTTAGATAAGGAAACTTCGTCTTGAAGGACTTAACTATTTTATAAGATAAAAGTTCTCCAAAATGAGATTTCCCTTGTTAAATAAATTTTGGAAATGCAAGGTTAAACCGTGATGAAGAGTCTGTCTCTCCATCCATTCATCCTGTGGGACTTCTTAAAGTTTTGAATGTAATAATGTGCATTGTGAATCTTACAGAAAGGAAGACAGTAAGCCTCATTTTCCAAACTTGGAACCTAGGAACCCTTCTTACGTAACACCTATTAATATCTTACAGGACAGTAGCATTCTATGAAATCCAGTTTGGAAAATGATGTAATATTTATTGTACTTAGGCTTCAAACTGGAAACCAGATCACCCCGATTTTACGGCAAATGTAGCTGTCATTGAGTATATTAAGATGTATGCAAAATACCTTATTTTTTCTTCTAAGTTTGCTTGTTTGTTCAAAAACCATGGACCCTATAGACATGTGAAAATTAAGCCAGTATTACCTCTGAATCCCCTCAAGTGTTTTGAACCAAGTTTATTTGCTTTGTAATGTTCTATCCCCTCGCCCTCCTCTTCCTTTTAAACCATCGCCTTCTTTTGTATTGACAGCCCCCTGAGCAGGAAGTCAGCGTTAACTGTTACTGACAGTTGGCAAATAGTACTATAGCGCGTCAATAAGATGCTGAATGAAATTATACCCTTTTTTTTAAAAAAAGATGTTGGGGGTAGGAGTTTAATTAATTTATTTATTTTTGCTGTGTTGGGTCCTCGCCTCCGTGTGAGGGCTTTCTCCAGCTGTGGCAAGCGGGGGCCACTCGTCATCGCTGTGCGCGGGCCTCTCACCATCGCCGCCTCTCCCGTTGCGGAGCACAGGCTCCGGACGCGCAGGCTCAGCGGCCATGGCTCACGGGTCCAGCCGCTCCGCGGCACGTGGGATCTTCCCGGACCGGGGCATGAACCCGTGTGCCCTGCATCGACAGGCGGACTCTCAACCACTGTGCCACCAGGGAAGTCCCCTGAAATTATACCTTTGTCAAATTGCTTCTGAATCATTTACTTCAAGATAGTCAAATGAGAAAGAATCAGCACCTCCACACACACACCCCTCCAGCCATACAGACGAGGCAGGAGCTTGGGGAAAGTTATCTCTAGCTCTTCAGTGTTTAGTATCTACTTCTTAATACTGCTCTTGTCAGAGAAATAGCCTTGAGGAGGGAGTTCTGGAATCAAGATTAGGTTATATATGGGTTTATATACAGGTAGGGGAGGTAAGATCTTAGCATGGAAATTTCCATCTAAAAAAATGTGCCTGGTCCTTTGTAACTGGCTTTTTTCACTGACCGTAATGTTTTCAGGGTTCATCCATGTTGCGTGTGTCCGTGCTGCATTCCGTTTTATGACCTAATAATATTCTGTTGTGTGAACATTAGGAAGGCCAGATTTTTATCTCCTCTTCCGTTTGGGGAAGTCCTAATCCCAGCCCCATCCCAAGTGTGGAAGACCTGCCGAAGAACCTAATGAGCTGATGAACCTAGTGAAGGAAGGCTGGGTTTGCCTCTCTAAGAGCCAGACTGATGTTCTCCCCAGCAACATACTTTCATACGTTTTCCTATATTAATTATTGTTTCCAAAATGTTCATCTTTCATACGCAGATTCAGAGCTTTATACTGTGTACTGATATCTCTGTTCTTTTGATGCACTGGAGAAACAAGAAAATACCTGTTTTTTTCATTTAGGTTTATTCTGTATTTCTATAAACAGTGAACACTTTTGAAGACTTAGATCATTGATTAGGAGAATATCTGAGTGTAAGCCAGTTAAAGATTGATAAATGATATTATAACATCTATCTGGGAGGTCATCCGGGTTCTTCAAGAAGTACTACAGACACAAGAAACTAAACTCGATCAACTAGGGAGAGACCAGATGATTGGGACTCAGGTCTACAAAGCAGCACACATTAGGAGATAGGAGTTAAGCCTTCATGAAAACCATAAATGATGATAAGACTGAAATCACTTATATTTGAATATGTTTTAAAGCTAATTAAAGTGGGGATGACACTGCTTATCTTCCTGCATTATGGAAGGGACTAAGCTTCACCTCCTAGGAGAGTGAGATGTGGGAGAGAACTCCTCCCAACCAAAACAAAGTAGCTAATTGAATTGGTGAGAGCCCAAGTTCCACGGGGCCACATGTTTACCAGGTAATAGAACCATATCAACAAAAGGTCATGTAGATGCTTCCCTGAGTCTCCATTTTGCTGGTACCTGGGTTTGTGGACCGGCTCTGTAAGTCTCCACATAAATGGCCTAGTACCCCAAATCTACTTTCCAAACCAAGTTTTCATGGGGGGCAAGGGAGAAGAGGGAGAGTTTCATGGTTTAGGCTTGGGATGGGAGTTAGCACAGCTACTGAGCTCGCCAGCACCTCTCTGCCATTCCCATTTGGTGTTTTCATTAACGATTTGAAAGGACCTTGGTGAAGGCAGTGTTACCATATTGCACAACTCCAAGCGTCACGTTTCATATCTGAGACCATGTGAATGGCATGAGGGTACACCCTGCGTGGTCATACATGGCAGTCTGGGTTGAAGAGAAGGGGTGAGCAGTTGGGACCCCCAGTACTTCCAAAATGTTACAATTTAACAACAATAACCGTTGTTAAATTTATTCATGTCTCACCATATGTCAGAGCCTGTTAAACACTTTATATTCTTTGTCACGTTTAGGGCATACAACTTTAGAAGTTTGTACTCATTATTTCTGTTTAACGTGAAGAAACTGAGGCTTAGAGAGGTGTATCACTTGAACAGGGTCACACCGTTTGTAGGTGACAGATGCATCATGATTTAAACCCAGGCCACCTGTAGCCAAAACTTGAGCTCTTCTTTGAACAAAGCTGCCTCCCACTTACAAAATGCTTTCATACACATTAACTAATCCTTACAACAACTCAGCTGGTTCAGAAGGGTCAGAGCTTTATTGACAAGAAAGATGAGAATCAGAGATGTTTGGTAATTTCCCCCAAGGTCATATAACTACAGTTTCTTAGCTAGAACTTGGAATCTTTTCTTTTTTAATTAAAGTCTGGTGTTTTTTCCAGTTGTCCATGTTTCTTTGACAGTAGATGCAATACACAGACTTTTTTAAAATCAGCATAGGACTTTCCAAATCTAGCCTCTGCTACTAAACGAATGTGTAATTTTAGGCAAATGACTTAACCTCTCTGAGCCTCTGCTTCTTTTCTAAAATGAGGATAGCAATACAGCTGCCTCAAAGATCTATTGCAAGATTTACACGAAACCATAAGCATGCTTGCTAGCCAAGGGCCTGACATATTTTAGATACTAAATGTATAATCTCTTGCTTTCCTTCTGTCCCTCTGTTTCAACTCAAATGGGGTAGTTTCAGGACAAAGTGCAACTTACATAAGCAAGTAAAAGATGTATAATCTTTATAGCTGGCAGCAAAATTCATCTTTGGAAGTAAACTGTTGGTCAAAATCTTCAGTATTTGTGGAAGGTATGATTCCGAGGGCATAGGTGTCTGCAGGAAACCCAGCTGTGAAAAGAGATGTGGTTAGGTTTTTCTGGATAAAAATTATAGGAATGTATGTTTTGCTACCAAAAAGGGAGGAGAGAAGAGACGAATGGAGAAGGTGGGAAGGAGAGAGGAGCTGGAGAACTAGGGGAAGGTAAGGACCCAGGAGCGGGGCGGCCAAGGACTAGTGTCCCATGGAAAGTCGTAGAAGGACGTTTTAAAAATGGGAAGTGTATTGCTCAATTTAAAACTGTTGATATTAATTTGGTCTAAACTCTACCAAAAAAATCAAATTTCAGTAAAATTTTCCACGCTTGTGAAGATATTTTCTGTCCCATCTGGATTACCATGAGGAAGAACAGAAATACATGGTTGAAAGTAGAAGAGACCCTAAGAATGTAAGCCACCTTGGCAGCCTCAGAAATCTGGAACCTTGAGGGCCCAAGAAAATTTGGGGGAGATTTCAAGAGATAGTCCCCGGGGGCATATGGGTTACACAGTTGAAGTCCAGTTAAAGTCAGTGAACCAAGAGATGCTTCTGATTTCAGCATGATTTAGATACATTAGCAGGGGACAAACTGAAGACATTAAGATGCAGGTTATAAAGAAATTTTAGGTATATTTGAAACATACCTCTAAACTGTCGACATTGATATAGAATGAGATAAGAAGTTTCCTCCTTTAGATGGTTTTGGCTTGAATAGACCAGGAGTTTGCTCTGGTGGCTCATGTCTGAATCTCCTTTATTTACATATTGACTTATTCGGTAGACTTCATTCTTTTAAAGCAGTTTTAGTTTCACAGCAAAACTTAGCAGAGAGTTACCAAATGCCCCCAGTCTCCCCCTACACACACCCTCCCCTACTATCAGCATTTTCCACCAAAGTGGTACATTTGTTTTAATAGATGAACCTGCATTGACGCATCATCCTCCAAAGTCCATAGTGTACCTTAGGTTTCACTCTTGGTGAATCTCCTTTATTTCTAATCTACAAATTTCTATCACATTACTGGGTAGTATGGAGAGATCCCGTATCTCAGCCCATGTCTGGCTAGGTTGCTGATGACCAAGTATAAAATACAGTCATTTCCCAGCAGGTGACCTGACTCAGCTGTGATATGCATACATTCATTCATATTACACAGTTTGTGAAAGAGAAAGTCGTGTATATAAATACAAACATACGTACTTGATTACTGTAAAATAATGACAGCAGTATTCAGAGCACGGCTGTTAGTTTAGTAACGGATCACAGGAAGAGGCTGCTGGAGGCTCTAGAGGAAGGAGAAACATGATCACAGCATTGTCCTCAGGATCTGGCCTTTCATTAAATATCAGCCTGAAATAAATCCATTCCATCGTACTCTTCTTTTTTGCCCCGGGCTGGTTTTTACAAGATCCATAATAATCTCATAACACTTGATATATTTACTGACTCTACTGCAAACAGGTATTTATCCTCCTTGCAAAATGCTGCTTTAACATAGGTGCAGATCTGGGAGTTTAATGTGATTTTGTGTTTTCCTATTATGAGTGAGGAATATCTGATTACACACCTCCTTTCTCAATCTTCCCTGTGAATGTATGGGAAATATTTCATTCACTGGTGGTTTAGTCCAGGCCACGGAGACGCATCCCAATCCCCTTTCATGTGTTAACTCTGATGCCCCCCACATTAAATGGTTGTGGGAGGTTGGGGGTGTGTGGCTCTGCTGTTGCTATGACAACTCATGTTTGTGTTGCTGAAACCCGCACTTGCCTTCAGTTCTGAGGCTGTCATGCAGTTATTTCCTAGCAAACTTCCCTTCATATATGGGATTTCCGAAGCTTAGATGCCTAAATGAGACGTGGTAGAAACGCACACACACACGCACACGCACACACCAGTTAAGAAGGTCTGCTTTTAGGCACTCTCCACCCAAATGTGTCACTGTGCCTAAAACATCTCAGTCTGGATTTTTAAATCAGAATATTAGTTTGATGTTGATCTTGTCTCTTCATGGTGGCCTTTTACCAGATGGTGTGGTTTGACATTTACCTAAACCATCAGGAGGCACTTTATAGGTAATATTCTAGTGGAAAGTCTGTATTTCTGAGTGACTGACTGAATCAGTCAAGAAAACTTGGCGTTTTTTGCACTCCCCCCAAGATGACTCAAAAGCCTAGATTGAGCTATTTGTCAAGAAAAACAAAATGCAAAACAGAAAACAAGTCCATGAATTATTTCATATCATACTTTAAAATGGTACTTCATATTATTATTTTAAAAATGAAAAAGAAAACCAGCATGGTCAGAGAAAGGTATAAACAAGAATTCCCTTTTTGGAAAGGACAAGGAAGAACACTATTCCAAAATCTATAAATCCAAAGGAATATCACCAAAGGTATATCTACTGCCACCTACTGGTGGCAGCCAAAGAGGTCACGCTGTTGTGTGGATACTTTGCTTTAATTGTACTGTGAAAATTCTTAAGATTCTGCTGATTAAATGAGGTGTACTTAAATTTGAGGTTGTTTTTACTTACCCCCTCCTTTCTTTTGATTGCTAGTTTCCTCTCTTCTTGTTGGTTTCCTCTTATTTTCTGAATTATTTTCCCAGCTGGTTTGGACCCGTGAGATTTTAGAGCTTCTCAATTGACTCACTGACCAATTAAAGCCCTTCTTTAAACTGTAGGCCTTTGGCAGGATGATCTTGACTTAAAATGTTTCCACTTCTTTCAGTTTTATATTTGCGTCTACAAAAACTTACGCCGGGATAATCCTGGTTTCTAGTGGATGCCACAAGTAGAGCAATTGGTAATTGTACTTCTGTTGGTATCGTTGATGAATTGCCTCATATCTCACTGGTTTGAATACAGCAAGATCCAGAAGGAGCTGCCAAAATGAGGGCTAAAAATTTGATGGCATCCTTGGAACATTCAAAACGTGGCATTTCAGTAAAAATAATAATATTAATAAAAATATAATTATCATCTTTTAATTTTGCCAGATAAGAATGATAAAATACAGTTAAACAAAATCAGAACTACTGCATATTATCATATCTCTTCATGAGAAAAAGGGCTTTTTAATAATCAAAAAAAAGGAATATATTCTCAAGAATAATATATTCTCAAGAAGGGAAGTTCACTTTAATTAAAAATAACACAAATTGGACATTACAAACTGGATTATAAAAATCACCAAATTTTCTTAAATTTTGTACAATATTAGAACCTAGTGAAAGCACCACCACGGACCCACTTTTGAAGACTAAAGGAGACATAACAGGTGCATGAGATGTAGATAGAAAGGTCTAAAGTAGGAAGGGGATCAAAACCAGTGGGCAAAAGGGAAACCTCTAGGTGAATGGGTGCTGAATCAGACAGGTGGTGTGCAGAGGCAAGCTGATTTAACATCTGAAATGGAAGGTGGATGGGCAACTAGAAAGACAAACCAGCAGGAGGCTCTAATCCCAAGTGGCAGCACAGTGAGTGGTATAGAGGAAGCGACATATAAATGACTGATCAGTTTTAAAATGTGGAAGTCATAGAATTCAGAGTGAGGTCTTCATTTGGAGGGGGAAAAAACAAAACTGTTGACCTTCTCCCCTCAAGGGATCAGTTCATACCATACAGATACACGTGGAAACTGGCAAATTGTCATCATCTGTTAGTTTTTTTGCAGGTTTTATGAATAAAAATGTTAACCTATGAATAAAGTGACACAAGATTAATTTTGCATTTTTTCTATATTTACATAATAACTTTTTTCCTTATCACTTTTGATATGGTATTGAGTATGTGATGAAAAGACCAAATTAGGTTTTATGGGTGATGTTTATAAGTGTGTTGGGTTAACTACATGGATGAGCTGAATAATTTTAAAGAAAGCAGTCATGAAGTGATTCAAGAGAAAATGCTTGTACTTAACAGCATTGGTTTAGTTAAAAGTAATAAAAATGGGTAAACAACTTTTCTTACAGAAATTAATGTTGGAAAATGAAATCATTTTATATTGGGGAGGTGCTTAACTTACTAAAATCACTAAGGAAAACTAATGTTTTCATTTAGGTTGCAGATAAGTTTATTTTCATACATTAAATTGTATAACTAGTAGATTTCTTTTTTCTTTCTACATTAGAAAAGAAGTAAACAATCTTAGCACTGCCAGCAAAATCACAGTGTTATTAAACATAAAAGAAAAGGAATCAATATGGTAAATTACAACAAGAGAACGTGTTTCTTTATAGTTTTTCATTATTTTTATCTAAGATCTGAATAGACAGATTTTCTTTTTAAAAGATGTTTTTGCTGCAATCCTAGCTCAGCTCTCTTACGTAATTTACATCAATCACACTTTCATTTATTTTTATCTTATCAACAAGAGACATTTGGTGAATCTGAGGAAAGAAAAGAAAAAAGTGAATGCCAACCAAAATTCCAAATTAATCCATTGTGAGTATTCTTTTTGAAATCTTAATTTATGTTTTGTATTTTTATAAATAAGCAAACCCAAAATTCTTTCAAACAGCAACTTTTCAGAATCTACCATTAGTAAATTGGATTAGGACTTGGGACCAACAAGGTCTATGAAAGTGGTTTGAGAAGAAAAATGATCTGATTATCATAAATAGAAGGCTTATTGAGTTAGGAGGAGATCACTCAGTATTTTCCAGGTTGACTGAAAATGACTGAATTCGGTTTAGAGCATTTTTCTTTTCAATATGTAGTGTTATAAAATTGAGTGTTTATAGCTCACCTCAGTTACCCTTCCTGATGTTATTTATATTATATACGTCATGTGTATTTCACTTAATGTTTTCATAAGATATCTTTTTAAAATATCCTTCCTAATGATCAATGTGTGTGTGTATACTATATATATATGTATATAATACACACACATTTCTGTAAATTAAAGTTGACAAGTTAATTGTTAATTTCAGGTAAGAGGGAAGACAAGTACCTCTAGAACAACTAATAGTTCACTTTATATTAATGTTTGTCTTCAAGGAGAACATAAGGAATACACCAGAAAGGTGGAAATTTACATATTGTGTTCACCTAAAATCTTAAATCCCAGAGAAGCAGGTAATTGGCAGGAAAGTATCATCCAAGTGCAGTTCTTTCATCTTAAAAAAAATAATGGTTTAGTTGGATGACCAAATCGGATCGGAGATCACGTTTATTTTGAAAGCCTAAGGGCATGCATTTCTAGAAAACTCAGAGGCTTAAATAGTGTTTAAAAGTTTCCATTTAATTAAAGTGAATGCAGATAATCCGGGTCTCGGGCTGAGCTGTCTTGCACTGTGTACTTACTTGCTGGTCTTGTGCTCCAAGGCAAAGCTCTATTAAAATTCAACAGATATTAACAACTGCTGAACACCTTTGGGCTAAGAGTGGGATGGTGTGTCAGGTCAGGAACTTAAGCCTTTGGATAAAGACAGGCCAGAATTCTGTAGGTGTTAGCAGTAACCACCGGGAATGAGCAGGCAGAAAGTCTAGTCTCCTGAAATTACACAGCATGGAAGGTCTACACTGAGCTACTCCATTGGGTCTTTCCAGAGAACAGAACCATATAATTTATGAAACCCCAGTGAAGATAGTAAATAGGCCTAAGATACATATGTTTAAGAAAATATTATAAGCCTACCTTGGTTCTCTATGATAAAGAGAACCTCTAAATGGCCTCTAGAGATCTTTCCCTATAAAGTGACACATGATTCCAGGATAGCTTTCCTGCCTAGCCTTAAAGTTTTCTGTACAGTTAGGCACTGATGTCTAATTTTGATGGCTGTTGCCTTTCAGCAGAGATTGAGCTGTATAGGGGAGAAAGATGTTTTCCTTGAACCACTTAGGGTTCCTGGCTGGGTCTGAAAATCAAATTGACAAAGACAGATGAACAGGAGAAAAGCATACACATTTTATTGCATTTGTACACGTATATGGGAGACTTCACAAGAGAATGAAGACCTGAAGGAGTGACCAGAGCAGGAAGCTTTTATACATTTTAGATAAAGAAACAATAAATTTGTGAAGAATCAACAAGACAAAGGGTTTGGGCTTTGGGTAGTAAATAGTGAAGAAGTGTTACCAAGTGAATTTGCCTCTCTCCCCCACTATGCAGCAAAGCCAATTTACTGACGCCAGATAGTGGTGAAAGAAAGTACAGCATTTATTGCAGGTGCTAAGAAAGGAGAATGGACAGCTCATGCTCAAAAGACCCAAACTGAACTCTCCAAAGGGTTTCAGGGAAGGCTTTTGAAAGGCAACATTTGGGGTGAGGGTTGCAGCCTGTGGACGGACTTTCCTCTGACTGGGTGGTGGGGAGGTAACAGAGTGATGTTTCAGGAATCACCAGCCTCCTGGTTCCAGCCAGTCTGGGGGCTTGTAGTCAGTTTGCAGAACAGTTCAAAGATGTACATCAGATTGTTATGTATATCCCTTGAGGAGGAACTGGGACACTGTTTTACTGCTGAATTATTGTTTAAGCTATCAGTACTTTTCTTGCTGGACTGCTTTTTCCTGTTTCTGAATTCCCTCACTTCCCTAATTAGTAACTGCTTGAGTCTGCTCTTTGGAACTCAGGGAAGGCCTAGGAGACAAAGACCTTTTATACAAACAAGAAACAGGGAACACGGAGGGGCTTTTGTAACTGGGAGGACCCCACAAGGTTCTATAACAGGAAGATAAGGATTAGTTTAACAAGGCTTGTTTGTACAGAGTATTTGCCCAAATTCCCTGTTGCAGGTGATAAGAATATCTTCCCTGGTACAGGGAACACACCTTTCAAATAGGAGTTTCAGGACCTGTTTCAGGGAAGAAGGGTGAAGGGGGAGAGAATAGAGTGATCTTTTTGCTTCTGCCGTTTTCTCAAACTTCTCCAACTTAAGATATTTAATATGTAAGGTACTATATTTTAGGGTCGTGTCCTGAACCCCATCAACTGCTTAATCTTGAAAAACATGTAAAGCCATGTGAGTATGAATGCAAACTTCTGGAAGGAATTCGGTAGCATTTGCAGATGTTGTAGGTGTAGTTACTGTCTCCTCAACAGCACAAAGCATCTAGTCCAGAGAACTCTTTTGATGAAAGAATATCAAGAAAGAATCTGTTCACTCACAGTGAGATACAAAAGGCCTCTGGACAAAGGATGTGTTTGAGAGAAAATAGGGTAGAAGGTATTGTCTGAAAATCTACTACCTTATAGCTGTGCTAGCAAGAAAAACACTTATTTAAAGGGGTTGAAATATGAAAGCACTCAGAGCCTCTAAGCACTTCCTTTATGTAATTAAACAAGAAATCGTGCTATAAGTTAATGAACTGCTAAAGGGGAATGGTAAGTAATCTTAATCCAGTTGCATTTAATTGCAGGGACTATTACTATACATATCATTTGCATGTCCAAGTTGAGGAAGCTGAGCATGGAGAGTTTGGACAAAATTGAACTTTACAAGTTGACTATCTATAGACAGTGTTAATGATGTTCAGTGAAGATTTTTCCAGAATCTGTCATATAAAAGCAGTGGTTTTCTGTGAACAGCATATTCTGGTCGCTATTTAATATCTAACACCAAACCAAAGAAGCACCACGGAAAGCCTATTTGAGACCTGGACCCACAAAGATTTATAGCAGAGCAAGAAGAAAGATTTAATATGGATACTGAGTTGAAGATAGGAAAAGGTAATTGGCCTAGATGCTGTAAAGAATCTTAGTAATTGTGTGATAATGTTTGTTGTGTATTAAGAAATAAATTAATACTGCTTTCTTTTAAAGACATATAAATCATGGAGCAGTTATTTAAAAATTCCAAAAAGAAGCAGGTCAACAACTGCTGTGAAAACATCAGTTGAAGTAAGAATGTATTAGGGTAAATAAAGGGCAGGAAGATGATAGATAGCAGGAAAGAGAGGCAATATGATGACTATGACCTCTGTGCAAGGTGAGTCCGATCTGGGTCACCAACTGTCAGGAATGGATTCCACAGCATCACACAGCAGGATTAGGGGATATACTTCGTAAGGATCAGTAAGAGGAAGAGAAGGCACAGTGTGATGGTTAATTTTATGCGTCAACGTGACTGGGCCACCGAGTGCCCAGCTATCTGGCCAAACATTATTCTGCATGTGTCTGTGAGGATGTTTATGGATGACATCAACATTTGACTGGGTAGACATAGTAAAGCAGATGCCGTCCCTAATGTAGGTGGGCCTCATCCAATCAACTGAAGATCTGAATAGAACAAAAGGTTGAGTAAGAGGAAACTGTCTGCTTGACTGATTTAACTGGGACCTTGGCCTTTACGGGTCTTCCAACTCAGACTGAAATATTTGCTATCCTTGGGGCTCAAGGCAGCCAGATATTGGACTGCAACTACACATCAGCTTTCCTGGGTCTCCAGCTTGCCAACTGCAGACCTTTGTACTTCTCATTCCCCATAATTACAGGAGCTAATTCTTTATAATGAATATATCTGTCTCTATATCCCTATCTATCTATCTATCTATCTATGCTATTGGTTTTGTTTTCCTGGATAACCCTAATATACACGTGATACATGTGTTCCCCATTCCTTCATTCTCCTAGAAGTACGCCACAGTAAGGACATCATGGGTTTGTATTTTAAAGCAGGAATCCAGCCTGTCACACCTATCCTAGCCCCATGAGGCAAGTGTGAGGACACATTTATCAGTGGAGGGACAAACAAACTCCTTGGGTGCCAGCCAGTCTGGATTAGCATAGGACCTTTATATCAAATTTTTCTGGGATGCTAGTAACCCAGCTCATAGAGACTTGGTTGGCCCCTGGGAAGTTGCCATCCATTATACTATGGGGAGGAAGCCACAGGAAGCTGAGCTTGGGTATAGCCTTCCCCCTGAAAGGAGGAGACCTCTGGCCCCAGCCACCTTATTTTCCATGCAACACAAAGTGAGCATCAGGGCCCCCTGTATGCTATCTTGATCCTTGAGTCATGCACTGCTGGATTAGACTTGATGATCTTCTGTTAATGACATCATGAAAAATGCAGTCTTGCTGGGGAGTTGCCTCATGCAAGAAAAAGTCAGTATAGAAAATAAAGATTAGTACATAATAGTAGGTTAAAAACATACTCTTGAGTATTTCCTCTGGACTCCTAATACCATTCCCCCCAATTTTATAATTTATGGAACATACGTGTTGAAAAGTAGTTGGAAACATGAACTAATTAGAATTCAAAGGCTTTGGAATACCAAGGAGACTTTTGTTAACTCAATATGATGAACATATCGGGAAATGCAGACTTTTCAGCAAGTAATAAAGATAAGATTCTATTAGAAAAAGTAATTGACTCTGCATTGTCCTCTGGAGGGAGGATAACACAGGCAAGAAGACTGGTTGGGATGCTGGTACAGTGACCCATCAAGTGATTAGGGCCCTGGAATGGGGTGGTGACAGGGTTAGTAAAAATGAAGGAGGTCCACAGTAACTTCAAGATTGTAAGACTAGGCAACTAGAAAAAAATGTGATTTCAGTTAGGGACAACACATCTGTTGTGGGTCAAGGAAGATTAGTGACTGTGGAAAGAGGCTGATATCCAAATAAAACTGAAGACAGGCTTAAAAATTATAATGAAACATGGGACTGGTTAGCAATTGGCTAAGACTGAGTAGAAATTTGGTCATTGCTGAGGACTGAATTGTGCCCTGCCTCCTCCAGATTCATATGTTGAAGCCCTAACCTATAAGGAAGTGATAAACTTAAATGAAGTCATAAGGGTGAGTCCCTAATCCAGTAGTGCTAGTGTCTTTATGAAAAGAGGAAGAGGCACCAGAATTCTGTCTCTCTCCATGATGTGAGGACACAGTGAAAAGGCAGTCATCTGCAAGCCAGGAAGAGAGCTCTCACCAGACACTGAATCAGCTGGTGCTTGACCCTGGACTTTCAAGTCTTCAGAGCTCTGAGAACATACATTTCTGTTAAGACACTCAGTCTGTGGTATTTTATGGCAGCCTGTACTGTAATTTTCATGCTTAGAAAATTAATTATGGTTTACTTTGCCTAATTAATTATTGTACTTAAGGCACAAACAAGAAGGTAAACATCAGGAAACTAAAAGTAATGAGTGATTTATTATTAGATAATTGTATGATGCCTCCAAGAATATATGAAGATGCATAACGTAAATATCTTGGAAAAGACATTGACAACTTCAGCTAGGTTTGCCTTCAAAATGTTTAGCTTCAGAATCATATAGAACCACTTTATTAGAGTACTGATAGCAAAAAGAGGAGGGTAAACCAAACAATTGGTGAATAATAATAGTAATAATAATAAAATAATAATAATGGCAACTAATAGTTATTGAGCCCTTGTATTTTTTGACTTTAAAATTTTATTTTATTGAATATAGTTGATGTATAATATATGTTATAGGTGTACAGTATAGTGATTCACAATTTTTAAAGGTTATACTCCATTTATAGTTATTATAAAATATTCACTATATTCCCTGTGTTGTACAAAATATCCTTATAGATTGAGCACTTGCATTGTGCTGAGTATTTTCTGAGCACCTCGTGTATATTCATTTAAATAGTCTTTGTACAACCTATTAGGAGTTACTATTATTCATCTCATTCTACAGAAGAGGAAGCTGAAGCAGAGTAAGAATCAGTAAGTTGTTACAGTCACAGAGCTGTAAAGGGAATGAGGAGAAATAGTGAAGGAGAAGAATCAATGGCAGTTTTCAAATCTCCAAAGTAGTCATCCTTGGGGGGAAAAAATATTGCTCAGTTTGTATGAGCTTTGGTTGAAACATTGTCCTGAACCAAGGGATCTTGGGGAAGAAAGGGGCTTGGGGTGCAACACAGCCTAATTCTCCATTGGATGACAACAGTTCTTTTCTCAGCTGCTCTGGCAGGCCACCCAGGCGCAGTGCATATTCCTAGCAAGAGAGTAGCTCTCTGCTTCCCAGAGAAGCCCTTTGCAAGGTGGCAGGGCACCCAGTGTTTCCGAATTCCTCAGTATATTGAGCTCAGATCTCTCTCTGTACCCTATGCACTTTTGTTTTCCTTTCGTAAAGCTAGCATTCCTTGAATCCTGCTGTGTTTCCTTCTGGGTAACTGAGCATTTTACAGCATTTTCATATCCAGTCACACCAGTGGGTGTTACGACTCCATTTTACAGATAGGGAATGTGAGGTTGAGAAAGTTGAAACAACGTAACTGAGGTGGTTTATAACTCAAAGGGTATGGGTTAACCACACACTACATGAGTATTCAGTGGCCAGTGCAGCACCCATTTCATCTAGTTGTCCTTCCCTAAATTCTCTAGTTAAGCTACATTGGAAATATTAGCTAAAATTGGGTAGAATATCCCAGATGTTGCACTACATTGGACCCTTATCTCACTGGATCCAAATAGTATATTTTTATAAGTATTAAGTATGACATTAATTATTAAAAATAAACTTTTTATATTAAAAAATCAATGTGTGCTCAGTATATAATACTGTTAGAATGTAAGAAAATAGTAATGACATAAATTGTTTAGTATTCCTGATCAGGGTCAGTCATTTCAATCTCTTTTTAGTATTAATGCATCTTTTTTATTTATTTATTTTTAATAAACATTTCTTTATTTTTACAATAGCTGTATCTTCACTGCATTGATGGTTATGAATCTTGCTTTTCTTCCCCAGCATTGATAACATCAACATTTTATAGATACTCATAAACTCTTTGTAAACATGATTTTAATGACTATATGATATTCCATTATTGGCCAGCTTCAGTTTGCCAATCCTTTAGTTTTCATCTTTATGGAAAAATTCTAAACTACTTATAAATAGTTTGGTGATTAGAATCTTTGTAAATATTTTATTGTTTTTTTCCCCTATATTTTAAATTACTTATGAAGAAAAAAGTATTTCAAAAGTGGGATTACTGACTTGAAAAGTATTTGAAAACTTTAAAAAATTTTGTCTCTCCTTTTCTCTCTCCCTCCTTCTCTGCCTCCACACACACACACACATTTATGTATAGTTATTTTTAAATTTGGTAACTCTCTTACCAAAAGGATTTTGTTGTTGTTGTTGTTTCGTTGGGTCTTCATTGTGCTGCGTGTGCTTCTCATTGTGGTGGCTTCTCTTGTTGTGGAGCACGAACTCCACGTAAGTGAAGTTAAATTGTCCAAGTATGATGATGTCCATTTTTATCTTAGCTGTCATTAGGGTCAGGTGGTAAGATATTCATCTAATGCATAAAATGACTAGGTTGAATTAAAGACTAGTCTGATTAATTAGATTTTTTTAAAGATTTGGATAATTTAACCATTTCCCCATCTGATCTGAGTAATCATTTACTCAGAAATATAGGCGTGAACTCCTCACAAGTGAGGGAACATGGCTCTACATTTGGGCCAGCTTTTCTTTTGCCACATAAAGCTGTGTATTAGAGTGTCTGGTACTCAATATGGTTTCTGAGTTTTCTCATTGTGAAGTAACAGATTCAAGAGTGAATCTACAGTGAGGTCACTGTACTGGTTAAGACACCTTAGTTCTAGTTGCAGTGCTGGAATAAGTTGATAATGGCCTTTAGATCAGTTATTTACTCTAAAGTGAAGGAGGGTATCATAGCCCATCACTGAAGTCTCTCTAATCTCCAACATTGTAGACATCTGTAAATTTGTGAAATGCCTCCAGGGAGACAGGATGTACATTATTTATGCTATTGATTCATTTGGCAAGTGGAAAGGTTAAGCTCAGAAATGAAAAAGAAAATTCTCCTATTATAGATCCATAGGCTGAAGGAACCACACCACTCAGATCTCAAGAAGTGCTTGGTAGCAGTTAAAGTGACACTTCAAAAAGCACATGAGAATTTTCCTCACATGTGTATATATCTAGACATCTACATGTTCAAACATTCACTCATCAAAAAGTATTGTGCATGTTCTTTGGCCAGATACTGTTCTAGATTCTGGGCATGTGGTAGGGAATACCACAGGCAGGCTCTGCCTTTATGAGCTTACACTGAGCTTACATTTTACAACGATGTAAAATGTACTGTGTGTTAAATAAGATGATGAGGTAAAGATTATATTAAAGCTATGGTATAAAGTAGCAAATTAATGTGGAGGATCTAGGGAAAATAATTTCACTAGATAATTCCACAATATTGTGTCCAATGAGCTGCCCACTGAGAAGATGACATTTGAGTGAAGATCTGCAGGAAGTAGGGTGCAAGCCATCAAGCTGTCTGAGGAGGGATGCCTCAGGCAGAGCCAGCAGCAAGTGCAAAGGCCCGGTGGTGGAAGCTTGCTTCCTGAGTCTGACAAATGGTAAATAGACCAGGGTGGAGGGAGCTGAGTGAGCCAGGGAGAGAGGAAAATGAGGTCAGGGTATAACTGGAAGCCAAATCTCCTAAGATTGTGTTGGCCATTTTAAGGACTTTAGCTTTATTTATTTATTTATTTATTTTTGGTGGTATGCGGGCCTCTCACTGTCGTGGCCTCTCCCGCTGCAGAGCACAGGCTCCGGACGCACAGGCCCAGCGGCCATGGCCCACGGGCCCAGCCGCTCCGCGGCACGCGGGATCCTCCCGGACCGGGGCACGAACCCGTGTCCCCTGCATTGGCAGGCGGACTCTCAACCACTGCGCCACCAGGGAAGCCCAGGACTTTAGCTTTTATGCAGAGTGAGCAACATTAGGTGACTTGCTATTTAATAGGATCCCTGTGGCTGCTGGATTGAGAATAGTTTGGGGGCAGGGGTGAAAGCATCAGTCCTGTTACAAAGCCGTTGGATAATATTCCACAGATATTCTCTTCCCTTATGAACTAGTTTCTATTACAGAAAATATCCTACATTATCTATAGCCTGGTGTCGTACTATTGAATTTATTCACTTACTTATAGCTGTACTGTAATTGACTGGTACAAAATGCAGTAGTTGTTGCACTAGGTTAGTTATATAATTTTGGCTGTTAAAGTATATGCAACTGTAGATGCCTGTTTCCCCTACATTTATGGATCCAGGACAGTACGATTCAATTAAACAAAGGTTTATTGAGCACATACTTTGTGTTAGGCACTGTTCCAGTTACTTGGAATTCCATGGTCAACAAATGAGTCTAGGACTTCCCTGGTGGTGCAGTGGTTAAGAATCCGCCCTGCCAATGCAGGGGACACGGGTTTGAGCCCTGGTCCGGGAAGATCCCACATGCCACGGAGCAACTAAGTCCGTGCACCACAACTACTGAGCCTGCGCTCTAGAGCCCGTGAGCCACAACTACTGAGCCCATGCGCTGCATCTACTGAAGGCCGCGCGCCTAGAGCCTGTGCACTGTAACTAGAGAAGCCACCCACAATGAGAAGCCCGCACACTGCAACAAAGGGTAATCCCCACTCACCACAACTAGAGAAAGCCTGCGCGCAGCAACAAAGACCCAACACAGCCAAAAATAATAAATAAATAAAAATAAATTTAAAAATTTAAAAAGAAACAAATGAGTCTACTATCCCTGCCCTCATGGAGTTAACATTTTAAAAGAGAGCGAACAAAGAAAAGTAATACTAAAGTAGAGGACACAATAAGTAATTGATCGAGTTTATTAGAGGATTATAAGTGACACTGAAAAAAGAAAACACAGGCCAAACTAAGGGGATAGGATAAGTCTTGGTGTTAATCAGATATTCTAGTCAGGAGTTTTAAGAAAATAAGATTTAAGCAAAACTTGAAAGAGATCAGAAAGTTAGCCATGTCGATTTCTGGGTGAAGAACGTTCCAGGCAGAGGAAACAGGCGTGGCAAACAACAGGCAGTGCCAAGCTCCAAGGCAGAAACACGGCTGTCCTGTTTCTAGACACAATCAGTGTGATAGTGCGGAGTGAGCAGTGGAGCATTAGGAGGGCATAAGCTATGAGTCGAAGTGAGAGCCTGACCGTGTAGTCGTATGCAAGCTCTTGGAAGGACTTTGGATTTTGCTTTGTATGAAATGAAAAGTCAAGGGAGGAAGAAGCATGATCTGATTTAAGCTCTAGTCCCGGCCACTGTGCTGTACTAGGATGTAGCAGGCAGGCATGAGAGCAGGGAAGCCAGGTAAGCAGCTATGACAACAGCACAGGTTAGAGATGATGAAGGCTCAGACCAGGATGGTGACAGTAGAGGTGGTGAGAAGTGATCATATTCCGGTTATATTTTGAAGATAGATTCAGATAGAAGGTAGATTGGATATGGGTCTGAGACAAAGAGAGGGGACTATATGACAATAACATCCGGTGAGGCCTGAGACTAGAAGGATGGAATTGCTGTCACCAAAGATGGGGGAGATTCTAGCCAAAGCGAATTTAAGGCAACATCAGTGGTCTTGCTTTGGACAGGATGCATTTGGACATATAAGTGGAGATGCTGCGTAGGCAGTTACTATACAAGTCTGGAGTAGGAAGGATGGTGTGGATTGAAGATATAAATGGGAGTCAGCAGCTTATAGTGGTTTTTAAGACCATGAGACAGCAGGAGATCTCCAAAGGAGTGTCTGAGGACAGAACAAAGAAGGCCAAAGACTGAGCCCTGCATACTCTCATATTAGATGATTTGGGAGAGAAAAAAAGAACTCAGATAGCTCAGAGCTGGACTTGTTAACTTCTCGTCTATCAGTAAAGATCTGTTACTGAAAGTGTTTAAGCTCATTTCAGATTGAAACTACCCTTTTAACTATCTTTGTAGCATAATCCTTTTTGGATATACTCAAAGCATAGACTTTCCAAAAAAAAAAAAAAGCGTGACTTTCCATGACAACTCCAGTCACTTGGTAGTGACCACTTGGAATGCTGTGCTACAGAAGTTTTGAAGGCCAGACATGGGTTTCATGGGGGAAAGAGGCCTGCGCTGGCATAGTGAGTCCTTCCAAGGGAGCAAGATGGGCAAAGGGTAGCTTGCAGGCCATGAGTTCCTTACCTCAGGCTGTGCAAATCTCACTGGAAGTTCTTACTCTTGGGGTCAAACTCGCCTTTAAGAATTTGATAAGATTACAAAGACTACTTACCATGAAATCTGCATTCACTTGTGCACCCTCAAATAAGAAACAATTCTGTGTACCCCAAAATGTATGTACATAATTTTAGTCAGACATCTGGGGGTCATCTATGTGCTGTTTTTTTTTTAAGATCCCTTCTCAACTAAATCCAAAACAGACTTATTAGTTGAACAAATTTTCTTTCAAACCTTTGTCAGCTACTGTATTTGTTAATTTTAAGTTTGGTATACTCTGTCTACTATTTAACGTGAGTAGCAAACAGAAATGAGGTACTGTTATTCCACTATTGTCATTGTTATACTCACTTCATAAAGACACTTGCCAAGAGTTAATAAACGTTATTTGCAAATTCATTGCCCTTTTATTGGCCATTGACTTTGCAAACAGAAACTAGCTCTAGCCAATTGGCATGTTTCATAGAGTTTCCTATTTTTGGTGTACTTATAAAATCTTTCGTTGCCAGTAGTGAGCAGGGCTAACTGAATTGGTGCCCCGAAAGACAGATGGAAATTCCAAACGTTACTAAACAGGGCTATATTTCTTTACTAAAATTTTTAATTTATACATGAATGAAACTACTCTTAGATTAGCCATATGCATAGCCTTCTGCCATAGCAAAAAGAAAATAAATAGCCTCTTGTTTAATAATTGTATAATTTTGCTATTAAGAACGAGGAGAGGTTTGAATAGAAAGAAGAGTTTGGAATCTAGGTACTGCCACAAAATCCGTCTCAGCTTTAATTTCACTAAGACAAAGCTCATTGCCATGTGGCTTTCACATGCACTTAGTTCACATTCATTACCTCCATATAGTAAGCCCACATCTCTGAATACTTGGGACACATTTTCTAAACAAATCCCTCCTGGTTATTAAACTGATAAGTGCCATGATCCTTAAACCCAAAAATCCAATAAAGGTCTAATGAGGCTCTTTTTAGAACCTTGGAGGATGATTTGTAGCCAGCTGTTTTGAAAATTCCAAACTAAAACATTTCTGCCACACTTTATAGAAGAGTTCTAAACTCATGGATCTCCTGGGTTGAGGCAATGAAATGTGCAATTGATGGGTGTTGAGCATACACCCCTCCAATGGCGTTGAATACCTTTATACCCATGAGCAGAACAGGCAGGTCAGGTCTGCCAAGCTCCATCCTAGAGCTCTCGGGGTCCATGTGCTTGAGCAGATACAAAGCAACTTCTAGAGAAAATAGGTTTCAAACCTGTAGCTTACTACTGGGTGGAGAATGCTGGGCTTCTACCCAGGTAGGAACACATCAGGCTTTGCAACGTTCATAATCAGAGATTAGCCTGCATGCCCTCTTTTCGTTATAGCACGTAGATCCACCTTCCATCAGCATCTCAGAACATGAACTCTTGAGCCCTTCTCAGAAAGTAAAGTTTTTAAATACTTTGAAGTCCAGTTCACTTGATACCCCAGTTAAAAAATGTGACATTTAAGGAAGTTTGTAGCTGTGGTTCTCAAAGTGCAGTGCCAGACCAGAAACATTGGTATTATTGGGGAACTTGATAGAAGTGCCCATGCAGGACTTACTGAATCAGACGCTGCTGGGACCTAGCAATCTGTGTTTCGCAGGCCCTCTGGGTGAGTCTAATGTTCATGAAGTTTCAGAACCACTGGTCTCAGGCATTGTTTCTCAAATTTTAGTATGCATAAGAATTTCCTTCAGAGCTTGTCTGGGGTGTGGCCAAGCATCTTTATTCATAACACTTATAACTTGTGCCCAAGCTGGTGTGTCTCTTCTACACTGACATATTTGTGAAAAATAGGTTTATGTATCTTTATTTTCTTTTATGAAATAATTTAGTTCTTTGAATCAAACCTCACCAAAACGCTTGTTGGAGAAATTAGAAAAGAATTATGTTTCTAAGTGACACCATTTTTTTCCTCTTATCCTGTAAGTATGGTTAGATACAATACTGAATCATAATTGTCCAATGAATTCAACAGACTTTAGAGAGGCAAAAGAATAAGAGGTTTTTATTGGAGAAAAGTGACATACAATTGATTATATATATATGTATATATACACACATACAGTATATATATACATATATACATGTGTGTATGTGTATGTATATATATACATATGCATACATGTCTCACACACATATAATTGGATGTTCCTTTCTGGCTTCTGCCCAGTGCTTAAACATTTCTTCCTTTGTAAATTTTATGAAGCTGAATAATTTGCATTAAGTTTCCTAAATTTCTTCATTAAAATTTTTTCATGGGCAAATAAGCCCTGTAAGCATACTTTAATTGCCAGTTGATTCATTGGCATAGATGACTGAATTTAGGTCATTTAACATTCTATGGTGGTTTTATAATTAATAAAGTTGGAGTAGTGGGTTATTTAACACCATATCATGTATGGCCAAGGAAGAACTGGCTGTTTTCATAAAGCCTGAAAGAAACACAATTTATATTACAGTCCTTTTTGTTTCCAAAGCAGGCAAATAACTTAGTTTTAAAGCACCACTGAGAACACTGTGCTATTTCAAAGTGATTTACTTTCCAGTTTGTCCCTGACTTCCAAACTTGTTTTCTTTTAATTTAAAAATGTGGATTTTAAGTAGGGAAAATGTTTCTGATAGACATTTGTTTCATTCAGAGGTTAAAATAAACTACTCCTGATTTCACTGCACTGGAAATGTATAAGGTGATTTCTTGTGTCTGAATATTTTTGGGAGGCAGATTTTGTTTTGATTTCGGTTGTGATGTCATAAGATCCTATTCCAAGCCTATAATTTTTACTCTGGAACTGAAATTATGGCTTTGCCAGTCTGGTCAGGCTACTATAACAAAGTACCACAGACTGGGAGACTCATAAACAATAGAAATTTATTTCTCACAGTTCTGGAGGCTGGGAAGTCCAAGATCAAGGCACTGGCAGATTCAGTGACTGTTAGGGGTCTTCTTCCTGGTTCATAGATGACTGTCTTTTTTTTTTTTTTTTTTTTTTTTGATGATGACTGTCTTTTTGATGTGTTCTCACATGGCAGAGGGACTAGAGAGCTCTCTGAGATCTTTTATAAGGGCATTAATCCCATCCACTAGCACTCCCCCATCATGACCAATCACCTACCAAAGCCCCCGCCTCCAAACACAGTCATGTTGGGAATTAGATTTCAAGGTCTGAATTTTAGAGAGACACAAACATTCAGTCCATAATTGTAAAGTCTTTAACAAATTGAAATGTTTTCAGAGTAAATTTATTCAAAAATTAACCATTTTTCTATCCATCTACTCCATAAAATCAAATGTATTCAAAACTGACTTTTAAAAAATGGACCTTCTTCCACTGCATTGAGAAGCCCGTGCACCACAACAAAGAGTAGCCCCTGCCCGATGCAACTAGAGAAAGCCCGCGCGCAGCAACGGAGACCCAACGCAGCCAAAAATAAAAATAAAATTTAAAAAAGAGTTTGCATGCCACAACTGAGACCGAGTGCAACCCAATAAATAAATAAATAAATAAATATTTTTTAAAAAGTAACATTTAATGACTCAAGTTAAACATCTTTATGATATGATTCTTATTGCTAAAAAAATCTTTCTACCTTGGTGTAATATTTAAATTTTCAAAGAGGATTCAGATAGACACCATGGGAAAGAATAAAATAAACTCTGCATTTCTTTGTTTCTGAAATTTTTGGATGAGCGCTATTTGTCCTTATCTTTTTTTTTTTAAGTCTTTTTCTGTCCCCTCACTTTTAGTCTGTATGTGTCCGTAGGTCTGAAGTGGATCTCTTGTAGACAGCATATATATGGGTCTTGTTTTTGTATCCATTCAGCGAGCCTCTGTCTTTTGGTTGGAGCATTTAATCCATTCACATTTAAGGTAATTATTGATATGTATGTTCCTATGACCATTTTCTTAATTGTTTTGGGTTTCTGGGACCCCTATAATGTGAATGTTGTTGTGTTTAATGTTGTCCCAGAGGTCTCTTAGGCTGTCTTCGTTTCTTTTCATTCTTTTTTCTTGATTCTGTTCCGCGGCAGTGAATTCCATCATTCTGTCTTCCAGGTCTTCCACCATTCTGTCTTCCAGGCAGTGAATTCCACCATTCTGTCTTATCCGTTCTTCTGCCTCAGTTATTCTGCTATTGATTCCTTCTAGTGTATTTTTCATTTCAGTTATTGTATTGTTCATCTCTGTTTGTTTGTTCTTTAATTCTTCTAGGTCTTTGTTCTTTAATTCTTCTAGGTCTTTGTTAAACGTTTCTTGCATCTTCTCGATCTTTGTCTCCGTTCTTTTTCCGGGGTCCTGGATCATCTTCACTATCATTATTCTGAATTCTTTTTCTAGAAGGTTGCCTAGCTCCACTTCATTTAGTTGTTTTTCTGGGGTTTTATCTTGTTCCTTCATCTGGTACATATCCCTCTGCCTTTTCATCGTGTCTATCTTTCTGTGAATGTGGTTTTTGTTCCACAGGCTGTGGGATTGTAGTTCTTCTTGCTTCTGCTGTCTGTCCTCTCTATTTGTCCTTATCTTTAAATTATATGAAATTTTCATTCATTTGAAGTTTTAGGGGATACTGTATTTTGATATAGAGAATTTTCTTCTGATCCAAGAGGAATATCTTTTCACTGACATTTTTATTGAATAAATAATTTAAAAATATGATTCTACTTTTTTGTTGTAGAAAGTGAGGTTTACTAAATGCTTTGAATTCCTTTCTGGTGACTGATGGGTTTTTGGAGTTGTTTAAGATAATACTTACCTGTATTAGTAAGAAAAATAAAGTTATGACATTGTACACAATGTCAGTCATAGTGTTGGCTATGTAATTCAAGGAAAAAAAAAGGTGACCACTTAACTTTCATGGTAAGGCATGAATTGTTATTATTTTGCCAACAGTTTGTTTTAAAGCCTCACATACACTAATTTAATAAGTGTT
This sequence comes from Lagenorhynchus albirostris, assembly GCF_949774975.1. Taxonomy (NCBI): domain Eukaryota; kingdom Metazoa; phylum Chordata; class Mammalia; order Artiodactyla; family Delphinidae; genus Lagenorhynchus; species Lagenorhynchus albirostris. The sequence goes on along the minus strand of NC_083108.1, from coordinate 21,105,962 downwards.
TATTTAATTCTTACTGTGAACCAGATGTTATTCAGAGCATAGGAATGAAGCATAAGACTTAGGCTCTAACCTAAAAGATCTTTACATTTAGAGAGTTGATCATATGTCAAGATTATGTAATAATTCAAAGTAGTGTATTTTATGAATGGCAAATGAGCCATAAAAGCAGTAAGTTATATAAGAATTCAGAAAATGGAAAGATCAACTAAAATAGTTCATCAGCACTTTGGGAGAAAGTGGGACTTGAGTTAGAATTTTAAGAAAATCTTAGAAGATAGGAGAAATGTAACGAGTGTATTAAGAGGGAAATAGCTTGAGTAAAGATGGAAGTCAACTTTATTCATTTAGCTGAAAGTGACAAGATTACCTTGGCTGGATCAAGGGACACGTGAAGGAATCTGCAGGAAAACATATATTGGCTGTGTAGAGTTAGGCCACATTGAGGGGTTGAATGGCAGAATGAGTTGGAAACCCCCTTAACCATATTACAGTTCCTGTAGAAAAAAGAAAACAAAAACAAACAAACAAAACCCCCTTTTATTTAGTAGGAGAAAAAAGTGCAAGTAAATCCAAATATCCCTTAATAAGTAAAATGACCTTTTTGTTCATTTGTTTTTTTTAATTTTTATTGAAATATAGTTGATTTACAATGTTGTGTTAGTTTCAGGTATACAGCAAAGTTATTCAGTTATGCATATATATATTCTTTTTTACATTCTCTTCCATTATAGATTATTACAAGATATTGAGTATATTTCCCTGTGCTCTATAGTAGGTCCTTGTTGGTTATCTATTTTATATATAGTGGTATATATATATGTTAATCCCAATCTCCTAATTTATCCCTCTCCCCTTTGGTAACCATAAATTTGTTTTCTATGTCTGTGAGTCTGTTTCTCTTTTGCAAATAAGTTCACTTGTAACCTTTGTTTCTAATTGATGCAAAGTTTCTATCTAATTTGATGATGAAGTGCGTGTGTATGTATCCTTGTATGCTGAGGCCATGTGTGTTTGCATGTGAATGTTGGAGTTGTCATTTATCACAATAAAAGGTTGCAGCTACCCAAGCAATTAGGCATGAGGAGAGCAAAGACCGGGTACGGTGAGCTTTGTCTCACTTTGCTCCTGAGAGATCTTCATCTCCTGTACTAATCACGTTAAGTCATCGTGAGTGACAATTACAGACCTCTCATTAGAGGAAATGACTGCACAACTAGGTAGACTGATGAGCTGATTGGTGTTTCCTCAGAAACTGAGCTCCCCCCGACAAGCCCGCTTCTGACAACATTGTGGAATATTATCAAATATGTATTTAAGGCAGTTCAGGTACAGAGTCTTCACTTGGCAAAACACATTATGATTGCTGAGAAATGTATGCTGGGAGCTAAATCTAACATATCTCTGTGAATTGTAATAATACCCATCATTCTGAAAACAGTCTGCTTTTCTGGAGTGCTTTCTACCTTCCTTTTGTGCCACAGTGTCTGTGATGTTGGGGGTCAAGTTTTAGATTTTGTGTTTACGTGGAAAATAAGATAGGTAGACAGAGTGTTTCGCTGAGGACTGTCTGCTTAATTTAAAGCAGAATGTCAGACTCTAACTTCATCCAAAACCTTACGCTTCCAATTGCAGGTACTTTTAACCAAAATGTAGTTCACCTCTTCCCACCACCAATGGATCGACCCTAGCTCTGCAAAAGGGGTTCTCAAACTTCTGAGAGTGTCATCAGAATCACCTGCAGGATATGTTAAAGCACAAAGCACTGGGTCCTACACCCAGAGTTGCTCATTCAGATGGTCTGGAGTCAGCCAACTTGATTTACAGTTCTAAAAAGTCCCCAGTTAATGCTAAGTTGATACTGGTGCTACTAATCTGGAGATCAAGAGCCACTTCTTTAGAAGAAAGACTTTAAAAGAAATCCTGCCTGAAAAGGTGACTTATTGTTGGTTACGGTACGTTGACCAGATATTCGACTACTGGATGTTCCCCTGAAAGTTTTTCTAAATCCCAATCCCACATGATTCGGAAAACCGGTTGGGCACAGTTTGCTCGTGTACCTAAATAAATGTTTCGTTTGCTTTGCTCTGGCTTTCTAGCCGTGGCCTCATGGTCTGTCTCCATGAGAGCCATGCAATGCTCTAAGTTGAGAAATGCTACCATTTGCATTTTCTAAGACTGAATTTCTGATTTGCTAATATTCAGGCACTGATGCAATCCCATTGTAGCTAAATTCTCAGTGGCACCAATATTTGTAGAACCATTCTTAATGTAACTGATCGAACTAATCAGCTCGGTCTTTCTGATGGATGGTCCAGCTGTCAAAATGCAGATATATTCATTGCCCTAGGGAAACCGTCTTAGATATGAACTATGCTGATTTGACATGATCAGATTGATTCCTGGGATCTTTCTTATCCAAACTGACCATGCATGACCTCAAAAAAAAATAACAAATACTGAGATACTGTCAGTAGAACAATTGAGAGCTAGGAAGTAAGATACCATCCTCATTCAATCCATGCACATCATTCATCTATGTATTCAAAAGTGTTTATTCAACTCGTACTATATGCTAAACACACTTCCAGGTGCTTGAGGCAGAGTAATGAACTGGAAAAAGTCTGCCCACATGGAACTCATATTCTCATGGGGGAAGACATGATAACAAGGAAATTGATTTTTTAAAACACAGTTAACTTCAGATAGTTGAGGTGCTTTGAATAAACTGAAGTAGGGTGCCACGAGACCGTGACTGGGGATGTGGAGCTATTTTAGGTAGAAAGGTCTGTTCAGGTCTTTTTGAGGAGGAGGCAACTGGGCTGAAGCCTGAATGATATGAAGTGTTCATTCATCTGTAACTTTCTGTGGGAAAGGTCATGGTGAGGTTTGGAGCGAAAGTAGAACAGAGCTTTCAGGAAGAGGAAATGGGAAATTGCAAATATATGAAAAACCTGAGGCCTTGTTGGCCACAGAAGGAAGTTTGATTTCCTTCTAAGAACACTGGAGAATCATGGAAAGGTGATGAGATCTGCTTTACGTTATATATATATATATATATATATATATATATATATATATATATATATATATATGTCACTCTGATGCATGGAGAATGCATTGTAGGGGAGTAAGACTGAGTCCAGCTGAGACCTGATTTCATCAGGCCTTTGTTTCAGACATCAACCTTGAACTTGCATTTGCAGCTTCTTTACCTGGAAGGTCGCTGTTATTTCCACCTGCATATCCTAGATTGACTATATCAAGAAGTTGGCTCTGACCCTAGATAAAACACTGTATAAAGGAATTGCCATCTGCTGAGAAATGAGAGTGAGCTGGGTGTTATCAGTGTATATAGTGAGAAGTGGTTACACTCAGTACCTATTTGTGGAGGTGGATCTGAACAGCTTGCTGAAACATGGATTGAAGGAGTGTATCTGGACAGTGTATCTCTGTCCAGATACACTTTGGCTGGAGAGTCATCCTCTACCTTTTGGGACTGTTGGCTACCAAGTGCTTATGTTTGTCCCTCCATGAATTACTCATTTCCTTCTGAGACTACGTTTTTGCTTTCCCTCACCCTCCAGCCACCTTTCATTCCCTTCTTTCCTTTGAGCAGTGGTTATCAAAGTATGGTCTTAGAAAAAGTAACATCAACATCACCTGGGAACATGTTAGAAGGATAACTTCTCAGATATCACTCCAGACCTACTTAATTAGAAATTCTGGAGATGGAGTCCAGGATTCTGTGCTTTTCCAAGCCTTGCAGGGGAGTCTGATGCACGCTTAAGTTGAGAACCACTGAACTAAAGCTGTCCCTGGTCACTCACTTGAACGAGAATCTCCTTTCATGTTGCACTGCTAAGAAATGAAACCAAAGACAGAGAATGAAGGAAAAACAAGAACTGATGGTGATTCCTAGGTTTTTGCCTTTAGTATCTAGTTGACTTATTGTTTGTTTAGCTAAGGTGGGAAAGACTTGGGGAGGAGCAAGATTGGAGAAAGCAAGCATTCTATTTTGAACTTGGTTAAGATTGAGGTGCTTATTAGATACCCCAGTGGAGATGTCAGGTAGGTACTCAATACACAAGTCTGGAGCTCATGTGTAAAGTCAAGACTTGAGTTATAAATTTCAGAGCCTTCGCTATGTGGATAATAAGATCTTTGAAGAGATCCCAGAGAGATCAGAGAAGAGGGTAGCAAGAACCTCTAATTTTTGCATGTATTTGGAGCTATACAAAGTATGACTCTGCGACTTCTTTCTCTAAGTTTATATAAAATATTCATATTGAGTCAAAAACACCCATATATAGAATAGAACAAATAATAGCTGAATGAATAAAGAATATGATTTGCCCTGTGTCTGCACAAAGGACTCAGCAGATTTTGCCAACTGCTAATTAAAAAATTCAAGGTTGTGTTTGGCTTTAAAGATGTATGAGGAAGTTTTTTTCACCTTTCTTAGCTGCTAAGTAGAGAGGGCTTCTTATGGAACATGACATATATATATATATATATATATATATACACACACACACACACACACACACATTTAGATGCCAGAAAAGCAGAACTTGGTGAAATGTCAACAAGGCAGGTTTGATTCCTACATCCAAAAGTGAAGCAGAAGGGTATCCTAGAAATGACAGTTTTTGCACAAACATTTATAAAGATGAAACTCTTTTTATTGGAGTATAATTGCTTTACAATGAAGTGTTAGTTTCTGCTGTATAACAAAGTGAATAAGCTATACATATACATATATCCCCATATCTCCTCCCTCTTGCGTCTCCCTCCCACCCTCCCTATCCCACCCCTCTAGGTGGTCACAGAGCACCGCCCCGAGCTGATCTCCCTGTGCTATGCGGCTGCTTCCCACTAGCTATCTATTTTACATTTGGTAGTGTATATCTGTACATGCCACTCTCTCACTTCATCCCAGCTTCCCCTTCCCCTTCCCCGTGTCCTTAAGTCCATTATCTACATCTGCATCTTTATTCCTGTCCTGCCCCTAGGTTCTTCAGAACCATTTTTCTTTTTTTTTTAGATTCAATATATATGTGTTAGCATACAGTATTTGTTTTTCTCTTTCTGACTTACTCCACTCTGTATGACAGACTCTAGGTCCATCCACCTCACTATGAAGAACTCAATTTCATTCCTTTTTATGGCCGAGTAATATTCCATTGTATATATGTGCCACATCTTCTTAATGATATTAAAGAATGTGCTTCACTGTAAAGAAATTTTTATAATTTTTTTACACAAATTATTAAAAGTTCAATTTTGGTGCATATAATAATTCTGTGAATGCCTTAAACATCATTGCTTTCTTTCTACTATTTTGAATTTTTCTTTTAGTCATAAATTCAGTAAGAGAAAGCCAGTATCACATGATTTTTTAAAAAAACATGCATTTTATATATATATATATATATTACCCAGTGCCTATTAAAACACCACCTATATTGTATACATGCTAACCTCAGCTGTGTCAATTGCTTATGATGCAAAACTTAACCCAGTTTCCAGAAGCAGGTTGCTGGAACAGACCTTAAGTATTTTTCTACTATTTAGAGACTAACACAGGTGAGGCAGAAGAGGAAACATATAGGAACCATTTGGGGCTGACTTATTTTCCTAAAGTGATTTTTCTGTAGGCAGCTTATATCCTTTTTAGAACACCATTAGCATGGTACAACATGGTGGGGCTTGCAAGCATGGCTTCTGAAGTCACATGTAATGACTTTGGTCCCACCACCTATCAACTTTGTGATTGTTCTTGTCTATAGCATTGCAGGGATTTTGTGAGTGTTAAACAGTATAACAGAGGTAAAGCACTTAGAACATTGCTTGGAATATAGGACATCCTCAGTAACAGTCTTAACTCCATACCCACTGCCCCCAATCTCTGAGCTATTATAGGAATACCCAGCTAGGCAAATATATCATTAGATGAACATCTGTCTATCCACAAGAAGGAAAAACTTCTGTTAAGACTTGGTGTGCTGTTAAGTGGAATAATATAGTATTTGTTTTAAGTAAAGGGAATCTTGTCATATGTGTCTTTTTTGTAACAAGAATCCAGGCTATCTATACCATTTTTCTTCACTCTTTCATGCTTAAAATAATCTTATTTCTGTTTCTACTGAAATGGTAGCAATAAGTGAGTCAAGAAGCTACATTCTTCCTAACCAGGTGATGAATAGAACTGGAAATCATCATTTACCCAAGATTCATTATATGATTCTGTTTTATAATAATTCATGTTAAGGCATAAAATGGCCAAGTAGCTTTATAGAGAGACTATGTGGTATACTGGGATGAACTGTGAATTTGTAATTAGGAAATGTGTATTCTGGGTTTCATCTACTATACATTCATCCACCTATTTATTCAGCAAATATTTATTGAGTGCCCTAAGATATACAAGTCAGTATTATAGATGATGCAGTAGTAAACACAACACAAATATCTATCTGATGGAGCTAGTGTTCTAATTATCAGTATAGAGAAAATTAACAAATTAACAAATACAGTATCTTATGTAGTGATTTAATGCTAAAAAATTCAAATTGGCTAAGATTTATGGGGAGTTTTTTTTTTAATAAATAAATAATAAATGATTATTTGACCTTACCCATGCTGTTCAATCTTCCATCGTTTTAGTTTCTCCAGTTATGTGTTTTGGTGGAAGAAGTAGATATAAAATCTAGGAGTCTTAGGACCTTTCGGGTGTCAGTTGGGACTAACACAGGGCACCGTGTAATCACTCAGTATAGGAGTCATTCTCCATTTAAGAGAAGTCATCTTCATCTTCCTTTGGTTAACGTATGATCCCCTCATATTTTTTCTGCACACTAATAGTAATTTGCCTCCTAACTCTAACATTTTTATGTTGTATATTCCAAAGCAGTTTGCAATCATTTCCTCACAATAACTCACCATTTTATTCATTGATTCCTTCATTTATCTAATATGTATTGAGGTTATACCATCCTCCATGAAGCATGCTGGAAGATTTAAATTGGTATTATTATCCCTGTATCAAAAAAAAGGATAAGTGGAACAAATAAGTATGAACTAGTTCAAGGACAAAGATCAGATCCATGTAGAGTTCATTCTTCTCTGAAGACATGCTATGTTGCTTCTTTTATTCATGTCCAGTCCTTGTGAACTGAGAGAAAGGCAGGGCTCTTTCCTAATGTTTGTCTCCCAGTGATGTGTATAGGAGAAGATCTGATTTGGGCCATCAAAATCTCTGAACAAGAGGTTCTGAACGAATGGTTCAGTATTTGTGCTTTATGAGTAGTGTATTCCATGAAGTAGCTACAGAAAATATTCTTTGGTCAAAGAAAGAGAAGAATTTGCCATTAAAGAAAGCCAGTTTTCTGCCTAACACAATGAAAAGACCTCTCCAAGAGGTATTCATCTGTGCTAACATCCGTCCTCTTTCTTGACAAGATGTCAGTGAAAAATGAACTCACTGAGAAGCATCCCAGTTCCCTTGGGGAAGGAAAGACAGGACACAGAATAAGCTTAAAAGCAGGCCCTAGGAGAAGTCTGAGAGCAATTTCCAACAATATTACCCCTGTGTTACCAGGAAAAGGCAACTCATCGCAAAGAAGACTGAGCTACCCAATCAGCTTACATTTCTTCATTGAACCGTCCCCTGTGATCTGTAGGTACTCTGTAAGACAGTTGTATATTGACATTTGTTTTTAAGTGTGAAAGACAGTAAAAGGTAATGCAATCACTATAAATGATCTCCTTGACCAAATAGAAAAAAGCCATCATATGCAATGCAACAATGGGCCAAATGCAGCACTGTGATAATGTTGTGATTCCAACAGCAGTCCACCCCCAATACCCAAGGAAAAAAGATCCTGCAAAACTCTGGAGTAAACGGTCAGAGGCTGCAAGCCTGGCTCCAGCATTAGGTAAGACACAACTTCCTGAAAGCACAGCGAGGTCTCAGTTAACATGTTCAAGTTCCGTGTAAAAATGCTGGCCTTCCACTATAGGGCATAGTGCATAGCCACCACAATAAACCCTTATATATAAATTAATGACATTCATTTCAGTTGTCCTTTCCAGAGATTTGATTGATTTCCAGCATGTAATAAATGCCTTACTTCTCTAACAGGAAGCATGCACTGAAGAAAAGTACCACTAGATTTCTTCATGGACTATAGTGCTATGGAAGGGAAAGAGTTTAACGATGAGGTTCTGAGCTGCAAAGAGTTAAGCTTTAACTGTTCCCTGCTCCCCAACACACATACACTGGTAGATGTTTTTCAATCTCACATGCAAAGTTTGAGAGCTTTTAGAAGGTAGTGTACCTGGTCTGAGCCTATTCTTCTAGTGTGGAGAGCTAGAAGTAGGAAAATGCTGATAGTTGAGCCTCAACTAGAATAAGCAGTGGTGGAGGGAGGCCTCCAATGAGAGATTAATAATTGTTGAGATTGAAAATATATGTGATGGGTACTCAGCAGAGATCTATGCAAAAAGTGGATGGCTGAGATTGGAGATGGACACATAGATCTGTCAGAGGGTGTAAATGTAGGGAATGTCGTCATGGCTTCGGACCTACCTGCAGTCAGAAGTCAGCCTGTTGTACGTCTTTAGCACACAAGTATCATGTTTAGAGTCCTGGCATTATAGGTAACAGGTGTGCATTTTTATATGAAATATTTTCTACTGAGATGATCTTTCATTCTCCTCATCTATCCCGTGTATGAAATCCCCTCCTATAACGTGCATATAAAAATAGGTTTTATGTTCTCAATTTAGACTTGGTTTGAAAATCTTGCTACCGAGCCATTCTCTCCCTGAATAGAACTCTGGGTTTTATACTTTGAACTTATATACCCAGAAATATGGTCAAAACGCTTAACATTCTGGAGCAGAAGCAAGAAGAACAGAAGCAAGAAGAACTACAGAAGCAAGAAGAACTACAATCCCACAGCCTGTGGAACAAAAACCACATTCACAGAAAGACAGACAAGATGAAAAGGCAGAGGGATGTGTACCAGATGAAGGAATAAGATAAAACCCCAGAAAAACAACTGAATGAAGTGGAGATAGGCAACCTTCCAGAAAAAGAATTCAGAATAATGATAGTAAAGAATTCAGAATAATGATAGAAAGATTTCGATATATTTATAAACAGTACAGTTTAGCCATAATGGTGCATTAATACTAGTTCTTCAGTTGCAATTTATAAATCCGTCAAACTCTGCTTCAAACTATTAATGAAATGACATTCCTATGAATATACAAAGAGCCTGTCATCGTTCATCTCTGTGACCCTTCCCTCTCCCCTCAATACACATGCACCTAATTGAGGAAATTCTTCAGGCAAAACTAAAAATACAGGGTTAAAGGTAAGTTACAAGAAATAGGAACAATAGCCCAATGATGAACCTAATGATAATCTATCTATAACTTTAGAGTAATAACAAGAGAGAAGGAGAGGAAGAGGAGGAATAAGAATGCATAAATGTGAAGGCTGTTTCAGCTTGATTTGAACTTTTTAAATTGGTAGAGTAAAAATTTGACCAGCAAAAGAGACAGCAGTGCTTCTTGTCCTGTCTTCCTGCAATATTAGGTGGGCAGGAGTGTAATGAATATAAAATTGTCAATGAAAATAATCAATAAACAATCTATAATAGGAAGAGAAAAGAGTTTTATATGAGCCAAACTGAGGACTAAAGCCTGGAAGATAGCCACGTCTCAGATAACTCTGAGGAACTGCTCCAGAGAAGCATGGTTTTCAGCACAGTTTTATATCTTGTCAGAACCAAGAACATCAAACAAGCCAGGGATACATTCCTTCAAGGTTTCAAAAAAAACAGATCAGCATGTACACGGGGAGTCAATATAACCTTGGCATCAGGGAAGGGAATCATCATCAAAGTAGTACCAGCATTGGTGTCCAAGGAAGGGAGGTATTTAATCTTTATTTTTGACTTGGACATTCTTTACTTCTGGTTACTGTTCCATTTTCTTTTCTAGTTAAAGCAGATGTTCATTGTTTATTTGGTAGGCCACAAACAGGCTGTTTTATTTAACATAAGATTCAAGTTAACTTATGTGTAAGCCAGAATGACTCCCCCACTCAATATGTGATAATTTCCTTCATGAAAAGAATGGTGAAATTGAGCTAGGAAGAGTGTTATCCCATGTATAGCTTGTGGAAAAGGCACATGGTATGTGTATGTTTGGGATATTTAAGCAATCAGTCAAAACATATTTCTTGAGGTTTTGCCTTTCTAGATGTGTAGAATTGTATACAAAGTCTTATTTCTTTTCAATTGGTTTACAAGTTATTTGAGCCAAACAAACCAAATACACATGAAACCATTTAGAGATCAATTCACTAGCAGGTATGATAAAATTATCCATTTGTGGTCCCAACTATAAATGACTCAGTAGTTTACAAGAAGAAGATCAGTGAGGACAAGTTGTTCAGGGATATCTTTACCCAGAAGACTAGATGCAAACAGTGCTCTGAACATGGCTTGTGTTGGAATAGGCATAGGGAAGGCCATTGAGCTTCCTATCCTCAAGATATGGAACTGATTTCTTTGGTGCATCTGGGAGGTGTGAGGGATTGACATTGGACTTGCCGTGGTCATGTTCAGCTAGTATCCAACAAACTTACTGTGCATAGGCTTCTATTAAGAGGTAGAGTTTGGAATAAGACTCAGATCCAGGTTCCCCTACTCACTAGTGGTGACTTTGAATACCTGTCTCCATTTTCTCATGGGAATATAATGACAGACAGCACTTTACTGAATAGGTAAAGTGGGGCTCTGGTTTATAGAAAAATCTTGAAATATGCTGTTGTTAATAATTTCCCTGGTTAAACTATTGGATCAAGGTATATTACTTTAAGTACAAACCAGTTCCCACTGCTTTGCTTTGCTAGCGTGAGGCGATCTGTAACAGCAGAAATATCCCACGTGAGTGATGTAAACATTAATTTTGTGACTTTGAGTGGGTCACTTGCCACTTTTTCTCATCTATAGAACGTGAGTAGGATGCAGTGATCTCCAAGATTCCTCCAGATTTGATATTTTAAATCTAGCTGTATGAATTGACACTAATTAGTTGCTGCTGATTACCCTGACCCATAAATTAGCTGGACACGGTAAATAAAACAGAAGTCAGCTTTTATACTGTATTTGGCAGGAGAAACAGGGAAATGTTTTCTTTTCATTTCAAAATCAACTTACATCAATAGGTAGATATTTTGGGAGGAGGGACACATATCTTGGTAGTTTAAAATAATTCATTTTGGAATTATAGAAACATTTTTGATATTTTTCAACAAAAAACTTCAAAATGTTTAATTTATAAATATTTTCTTTAATGGCTTTGGAATCTTGTGTAATAGCTGGAATAGCTTTCTCCATATCAAGATTATACAAGAATTCTTGGTTTATTCTAGTAGTTTTTTTTTTTTTAATTGGAGTATAGTTGATTAACACTGTGTTACTTTCAGGTATACAGCAAAGTGTTTCAGTTATACATATATCTATTCTTTTTCAAATTCTCTTCCCATTCCGGTCATTACAGAGTACTGAGCAGAGTTCCCTATGCTATACAGTAGGTTGCTGTTGGTTATCTATTTTAAATATAGCAGTGTGTACATGCCAATCCCAAACTCCCAATCTGTCCCTCACCTCCACCCATCCCCCCCTGGTAACCATAAGTTGGTTCTCTAAGTCTTTGAGTCTGTTTCAGTTTGGTAAATAAGTTCACTTGTTTCATTTTTTTGAATTCCCCATATAAGTGATATCATATGATATCTCTTTTTTCTCTGACTTACTGCACTTAGTATGATAATCTCCAGGTCCATCCATATTGCTGCAAATGGCATTATTTCATTCTTTTTAATGGCTGAGTAATATTCCATTGTATATACATAGCACATCTTCTTTATCCATTCATCTGTTGATGGAAATTTAGGTTGCTTCCATGTCTTGGCTCTTGTAAATAGTGCTGCAATGAACATCAGGGTGCATGTATCTTTTCAAATTATGGTTTTCTCCACATGTTTGCCCAGGAGTGGGATTGCAGAATCATATGTTAGCTCTGTTTTTAGTTTTATAAGGAACCTCCATACTGTTCTCCTTAGTGGTTTTACCAATTTACATTCCCACCAGCAGTATAGGAGGGTTCCCTTTTCTCCACACCCTCTTTAAGCATTTATTTTTTGTAGATTTTTTGATGATGGCCATTCAGACTAGTGTGAGGTGATATCTCATTGTAGTTTTGATTTGCATTTCTCTAATAATTAGCAATGTTGAGAATCTTTTCATGTGCCTCTGTTTCTTTGGAGAAATGTCTGTTTAGGTCTTCTGCCCATTTTTGGACTGGGATGTTTGTTTTATTGATATCAAGTCACATGAAATGTTTGTAAATTTTGGAGATTGATGCCTTGTCAGTCGTATCGTTTGCAAATATTTTCTCCCATTCTGTGGGTTGTCTTTTCATTTTGTCTATGGTTTCCTTTGCTTTGCAAAAGCTTTTGAGTTTAATTAGGTCCCATTTGTTTATTTTTGTTTTTATTTCTATTATTCTAGGAGATGGCTCAAAAAAGGTGTTGCTGCGATTTATGTCAAAGAGCATTCTGCCTGTGTTTTCCTCTAAGAGTTTTATAGTATCTGGTCTTACATTTAGGTCTTTAATCCATTTGAGTTTACTTTGTGTACGGTGTTAAAGAATGTTCTAATTGCATTTTTTAATATGTAGCTGTCGAGTTTCCCCACACCTTTTATTGAAGAGACTGTCTTTCCTCCATTGCATAGTCTTGCCTCCTTTGTCATAGATTAATGGAGCCTAGGTGCGTGGGTTTATTTCTGGGCTTTCTATCCTGTTCCACTGATGTATATTTCTGTTTTTGTTCCAGCACCATACTGTTTTGATGACTGTAGCTTTGTAGTATAGTTGGAAGTTAGGGAGCCTGATTCCTCTAGCTCCGTTTTTCTTTCTCAAGATTCCTTTGGCTATTTGGGGTCTTTTATTTCGCCATACAAATTTTAAGATTTTTTTGTTCTAGTTCTGTGAAAAATGCCATTGGTAGTTTGATAGGGATTGCATTGAATCTGTAGATTGCCTTGGGTAGTATAGTCATTTTGGCAATATTGACTCTTCCAATCCAAGAACATGGTATATATTTTTATCTGTGTCATCTTCGATTTCTTTCATCTTATAGTTTTCGTAGTATAGGTCTTTTGTCTCCTTAGGTAGGTTTATTCCTGGTATTTTATTCTTTCTGATGTGATAGAAAATGGGATGTTTTAAAATTTCTCTTTCTGTTTTTTGTTGTTAGTGTATAGAAGTGCAACAGATTTCTTTGTATTAATTTTTTACCCTGCAACTTTACCAAATTCATTGATGAGCTCTAGTAGTTTTCTGGTAGCATCTTTAGGATTTTCTGTGTATAGTATCATGTCATCTGCAAACAGTGACAGTTTTACTTCTTCTTTTCCAATTTGGAAAAACAGTAGAAAAGATCAATGAAACTAAAAGCTTATTCTAGAAGTTGTTTTATATATTTACTTACAATTGTATTTATCTCTTTTATCTATTGGAAATTATCCTGTTTCATTGGTTTTGGTCAGGCTCTAACTTTGTCAGTATTTTTCCAGGTGGCTACCCAGTTGTCCCAACAACTTTTATGTAATTATCCACCCTCCCCTCTGGTTTGAGATTAGGCATATTTCCCATATATATTAAATGAGTTTTTGGACTTTTGAGTCTGCTCCATTTTCTTTCTGTAAATTCACACTCAAATACTTTTTGTGGCAGTTTACAGTGCAGTCTCAGGCATATTCCTTAGCTTGCTTTTTATTAAATTTTCTTATTTTTAAAAAGGAAATAATGATATTCTGTACCTCAAAGATACTGCAAACATGGGATTAAATAATGCTTCAATGAATTTAGCATAATATTTGGCCCATCCTAAACTCTCAAAAAATGTTAGCAATTATCAGTAGAATCACAGCATTATTGTATTTTCTTCCTGCTGTTAAATTTCATTTATATTTTGTGATCGGTCCCAGTGTCTTTGTGTGTGTGTGTGTGTGTGTGTGTGTGTGTGTGTGTGTGTGTGTGTGTATTCTGTTAGGTTTCAGACAAAGTAGCTTAAACTCATACAGTTTTTGAGAAAGTTTTCTCAGTCCCTCGTGATTCTGAGGATTAGTACTGCCCAGCAAGAATCTTTGTTCTAGACAGCATGCTCCCCACTGGGCTGCTGTTGCCATCTGCCCTAGGTCATGCCTGCCCCAGTTAATTATGTGTTGCTCTTCCCTCTTTAAAATGAGCATGAGTCTGTATCTCCTGTTTCAAACAAAGACTGATTCCCCGCCGGTCCCGTTTTCGCAAACTCTGCCAACAGTGTATAGAATTGGCTAGTTTTGTCTCTCTTTCTACAGGGAAAACCTTACTCATCATAAGGATGGGAATAGTGCCCCTAGCTAAGTCGTTGAAATTAAATCCAGTAACTGTAAACCTGGTGTAGAGCATGAAAACAATGTTGGAAAGATCAGGGCACAAAAATTCACAGGCAGCATCTTTTGTACCTGCTCCCAAAACAGAATCTCAAGATTTTTTTTTTTTTAAATAAAGCATCATCAGCAACAGAATATGCCCCCAAGCAGCAAAGCTCATAAAAAGTAGCTTTTATAACTTGATTATTTATTAGACTGTTTTTCCAATTTCTTTTTTTTTAGGTCAGAAAATCTAGCATAGAATTTTATAGCAGAGTAGCCAAAGGGATATAGATTTCTTAGGTACTAGCCAGTGAACTGAGCTTCTGATTTCAGTGTTCACATTTAGGAGGTTTAGCAAAGAAAGCACATGGACTGTTCAACTTTATTTAGTTTGGGAGGTAAACAAGAAAAACATCCAAGCCCAGGAAGAAAGTCTTATTAAATACCACAACACCCCAGGCCATGAGAGAACTCTATTGCTCTTGGGCAAAATAGAATTGAAAACAAATAGAACTAGAGATTACAGTACTAAGATAGTTGTTAGGGGTTTATTTATTTAGTTTTTTTTTTTTTTGAGTTGTCAAATAAATTTTGAGAGCCCAGAAATAATTCTTTTTCACCATCTTGAAGTATAGAAGATCAGCTGCTAAGTCAGAGATTTATTTCTGAATTTCTACTTATACCCTTTGAAAGCATCTCTAACATCTTGTGCCCAAGGACAAAGCTTTAAGGAATATTTTCCATGGAAGTCGAGTCATCAGACAGTCAAAATTTGGAATCATTCCCAGTTCTTCGGAAGTAAAGTTAATTAATCTGGACGCACATCATTTGTGTCTAAGAAATTCAAGAGAAGTGTAATTAGTTCAGCAATTAGTTTTTTGTTTTTTTTTTGCGGTACGCGGGCCTCTCACAGTTGTGGCCTCTCCTGTTGCGGCCTCTCCTGTTGCGGAGCACAGGCTCCGGACGCGCAGGCTCAGTGCCATGGCTCACGGGCCTAGCCACTCCACGGCATGTGGGATCTTCCCAGACCGGGGCACGAACCCGTGTCCCTAGCATCGGCAGGCAGACTCTCAACCACTGCGCCACCAGGGAAGCCCAGCAATTAGTTTTAACTTATCAGAAACATTTCTCAAAAATAGGCATTAAAGTCTTGCCCTCTTCTCCCAGTAACCATATTTTTAACTGGTTTATTACTGCTGGTTGTTAAACATGCTGTCTCCTTGGTTGATCTTCGGTAGAGGGAAAAATCCATTATTGACTCTTTCTGTGCAGTGAAGTTCTGCTTTATCTACATTCTCAATTGTGACTTATTGTTTGCTCTTAATGAGCACATGATGAGGATGTGCAGTGAACATTGTTTAGCATCTTGAATGGAAAAGGGATTTTCTTGCTTCCTTGAAAGTTGACTTTTTAATCCATTCCTTAGAAAACACTTCCTCTTCCTGTCCTGTAACTGGAGTCTAACCCTCACCCTTATGCATTTTGCTATGATGATTTCGACAAAAGAACTTAAATAAAAGTTGTTCAGGAAATGAGACTTAAATTATATATAAATTTTTGGAGTCCTGTTGTTTTTCCCAAGTTAGAAAATGTGGAGTAATGTCTAGGGTCAGGTTTTATTTTATGTTATCAAACACATTCTAAATCTAGATGGCTGTTTAACCTGTTTTGGTCAGATAAATTAATACCAGCCATAAATGTCTTTAATTACCCTTTTAATCTTTTCTACATTAACAAAATCATGGTGTTTTGTAGCTTCAGTATTCCCTATTTTTTTTAAACTTCATATGCTTCTAATCACAAATGAACAAGGAATTAAACAGGATTTGTATTCTTACTGTTTCAAAATTGCTAAGTAGGAAAAGTCCACAAGTAGATGATTACAACTAATGATATGTTTATAATCTGTTTAGTGTCTTTTTATTCAAAGTGAAGTGACTCTCCCCACCGAAGTGTCTATCTCAGTAGGTTAAGAATGGGATTTGAAACTTATCTAGCCCTTTTAAGATTTTGTTGCTTGATTTTTCCTATTTTATATCTTTTCTTCATAAATTATCCTTGATGTTTATGTAACTTTAATGAAATGTATTAAATACTGTATATATTTTCTTACAGTGTTTAAAAATCAGTCTAGAAATTACCATGTTTGCCAAGGCAGTAGAGTTCCCAATTTCCAAGGCAGTAGATTTCCTGAGTGGCAGTGACTCAAGCCACACCATGAACATTCCAGTCAGCCACAGTCTGCATTTCTCCCTTTTCTTTCATTATGGAGTTTGTAATCCCTAAACTACAGAAAGACACTTGGTTAAAAACCTAGTCATAAAGATTTTTATTATTGTTTTACTTTGGGTTATTTTCTTCATCATTTTCTATAAACCAGAATTCCTTAGACCCTCTTAGCCTGTTCCTCTTCTCCAAATAAATAGCAAATTGAGTTAAGAAGGAACCTGAAAAAGGCCAACGTCAAGGCTAATGCTGAAGATCAGTTGAATCTAAATGGATACCTTAGAATAATAGTGGAAGTTCAACATTCATCCATTCAACACATACTTATTCAATACCTACTCTGTGCTAGGCCTCATTCCAGCTGCTGGTTACTGAAAGAAATGGAGATAATAAACAACAGATAATAAGGGAAGTATTTAAACAACCTACTTTACTACAATTATAATCTTACAAATTTTTTTAACCAGATTCTTGTAAGTTAAGACAGATCATACTTTACTTACTGTGGATAGAATAATAGGAACATCAGATTATAGCTTTTAAAAAATATATTGAAATATAGTTGATTTACAATGTCATGTTAGTTTCAGGTGTACAGCAAAATGATTCCATGATTTTGATATATATATATATATATATATTCTTTTTTAACATTATCTTCTATTATGGGTTTTTGCAAGATATTGAGTATAGTTCCCTTTGCTATACAGTAGATCCTTGTTGGTTATCTATTTTATATAGAGTAGTGTTTATATTTTAATCCCAAACTACTAATTTACTAATTTATCCCCACTACTTCCCCTTTGGTAACCATAAATTTGTCTTCTATGTTTGTGAGTCTAAAATATGCATTCCACCCAAAACACATGCCTTTTTGGCTATTATAGTCAAAATAACTGATTAATTTTCCTTCTTAAAAAATTCAGTAGCAGTCATGGTACCATTGTAGCACACTTTAACTGAAAATTGATATTCTATCTCCAGAACAAAAGAGGCTGAATTATAAAAATTATGTCAAAACTCTTCACTCTATCTTACTATGCTTACAGGCATAACGAGAAGAAAAATCAAAATCATCGTGTTTTGGATCCAGGATTGGTACTACTTCTTACATAATCATATTGCTTCAGAGTACTCTCTAGCAATAATTTTTACCTTTCCATATTAATTTTTAAAGGTAGATTTTTGACAGGTGAGATGATTGTTATTTATCCTTTATCCATCTGTTTTTTAAAAAATTGCATGTGCTCAGTAAGCCAAGAGTAACAAGAATTTGAAAGCCTAAAAACAAAACAGAATCTCTGGGCATCTAGTATACTTTATGTAGGGTGATTTTCTAATGTTCTGTGAAAACAGGTAAATCAATACAAAGTAAGTATGTTTTTCTTTATTTCTAGGGATTTTGATTATATATCAAATTCAGTTGGTCCACTAAGTAGATACTTGAGGTACATATAAATTTATTTTAAACAAATAATTCAAGAGGCCACAAGCTTTTATTTTTTAGGTAGTTGCAGGGCTTAGTTGGTCATTTCTGTAACATTTTGTAAGCTCTGTTCTTTTCCTGCAAGTCATATAAATCACAAGCATGTGTACATTTAGATAGCAGTTATTATGGATAACAGTTGCTGTTATTGAAAAATCAGCATTTATTGAATACTGACTCTGGAAATTGTGTATTTGTTATCTCATTTGGTCCACACAGCCACCCTACATGGCAGGTATCATTATTACTGTCTCCAGCTAATAGGTGAATGATTATAAAAATGAGTCATGGTCATAGTGATTGTTTTCCTGTAGTTAAAAATTCTACCTCTTGAACTACTCCATTTCTTTCCCAAAGTTCCTGGCTTTACATTCCTCATTTTATTATATCCTTTAGCCTGTTTTTATCCCAGTTTTTTAGTTCCTCTCCTAAGGTCATGTTGGCAGGGCTAGGGTAGTCAAACGCTGTGACAAGGAGTTTGGACATAGTCAGAAGTGGAGACAAAAGCCCCAAGGGAGCAGACTCCAGAGTTGAGCTGGACCAGGGCCACTGCTGGTATATTTAGTAGTTTGGGAATCTTATGTTGCTTTCACAGACCAGGCAGCAGATGGTCTGGTTCAGAAGCTCAGTGCCTGGCAGAGAGCTGGGCACAGAATAGACCTTCTCTAAGCATTTCAAATGAATAAGTGAATGAACAAAAGAAAATCAGCTAAGGCTATCAGGTCTCAAGTTAGCTGGAATTCAGGTTCAAGGAGGCAACATTAGTTTCTAGCTGCTTACTACATGCCAATTATTGTACTAGAAAACTACACGCAGTGAATTCCATTTTATAAAACAGTGCACCTTCCCAGCATGTAACCAGCTGAGAAACCAGATGTCCAGATTTCAGCAGGAAAACCAAATGCTGTTCTTAACACATAGTAGAGATGGAGTTGCGAAGTTGGGAGTGATGCTGTCACTATTCCTCAGTGCTTTGTTCTTCTGTAGGAACTTGGACAATTGACACAGGACATAATAGTAAATTACATGATTTCCAGAGCCTAGAAGCAGAGATTCTGATGTTTCAGTATGTTAGGCTCTTACTGCTCTTGGGTCTGGGACCAAGGCCACAGATCTTCTGAGAAGACAGGGTAGGTAGAGGCCAACATGCAAAAATGATCAGAAGTGAGTATTGCAGCTTGTGAGTAAGTTGGAGACACACAGATTCAGCCTCCCTGACTAATTCACGGGAAGAAGTCCCAGTCTTTAGGGGTTCTTATAAAAGAGGAGAGGCAGGACTTATAGTAAAACTCAAAGCTCTACCGGCAAGGAGTTTGATCTTATTTCCCAATGCACAAATCATGAGCTGTCCATTTTTTGGCAAATAGCCTTCCTTGACCTCAGTTTACTGGTTTTCTCTTCTGTAAAGTAGGAATGCTGAATATTAGGCTATGAGAGGGAAGGAATTTGAATGGATTTCATAAGTAGAGGTGAGGCTGTGTTATGCCTCTAATTTCACAACCCAGTGAAAGGCAGCTAACCCTCCAAATATGCAGGCTGATTTGACTTATTCTGAGCCTATTTCGCATCATCAGGGCAAATTAGAAGCATTCGTTTATTCAGTGCTCATAAATCTGAATCCAGAGAACTAAGACAGTTTTTGAAATCCCTCTCTAATTCTTGGTGTGATTGGCATAATGGTTTGGGTGGGCGTGACGGTGGGGCAGGGTGGGGAAGGTGGAGGTAGAGGAATTAACATTTCCCAGCCATATTACAATTTTTAAATCGAGACTAAACCTACCTTAATCCACCAGTAAGATGTCATGGACTTTTCTCTCTCCATGTTTTACTGTTAGTTTTTGTTTGTTTGTTTTCCCCTCTGTTTTGAAAGATGACTGTAATCATTCAACTCAGGACAACAAAAATCGTTAAATGATTTGAGCCAATGTTAATATCAGTTGCATGCCATAAACAGTTAATTTAAATATTATTATGTATTATATGTGTATGCATATATTGATATATGTGTGTGAAAAACGTATATATACATATACATAATTTAATGTCTTCTGTTTATGAAGACATCTTTTTAAGATGTTTATGGAAATTAAGATAATAGAATTATTCTTTTTTTTTTTTTTTTTGCTGTACACCGGCCTCTCACTCTTGTGGCCTCTCCCGTTGCGGAGCACAGGCTCCGGACGCACAGGCTCAGCGGCCATGGCTCACGGGCCCAGCCGCTCCGCGGCATGTGGGATCTTCCCGGAGCGGGGCACGAACCCGTGTCCCCTGCATCGGCAGGCTGACTCTCAACCACTGCGCCACCAGGGAGGCCCAGAATTATTCTTTTGACAGCAACTAATTTTTTTAAAAAGTGACAATATCCATTATTATGAATGTAGTAAAACTTTTAAATGAAATTGGTTTTATTAGTGATAGGTAACAGTATCTTTGTATTCTTGAATAGTTCTGAATGTATTTGGAAAGACATGTTAATAGCCTTGAGCAATAATTGATATGTAGAGTATTGATTCAAAGTTTCCTTCCTATAATTCTAAAGCCTGCGCCACACTTACCCCAGAGTTCCTCAGTCCACAGATTAGATATAACTGCTCTACAAAGATTACATATAAATTGAACGAAATTCTGGTCTTAAGAACCAATTCTTCCTCTTCAAGCTGTTAATGTGGGTCTTGGCTTTAAGTCAGTGGGTTATGTTCTACATGTTTAGGCTCATTCATACTCTCTTCTTTTAATTTTCCTGTTTCATAAGTACTTTGCTGTATAACTGATCCATCACCATTATATGTGGGTTACATTTTTGTTTAGGGGAAGAAAAGGGTAAAGATAATATCATGTATATTCCTTTTTAAACAGATTGGATACTCTGGTAAAAACAAACACTAAGTCAATGCCTAATGGGGTGAATCTGAGAGGAAAGTGCTTTTAGTAAATTCAGGCTTGTAGACGTGTTAACATTTGGCTATCTTTGCTCTAAAGACGCAGGCTAATGGATGGGCTAGAGTAGCATTAATGAGCTCACTCCATTAAATCAGTTCTTTTTTCTTGTTAAATATCCAAAAGAGAAAGATGGTCCACTTAACTAGGAAAAAAAAAGTTTTCATTTTAGTGCCATAGAAGCATGATGCATATTTCCTTTCTAATTTAATTTCTAACCATTAAGAGTCAATTCTATAAATGACCCACTGAAGCACTTGGAGAGATTAGAGAAGTATAAACCGAATGTCGTTTGAACTTGGCTGGCTAGACACCATGATGTTATATAGCATAATTTGAATTTAACATCACATTTTTATGAAGCCACCAAGATGAAGCCCAGTGACTTTCATAAACCATTTCTAAGAAGGCCCTCAAATGGAGTATGGAAATCAATCTCGTCTCTGGTCATTGTTATTATTCAAGGTCACATGGGCCAGGCCTTTCATTCACTGTGATTTGAACTTTTGTTCACATAGTCAATTTCACTCTCGGAAATCAGAAAAAGGTTGTTTGTAGTCTGTGGGCTGAAGGAAAAGGATTATAGCTCTAATGAGCCAAATCTGTGCAAATGAGAAAATAATAATCTCCTCATAATTAGAACTTCCTTTGTAGAATAAATGTTGGCCATGAGTTTCCAAAGGCAGAAAAATGATTTCATTATTTGCTTAAAAGAATATATGTAAATGAATGCCAAACAGCTTACTGGAAAGGAGGAATTAAATTGACTTCGGCTTGTCTTCACAAGTATGTACATCGTTGAAATCTCACTCTGATGTTCTAGTCAAAACACTTATTGTTCTTTTCTCTGTCATTTGGATGCCAAGGACTGATATGTCATCTATTCGAGTAGAATGTGATGTTTACTGCATAAAACGATTACTTTTATTCTTTTTAAAGTTTGTCCTGTAGGAAGCAGGGCTAGCACACCCATTTCACAGATGGAGAGAAAGCATATGCCTTCCTAAAGGTTTAAGTGATGTTTTTAAATTGGAATTAGCATTTAGGAGTGTCATCTCCCATGTCCAGTGTGTAGATCATTGTAAGCAACAATAGAAGTGGCAGCACAAATCAGGAGGAGAAAACATTTTAATAACTGTGGCAGTACCCAGTTTATAAGCATACGTTATTTGGAACTCAAAGAGAGGCATGTATACCCATGGTTGTGATTGGGTGCTCAGACCGCCACATAAAGTGGCAACATATTACTTAACAGTCATACAATTCTTCCAGGGTTTCTGGGCTCCTTTTTCTGGTCTCTCCTGGCCCACTGAGGTCTGCTGAGTTCCCTATTCCTTTAAAACCTGACCTGTCTCAGGCTTGAGACCAAGAAAGTTTAGAAGTCAACTTGGAGGTTAATAGCCATTTGGAGACTCCTGCTGGAGAGGGCAGTGCCAGAGGGGAGTTCAAACTGAAAGAAAAGACAGCGAGCATAGAGAAAGTGAGCTGTCCTGTGTCGCCCCTGTAGTAGGTTACCTCACAGCAGAGGAGGGTTCCAGCCAAAGGAGGTGTCACTGTGGGGAGGCCCCTGGAATGGGGCAGCAATGTTTGCTCACTTCTCGGGGGTTTGGGGGAAACCGAAGTTCAAAAGCCAGGAACTTTCCATAATTAATCTCCCTTTCCAGTCTCAAAAGAGCATCACCCTGAATTATCTTGATTTCATGACTATGGGAAACCAGTAAGACAGTCTGTCAAATACAGTGTTATTTTCCACATTTTAGAGATGTTAAAAAAAATAGCCCATAGTGGTGATGTGGCTGCTCCCAAGATTATAAAGCTGGTTGGTGTGAGAGCTTGACTTGCTATTCCTTTTGCTTGACCCTTTGTTGAGGACTCACTAGGGATTGATCCAAATGCTTAACCACTTTGTAGGAAGGAACGGGAGGCCTTTTCCCTGTCCTTGTTGTTTTATGTGGTCTTACGGTCAATATGATTGATAAAGTTGAACATGTCCAGGAAATGTAATAAAGTAAAAACTTCCAAGGCAATGACTTCAGTCATGCGAACAGCTGTTTCTGAGGTAGAGAAACAGTATTAATGCACTGATCTGGTGATTATACATCATGGTAATAGGGGGTTACTGCTCCTGGGGAGAGAGCTTTGATCACTTTTAAGAGCTCAGTGATTATATGACACTTAAAAAAAAAATCTTCACCATCTTTATTAGGTGTTTGGCCTCCTCTGATCACTTCAAGTCCAAAATATAGGTTATAAAAAAAAATGAACTTTCATGTTTATATAGAAGAACTAACGAAAGAAGGCCTTTGGAAATTTTCCAAATTATCCCAGATAAACTGTGTTCATCCTCCTGATAGCCTGCTTGTGATGTATTAATACCGTGAAGTTCAAATCTGACAATTTGGAATCAGTGGCACACAGATTTTTTAATTCCTGAAAAACATACCTCCATCTTCCCACAAGTCTTACCCAATGCCATCCCCCTCAAAAGCACACAATTTTGATATAAAGAGAATCAATAAGATGATTATCTTAGTCTTCAAGGGTCAAGTTTCCCTCCAAGATTTCCTCTTTCAACATTTGCCAAATGTGCCCTGCTCTCCATCTCACAGTAAAGAGTATACAGAAGGGTGAGTCAAAAGCATCTCATTCTTTCAACATAAAGCTATTGAACTCTGGTTATATGCATGGTGGTTATCTCAGTCTTGACAGTGGAGCTACAGTGTGAAATACAGACACATCGATCAGCAGATGTGTAGACCCGCATGTCACACATGCGGAGGAGTGTAGAATGGAACATTTGAGGTTATTCCTCCACTCCTGAATTCAACCTGGATTAAAGCTTTAGCATTTAAAACCCTCTGGCCCTACTGAAAATATAGCCCTGAATGGGTGAATAAACCTCATGAGCACAAGAGCTATCATCTGTTGAATGAGTTACCAAAATGAAGATACATTGTGTCTGTAGAAGCCCTTTGATTCACCAACGGGGGAATAGACCAGTCAAGATAGCGAATAGGGCTGATTTGGCATGGATTGTTCTTTCAAAACTGTACTGCTATCTCCTGGGTATACGATGATCAAAGTTAATAACATAGCAGGTGGCTTAAGTAGATGAGCATTTGCCAGATGGATGGTATTGATGTAAGTGATGTGAATTTGGAGGAGGAGGGAAGGGGAAGTTTTCCATGAGTAGAATATGAATATTTGCTCATGAGTGACTGTCCCTCAGTTCAAAATCCTATGAAAGCAAATTGGTGAAGTGAAGCCTTTTCCACCTAGGGTATTTTAGAAAGGAAGGTTCATGTAAGGATTTGATCTAAAATTACTTTTATATTTATCCTCTCTCTTACCAAGGCTTCATTCTACTTTCTCTTTGTTCCCATGATCAAAATCAATGAGTATAGTACTTGGTATTTTCTTTCTTTGTGAGACAAAAACTCATATTTTTCATTGGTTGAGAGATGGAGATGAGGTCCTTACACATATCCCTGGGATTAAAACGCATATTACGGATTTAATTAAACTAGCTACCATTTTCTCAGTGGATCAGGGTGCAGATACACTCTGGTGGAAATACAAGTAAGAGTTAGCAATATTCAACGAGATAAGCTAAATTGTATCTTCTTATAAACGAATTGCTATTAATGACAAGAAAATAAGAACTGTTTTTATGGTTTAAAAAAACATGAAAGCCCACTTCACTTATTTAAATTGATATTCAGAACAGCCAAATTTTAGACTGTACGATAATTAAGCCACAGCAGAGATTTCTCATTGATCAATGTCAATATTAGTATATTATTAGGTATTTAAATACAAAATATAAAATGATTTTGAGCTCACAGTCAATTTTTGGTGTGTCATTCTTTATGCCCAACTGTCCATGCTTAGGACACGATGAATTCCTTTTGACCAAAAGTTTAATTTTTTTATTTAGTTCATGACCCTGTCTATATCATCTCTCCTTTATGCGTCCCCATAGCTGCCACACATATCATTTAATTCTTAATGACAACAAAAATACTTTGTTTTTCTTTTGGACCTTGAAACTTTTTTTTTTCCTGAAACAAATCTACTTGCTATTCTTCCTTGCTGGAATCCATACAGATTCCCCTTAAAGAATTTACAAATTCTCTTAGCAAAGTCATTACTTCAACTTGGCCATTAACACAGCCCTGAATGTAACTTTTTTTAGTTTTTACTAAACAGATTTCGGTCTCATGACAATCTGTCCATCCTCTGATAGACAAAGATGTGAAACACAAACATTGAACATAACGTTCTCTGTGCACTCATAAAACACTAAGAAATACATGCAGAAAACGTAATAGTGGAGAACCAAAGAACACTGCGGTCTCAAGTAGCGACTCAGCTATTGATAAAAACTAAACTTGCAGCCAGGATGCTATGGTCTAAAGTATGTACGTTGTGACTGGTGCTGAAAGGATCACTATTTATGTGGAATTGGTAGTAAGGCATTCATAACAGTGCTATGGCGCTCAGTCCTATAATCCCTGGGAGGCTTCTCCATTTTTCGGGTTTGCGGTTCTGTTGCCGTTGATACCAGTTTTTCAAGGAGAAACAAGCTAAGCCTTGTCAGAGCTGACAGCAGTGTCTTCTGAAGCCTTTCCTTTTAAATTTAAGGTAAAGGCAAGGAAATTAGGCTGCCACACAGAGGTTAGGTGGTGCCCAGCCCTCTTGGATAATCCCTCGTGAAAGATCCTCATTTTCTTCAGTTTGCTCTATTGGAACCCCAGTCCAGGGATGAAGAATTCATAGCTCACAATGGCTGGTTTGAAATATCCTAGACCATGTGGGTGAGAGGGTGAACAAATTAAAATGAAAAGAATGTTTTCATCCTTCCTTACATTTCCCTTCTACTCACTGACTGTGTGTCCAGATGAACCTTGAAACGTATTCTTTTTTCTTTTTATATTTTTATGGTTTTTATTTATTTATATTTTAAATTTTATTGAAATATAGTTGATTTACAATGTGTTAATTTCTGCTCGGCAGCAAAGTGATTCAGTTATACATATATATATATATATATATATAAATTCTTTATATTCTTTTCCTTTTTAACATCTTTATTAGAGTATAATTGCTTTACAATGGTGTGTCAGTTTCTGCTTAATAACAAAGTAAATCAGTTATACATATACATATGTCCCTATATCTCTTCCCTCTTGCATCTCCCTCCCACCCTCCCTATCCCACCCCTCTAGGTTGTCACAAAGCACTGAGCTGATCTCCCTGTGCTATGTGGCTGCTTCCCACTAGCTATCTATTTTACGGTTGGTAGTGGATATATGTACATGCCACTCTCTCACTTTGTCCCAGCTTACCCTTCCCCCTCCCCGCATCCTCAAGTCCATTCTCTAGTAGGTCTGCATCTTTATTCCCATCTTGCCCCTAGGTTCTTCTGACCATTTACTTTTTTTTTTTTTTTTTTTTTTTTAGATTCCATTTATATGTGTTAGGATAGGGTATTTGTTTTTCTCTTTCTGACTTACTTCACTCTGTATGACAGACTCTAAGTCCATCCACCTCACTACAAATAGGGCAATTTCATTCCTTTTTATGGCTGAATAATATTCCATTGTATATATGTGCCTCATCTTCTTTATCCATTCATCTGTTGATGGACACTCAGGTTGCTTCCATGTGCTGGCTATTGTAAGTAGAGCTGCAGTGAACATTTTGGTACATGCTCTTTTTGAATGATGGTTTTCTCAGGGTATATGCCCAGTAGTTGGATTGCTGGGTTGTATGGTAGTTCTATTTTTAGTTTTTTAAGGAGCCTTCATACTGTTTTCCATAGTGGCTGTATCAATTTACATTCCCACCAACAGTGCAAGAGGGTTCCCTTTTCTCCACACCCTCTCCAGCATTTATTGTTTGTAGATTTTTTGATGATGGCCATTCTGACTGGTGTGAGATAATATTTCATTGTAGTTTTGATTTGCATTTCTCATGATTGATGATGTTGAGCATTCTTTCATGTGTTTGTTGGCAGTCTGTATATCTTCTTTGGAGAAATGTCTATTTAGGTCTTCTGCCCATTTTCAGATTGGGTTGTTGTTTTTTTTTTTGATATTGAGCTGCATGAGTTGCTTGTATGTTTTGGAAATTAATCCTTTGTCAGTTGCTTCATTTGAAAATATTTTCTCCCATTCTGAGGGTTGTCTTTTCGTCTTGTTTATGGTTTCCTTTGCTGTGCAAAAGCTTTTAAGTTTCTAGGTCCCATTTGTTTATTTTTGTTTTTATTTCCATTTCTCTAGGAGGTGGGTAAAAAAGGATCTTGCTGTGATTTATATCATAGAGTGTTCTGCCTATGTTTTCCTCTAAGAGTTTGATGGTGTCTGGCCTTACATTTAGGTCTTTAATACATTTTGAGTTTATTTTTGTGTATGGTGTTACGGTGTGTTCTAATTTCATTCTTTTACATGCAGCTGTACAGTTTTCCCAGCACCACTTATTGAAGACGCTGTCTTTTCTCCATTGGATATTCTTGCCTCATTTGTCAAATATAAGGTGACCAGGGCTTCCCTGGTGGCACAGTGGTTGAGAGTCCACCTGCCGATGCAGGGGACACAGGTTCGTGCCCCGGTCCCGGAAGATCCCACATACCACGGAGCGGCTGGGCCCGTGAGCCATGGCCACAGAGCCTGCAGGTCCAGAACCTGTGCTCCGAAATGGGAGAGGCCACAACAGGGAAAGGCCCGGGTACCGCCAAAAAAAAACCAAAAAACAAAAAGATAAGGTGACCATATGTGCGTGGGTTTATCTCTGGGCTTTCTATCTTGTTCCATTGATCTATATTTCTGTTTTTGTGCCAGTACTATACTGTCTTGATTACTGTAGCTTTGTAGTATAGTCTGAAGTCAGGGAACCTGATGCCTCCAGCTCCGTTTTTCTTTCTCAAGATTCCTTTTGCTATTCGGGGTCTTTTGTGTTTCCATACAAATTGTGAAATTTTGGGTTCTAGTTCTGTGAAAAATGCCAGTGGTAGTTTGATAGGAATTGCATGGAATGTGTAGATTGCTTTGGGTAGTACAGTCATTTTCATGATATTGATTCTTCCAATCCAAGAACATGGTATATCTCTCCATCTATTTGTATCCTCTTTAATTTCTTTCATCAGTGTCTTATAATTTTCTGCATACAGGTCTTTTGTCTCCTTAGGTAGGTTTATTCCTAGATATTTTATTCTTTTTGTTCCAGTGATAAATGGCAGTGTTTTCCTAATTTCACTTTCAGATTTTTCATCATTAGTGTATAAGAATGCCAGAGATTTCTGTGAATTAATTTTGTATCCTGCTACTTTACCAAATTCATTGATTAGGTCTAGCAGTTTTCTGGTAGCATCTTTAGGATTCTCTATGTATAGTATCGTGTCATTTGCGAACAGTGACAGCTTTACTTCTTTGTTTCTGACTTGGATTCCTTTTATTTCTTCTTCTTCTCTGATTGCTGTGGCTAAAACTTCCAAAACTATGTTGAATAAGAGTGGTGAGAGTGGGCAACCTTGTCTTGTTCCTGATCTTAGTGGAAATGCTTTTAGTTTTTCACCATTGAGGATGATGTTGGCTGTGGGTTTGCCACATATGGCCTTTATTATGTTGAGGAAAGTTCCCTCTATGCCTACTTTCTGCAGGGTTTTTATCATAAATGGGTGTTGAATTTTGTCAGAAGCTTTCTCTGCACCTATTGAGATGATCATATGGTTTTTCTCCTTCAATTTGTTAACATGGTGTATCATGTTGATTGATTTGCATATATTGAAGAATCCTTGCATTCCTGGAATAAACCCCACTTCATCATAATGTATGATCCTTTTAATGTGCTGTTGGATTCTGTTTGCTAGTATTTTGTTGAGGATTTTTGCATCTATGTTCATCAGTGATATTGGCCTATAGTTTTCCTTCTTTGTGACATCTTTGTCTGGTTTTGGTATCAGAGTGATGGTGGCCTCATAGAATGAGTTTGGGAGTGTTCCTCCCTCTGCTATATTTTGGAAGAGTTTGAGAAGGATAGGTGTTAGCTCTTCTCTAAATGTTTGATAGAATTCGCCTGCAAAGCCATTTGGTCCTGGGCTTTTGTTTGTTGGAAGATTTTTCATCAGTTTCAATTTCAGTGCTTGTGATTGGTCTGTTCATATTTTCTATTTCTTCCTGGTTCAGTCTTGGAAGGTTGTGCATTTCTAAGAATTTGTCCATTTCTTCCAAGTTGTCCATTTTATTGGCCTATAGTTGCTTGTAGTAATCTCTCATGATCCTTTGTATTTCTGCAGTGTCAGTTGTTACTTCTCCTTTTTCATTTTTAATTCTATTGATTTGAGTCTTCTCCCTTTTTTTCTTGATAAGTCTAGCTAATGGCTCATCAATTTTGTTTATCTTCTCAAAGAACCAGCTTTTAGTTTTATTGATCTTTACTATCGTTTCCTTCATTTCTTTTTCATTTACTTCTGATCGGATTTCTATGATTTCTTTCCTTCTGCTAACTTTGGGTGTTTTTTGTTCTTCTTTCTCTAATTGCTTTAGGTGTAAGCTTAGGTTGTTTATTTGAGGTCTTCCTTGTTTCTTAAGGTAGGCTTGTATAGCTGTAAACTTCCCTCTTAGAACTGCTTTTGCTGCATCCCATAGGTTTTGGGTCGTTGTGTTTTCATTATCCTTTGTTTCTAGGTACTTTTTGATTTCCTCTTTGATTTCTTCGGTCATCTCTTAGTTATTAAGTACTGTGTTGTTTAGCCTCCATGTCTTTGTATTTTTTTTACAGATTTTTTCCTGTAGTTGATATCTAGTCTCATAGCGTTGTGTTGGAAAAGATACTCGATACGATTTCAATTTTCTTAAATTTACCAAGGCTTGATTTGTGACCCAAGATATGATCTATCCTGGAGAATGTTCCATGAACACTTGAGAAGGATGTGTATTCTGTTGTTTTTGGATGGAATGTCCTATAATATCAGTTAGTCCATCTTGTTTAATGTATCATTTAAAGCTTGTGTTTCCTTATTTATTTTCATTTTGGATGATCTGTCCGTTTGTGAAAGTGGGGTGTTAAAGTCCCCTACTATGATTGTGTTACTGTCGATTTCACCTTTTATGGTTGTTAGTATTTGCCTTAGGTATTGAGGTGCTTCTATGTTGGGTGCATAAATATTTACAATTGTTATATCTTCTTCTTGGATGGATCCCTTGATCATTATGTAGTGTCCTTCTTTGTCTCTTGTAATAGTCTTGGTTTTAAGGTATATTTTGTCTTATATGAGAATTGCTACTCCAGCTTTCTTTTGATTTCCATTTGCATGGAATATCTTTTTCCATCCCCTCACTTTCAGTCTGTGTGTGTCCCTAGGTCTGAAGTGGGTCTCTTGTAGACAGCAAATATATGGGTCTTGTTTTTGTATCCATTCAGCCAATCTATGTCTTTTGGCTGGAGCATTTAATCCATTTACATTTAAGATAATTATCGATATGTATGTTCCTATTACAATTTTCTTAATTGTTTTGGGTTTATTATTGTAGGTCTTTTCCTTCTCTTGTGTTTCTTGCCTAGAGAAATTCCTTTAGCATTTGTTGTAAAGCTGGTTTGTTGGTGCTGAATTATCTTAGCTTTTGCTTGTCTGTAAAGGTTTTAATTTCTCCGTCAAATCTGAATGAGATCCTTGCTGGATAGAGTAATCTTGGTTGTAGGTGTTTCTCTTTCATCACTTTAAATATGTCCTGCCACTCCCTTCTGGCTTTCAGAGTTTCTGCTGAAAGATCAGCTGTTAACCTTATGGGGATTCCCTTATGTGTTACTTGTTGTTTTTCCCTTGCTGTTTTTAATATTTGTTCTTTGTTTTTAATTTTTGATAGTTTGATTAATGTCTGTCTTGGTGTGTTTCTCCTTGGATTTATCCTGTATGGGACTCTCTGTGCTTCTTGGACTTCATTAACTATTTCCTTTCCCATATCAGGGAAGTTTTCAACTATAATCTATTCAGATATTTTCTCAGTCCCTTTCTTTTTCTCTTCTTCTTCTGGGACCCCTATAATTCGATTGTTGGTGTGTTTAATGTTGTCCCAGAGGTCTCTGAGACTGTCCTCAATTATTTTCATTGTTTTTTCTTTATTCTGCTCTGTGGTAGTTCTTTCCACTATTTTATCTTCCAGGTCACTTATCCATTCTTCTGCCTCCGTTATTCTGCTATTGATCCCTTCTAGAGAATTTTTAATTTCATTTATTGTGTTTTTTATCTCTGTTTGTTTGCTCTGTAGTTTTTCTAGGTCCTTGTTAAACGTTTCTTTTATTTTCTCCATTCTATTTCCAAGATTTTGGATCATCTTTACTATCATTATTATGAATTCTTTTTCAGGTACACTGCCTATTTCGTCTTCATTTGTTATGTCTGGTGGGTTTTTGCCTTGCTCCTTCATCTGCTGTATGTTTCTCTGTCTTCTCATTTTGCTTAACTTACTGTGTTTGGGGTCTCCTTTTTGCAGGCTGCAGGTTCATAGTTTTTGTTGTTTTTGGTGTCTGTCTTCAGTGGCTAAGGTTGGTTCAGTGGGTTGTGTAGGCTTCCTGGTGGCGGGGACTAGTGCCTGTGTTCTGGTGGATGAGGCTGGATCTTGTCTTTCTGGTGGGCAGGTCCACGTCTGGTGGTGTGTTTTGGGGTGTCTGTAGACTTATTATGATTTGGGGCAGCCTCTCTGATAATGGGTGGGGTTGTGTTCCTGTCTTGCTAGTTGTTTGGCATAGGTTGTCCAGCACTGTAGCTTGCTGGTCGTTGAGTGGAACTGGGTCTTGGTGTTGAGATGGAGATCTCTGGGAGATTTTCGCCGTTTGATATTACGTGGAGCTGGGAGGTCTCTTGTGGACCAGTGTCCTGAACTTGGCTCTCCCACCTCAGTGGCATAGCCCTGATGCCTGGCTGGAGCATTAAGAGCCTGTCATCCACACGACTCAGAATAAAAGGGAGAAAAAAAAGAAAGAAAGAAAGAAGATAAAATAAAATAAAGTTATTAAAAATAATTATTTAGAAAAAAATGTTTTTAAGTAATAAAAAAAACAACGGACAGACAGAACCCTGGTACAAATGGTAAAAGCAAAGCTGTACAGACAAAATCACACACAGAAGCATACACATACACAGTCACAAAAAGTGAAAAAGGGGAAAAAAGATATAGTTGCTCCCAAAGTCCACCTCCTCAGTTTGGGATGATTCATTGTCTACTCATATATTCCACAGTTGCAGGGTATATCACGTTGACTGTGGAGATTTAATCTGCTGCTCCTGAGGCTGTTGGGAGAGATTTCCCTTTCTCTTCTTTGTTCCCACAGGTCCCGGGGTTCAGCTTTGGATGTGGCCCCGCCTCTGCATGTAGGTCACCTGAGGGCGTCTGTTCTTCACTCAGACAGGACGGGGTTAAAGGAGCCGCTAATTCGGGGACTCTGGCTCACTCAGGCCGGGGGGAGAGAGGGGTACGGACGCGGTGCGAGCGTGTGGCGGCAGAGGCCAGCGTGACATTGCACCAGCCTGAGGCGTGCCGTGCGTTCTCCCGGGGAAGTTGTCCCTGGGTCACAGGACCCTGGCAGTGGCGGGCTGCACAGGCTCCCGGGAGGGGAGGTGTGGATAGTGACCTATGCTTGCACACAGGCTTCTGGGTGGCGGCAGCGGCAGCCTTAGCGTCTCATGCCCGTCTCTGGGGTCCGCACTTTTAGCCGCGGCTCGTGCCCGTGTCTCGAGCTCCTTTAAGCGGCGCTCTTAATCCCCTCTCCTCGCGCACCAGGAAACAAAGAGGCAAGAAAAATTCTCTTGCCTCTTTGGCAGGTCCAGACTTTTCCCCGGACTCCCTCCCGGCCAGCCGTGGCGCACTAACCCCCTGCAGGCTGTGTTCACGCCGCCAACCCCAGTCCTCTCCTGGTGCTCCGACCGAAGCCGGAGCCTCAACTCCCAGCCCGCCCGCCCCGGCGGGTGAGCAGACGAGTCTCTCGGACTGGTGAGTGCTGGTTGGCACCGATCCTCTGTGCGGGAATCTCTCCACTTTGCCCTCCGCACCCCTGTTGCTGTGCTCTCCTCCGCGGCTCTGAAGCTTCCCCCGCTCCGCCACCCGCAGTCTCCGCCGGCGAAGGGGCTTCCTAGTGTGTGGAATCCTTTCCTCCTTCAGGGCTCCCTCCCACTGGTGCAGGTCCCGTCCCTATTCTTTTGTCTCTGTTTTTTCTTTTTTCTTTTGTCCTACCGAGGTACATGGGGGAGCTTCTTGCCTTTTGGGAGCGCTGAGGTCTTCTGCCAGCATTCAGTAGGTGTTGTGTAGGAGTTGTTCCACATGTAGATGTATTTCTGATGTATTTGTGGGGAGGAAGGTGATCTCCGCGTCTCAGTCTTCCGCCATCTTGAAGCTCCTCCTCCATTGTGGTTTATCGGAGGATATTGAATATAGTTCCCTGTGCTATACAGTAGGATCTTGGTGTTTATCCAGCCTATTGTTCCTCAATCTGATATTATTAGCAGCTTTTCTCAGATCCATTTTGGCACTGGTCTACATTCCTTTTCTCAATGTGAAATGTTATTTAGAGTTGCGTTACTAATTTACTGGGGTTTAACGTTAATAACCAGTTTTACCAAATTTAACCTATAAATACATAAATTCTTAATGAGTACATTATTCAACTATTATGGTATTAAGAAAGTCTTATATGGGATGTTAGAGTTTATAAAAAGGCAGTTAGATGTATCTCCTCAGGCTGTAGAACTGAGCTTTATGGTGGTAATTTCCATATTATAGGCCTTTAATCGCTAGGGTTAATTCTGTGTTTTAATGGCTAACGGAAGGAATAGTCTGGATCAGTGCTTCTCAAATTTTAATGTACTTATGAATCCCCTTGGGATCTTTGTAACTGGAGATTCTGAATCAGTAGTATAGGGTGAGGTCTGTGAGTCAGTTCCTAGTGGTCCCCAGAACAGGGATGTAGGGAGACCTAAACACCTTAGAAATTCAGGACTTTGTGCATCCCCTTTAAAATTGCCTCTGGCCTTTGTTTTGAGCTGCCCCTAAAATACTCACCTGCCAGTTTATTATCTGTCTCAGACCCTCCATCTTCTTAGAATATCTTTGCCAGATTCAGCAAAAACAACCCAGGATGCCCAGTTAAATTTTAATATCAGATAAACAATGAATATTTTTTTAGTATAATTACATCTAAAGTAGTGCGTGGGACGTGCTTATACCAAACACATATTTATTATTTATTTAAACTTGGCATTTAACTGGATGTTCTGTATTTGATCTGGCAACTTCTTCTTGAAACTAGTGCCTTGCTGTGGATTGTTCTAGAGCAACCCCAGCACTACTGACTTTGGGGCCATATAATTCTGTGCTGTGAGGGGCTGTCCTGGGCGTTGCAGGAGGTTTAGCAGCATCCTTAGCTTTAACCTACTAAATGCCTGAAGCACGTCGCTGTTACAGTGGGGAGTGAGGAGATGGGAGATGTCTGTGGACATTACCAGTGTCTCTTGGGGGAGCAAACCCATCCCCAGTTGAGATCCACCTGTCTAGAGGAAGAGACTGTGTGTGTGTCTGTGTTGTGTGTGTGTTTCTGGATGTTTAGGGGCCAAAACTTCAGGAACGATTTGGTCATCTGTCTTTTTCAGTCCAATATGATATATAATGAAGTTTTCTCTAAGTTCAGTGAAAGTTATGAGATTACTGAAAAACTTAGAAGCAAATATTGTCTTCTGTTTACCTATGCACCTATTTCCTCATGCCCTATCACCTCAACACATGCACCAATTTAGCATTTAAAAGCTATGTTAATCATAATGTTAATTACACGTACAGTTTCCTGAGTATTTTACCCCATATCTACAGCTGTGGAATATTCATTTGTCCTAAGTGTCTATGGGATTAGACTCATACTGTCTTCCCCAGCATTCATGGTCTTCCACTAGCTCCCTTCTACCTCCCCAACTCCTCTCCCCTTTGGTTTTCCACCATAGTCTCTAATGTTTCTCTCTTATCCACTCCATTCTGCAATGCAAAC
The DNA here is from genome assembly GCF_949774975.1 of Lagenorhynchus albirostris. Lineage (NCBI taxonomy): Eukaryota > Metazoa > Chordata > Mammalia > Artiodactyla > Delphinidae > Lagenorhynchus > Lagenorhynchus albirostris. Next base: position 21,070,781 of record NC_083108.1, on the reverse strand, counting down.
CAGACGTATACCACTCACTGATTAGTGTTGCTCAGGTGTTTTCTCTCATGTGCTTTCCTTGTGTTGCCCTCCTTCTACCCTGCCACATAGCCATCCTTTAAAGCAGTCTGTGCAATCCAGTACTCCTCAGTCACAAAAAAAATAATGAAATTGTGCCATGTGCAACAACATGGATGGACTTGGAGGGTATTATGCTAAGTGAAATAAGCCAGAGAGAAAGACAAATACTGTATGATATCACTTATACGTGGAATCTAAAAAATACAATAAATTATAACCAAAAAGAGGAAGACTCACAGATATAGAAAACAAACTAGTGGTTACTGTTAGGGAGAGGGAAGGAAGGAGGGGTGATATAGCATTAGGGGAGTGAGAGGTACAAACTGCTATGTATACAATAAACTACAAGTATATATTGTACAATACAGGAATATAGACAATAATTTATAACTATAAATGGAGTATAACCTTTAAAAATTGTGAATCACTATATTGCACACCTGTAACTCATATAATATTGTACATGAACTCTAACTCAATCAAGAAAAAAAAAAACCCAAAACAGATCAAAGCAAAACAAAAAAGCAGTCTGTAAAATTCAACTCTTCAAGAAACCCTATTCTTATGTTCTGAGCCTGAAAGAATCACCCTTTCTTCTGACACTTTATAATCTGTGTCTCTTCTTTATAGCACAGCACACTTTTTCTCCTTTGGATTAGAAACATTTATGGACGTTATCTCTCTTGCACACCTGGAAAGACCTTTAAAATAGGTTTTGGAATTGATTCAATGTTGCATCCTCCATAGACCATCAATGTGCAGTCCCCCAGGTGCTCCCACCTTAAAGTCTTTGCATGTGTGTTTCCCTCTGCTTGGCATGTTTTGTCTAACATAACCTCATGGCCATACTCCCTCACATCATTGAGATCTTTTCTAGGTAAGGCCCTTCCTGACCTCCCTGTTTAAAACTGCCACAGATCCCAGCTCCAACACACTTAAACCCCTTTCCTGATTTATTTATTTTCATGATAGTCATCCCCTTCTCTCATGCTTTATTTTTACCAATTTATTTATTATCTGATTCCCCTTACAAGTATATAATTTTTACTCTTTCATTTATTATTATTTTCTTAATGCCTGGAGTAGTTTCTGGAACATATTAGGTGCTTGGTAAATACCTGTTGACTAAGTGAATAGATTAATGTACGAGAATACCTGAATGTACCATCTCCAAAGGAGTTGGTCTTAAAAATTCCAATCCATGGGAATATAAGTAGAGTAATTGGCAGAAACAAAACTATTTTAAGGTAGAATTTCTTATACACCCAGACACAAGCTCATCATTTTCTAATCCTATCTTGCATTTATTTCACACAGAAAACTTAGGAAGAAAAGCTAAAAAAATCATGTTGATTGCAGTTTGGAGGGAATGGTACTGAAAAGGCTCCCTTGCTTAAACTTCTCTAATGCAAGGTTCTGGAAATTCCACCATTCCTGATACAATAAATGCTATATTACTTGTTATTAGCTAAGTAGTTGTAGAAATATGATTGGGCCAAAAAGAAAGTGGATAAAAAGCTGTTTCATAAACCCTTGCTTCGTTTTCCTTTCATCTCCTTTATTTTTCTTCATAAAAGTTGTATTTGAAGTAAGCAAGCGCCCTCTGGGGCTGTGCCTACATGGAATGTTAAGGTATTAATGGATCATTTTTGTGTGATTTGTTCACATAAATCAAATATGCCAGATGGGTAGGTTATTCTCCCAACCACATTGACCAACTGTATATGAAATTGCCTAGTTAATTTAGAACTCCTGAGTTAACATTACCATGAACAAGAAGTCAAACTTTTTTTTTTTTTCTAAAGGACCAGCTAGTAAATATTTCTGGATTTGCAGGTCACATAATCTCTGCCACAACTACTCAGCTCTTCCACTGTAGCTTTAAAGCAGCCATAGGCAATAGTTCAAGAAATGGACGTGGCTATGTTCCAGTTAAACTTTGTTTTATAGATCCATATGTAACACTTTATAGATCTATAAAACTTTGTTTTATAGATATTTGAGTTTCATGTAATTTTCACATCATGGATTTTTTTTTTTTTTTTTTTTTTTGCTTTTGTTCAACCATTCTTAGTTTGTGAGCCCTACAAAAACAGATGGTGGACCAGATTTGGCCCACAGACTATATGGTTTGCTGACCTTTGCTGCAGACTTTCTGCTTCAAGATGTTGTTGTCCTTGTAGGCTATCCTAGTTCAGAAGGAGCAGGACTTCTTGGAATGGAGCAGCCATGGCAAATGTGTAAGACCATGCCTGTGTTAAATAAAAGAAAGGCAAGATTTTGAGTCAGACAGCAGTTTGCAGCCAGAATTGCAAGCCAGACTCTTGAGTTTCATCTCCAATTAAGACTTTGTAGATTACTTGTGCTTTTATCTAAATCTTGTTCTCACTCTGCAACGTTTAGGCCTAATTAATGTAGGCTCGTTTTTCATGGTACTATCTCTTTTCCTAGCATTTTGGAAAAACTTCATCAGTGATTTTCTTTTAAGTTGGCATTAGTATTTATTTGTAGAAGTGGAGAGTTAAGCATGTTATTATTTTCTACCCTTTGTGTTGCTTAATGCTTTGTATTGTGTTTTCTCTGCCCGTGTGATCTTAGCTGCAAAGAGGTAGTTCCAGCAAAAGGCAGAGATGTTCAGGGTTTGGTACTATGCAGTTAAGATTTAAAGACACTAATTGTATTAACATTTATTTTTAGATCTTGTCCATAATGATCATTTTCTCTCTCATTCATTGACAAGTGTTTGAATAAATTGCGTACAACTTTAATGCTTTTATAATACAACGCTTGTGGATGCCAGAGTATATCTTTCCCAAGATACTTTAGGCAATTGTCTCAACTTCCTGTTTTTTTGTTTTCCCCTCAAGAATGTCAAAAGGTACATTTTCATAGCCTCATTGTATAGTTCATCCAACTGTTACTGGTCATCATTCATGTGGTCATGATTTTTCAATCCAGTTTGTCTCATAGTTAGATATTTTGCAGCCTCCGTACCAGACCAAAGCATCTGCTCTTAGAAGTGTTGGTTTTTCCAAGCAGCAGGCTTTTCTGATGCTTCTCTCTGAAGATACATAGAGTACTTTCATCTTGGCAGGGGGAGTCTGGGTTTAGCCTTAGAAAAGAAATCTGTTCATATGCTGATAATTTATTTTCAATCAGTAAAATTAGTATACCACTTAATAAATGAAAAGGGTCTCTTTCTACCCACTTTATTATCACAAAGGATTAAGATCTCTTGTCCCTTGTTTTAATCAGAGATTTAAAATATGTTTCCATCTAAATGCATTAGCACTGAGCTCCCCTACCTCCTTAACTTGCACTCCATTTTGAAAAGCTGATTAAATTGTTTCATTGCTGATTGGCTGGAAATCCATGCACCTTCCTGGCTACAAGCCATTAACACCCTGGCCAGAAGTGCTGACAGGAAGATGAAGAGATTTACACCCTCTGATTTCTGTATTAACAACAAGGACAAAACAGTATGTGGTCCTGTCAGTGGATAATGCAGTTTAAAGATATATTTCCTTTTTCCACAGGTGCATTTTTCTCTGAAAATTAGCAGTTCAGCTTGGTGTGAATAATAAGGTATCTTCTCTGATCAGTCTGATTCATATTAAAAAAAAATCTGTATTATGGACAAGTTCAGGATTTATAAGGCTATTAGCATTTCTCTAAATGATAAAACTGGAGTCAGCTTATTCTTGAGATCTAAGTTTTGATAACCTGAAAAACTTAGTGGAGAGAAACAAGTATGGAAAATGTTACGTTTTATAAAGGGAAAATGCATACACATGTAATAATAGTGAAAAAGAACTTTTCTTAATCATTCAGTTATTTAAGATAAAATTATTTTTTAACAACTAGAAACAATGCAGTATGATAATATGATCACTTTACCCAATTAATTCTCCACTTGTTTAATAACCAACTATATATCTTTGTAGGAATATATGTGAAGTAAATATGTGTTTGTATACATACATTCACTTGAAATATATGTATATATTTGACTACAGTTGCACATGTATAAGTATACATATATGCACATACTCTTATGTATCTGTATCTATACACACATATATACATAAGCACATGTATGAATATTTACTAATCATGCACATATATATGTGCGTGGGTATATGTGTGTGTGTGTATATATATATAGCACATAGAGACATACACTCCAATATATACAACCTCTAATATATAAAAATTGGAAAAAATAAATTGAAGATGGGGTAAAATATGAATTTTGTATATTTAACACATTTTTCCATAAAATGAAATGATTAGATTTGTTTCATCCCTAAGGCCTCTTTCAGCCTTAAGTGATGAACCTAATATTTGTATATCTTCATATTCACTTGAGAATTCTGGAAATGTTTGTAATGATTATTGGAGGATAGAAATACTATAGAAGGAATACAGATGAAAAATCAGGCTTTTAATAACTAATTGCCCAATAACCATTAACCACATACTACTGCAAAGGCACTGTGCTGGGCAGAAGAGACTATGAAGGAATTGAAGGCTTATTCTTACTTTCAGGTAGCTTATAGATTACTTTTGGAGAAATATGTAGACTGACATGAAAGCTGTCACTGTAAAGCAGGGATTGATAAGTGGGGTAAAAAATGCAAAACCAAGTCCTACATTTCAGTATCAGGAGAATTCACTTTAAAAAATGTAGACTGTACTGTAAATCGTTGTTTGTCAATTACTTTGCTTACAAAATCTTCTCTTGATAGCTGGCTCAAAGATAGTCCAAACCTTCAGGGTCTAATTATTAGAAGTTGTAAGTTCTGAATTACAATAATGAGACTTTCCCATAAATGGAGGCCACCATTAAAATATTCTCAAACTTTAAGATGAAATAAATCAAGTGAAGCTAACTATTTTAGAGTTTTCTTAACAGATGGCCCTTTGAGTAAATGGGCAAAACAAAAGTAATTGCTCCTCAATGTGATCCAACTTAAAACAAGGGTATTATTTGATGTTTTCACTATGTGAGACACTGAGCTGTGAATATTCACAGAAACACAGAGCAATATTTCTATCCTTGAGCAAACTAAAATTTAACTGAAGAGATGCATGAAAATATGATAATGATACCAATGAATGGTTGAGGATTGCCAAGTGAGTGCCAATGAGAATATATTTGATGAGATATCCGAGAAGGAAAGGGAAAACAGATTTGACTTGGATCTCAAAGATTGAGTTGGGTTCAGATACTTGTGCATTCAGCAAATATTTATTGAGGGTCTACTAAGTCCCAGGCACCTAGGATAGAACGGTAAACAAATCCAGATAAGGGTCAGCCCTCATAAAGTATGAAAAAGCAAAGGAATCAGACAGGTGGGTGCAGAGCAGAGGGGTGGCAAAGCTGAACAGGTAGATGGGAGAGTATAAAGCCATGTTCAGAAGCTCAGTGAGAAGATCAGTTATATAATAGGACATATGGTTACTAAAGGAGAATTATAGGAGAAAGAGATGGAGAGTGAATGACTTCATAAACCCAAGAAAGAAATACTCACTATATCTGATAAGAAATTTGAGAAATAATGCTGTATTCTGAGATTCCCAATAAAATCAGGTTAACCCTTAGTAAGTTTAGTAGTGAGAAATTGCTTTAAAGATGTACCTCACCATACTCATAAGGGACTTAAGATTGATGGACTCCATTGGTATCTTAATAAATGTTTCTAGATCCAAGACTAAATTCAGTAGAATATTTCCTGAAAGGATGAATAGAGATTACAATAAGCTGTCATCTGTGTCTCAAGCACCACTCTTTTTTTTTTTTTTTTTTTCTGTACGCGGGCCTCGCACTGTTGTGGCCTCTCCCGTTGCGGAGCACAGGCTCCGGACGTGCAGGCTCAGCGGCCATGGCTCGCAGGCCCAGCCGCTCCGTGGCATGTGGGATCTTCCCGCACCGGGACACGAACCCGTGTCCCCTGCATCGGCAGGCGGACTCTCAATCACTGCGCCACCAGGGAAGCCCATCAAGCACCACTCTCATACAGAAGTAGTATCTGTAAATCACGTTGAAGACTATCTCAAATCCTCAAATGCTGAGGCCAAGAGGAGAGCAAAATACATAAGGGTTTGCTTCAAAGAAAGCAAAATTTGGTTCAAAGTGAATACAAAGAACTTTGCAGAATTTAGGATAAATCTAGCTGTTTTAAACTTGTACTTTTGATCTTCTCTTTGTTGAGAAGCTATATGCCTTAAAAATAACAATAGTTTAGATAGCCTTTGAGAACAAGAGTTTTATCTACAGAGTCAAAGTAAATTAGACTGACTAAATTAATGAGAAAGCTCAATAAACAACAAGGTAGCTCACTTGTCACTGTAAACAAAGGAATAAGAGTTGTTCATATTAACTTGAGTCGGTCAGTTTTTGCAATACTGGGCAAACTTTACAGGCTCCTCTTTTACCATAAATCTCCAAGCTTGTTTTTAAATCCCTTTTAAGTGTCTCTGTGATAAATGTTGTCTGATGAGCACTGTATCTCTACTAGACTGGCAGCTCCATTAGGGCAGTGATGGGGAATGTTTTATTTACTTCTGTAAATCCAGTGATTCACAGTTTCTATTATATTAGTTTTGTTAAATGTTGGTGGATGACTGTAAGGTCTGGCCACATATTAAGTTGTGGAAACACAGAGTCACAGGGTTATATAATTTTACAAATGGAAAGAACTTTGACGATTACCTCTAATCCTTTCAACTTTGAGATTCAGAGCTTGAGAGCCAGTAATTTCCTTATCTCTTACTCTTGTTCTAGTTTTTTTTTTTTTTTTCATTTTAACATCTTTATTGGAGTATAATTGCTTTACAATGGTATGTTAGTTTCAGCTTCACAACAAAATGAATCAGTTATATATATACATATGTTCCCATATCTCTTCCCGCTTGCGTCTCCCTCCCTCCCACCCTCCCTATCCCACCCCTCCAGGCGGTCACAAAGCACCGAGCTGATCTCCCTGTGCTATGCAGTTGCTTCCCACTAGCTATCTACCTTACGTTTGGCAGTGTATATATGTCCATGCCTCTCTCTCGCTTTGTCACAGTTTACCCTTCCCCCTCCCCATAGCCTCATGTCCATTCTCTAGTATGTCTGTGTCTTTATTCCTGTTTCAGCCCTAGGTTTTTCATGACATTTTTTTCTTAAATTCCATATATATGTGTTAGCATACGGTATTTGTCTCTCTCTTTCAGACTTACTTCACTCTGTATGACAGACTCTAGGTCTATCCACCTCATTACAAATAGCTCAATTTCGTTTCTTTTTATGGCTGAGTAATATTTCATTGTATATATGTGCCACATCTTCTTTATCCATTCATCCGATGATGGACACTTAGGTTGTTTCCATCTCTGGGCTATTGTAAATAGAGCTGCAATGAACATTTTGGTACATGATTCTTTTTGAATTATGGTTTTCTCAGGGTATATGCCCAGTAGTGGGATTGCTGGGTCATATGGTAGTTCTGTTTGTAGTTTTTTAAGGAACCTCCATACTGTTCTCCACAGTGCCTGTATCATTTTACATTCCCACCAACAGTGTAAGAGGGTTCCCTTTTCTCCACACCCTCTCCAGCATTTATTGTTTGTAGATTTTTTGATGATGGCCATTCTGACTGGTGTGAGATGATATCTCATTGTAGTTTTGATTTGCATTTCTCTAATGATTAGTGATGTTGAGCATTCTTTCATGTGTTTGTTGGCACTCTGTATATCTTCTTTGGAGAAATGTCTATTTAGGTCTTCTGCCCATTTTTGAATTGGGTCGTTTGTTTTTTTGTTATTAAGCTGCATGAGCTGCTTATAAATATTGGAGATTAATCCTTTGTCAGTTGCTTCATTTGCAAATATTTTCTCCCATTCTGAGGGTTGTCTTTTGGTCTTGTTTATGATTTCCTTTGCTGCGCAAAAGCTTTTAAGTTTCATTAGGTCCCATTTGTTTATTTTTGTTTTTATTTCCATTTCTCTAGGAGGTGGGTCAAAAAGGATCTTGCTGTGATTTATGTCATAGAGTGTCCTGCCTATGTTTTCCTCTAAGAGTTTGATAGTTTCTGGCCTTACATTTAGGTCTTTAATCCATTTTGAGCTTATTTTTGTGTATGGTGTTAGGGAGTGATCTAATCTCATACTTTTACATGTAGCTGTCCAGGTTTCCCAGCACCACTTATTGAAGAGGCTGTCCTTTCTCCACTGTACATTCCTGCCTCCTTTATCAAAGATAAGGTGACCATATGTGCTTGGGTTTATCTCTGGGCTTTCTATCCTGTTCCATTGATCTATATTTCTGTTTTTGTGCCAGTACCATACTGTCTTGATTACTGTAGCTTTGTAGTATAGTCTGAAGTCAGGAAGCCTGATTCCTCCAGCTCCGTTTTTCGTTCTCAAGATTGCTTTGGCTATTCGGGGTCTTTTGTGTTTCCATACAAATTGTGAAATTTTTTGTTCTAGTTCTGTGAAAAATGCCAGTGGTAGTTTGATAGGAATTGCATTGAATCTGTAGATTGCTTTGGGTAGTAGAGTCATTTTCACAATGTTGATTCTTCCAATCTAAGAACATGGTATATCTCTCCATCTATTTGTATCATCTTTAATTTCTTTCATCAGTGTCTTATAATTTTCTGCATACAGGTCTTTTGTCTCCTTAGGTAGGTTTATTCCTAGATATTTTATTCTTTTTGTTGCAATGGTAAATGGGAGTGTTTTCTTGATTTCACTTCCAGATTTTTCATCCTTAGTGTACAGGAATGCCAGAGATTTTTGTGCATTACTTTTGTATCCTGCTACTTTACCAAATTCATTGATTAGGTCTAGTAGTTTTCTGGTAGCATCTTTAGGATTCTCTATGTGTAGTATCATGTCATCTGCAAAGAGTGACAGCTTTACTTCTTTTCCGATTTGGATTCCTTTTATTTCCTTTTCTTCTCTGATTGCTGTGGCTAAAACTTCCAAAACTATGTTGAATAAGAGTGGTGAGAGTGGGCAACCTTGTCTTGTTCCTGATCTTAGTGGAAATGCTTTTAGTTTTTCACCATTGAGGACGATGTTGGCTGTGGGTTTGTCATATATGGCCTTTATTATGTTGAGGAAAGTTCCCTCTATGCCTACTTTCTGCAGGGTTTTTATCATAAATGGGTGTTGAATTTTGTCAGAAGCTTTCTCTGCACCTATTGAGAAGATCATATGGTTTTTCTCCTTCAGTTTGTTAATATGGTGTATCACGTTGATTGATTTGCATATATTGAAGAATCCTTGCATTCCTGGAATAAACCCCACTTGATCATTTAATGTGCTGTTGGATTCTGTTTGCTAGTAGTTTGTTGAGGATTTTTGCATCTATGTTCATCAGTGATATTGGCCTGTAGTTTTCTTTCTTTGTGACAGCCTTGTCTGGTTTTGGTATCAGGGTGATGGTGGCCTCGGAGAATGAGTTGGGGAGTGTTCCTCCCTCTGCTATATTTTGGAAGAGTTTGAGAAGGATAGGTGATAGCTCTTCTCTAAATGTTTGATAGAATTCGCCTGTGAAGCCATCTGGTCCTGGGCTTTTGCTTGTTGGAAGATTTTTAATCACAGTTTCAATTTCAGTGCTCATGATTGGTCTGTTCATATTTTCTATTTCTTCCTGATTCAGTCTTGGCAGGTTGTGCCTTTCTAAAAATTTGTCCATTTCTTCCAGGTTGTCCATTTTATTGGCCTATAGTTGCTTGTAGTAATCTCTCATGATCTTTTGTATTTCTGCAGTGTCAGTTGTTACTTCTCCTTTTTCATTTCTAATTGTATTGATTTCAGTCTTCTCCCTTTTTTTCTTGATGAGTCTGGCTAATGGTTTATCAATTTTTTTTATCCTGTCAAAGAACCAGCTTTTAGTTTTATTAATCTTTACTATCGTTTCCTTCATTTCTTTTTCATTTACTTCTGCTCTGATTTTTATGATTTCTTTCCTTCTGCTAACTTTGGGGTTTTTTTTGTTCTTCTTTCTCTAATTGCTTTAGGTGCAAGGTTAGGTTGTTTATTCAAGATGTTTCCTGTTTCTTAAGGTAGGATTGTATTGCTATAAATTTCCCTCTTAGAACTGCTTTTGCTGCATCCCATATTTTGAGTCGTCGTGTCTCCATTGTCATTTGTTTCTAGGTATGTTTTGATTTCCTCTTTGATTTCTTCAGTGATCACTTCGTTATTAAGTAGTGTATTGTTTAGTCTGCATGTGTTTGTATTTTTTACAGATCTTTTCCTGTAGTTGATATCTAGTCTCATAGCGTTGTGGTCAGAAAAGATACTTGATACAATTTCAATTTTCTTAAATTTACCAAGGCTTGATTTGTGACCCAAGGTATGATCTATCCGGGACAGTGTTCCATGAGCACTTGAGAAAAATGTGTATTCTATTGTTTTTGGATGGAATGTCCTATAAATATCAATTAAGTCCATCTTGTTTAATGTATCATTTAAAGCTTGTGTTTCCTTATTTATTTTCATTTTGGATGATCTGTCCATTGGTGAAAGTGGGGAGTTAAAGTCCCCTACTATGAATGTGTTACTGTCGATTTCCCCTTTTATGGCTGTTAGTATTTCCCTTATGTATTGAGGTGCTCCTATGTTGGGTGCATAAATATTTACAATTGTTATATCTTCTTCTTGGATCGATCCCTTGATCATTATGGAGTGTCCTTCTTTGTCTCTTGTAATAGTCTTTATTTTAAAGTCTATTTTGTCTGATAAGAGAATTGCTACTCCAGCTTTCTTTTAGTTTCCATTTGCATGAAATACCTTTTTCCATCCCCTTACTTTCAGTCTGTATGTGTCTCTAGGTCTGAAGTGGGTCTCTTGTAGACAGCAAATATATGGGTCTTGTTTTTGTATCCATTCAACCAATCTGTGTCTTTTGGTGGGAGCATTTAGTCCATTTACATTTAAGGTAATTATCGATATGTATGTTCCTATTCCCATATTCTTAATTGTTTTGGGTTTGTTATTGTAGGTCTTTTCCTTGTGTTTGTTTCTTGCCTTGAGAAGCTACTTTAGCAGTTGTTGTAGAGCTGGTTTGGTGGTGCTGAACTCTCTCAGCTTTTGCTTGTCTGTAAAGGTTTTAATTTCTCCATCAAATCTGAATGAGATCCTTGCTGGGTAGAGTAATCTTGGTTGCAGGTTTTTCTCCTTCATCACTTTAAGTATGTCTTGCCAGTCCCTTCTGGCTTGCAGAGTTTCTGCTGAAAGATCAGCTGTTAACCTTATGGGGATTCCCTTGTGTGTTATTTGTTGTTTTTCCCTTGCTGCTCTTAATATGGTTTCTTTGTATTTAATTTTTGACAGTTTGATTAATATGTGTCTTGGCGTATTTCTCCTTGGATTTATCCTGTATGGGACTCTCTGTGCTTCCTGGACTTGATTAACCATTTCCTTTCCCATATTAGGGAAGTTTTCAACTATAATCTCTTCAAATATTTTCTCAGTCCCTTTCTTTTTCTCTTCTTCTTCTGGAACCCCTATAATTCGAATGTTGGTGCGTTTAATGTTGTCCCAGAGGTCTCTGAGACTGTCCTCAGTTCTTTTCATTGTTTTTTCTCTATTCTGCTCTGCATTAGTTATTTCCACTATTTTATCTTCCAGGTCACTTATCCGTTCTTCTGCCTCAATTATTCTGCTATTGATCCCATCTAGAGTATTTTTCATTTCATTTATTGTGTTGTTCATCACTGTTTGTTTCGTCTTTAGTTCTTCTAGGTCCTTGTTAACTGCTTCTTGCATTTTGTCGGTTTCCAAGATTTTGGATCATCTTTACTATCATTATTCTGAATTCTTTTTCAGGTAGACTGCCTATTTCCTCTTCATTTGTTAGGTCTGGTGGGTTTTTATCTTGCTCCTTCATCTGCTGTGTGTTTTTCTGTCTTCTCATTTTGCTTATTTTACTGTGTTTGGGGTCTCCTTTTTGCAGGCTGAAGGTTCGTAGTTCCTGTTGTTTTTAGTGTCTGTCCCCAGTGGCTAAAGTTGGTTCAGTGGGTTGTGTAGGCTTCCTGGTGGAGGGGACTAGTGCCTGTGTTCTGGTGGATGAGGCTGGATCTTGTCTGTCTGGTGGGCAGGTCCACGTCTGGTGGTGTGTTTTGGGGTGTCTGTAGACTTACTATGATTTTGGGCAGCCTCTTTGCTAATGGGTGGGGTTGTGTTCCTGTTTTGCTAGTTGTTTGGCATAGGATGTCCAGCACTGTACCTTGCTGGTCGTTGAGTGAAGCTGGGTGCTGGTGTTGAGATGGATATCTCTGGGAGATTTTTGCTGTTTGATATTATGTGCAGCTGGGAGGCCTCTTGTGGACCAGTGTCCTGAAGTTGGCTCCCCCACCTCAGTGGCACAGCACTAACTCCTGGCTGCAGCACCAAGAGCCTTTCATCCACAGGGCTCCTTAATTTGGGATGATTCGTTGTCTATTCATGTATTCCACAGATGCAGGGTATATCAAGTTGATTGTGGAGCTTTAATCCGCTGCTTCTGAGGCTGCTGGGAGAGATTTCCCTTTCTCTTCTTTGTTCTCACAGCTCCCAGGGCCTCAGCTTTGGATTTGGCCCCGCCTGTGTGTGTAGGTCGCCGGAGGGCGTCTGTTCTTTGCTCAGACAGGACGGGGTTAAAGGAGCCGGTGATTCGGAGGCTCTGGCTCACTCAACCTGGCGGGTTGGGAGGGTCACGGAGTGTGGGGTGGGCCTGCGGCTGCAGAGGCCGGCGTGACGTTGCCAGCCTGAGGCGCGCAGTGCGTTCTCCCGGGGGAGTTGTCTCTGGATCCCGGGACCCTGGCAGTGGCGGGTGGCACAGGCTCCCGAAAGGGGGGTGTGGATAGTGACCTGTGTTCGCACCCAGGCTTCTTGGTGGCGGCAGCAGCGGCCTTAGCGTCTCATGTCTGTCTCTGGGGTCCGCGCTTTTAGCTGCGGCTCGCGCCCGTCTCTGGAGCTCCTTGAAGCGGCGCTCTTAATCTCCTCTCCTCGCGCACCAGGAAATAGGGAAGAAAAAGTCTCTTGCCTCTTCGGCAGGTCCAGACTTTTCCCCAGACTCCCTCCCGGCTAGCCGCGGTGCAATAACGCCCTGCAGGCTGTGTTCACACCGCCAACCCCAGTCCTCTCCTGGCGCTCCGACGGAAGCCGGAGCCGCAGCTCCCAGCCCCGCCCGCCCCGGCGGATAAGCAGACTAGCCTCTGGGACTGGTGAGTGCTGGTCGGCCCTGATCCTCTGCGCTGGAATCTCTCCGCTTTGCCCACCGCAGCCCTGTTGCTGTGCTCTCTTCCGCGGCCCCGAAGCTCCCCCACTCCACCACCCGCAGTCTCTAACCACGAAGGGGCTTCCTAGCGTGTGGACACTTTTCCTCCTTCACAGCTCCCGCCCGCTGGTGCAGGACCCGTCCCTATCCTTTTGTCTCTGTTTAGTTTTTTCTTTTGCCCTAACCAGGTACATGGGGGGTTTCTTGCCTTTTGGGAGGTCTGAGGTCTTCTGCCAGCGTTCAGTAGATTCTCTGTAGGAGTTGTTCCACGTGTACATGTATTTCTGGTGTATCTGTGGGGAGGAAGGTGATCTCCGCGTCTTTTTGTTTTAGTTTTAATATCACATCTCTTATTCTAGTGTGTTTTCTTCTTGTTTCCTTCAAACCACCACATATACCCACTTAACCCAAAGCCAAAATCCCTTACCCCACAGCCTAAACATTTTATTTGGAAACCAGACCAGGGCTCTTTTTTTTTAGTTAGCGTTGTTATTTATTTAGAAAATCTCCTATAAAATGTACAAAGATAGAGACTTCAGAAGTAATAATCACATTTGAAATTGTTTATGATGAATTAACACAAGCTCAAGACCAGGTTGCAGCAGCTGTAATCAACAAATTATTGAGAATATAACACTCTTTCCAGAGTCAACATAGGTATTTCTAGTGAATCAGAGAATTGAGGCTCTTTCAGGGAAGTAATATGTAGAAGTTGAAGGAGAAGCCATAAACAGTATAATCCAGAAACAATTGAATATATAATAATTGAAGAGTAACTACAGTCTACATAATGAGTATATAACTTGACACATTGACAGTACCTTCTTTTCTTTTTTTTTAAACATCTTTATTGTAATATAATTGCTTTACAATGGTGTGTTAGTTGCTGCTGTATAACAAAGTGAATCAGCTATACATATACATACACATATATTCCCATATCTCCCTCCCACACTCCATATCCTACCTCCCTGGATGGTCACAAAGCACGGAGCTGATCTCCCTGTGCTATGCGGCTGCTTCCCACTAGCTATCTATTTTACATTTGGTAGTGTATATCTGTACATGCCACTCTCTCACTTCATCCCAGCTTCCCCTTCCCCTTCCCCGTGTCCTTAAGTCCATTATCTACATCTGCATCTTTATTCCTGTCCTGCCCCTAGGTTCTTCAGAACCATTTTTCTTTTTTTTTTTAGATTCAATATATATGTGTTAGCATACAGTATTTGTTTTTCTCTTTCTGACTTACTCCACTCTGTATGACAGACTCTAGGTCCATCCACCTCACTATGAAGAACTCAATTTCATTCCTTTTTATGGCCGAGTAATATTCCATTGTATATATGTGCCACATATTCTTTATCCATTCATCTGTCGATGGACACTTAGGTTGCTTCCATGTCCTGGCTATTGTAAATAGAGCTTCAGTGAACATTGTGGTACACGACTCTTTTTGAATTACCAGGGCTCATTCTTGATCCATCCCTTTCCCTCACAACCCACGCTCAACCTTCAACAAGTCCTATGATTATGCCTCAGATATATCTAGCATCTCTCTTTTTCTCTATTCTCACTGTTATCTCACTTTCCCAAGCTGCGGAACAGAGCACTGTGCACCTGTTATCAATCCCAGGGGAGGATTCCAGACACTTCTGTCCACTGTGTCTTGGTATCAGAATTGCCAAGGAAAACAACACAGCCAAGCACTGGCTGGAACAATACTTTATTCACATAGAAGAAACAGAGCAAGTTCAGCTCCAGTAGTGGGCAGTGTTCCCCCATGGTCAGTGTTCCCCACAAAGCTGATGCTGGGCAATCAGTCTACCTGCACCCCTGTGCACCACAGCAGAAAAAAACCAAAACCCTGCTGTGGAGTTTGAAATACTGAAGATGGGGGATGTGCCTGAGGGTCAATGACCTACACACCTAATCAGAACAAAGGAGCATTCATTGAGTAAGAAATGGAAAGATATCCTCACACAAGGTGATAGGCCAGCACAGGCTATGTGAGCTTTTTATTCCTTGGTAAGGAAGTGTTCCAGGCCCAGTGGGGGGAGTCAGAAGGAGGCTAGCACGACACTGCCTTTCCCAAAACAGACCCAGTTTTCTTTCACTTCAACTACTGTTAAGTTTGTAAGATTCCTGCTTTCAGTCTTGCCTTCACCTCTGACCTACCCCCACTAACTATCCTCTACATAGCAACAAGAATGGTCTTCAAAAAATGTATATCCAGTCATGTAATTTCCGTGATCAAAATTCCTTAATAACTTCTCAGTGTAACTGAAATGAAATACAAACTTACCAAGATGGTATAAGGTGTCTGAATTATCTGTATTATATGACATATCCAGTCTAATCTTTTGCTATCCTCCCTTTTGCCCACTGCTCTTCAAAGCTCATTTTCTACTTATTGAACCATGCTTTTTAAGGAATATTTCTTTTTATATTCAAAGATCATAAGATCAGGAAAGATCATAAACAAGCTTGGAAGTAATGTTATTCGTGGTTCTATAAAAAGTGTGTAAGTACTCTCATACTTGAGACTAATGCTATCCTGAAGGAGTATTTTGCTTCCTACCACACATACCTGTACCCCATGCCTGGTCCCTTAGGAGCAGGGAAGAAAATCTCTCTCTGACTGCCCACGCATGCCCTTTTCCCACCTTATTCCCAGTCCAAGTATCAGATGATGCAACTGGGCCCATGAAAATGACTCCACAACTGAAAGATTTTCAGGAAGGATGATTTACTATTCTCTAATTTACTGACATTCTTCTACAGCCAGATGATTGCTGGGGATTAGGTATACAGAAAGATATGTTGCAGTAAATAACTACTTCACATTCTTGTGGTGGATATTGATTCTGGTGAGTATGAGACAAATCCCAAAGCATGAATTTGGGCACCAGACATTTTTTTTTTTTTCATTTGAACAGTTCATTCTATCAGGGATATTTTGTTACCTGGGCCAAGCTACAAAATTTTGGTAATTCTTTAAAAAGTTTGATTTCCTCAAGGTCTTAGTAGAGAAGGTGGAAAATCATACACATTCAGCAATGAAGCAGACATATTTTGACTTTCCATTTTCATTGTACAAATGCACAGCATGCAAATGTGTTCCGTTAGCTCCAATTTTCTCCCAGTAGGTACTTCCAAATCAAAATTAAAATTATATGGATTTACCAGCAGTTTTTAATCGAAATGATTATTTCTGCTGGGGTTCCTTGATTCTTATGTTATAGATGGATTTTGTGGGGAGAAAAAATAATACTGGTGGAAAAAAAAATAGTACTGGAATTATGAGAGAAAAAATTGAATCTTTTGATGTATTTGATGTGACTCTTAGATATTATCAGTAGCTAAGCTTTAATTAATTATATACTGAAATAGAAGTATTGAGCTGAAACTACTCTCTCCGCTGCCTACTTTTATTGAAAACTTGTTCCATTTAGGTTTCTCCTTTCTTTGGTCTATGTCTACAAGTTTTGAATATACGATACAGTCACATATTTTTGACAGGAAAAAAATCATTCATATTGAAAGGAGGGTGATCCTGTCTAACAAGCTGAGAGTGAAAAATGTTGCCAGGGAACTTCAGTAGGGCCCTTTACAGCCATGTAGAGACTATATATTATACATTATGTAGTGCTTCATGTGTATTCAATCAAAGCTACTGGTAATAAGAAAAATAAACAACTGGGTTAATAGATTAACAGCTAGAAGATCATTTAATCCTTTGGATAATATGCTCAATTAAAAGTTTGAAACAGTTATAACCTGATGGATTCTTGTTTCAGTGACCTTTGAAACTCATTGGATAATCTCTTGCTAAGTTTTTTCTGCTTATGGGCTCCCCTTTATTGGGGCTTTGCCATGTTTCACTCAAGAAATATGATGAATATGAATCTTACACTCCTCCTCTAGGTTTCCAAAATCCAGAAAAGCCCTTTGACAAAAGCTAGCCTTGATCGTTCATCATTATATTTCTCAGGCAGTTAGGATGATGCCTGCCACATATGAGGTGCCCGATAAATGTTGATTGATTATATTAGTCTGAGTTCTCCAGAGAAACTCACGTGATTATGGAGGCTGAGAAGTCCTCCTGCATTTGGCAAGCTGGAGACCTAGTAAAGCAGATGATGTAAATTCCAGTTCGAGTCCCAGTCTGAAGGCATGAGAAACCCGATGTTCCAGCTCAAAGAAAGTCAGGCAGAGAGAATGAATCCTCTCTTACTCCACCTTTTTGTTCTCTTCAGGCCTTCGATGGATTGGATAAGCCTTACCCACACTGGGGAGGACAGTCTGCTTTGCTCAATGTACTGATTTAAATGTTAATCTCATCCAGAAACACCCTCACAGATACACCCAGAACAATGTTTAACCAAAACTCTTAGCACCTCATGGCCTACTTACATCCACAAATAAAATTAGCCACAACGTTGACTGACTGAATAAATGAATGAAAGCATACTTTGGAAATTCCCATAAGATGATATAATCAGTGCTGGTAGGGCTTTGTGGCAGGGTTATCAGGAGAACATAGATAAAGTAGGGAAGGGCTGGTGACAGTTATATGATGTAAAACAAAATATCATACAACTTTAAGAGCTTGCTTTTCTGTTATTTGGGTGATTTGCCTGCCTTGAGTTAAGCACAGTTTACAAGTAGGCCTAACAGATATTAGCCACATTCATAATCAACTTTCATGAATGTTGTGACCGTTTGTTAGCCATGCGTAATGCGATTTAAGCTTGATGGAAAGCCTGAGACTGAATTCTGTAAAACTATTCATACCTATTGATTATAAAACAATCTCAGGTTTTGTAATAAGGATTTTATCTGCAGAGTAGAGAATGACAATAAAGTTATCGTCAAAACCTGTGGAGGTAAACATCTCTTCATGAAATCGATATACTCTGAATAGTTTTTTTACAATTCACACTGAATAGAATACACCAGAAAGAGGGTTAGAATCATTAGCAAAATATCCTTTTGTATATTTTAAGATGTGCTTGTTTTAGGAAAAAGATGAGAATAATAACTTTCTCCCTTTAAAAAATATTTATTAACATAATTTTATATGGTCATATAATGTTAAGTACAGTGGATATACCATAATTTGCTTAAGAAATCACCAATTGTACAATTAGCCCATTTTCTATTGTGCACTATTTTCTTTTCTTTTTTATTTATTTGGGGGGGAATTTATTTACTTTTTATATTCACTATTTTAAATAATGCTGTACTGAATAATTGTGTGTGTGTGTATATATGTGTATATATAACCTTTTCCTTCATATATTTATGGAAAGATTCCTAGAAGTGGAGTTCTTGGGTTAAATTATTATGATGCACATTGACAAATCACTTTTCAAAGGTAGCATATCAACTCATGCTTTCAGAATTACTGTTCATAATTTTTTGAAATCATTGCAACCTTAATAGGCTAAAGTGCTATATTATTTTCAGTTTTTGATTACTAATGAACATTTTTCTACATTAGAAGTTTGTCCTTCAAAGAATTCCTATAGAAAATCTTACAGTAAAGTAAAACAAACAAACAACTCTGTTTGGTCTGCATTATGAGAATGAGTTTCCATTCGGCTTAATACATATATACAGGTAAAAGGCTAGTTTCAGTCATCAAAGAGATGGTGATACACGTAGGAGAAAATGTAGCTGCCACTGTACAGGGGATGCCATCTAGCTCTTCCTTGAAGAAGGATTCTCTTCTAACCTTCACGTACAATAATGGCATTGATGTTCAATATAATTTGATTAGATTTTATGAAGAATCTCTCTCCAGGAAGACAATACCATGTGAGTTTGAGGAAGAGGTGGTAAAGCTCACTTCATTATTCAATCTTGTGCCGGGAAATATATGTTGTATAATAGCCCAGAAGGATGAAAAAAAGCTTTTAACACGCTACCCAGAAAAATGCTTCCACAATCTGCCTCTGTTTGACCCTGGCGTTAACAAAAGACATGGATGGGCCAAGCCAAATTATTCTTGACTGATTGCAGGTAATGAAGTCAAGAGATGCCAACAGAGTTGTTAGTTACGTGGGTGTAGTTCACACCTGAAAACAGTCTCCAGGGGAAGGTTAGGTGGGGCCTGAAATCCAGCTCTGGATTTGCTAGCCAACCCCATGGGCTACCTTTTTAAACTCATCCCTTCAAAGACGGCACCCTTTTCCAATTCTTATAAAGGTGTCACGTTGGCTACCAGAGGCCATAAGGATGTTACTAAGAAGGATGACTTGGAGAATCCCGAATTGCTGCTCCATAGATTTGAAGGCCAAGAACCTAGCGAGGCTACTTGATGAGGTTAGGGATAGATCTGCATTCACACTGGCTCTTGATCACTCACAGCAGTCCCAAAATGACCACTTGGTTCTAAGTCTTAGGTATAATCAAGTTTTCAGAGATCTGGGAAAATACCAGCCCTTTAGAGTATTTATATTGAACAAACCCCAAGCGTGATTCTGAAAAAGACTTCTTTGATGACATTTCTCATTGACTGTTTTTTGCCAAGGAAATGAGTTCATTATGTGCTGCTAATCTTGCAGAGCTGGACAGACAAACTGACTGTGTAATTTGCCTACAGATTTCTTTCCCTTGCACACTTCTTCTGTTACATCCTTCTGAGTTCAACTAATTGGCCACATGGATGTTTCTTATAAGATCACACACTGAAGGAGTGTGGCCGGTACCTGACAGACACACTTCCTAGACTTGTTTTGTAATGACACATTCCAGCCATGGCTCTTTAGCCAGCTACCTAGGAGTCTGTAATTTCACCAGTGAAAATGAAGTTGCTAAACCAAAAACAAAAACCTGGGGGAAAACCTAAGGAGGGAAATGATAACTCTCAGAGGGACATACGGAAATATGCTTGTAACATATTCTAAGAACGCTTTATTGGTCTTCTGGCTTCTGAAAAGCAACCAGATCTAGAAAACTTCTCTTTGGATTATGTCTATTCTCTTCCTCTGAGCTAATTTGAAAATTAAAAGGGGGCAAACAAGGTCTGGCTTTGAAGGGAGGTGGCTGTGAAGCTTTAATTTGGAGCGAACAAAGCATCTACTTCAGCTCTCCTCTGGCAGTTACAGGATATTACCACACTGCTGAATATTTAAAAGCAAGAGAGATTTCCAATCCCAAGGTCCGTCCCCCAATTGATAAGTCTATTTTTATTAAATGAACTTTAATTACTTAATAATTAGACCTTCCATAGGAGGAGATGTGGACCCTGATAGTCTGCCAAAGAGGCCAGAGGGCAAATCAGAAGAATGTACCATTTTGAGATTAAAATTTCCAAGAAGGAATAGGCCCAATCTGAGGGTGTTGTGGGTGGAGGAGAGGCCTCCCAGGAGGAGGAGAGTCCTGGCAGAAACCTGGAATGCTTTGTTTCCACTTTTGCTTAAAAAGCAAAGTAGCTTAGAATTAAATGAACAAGAGTGCATGTCTAAGCTATTCAAACTTTCTGACTATCTGGATCTGAATGAAAGATTTCTCCTAGTCTATGTGATGCGTGTGTGCATGGGTAGAAGAGTGCGGAGAGACTATTGTTCTCATTATTTTAATTCTCGGAGCCTCACACTTTTGACGTCCCTGAAGATTTAGCAGCATTCATTGCCATGGTGATTTTCTACCTCATTTTTTTTTAGCATCACAAAGGAAAAGGCCAAATGAGAAATGTTTGCTGCTTTGCTGTTAACATTTCTACTGCCCTGGTGACAGCCAACAGTTTGGTTGTGCCTAGCTCCTGAAACAAATCTGTATTGGCCAGAGCCTGATTGATGGCTGGAGCCATTGCCCTGCCTGTCCCAGCTGGGTGGGAGCTGGTCCTGAGACCACTGATAACTTTGTTTCCGGGGACAGTGATTTGAAGGAAGACGGGGAAATCTCATTCGAAATATCACTGTTTCACAATTTAAACTTACGGGCCTTAGATAAAATTTTCATGGATGCGCTAGACATCGCTTCCCCCCCCACCCCCTCACAATCTTTTCAAATGAAAGGCTGTATGGGTTGACTTTGTATGCTTATTAGGCTCAGCTCTTTTTCACTTTCCCTGAATAAATCCTTGTTTTCTCCCTCTCTTTACGCTCTTCTTCCTAGATTTCCCAGTGTATAAGAGCCTGGGATATTTGCCTAAACTAATTATCTGACCAATCATACATACTTTCTCATTAGACGTATATATGATGGACAATTATATGCCATGCACTGTGCTGAGTGCTCAGAGTACAGAATAAAATAGAGCCAGCTCTGCTTTTGTGGAATTTACAGATTAGCTGGGAAGATGGCTATTAAATGAACTCCACAGTTAATAAGTTATAATTGAAGTAAATGTTGCAAAGGGGACATACAAGAATAATTGGTTCTATCTCGATTTGGGGGAGGCCCCTCTGAGGAGGTGAGAATTCTGATACTGTGTTGGTACTATGAAATCCCAGGTAATTAAGCACCCGATAGTTAGTATAGTAAGTAAATGTTATAGAAAAGAATTGTAGTTATGGCTGTTTATCAGGCCTTGAGTAACATTTAACAAAGTAACCTATATAAATAGACACTTAATGAATGCTTTTAGTGTAAAAATTAGTGTTAGAGAATTAGGAATTATCCTTTACAAAAATCGAAATAAACAGGGTGAGACCCATTTCTCGTCGGTACTCTCATAGTGGCTATATATCTCTTGCTAACAACATTTAATGCTTATTATACAACTGTAATTAAGATAGTTAACATCAATAAAATTTCTGATGCTGAAGCCCAGGCACTTTTACTATTAGTAGCTTATAAAATTTAAGTTATAAGTGTCTATGTTTATCATTTCTAGGACAGGGGATAAAAGGGAGTTCCCATATACGCGTGCCTGATCTTTCCATATGTAAAACAACGTGTTCTTTCCTTATTATGGTTCCTGAACTGACCCTGCACTAATAGGTGCTGGTCTTTGTTAATGTACAGAGGTGCGAGTAATGTGTAAACCTGTCAGTTAGCTGGGATGAGACACTTCCAACAAGTCCAGCTGTCTTAGAATCCTGGGCCAGGCTAGGTGTGAAGGTAGGAACCTTGGGTATAATTCATTCTGGGAAACAGACTTTCCCCAAGGCTAATAATGAAAGGCCTCCATGGAAACAACCAGGCATAGGTTTGTGTGCTATTTTCAATTGCACAATACTTCAGGCTGAAGTTTGTCTGTAAAAATTCAGTCTGGGGCAGAATATACTTACTAAACAGAGTTTTCTAGTATTGTGCTGATACTTGGGGGTTGAAGAGTCAGGAAGTACTGTTATATTAAACAAAAAACTCCTTTGGGGACATTTTCACTTAGATTGGGGAAATAGGGTATTTTAAGAAGTATCACTCAGGACAAAACCTTTTTTTAAACCATCATACATAATGTAAACATTTGAATGAGTTTCTTTCCCTTTCCAGTTCCATCTGTGAAGTGGAGACTGTAATACTTGAAGAGCTGTTGTTAGGAGTAAAGGAGTTAATTTATAAAGGAGCTTAGAATAGTGTCAGTGATAAAACTCAGGTCTCCTGTGTCATTGGTCTGGATCCAGCAGCTCTCCAGAGAATCACATTGCATGGGGGTCGAATTGATGTTGTCATATGTAAAACCCTGAGACCAACCTTGAGGGTTGACTTAGGGTTTTCTGTTTGTTCTTTGGGTTTTTCATTTCATTTTGTTTTGGTACCATTTCTCTGTTTACCAACTGATATCAAATGGAGGCAAGGAGCAACAATTAAACAAACAAACAAACCCCTCCCCCCCGTCTGTTCTTGTCCGAAAGTGGGACATTCCCAAGGAGAAGAGAAAGGTTCCACTTGGTTCCTAAAATCACCAAAAGCCCCATCCTAGAATTCAGCCCAGTTGGTTGATGCCAAGGGAAAAAGGCATCTTTTTAATGGATAGAGATGATCAGTCGCTATTTATGGTTTTATGGTGGCCTTGAACGTCTCTATTCTGTAAAAAAAAAAAAAAAAAAAGGCCAAGGTAATCTTGCACCCAGGTGTGTTATTCACCATCCTAAACTGCCACAGAGTATGTTAGAAAGTGATACACCAACACTCAAATGCAGTTATCAAAATTTTCATGCTTGTAATAGTCTACTTAGACATGGAACCTCAGTAAACATTTGTGTTTTTTTCTTTCAGTAGATATTTGATATATTCTGTGGACTGAAAAAACACATATACAAACATATAAACACTTGTCAGCCTTTTATTTATACAGTCAACTATGTCATTCTATCTTAAGTTATAAGTTCTGTAAAAATTCAAAAGATTAAGAGATGATTTCTGGTAAGTAAGACTAAGGAAAAGAGGATTTTTTTGACTTAGTACTTTAAGAATGATGACAGATTTGATAGGGAGATGTTAGGGGAGAAGGTATACTTCTTAAGAGGAAATTTCATGAGAAATACGATCAAGAGGGAGCCAGGTATAGACCTGTTCAGTAAATCCAAGAATTCTTTCGTAGGAATTGTGGAAGATGAGCCTGGAAGGAACACTGTATTAGATTCTTGAGTACCAGGATTTAGGGTATGAGACAATATTAGAAAATGGAATGTTAGAGTTTCTTGAGTGAAAAAAAAACAAAAAAAACTTTGGTGATTTAGAAACGCTCCTCTTTTGACTATGTTTAGAATGGATTTAGGTAAGAAAAGAGTAGTGATAGGAATACCATTCGTGTTATGATTACAGTCTATCAAATGTGATCTAATGAGTTGAACCAGGCTTTTTCCATGAGCAGGCTCTTGATGAGCGGGTAGCTGTTTTTCATGAAGATCTCGTTAAAATTATACGTGTATCTTTGTATTGCATTAGAGCCTTAAATGACTCTTATGAAAACACTGTATTACGTTCTTATGAGTTATAGTGAGTTTAATGTTCATACGTAGGTGCTCATACTCTGCCTTGAAAATATAGTACTAAGTTGATAGCCTATAACTTCTTCTTTTAATACTGTTGCTGGTTTGTTGCACGACCACGAGATGAGAGTGATCAAAGACAGCACAATACTGGAAGCATTAATTCAAGCCGT
Organism: Lagenorhynchus albirostris; assembly: GCF_949774975.1. Taxonomy (NCBI): domain Eukaryota; kingdom Metazoa; phylum Chordata; class Mammalia; order Artiodactyla; family Delphinidae; genus Lagenorhynchus; species Lagenorhynchus albirostris. The sequence continues at coordinate 21,046,398 of NC_083108.1, read as the reverse complement.
ATAGAACCTCGTAAACCTAGAATTTCTTTTTGATGCTTGGAGTTTCCTTTGTAGAGACACAAAGAAAAAGCTACAAATCATGTTTATAATTTCTCACTATATCAAATAATCAACTATTTGAAGTTTTCAAACATCGCATCATTAAATTTTAAGCGGTAATTCCAACCCCCTGTTTATTAAAATCTAAAATAACCATAGTGATTAAGCATGTGGAACAATAGCCAACTCCATTAAGCCCAATTATATTAATATATAATCTCATGCCTCATCTATGATTCTTCCAGCTAGATGAAGTTTATATAAAGGAACCAACTGTTGAGTATCAACAACTGTTGATACAACCAACTGTTAATTTGAATTACTCTTTCATTTTATGTTTTATTCTATGCTCTGGAACTCTTTAGGTGAATTTTGTGAATACCACAGACATTCAAATGTAAAATACATATTTAGAATTTTATCCAGTGTATGTAACTTGTACAGGACCATATATCTGAATATATAGAAGTATCCAGATATTTTATCAACTTATCAAAAATATTTTATTCTTACCTCCTTTGTGTAAAATGTATAACTTGTATGTGTGGGTAAATTACTCCCAACGGTGTTTCCTTAACTATAAAATAAAATGGTAGGGATGTGAAGACCAAGAAGAAAGCTATTAAGGAAACAAGTCAGAAACGTATTTGAAAAATATCTTGACATACATAACCGTCACAACATCTGGACACTGCTCATTGCAGATTTTCCTTGTGTAGTATATATAAACCATTCGCTGTTCAAGTATATGCTTTAAATCCATACCAAAGCCAATCAGTAGTAGATTAATGTGGCTTCTTTTGAATACACTCAAGATTATACGCTACAGACAGCCTGGAAATTGGACTTTGAACAATGAGCTAGGGCACAAGTTAATGGATTCCTTTTGCTCTTCATTCAGTGGTGGATCCAGCATAGTTATAGATTATTTCCAGTTAACTAAATGAGAAGAATAAAACTAGGCATGTGGTTTGCTCCCACTGTAGACACATCTGTACTGTTGAGACAGATAGCTCCATGGATCTGGATTCCAGATGAGTAATTTTAATACCTAAGTGTAGGATATATTTCCATTGATAAATTAACACATGCATCAAAATTCATATTTCTCTTTGGTCTAGAATCAATTGTCCTTGCTAAACCATGGTGCCACATCTCCAGATCTGTAGGTCTGTTTATGAGTGTGGTGGTAGTGAGTGGTAGACCATCTTTGGCAACTTAAATCTATTCCGTATGTGATACTGATGTAGTTTCCTTTTTCATAGATTCAGTTACCCTGTGGCTCAAAAGACTAATCCCTGAAAGGGACATGAAATGCTACCTTAGCCTAGGATATGAGACTTCTCCACAGCATTTCTGATTGTCTCTCATATTAAATTATGATGTTTTAACCTAGGTCATTTTGCCATTGCCCTTTTCACTCCAGCAAAATTTTTATCAGATTATAGGGAAAGTTAGGTTTGTGAGAATTAATGGACCCCAAATAAACCTAACAGTAGTTAAAGCTGAACACATCAGAATTTGTTATTGACTAAATACTGGTAGAAAGTTTCCTGACAAAATTTAAACTGAGACCTAGGAAACTTTGACCTACTTATAATAGATCTATAAAATAAAAATCGCAGTAATGCAAATATGATCAGAAAAACTTGACATGAAACCCAAACTGATGAATGAATGAAATTTGATTGTGAAATGCACATACAGGGAAACCAATTCCAGTAAAATTAAAATATTGGAATATAACTGTGATGAATAGAACACAAATCAAGAAATTAAAATTAGTTAATTGGATTAACTCTAGAAAGTAAAATTGCCAGTGATCCATCAGTGGTGACATAATTCATTCAAATATGTTTGTTTGTAATCGCAAAAAATGTTTTCACGGTCAAAGAACTAGGGTCACAGATATCCATCTGTTCATAAAAGGGGGTTCAAGAGGGCAGGCTCCAGATACCTTCTACCCTTCTCATATACAGCATCATGATGGAGGAGGCTTCTCTCTCACCATCCTTCATGCTCAGTGATAGCCGGTTTATTTATTCTTTTGTCTTTTCATTTTCCCCTACCTTTGCTTAATCATCCATATGGATGCATCTGTTTTACATGTTATTTCAAATGAACATCACAGTAGTTGTATTTGTTGAATTCGCTACTATCCCATTTTATAGACCAAAGAAATGAAACAAGTTACCAAAGGACTCACACAGAGTAGGTGGCCCAGCCAGACTAGAAACACAAACTGGTCTAATTCCAACTTAAGCATTTTTTCATTTCACCACAGCTATAACTGGCGAATACTGATGGTCATTTACCTTAAGGAGTCAGCCCATGAAAGATTGTTCTTTTTTACTATAATTTCAAGACTCATCTTTCTTGAAACTGCACTGGGTTATGTCATATGGCCAGTCCTTCATAAATCCCCATAACTTCATAGTCCTTTGTCCAAAGTTGGCTAACAGTAAGAGCATAGGATGAGAATTTGGAAGAACCAGGTCTCCTTGGCAGGATTACATTGTAGTAACTGTGTGAATGCATGTGGAATTTCACTTCTCTGAACCTCAATTCCCTCATGTATAAAATTAGGATGATCTTGCCTGCTTTGTTTGTTTTATAAGGCTGTTTTATTACCCAATAAAAACAAAACAGTTAGCTTCTAGAGGTTAATGGCAACATCTTTATCATTTTTCAGTCACGGAAACTACTGTTGGCCCAGACGTAATGTGGTAAAACGTGGAGAGCAAACGAGATGTATTTTGAGAAGATGCTTTATAGAATACAATTTTCTAAAAAGAATACAGGTGTGATTTTTTATTTGGTGACTCCTGTGCCTCCTCTGAAAGATTTACCCTTTGTTCTTTGTGTTTATCCTAGGACCACTGAGGTTCCTCTCCCAGACAGAATCTGTCACTGCCTTCATGGGCGACACAGTGCTACTCAAATGTGAAGTCATTGGGGAGCCCATGCCAACCATACACTGGCAGAAAAACCAACAAGACCTGACTCCCATCCCGGGCGACTCCCGCGTGGTGGTCTTGCCCTCTGGAGCCTTGCAAATCAGTAGACTTCAACTGGGAGACATTGGAATCTATCGATGCTTAGCCCGGAATCCAGCCAGCTCAAGAACAGGAAATGAAGCAGAAGTGAGAATCTTATCAGGTATTGCTGATAAGATCAGTGCTCTTTATTCTCTTCAGAATTATATTTTCTAGAGTTGTTTGAGCAAGTTTTCCTTTAACACATATTTAGTAGATGTTTTTAAGTTCTGTATTGTGTATTGCGTTTAGTTTTATATATTTTTCTTCTTTTCTAAATGAACCATTAGATGAGGGTATGCCAAAAGCTTTTCTTGTCTCTCCATGGTTTGTAGTTGAACTTTCTGGTACAACAGAAACAGGTATTTTCCTTATGTTTGGCTTCATTCACTCACTCATTCCATTAATAGTTCATGAGTGCTGCTTTGTGCAAAGCCCATTGCTAAACATTTTTATGTTATTTGATTCTCCTCTGGTAGTAGTCTAAGAGGTAGTTATTGTTATCTCCATTTTCAGAGGATGAAGGTGAGGCTTAGCAAGGTTAAGAGTATTTAACCTTGTTTGGTATTTTCCTTGTTTGGCTTCATTCACTCACTCATTCCATTAATAGTTAATGAGTGCTTCTTTGTGCAAAGCCCATTGCTAAAATAAACATTTTTATGTTATTTGATTCTCCTCTGGTAATAGTCTAAGAGGTAGTTATTGTTATCCCCATTTTCAGAGGATGAAGGTGAGGCTTAGCAAGGTTAAGAGACTTCCCCAGCTTAATACTGAACATTCATTTGCTTATCCATTCATACACTCATTTCTGTGAAGCATTGTGCTGAGTACTAGGGATACAGCAATGACTGAGACTGACACAGAGCCTGGCTTATATAGAATTCTGGGTGAACATGGACATACAAGTAATTACGATAAAGTGTGATGGATACTATGATAAGGGAAATGTTTCTTTCCATCTGTTATCTCCCTTTCTCTTCCCTGGAAAATCTCTAAGACTCTGGCCTCATTTTTCTCTCCTAAATAATCAGAGGTTAGAATGGATATTTTCTAAGATCTCTTCCAATAACTGCTACTATGTTATATCTATGTAATATCTATCAATACTTTCTCATTTAATTTTACTTGTAGGGTTTATTTAGACTCATTTGTGAGAATCACAAAGAAGGCAGCACTTGAGTAATTGTAACAGACTCGCTGTCAAAGCACTGGCGTTGGCTCTTGTCTCCACATTCTGTATGTAGTGGTCAGAAGTCCTTCTGCTAGGTAGAGGGTAACATCCCCAAGTCATTCCAAATGCAGACTGGCAATGTGATTGAAAGTTTCCAGAGACCTCAATTTAGGACATCTCTAAAACCGCTTCTAACCCTTTTGTGTATTCTCTCCTCTGTTTGTCACAGGGATACTGACTTAAATGTGTCAATAACCATCAGTGACACTGTTGCCTTCCATCCTCTAGGCAGTGACAGATGCAAATGCAGCATTTATTCCCAACACGTACATGCATTTATTTATGCATCCATTAGATACACAAAAATTTTAAATATTTATATTCACATACCCTTAATAATGCATCTGAGTCAATCAGATGCGAAGCCCAGGTAAGCCACGTAGAAAATTGGCAAGAATATGTTTGACTATGTTAATAGGACCGAAAAGTCTGTTTTCCAGTGGTATTAAGGGATAAAGTTGGACTAATTAAATATTAAATATGAAATGGAAACATTTGAAAGGCACAGAGACATAATCATCAAATCACCATTTACATTCATTTCTTCACCTTGCAAAACACATTTGCATTGTAATCCGTGGAGATTTATTTAAAGCCAAATTTCATATTGTTAATTTGGCTAAAATCAAGAATATGTCGTTGTACTTTGGAGGTGTGTGGGTATTACTTACCTGAATGAAAACTCGTATTTTTTTTTTAAATCACTACATCTAATGAGAATTTTTCTCAAAGTTCTATGAAGTCAAGTATAAACTTCACAAAGGAGTTATGAGCTAAGGTAATAAACACACACACATTATTAGCATACTTGATTAATCCTGTATTGTATATTGTTGACCACATAAAGGACCTTGCTGGAAGACCATGTTTGTCCCATTTATCCCAGAGTTTGCAAACTGGTTTAGAGGTCAAATTCACAAATCCACAACAAGTACAAAATTCTTTTAGTTGCCATTTAGTGTTTCCTCATTTTTAAAATTGTGCTAATCCTTTCTGAATCAATTTCCACTTTCTATAAGTACCAGTTTGAGGAAGTCATAATTACACAGGTATATTGCCCTTTCTCTATTGTAACATGTATTTAATAGGGTAAGATAGACACAGTTAAAATAGAAATCCATCATATTATTAACATGACTTAGAAGCATTAAAGTGGTACGTATATGGTTACCACTCTTTAAAAAAAATACATTCTTCCATGGCCATTTAAATGTCATGTTGACTGATGAACTTATCTATTTTCTGTTTAGTTTGAAACATAAATGCCAATTTGAAGTTCTGCAACTTTGTTCAAGACTTGTTTTTACCACAGTTCATAAAGAGAGTATTTTCATTTGTGTGCATATGTGTGGAGAGTTATCCATTTCTAAATAATATGTAATTTGATGCCCTTATTCAAGTTTATGTAGAATACATTTCAGGTTGCCACTTTTATGTATCAGGTGTCTAATATCACCAAGTAACAGAGATTTATTAAATTCAGATTTTAAGAATCAAATAGTTGTTTGGAAATGCTGTCTTCCAGCAAGCAGTTGCAGTTTACTCAACAAGCTTTTGAGTGAATCTTATGTACCTGTCGTCACACAGGTTACTAGGAATACGAAGTTGAAAGATAATGCCCCCGCAAACGGTTGTCTAGTGGGTGAAATAGATAAAGCAAGTAGACCGTTCTTTGAAAGAAGAAATACAGAGTGTCATCCCCTTACGTAAGAGAGAAAAACAATGTGCCAGTCTTGAAGAACAAGTAGTAGCTAGGCCAAGAGAAGACTACACCAGGAGGAAAGAACCGCATCAGCAAAACACAGAGAAAATAGAGATAAGAGCTCTTCAGAGGAACTGCACACATTCAGAGGAATGGCACGCATTCTGTTTAACTAGGTCATAGGGCATAGGAAGTGTTGAAGGAGGAGAACTTGGAAGCAAGGACGATAAACTAAAGGAAGAAAGATACGGTAGAATGTAGAGCATTAATTCTGGAGAGAAGTGATCAAAAGCTGCTACTAAAGTGGTATCAGAAAGGATTCAGAAATGAAGATGGGTGGGGAGATAGTAAGGACAGGTCTTGGAGACATATCAGATGTGCCTCAAGAGGCAGGGAATGGAGTCCACGCTCAGATGAAGCTAGGTAGTGGCACTCTTCCTGAGATTAGGAGCAGGGTAGTGGTGTTATTGTGCTCAAATTAAATTACAAATTTTTAAAAGAGATTTTTCTCGTAACATTGTATATTTTCAAGATTAAATGGATAATTATTTGTTTCATTAAAAGGTAGGAAAATTGGTAACTAATTTGTTGATTAATATTTGAAGACAAAATTATGGGGAATTATATATTTTTAACAGAGTAAGTTACTATTAAATTATTATAAAGGATTTTTTTTTTGAAATATTGATAACAAAACACTAAGAGTTGAGATGGTTTAAAATGCCTCATTGTCTGTGATGGAGAATGTAGCAGGGATTGAAACAGCCATAGTGATCGTCAGGTCCACTTTATTCAGATCTCATCATGTCTGAGTGCCAAACAGTAGACTGAATTGATGAATTATAAATCTGCTTTGGGCACTAGGTTGACTAAAATAACTGGCCCATACACTGGAACTCTGATTTCAGTTTTCTTAATGGCCTAATTGAATTGATCAATTGGTAATTCAATCTGTTGTTCATTCGTTTAACTATAATTAGATGATTCTGGATCATGGATAGACTTGAACTAAATATCTATGTAATTAGAGACATTGGCTTTTAATGGAATAAGTTGGACTAAAATATATTTTGAATGATTTTTCTCTATAATATTTATTTTTTATTGGAATAAATTTTAATAGAAACCATCCCCAAAGGCATATTATTTAAAAGGAAAACTGTGTTTTTTGGTTTTAAAAGAGTTTCAGAATATGTTCATCTCTAAGAATTTATTATTAACCAATGGCTGCATTAAACTTTTTAGTTTGACTAAATATTACTTATATTTCAAAGCTAATTACACTTTCCTACCATTTATTTGTATAATTTCTACAGAATAATAATCTGTAGAGGAAAACAAAGAAGACACATTCTTTGTTTTGAAATTTACCATCGAGCCAGACAGTTAATTCAGAGCCATATGACTAATATAAGGCAGGGAATGGTAAATTTAGGTAAATATCTCTAGTTCCAAATCAACACAGACAAGGGATACATCAATTCTAGGTAGAAGATTTGCAAAGTCTTCAGAGAGATTACTTTTGTAGGTCATCAGGAGATAACCATTTGTAGAATAATAATAGCAGGTGATCAATCTGGAGTTAGAAGCTGAACCTGCCTTATGGAGAACCTTGAGTCCCATGTCTAGGAATTTAGACTTGATTCTATTCACTTTATTCGTGATCGGAGATCCTTAAAGGTTTTTGAACAGTGGATTCAATGGCATAAAACACACTCAGAAAAACAGAAACAGGGAAGTGAAGAGCAAATCACATTACTGTATTACCTGATAGTTTTGTATTCTACTTAATGTTTTTCTCTGCTTTGAAGGATTTTCCCATAGTTTGCTTTCCTTCTTTAGGCTAGTTTTGACTAAAACTATTTCCTGTGCCATGCTATAAACAGGGCACACTTGTCTTTCATAGATCCAAGTTGGATAAAATGATTTCTTCTGCTTCTCTCTTATCTATACTTAGAAAAGAATAAAGTAACAGACATATTACCATGACCAACCATGGATTTGGTTCATATTGATCAGTTAATTAATATTTAAAATTTGCAGTTGGAACTATTATTATGATAAAAGTGTGAAAAGCACGGAGTCTGATACCAAAGTACAAATCTCAATTTCACCGCTTGCAAGTTGTGCAATTAGAGCAAATTACTTAATCTAAGTCTTAATTTATTAACCTTGCAAAATGTAGAGTGTAATTTCATACAATTTCATAGGGTGGTTATGAGGCTGCAATTTTTTGGGCCAAGTATAATGCCTAGAATTGCTAAGTCCTTAGTAACTATCATAGTTTAGCATCTTAGAAATTCCACTTCTAGAGATTTTGATTCTCATATCAAGATTATTTTTCTTTTATTAAGTTACCTGACTTTGATTCTGGATATCGAAGTATTCATTGACCTAGTGGTAGTTAATTACATGTTTTGTGCTATTTGTCCATAGTACTCTTTATTTTCTTCATTTCCTTTTCACATCTGTTAGAAGTCAGAGTATCCTGCAACTATTTCCTTTGTAGTAACTCATTGATACGTGATTTTCACCCTTACCTCTCTGTCAACATCATTTCTTTGGCTATATGATGTATCACAACAGACACTGGCTTAGAAATAAGAGTTAGCCAGTAAATAAGACTTCTTAATATCTCATCTTTGTTAGTCATTGCCGATTCTTTTAATCCTCTAAAATCCTTAGTTTCCTTAGCTGTTTAGAAGTTGGACTAGATCAGCCTTTCCAAATCTCACTACCAAGGATCTCTTTTATTATTTTATCCACATTCATCCACAATTCTGCCTAAGTGTAATGTTTAAGGGTAGAAGTTTGCTAGACAAATTCTAATTCTAATTTTTCAAAACCATGAGGCCATGCTAAAATACAACAATTAAAGGTCAAAAATCAATCTCATAAAATAGGAGACGTTTACATTTATATATTTTTTAAAAAATTAAAGTCAGTTTATATTGTCATAGAAAGCAGACCAAAAGAAGATTTAATACTTTTTATTGTATCAGTTGACTGCCCAGGCAGTGAACTGACCAAGTTCCATGTCATGATTTGCCCCCCTCCCCTCATATGATAACTTTATCCAGCCTTTCTGGGGAGCCTGAGCTGGGCAGAGCACAGAAACCAGTGGACAAGCATGTTATATTATATGAATTAGTTATTGTAAGTTAGGTCTTTTAGCCAATGCAAGATAACTGAGATAACCAGTGCTTCACACAGAGTTGATGAAATCCCATTTAAATGCAACAAAGTCTCATATGTTAGCAAATCTAAGCTGATTTACCGTGGATATGTAAGACAACACGTAGACAACGTCTGTTTGCTTTTTGAATTTGCTAAGAATAAATCTTCATCTCCCAGTGCTATTTTGGGGGTGATCAACAAGGTCCAGGATTCCAAGTTGAAAGTACTTGGAATACTGGGAGATCTGTGACATTTTTGTTGCCAAGTCTATCATTCTAATGTCACCAGTGGTCTCTCCTTCACCAAATCCACTAGTTTATCTATGTTCATCCTCGACCTTTAGTGAGTTTAGATATTGATTATACTATCTAATCTTAAATTTCATTCCCTCAATGAAATTTGCTATTTCACACAATATGCTTGAGATTGCCCTCCACAAGGAGGAATAAACATTTCTTGAAAAGGAGAGAGCTTGTCTTTTCCTGAGTCTCCTGGGCTGACGTATGGTCAGTTCTGCATTTCCTAGGAATGTGACATTAAGCAGCCCTGGGTGGGTGACGGAAGGGTCAGGTATTCTTCCCTGTTTCATACACAAACAAGAGGGTTTCTCCAAGGGTGTGTGGAAGCAAAACCCATAACCTATGAGTGCAAAAGTCACAAAAATTAATGAAAGAACTGGTAGAACTTTCTTCTTTGGTCCTATTGGACATCAGTTTATTCCTCGAGCATAAAAGAAGACATGTTTAGTCAAGAGTTATGGGCACAACTTCATTTATTCAACATTGGCCAAAGAGGAAGTATTTTGAATACTTTTGGTTCTTCATCAAAAATGAGAGAATAACAAGTCCATTACTTTTCTGGAAAGTTATAAGTGCTGCTTTATACATTTATATAAATTATGAAGATTTCTAGGTTCCCTAAACTAACTTTGACACAGCATAATGGCAACATTTGTTTTCTGGGATTCTACTGTCAGCTGTAAAATTTAAAAAAAAAATCATTCTGTAAAAGAAAAATCACTTCCTTCAGATCTGCTGTAAAATGAAACTGATAGACTCAAAATTTGCCTGTGAGACAGAAGGGATATAACCACATGCCAATGATAGGAATAGACACTCCCTTTCTTCTTCCAAACTCTAACTACAAATAGCAGTATGTGTGTGTACATGGAGAAGGAAAGAGGAAATATGAACAGATGTAGGAGTATTTACAGACAGGGAATGCCATTTTTAGCACTGAATTGGTGTAAACAAGGAAGGAAAGTAATAGAATCCTAGAGCTTCTGAGAAATGGCTCCCTTCTTCCTCTCTGTTCAAAGCTCCTTGGCTTTCAGCCAGTTGGAGATTTTGTTTTTCATTAAATAAATTTAGATTCCTGTGATCCGTGTGGATTAGGCTGGTTTTTAATGAAAGACACTCTAAAAGATTTAGAAGGAGTTTTGTGGAATTTTTGGCTCAGAGCACATATTAGGATACCTACTTTTGTTTGAAAACACATGGTACCTGCTGAATTTCCTAAAACAGAACTAGATGGGGGATGGCTAAGCAGCCAGCAGGTGGACAGTAGGTTAGCTTGAAACTGAGGATACAGACAGAGGCTCTGTGAAGTTAAATTAATTTGTAACTCTTATGCCTGGGAAGAAATCAAAGAGAATATCCCATTGTAGCCTGCAGTGCCCTTTTATTTCCAATTGGAAAAGTGTTTGATATTCCACTGAGGCAGGAATTTAATAAAGAAATCAAGAGTATACAATGAGGGAAAAAGGTTTTGCATTCAGAAAGCATAAAAATTAAAAGCAAATACTAGTTATTTTGAGGAAGACAGTAAGTTGTAAAAACCAGTATTTTTTTTTTTCTTGCTGACACAGATGCCAATGGTCCATCATTAAATTTCTCTATGCCTCAGTTATTCTTTAGATTCTGCCATGTTAAGTTTAGTGTTGATGTTCCTAAACAGTAGTTTAGGAAAATGGCCCCATTAAAAAAAAAAAAAAAAAGTCATTGCAGGGTAAGAATGCCTTCCAGTTTGCACAAGATAGTCCTGGTCACACTTGATGTCCTAGAATAATTATAAAGAGAGTTACCTTTCATTCTGAAACATATCCCAAGTTGCATAATTTATATATTCAACCTGGTCATGGATCATGAAGGAAGGCAAGATTATGTGGCCCCGAGGCGTTTGGGAAAACCTGGGAATGCAGAGAGTCAAATCTAGCTTCCAGCTGGCCTCACAGATTCAATAAATTTGGCCAGTGTAACGTCTAACGAAACCTTTTTTTGGCGGTGGGGAGGTGGGGTGAGGAAATGTCTTTAAATGGAAAATATTCTCTCCACTTTCACTAGTGCACTTTCTCCATGCTTCTTTAGTGCATGGGCCCTGAGGATAGTTGAGTTCTTACTTCTGAATTGTAGGTTAAATGTGTCAGTTTATTGATCCAAGATGCTTGTGTGTGTGTGTGTGTGTGTGTGCGGTACGCGCGCCTCTCACTGTTCTGCCTCTCCCGAGGCTCCGCGGCCATGGCTCACGGGCCCAGCTGCTCCGCGGCATGTGGGATCTTCCCAGACCGGGGCACGAGCCCGTGTCCCCTGCATCGGCAGGCGGACTCTCAACCACTGCGCCACCAGGGAAGCCCGATCCAAGATGCTTTTTAACTTGCAATGGCCTATTACTGAAAGAGAATGGTGGGAAATATTTAAGTTTTGCACTGCTTTCCTAACTGCAAAATAATAATGATGATTGTTGAGGAGGAGGAAAAGGAGGAGAAAAGGTATATTTAATTTATCAATTTCTACTTCTACTTGAACGATGCAAAATTATTCCCATGTTGAAAGGAAATGGGCTTCTTGAATGCCTCAGAAAACTGCTTAATTTGTTGAGACTGTGGCTATAGCAGGTCTTCAAAGTATGTTCTATGAACTCCTAGCATTTCTCGAGGTGATTTCAGGGGATCTGTGAGGTCAAACCTATTTTAACAATAATCCTAATGTGTTTGGGGGGTATTTTTTCACTATGGTGACCTAAGAATGTCTTTGATGAAGCAGTAAAAATTATTAATTTTATTAAATATTGATTCTTAAATACATATCTTTTTAATATTCTGCATGTCAAAATGGGAAATAAACATCAAGGATATCAAAGTACAGTGTTTTCTGAGGGGTAAGTGCTTCCGTGATCATTTGAGTTTCAAGATGAATTAGCTGCTTTTTTTGGGGGGGGACATCATTTTTACTTGAAAGGACCATCAGCAGGAAAACTGTAGCTATTCAGACTTGAGTACTAGTTAGACATTTTCTCAAAAATGAACGAAGTGAGTCAGTCAGTGCAAGGAAAATAGTATTTGCTCACAAGGATGAAGTTCATGCTTTTAAGACAAAATTAGAAAATTTGGAAATCTTGTATCTGCCACGGGGATCTTGACAGCTTTGCAATATTAAAAGGCCTTTCTGATGGGATTGGTGGTGAGAGTAACAAATGAGATTGTGTGATACTGTATAATGAAATGTGTCAACATTTGGAAGATATGTCCCATTCAGTGTACCATTCCAAATGACCATTGATTGATGTCACTAAATAGCGTGGGCAAAAAATATTTTCAAGATGCAAGATAGACCAATGGATTTTTATATAACATAACACAAAATGTTTATTGATATGGTGTCAGATTTCACAGTACAACTAACCTTCAGGAAACTCCTTATTGAGTTTTGGTGCAGTCTTAAAAGATAAAATCTACAATTCTCTGAAAAGGCTGCTAAAAATACACCTCCCTTTTCCAACTACATATCTATTTGAGGTCAGATTATTTTCATGTAATTCATCCAAATCAGCGTATCAGAACAAAGTAAATGCAGAAGGTGACACAATCTAGTTATTCTCCTTTAAGACACATTAAAAATGTACAGAAATAAAAGGAACTACTAATAATTTTATTTTGGAAAGTGTAGTTATTTTTTTAAATACTATTTTTGGTGAGGTGTGAATACTTAATAAAAATATTTTAATCTCTGTTTTGATTTTTAATATGGTAACTATCTATAGCTATAACTGACATAAACAAAAGCTCTTTGGGTACCTCAATAATTTGTAAGAATACAAATGGTTCCTGAGACCAAACAGGTTGAGATCCACTGTTTACATTATTATTCATTTTCCTGATGATTGTAGATCAGTCCTTTCTAACTTAGATAATAGATTAAACCAAAGTAGGCCCAATTTACTATTTAAAAAGTTAGGAAGGAAGGAGGAAGGGAGGAAAGGAGAAAAGGAGGAAGGAAAAAGGAAAGAAAAGCATAAGTAAAAGCAGCATGTTGCCATAAGGTGTTGCTAGAATTTAATGCGATCTGTGTATGTCAAAGATCTGCATCACTGGAATGACTGCTTTCTCTTTATGTATGTACCACCCTCTTCGTCTGTGCGGAGGATTAGCTCTACCTCTACTAGCATGACAATGAGATCAGATCAGAGAATCAGGCTAACATTTACCTCCCAACAGGAAAAAGCTAAACTGGGTTTTAGTCCAAGCAAATCATGACTGCTTATAATCCATTTAGAAAACATAGTTGTGACAGTGTGTGTGCATTCACTTCCGTGAGCATCATATGAAAGAGGTCTGCTTTTGAAATTTTTAATATAAAAATTTACATTAGAAGAAAAGTCATTTTTTTCTGATTTGATTTTAAAGCTATTGCCAAATATGTTTCCTAGAATCTACCCTTGCATATCTGTCCCGTCTTTTAATTGTAAGACATATTACACATGCATAAAAGTACATGAAACATATGTCAGTTTGAAGAATAAAAATAAAATGACCATTTGTGTACCTATCGCAAATTTATGAAATAGAACATTTCAGACTGGTATTATATGCCATTTCCTTGATGAAATCATGTTTATTATTTTACTGGATTTTTTATCATATTCGTATTAGCTGAGTAACTCCATTTGGTTCTGAGTAATCAGTGGCCATGTAGCAAGAACAAAAATTATTTTTATGAATAATTACTAATTCCATCATAGTTCAATTAAAATCAATTTAGTCAACAAAGGTCATGACCTAGAATCTTAAGTTCACTCCCCCCAGGGCTTTTTCATCTACATTATTATGGAGCCTGGAGGGAGAATTTTCATTTGCTCTTCAATATTTGCCTTGTGTTTTAGTCATTAGCTTTTATAATTTCTTTGTTTCTTGTATAATTTCCATCCACTTTGCAACACCAGAGTTTAAAATAACTCTTTACTCTAAAAAAATACGTTCTTATTAAAAAAATTTAGAAAACACAGAAAAATCCAAAGATGGAAATAAAAACTACCCACAATTTTATCATACAAATGTAACCTTGGCAATAGTATCTCTGTCCTCCCCATTTTAAAACTTAGATACATTTTCTTGATGTTCTTCTAAAAAAAAAACAAAACGCATTTTAATGGAGAAAAATAAGGGATACATCAAGATTAATCATGTTTCTTTAAATAGCCAGAATCACCCTAATAGTGGAAAAAAAAAAAAAACAGAAACCAAAAGTCAAACTAAAAATAACAGCAACCAAAAAGGTTACTTGGTATTTTAAATATTTTAAATAGCTGGGATGGATTTGTTTTGTTTTCATTCATGTGTATATTTCAGTTATCTATTGCTGTACAACAAACCACTCCAAAATGTAGTGACTTAAATTTTTATCTCTTATAGTTGTGCAGTTTATCTGAGCTGTTCCTCTGCTGGTTTCACTTTGAGTCACTCAGGCATATTTGACCGAGGTGGGAGTGTTTAAGACGGCCTCACTCTCATGTCTGTCAGTTGGTGCTGGTTTTATATGCGAAACTCAGTCATCCTCCATGTGCCTTCTCGTCCTTCAGTTGGCTAGACCAACACGGTCGTTTCATAAAGACCCATGGCAGAAACTTGTATGTCTTCTTGAAGCCTTGTGCCCAGAACTCATCAGTATAATTCCCAACACATTCTATTGGTCAAAGCAAGACACGGGGCCAGGCCAGATTTAAATCATAGGAAAGTGGACCCTCAACTCTGGACTGAAGGAGCTCAAACAATTTGTGATCATATTGAATCTGTCACAATGTTGTGAAACATATGAACTATTTACTATTAAAGACCATTTCCATTAGCTTTTGGGGGGAACTTCCATAATATTAGAATTTATTAGATTGGATAATTACAGAGAAATATCTTCGGAGAAATGGAACCAGATTTCTCTGCCAAAAACTGACATTTCCATATGTATGATCAGGGTGACACATATGATCAGGTTCCAGTGTCTATGGAGGAGCAAAGATAATAAACGTAACTGAAATGGACTAGGTTGAGACTGAAGTAATCTAGAATATATATGCTCTGTCTAAAAATAGCAGATGCTTCTTTCCTGGCACTGAGCCCAGTGATGCCTGAACTATTAATATTTTAAGATACAGACAAAATCCTATCATTTTGTGTATATCAATAAGCTGATTCTAAAATTTACGTGGAAAGACAAGAGAATCAGAATAGTGAATACAATACTAAAGAAGGAAGTCAGAGGATTCACACTGACGTTAACTCATGATAAAGCTGCAATAGTCAAGATATTGTTATATTGTCAAAATAATAGGGAAATAGATCAATGGAACAATCAGAGCTCTCAGAAATAGACCCACAGAAATATAGTTAACCAATCTAGACACAGGCCTTATACCTTTCATTAAAAAAACCCCACGAAACCTCCAATTGGATGATAGACTTAAACATAAAGCACAAAACTATTAAGAAAAAACTTCTAAAATACAGGGAAAAAGCTAGGTGATCTTAGGTTTGACAATGAAGTTTTAGATACATTGCCTATAAAATAATGCATGAAAATTGGACTTTGGGAAAATTAGTACTTCTTGCTCCGTAAAAGATAATGTTATGAGAATAAGTTGGACTGTGAAAATTAGTACTTTCTGCTCTGTAAAAGACTATGCTAAGAGAATAACAAGCCACAGACTGAGAAAGTATTTGCAAAGTACACATTTGGATAAAGGACTTGTATCCAAAATATATGGCGCATGCTTGAATTTCAACAGTAAGAAAACAAACCAATTTTAAAAATTGGCAAAAGGTCTTAACAGACACCTAAGCAAGATGTATAGATAGAAACTAAGCATATGAAATGCGCGCAGTGTCTTAGGTCATTGGAAAATTGCAAGTTAAAACAACTGTAAGATTCAACTGAATATCTATTAATATGGCTAAAACCAAAAAAAAAAAAATGACCATGGTAAATGCTTATGAGGATGAACAACAGGAACGCTCATGCATTGCTGATAGGAATGTAAAATTGCAGAACCACTTTGGAAGAGAGTTGGGGAGTTTCTTAGAAAGATAAACGTAGTTTTACCATATAATCTAGTAATCATGCTCCAAGGTATTTACTGAATTAAGTTGTAAAGTTCTGTCTAGAAAAAAATCTGCACATGGACATTTATAGCAGATTGTTCATAGTTACCAAACCTGGAAGCAATCAAGGTGTCTTTCAATAGGTGAATGAATAAAGAAACTTTGGTACAATAGAAAAATACCCAGCAGTAAAAATAAATAAGCTATCAAACTACAAAAAGACATGGAGGAACCCCAAATGCTTAATTGCTAGGTGAAATAAATCAATCTGAAAAGTCTATATACTATATAATTCCAACTATATGATATTCTGGAAAAGGCTCTACTATAGGAATAGTAAAATCACCAGTGATTGTTCATAGTTTGAGATGTAGGTGGTGGGGAAGAGATGAATAAGTGAAGCTCGGGATTTTTTTAGGGTGGTGGAACTATTCTATATGCTACAGTAATATTAGATATATGATGTTATGCATTGACAAAATCCATAGAACTAGACAACACAAAGAGTGAACCTTCAGGTACACTCTGGACTTGAGCTAATAATAATGTATCAATATCACTTTATTCTTTGTAACAAATGTACCACACTAATGTAAGGTGTTAATAGTAGGAGAAACTCAATGCCGGGGATTGGGAAACTAGTATGTGGGAACTGTGTACTATTCATTCATCTTTTGTAAATTAAAATAAAATATAAAAATATTTTAAAAAAATAACCATTTTGTGTTACATGATTTTCTGACAAAAGAAAATATAATTGAGTTGAAATTTTGGCTCTTCCATGGATAAATAAGTAGTATTACACTTAGGTCCCAGGCAGATTTTCTTATAGCTAGAAGATAAAATTACATAGGTTTTATTTGATGTTTTCTATAATAATGTAGTGTTATACAGTATATGTAGCTGAAACATTTGATGAATAGGCCTCCATTATAAAGATAGCTATTTATTTATTTATTTATTTATTTATTTGCATTCCGCGGGCCTCTCACTGTTGTGGCCTCTCCCATTGCGGAGCACAGGCTCCGGACGCGCAGGCCCAGCGGCCATGGCTCACGGGCCCAGCCGCTCCGCGGCATGTGGGATCTTCCTGGACCTGGGCACGAACCCGTGTCCCCTGCATTGGCAGGCGGACTCTCAACCACTGCACCACCAGGGAAGCCCAAGATAGCTATTTATTAATGCACATTTTGTGAACCTGTCCATTTCTGGGATTTTACTTTATTTTTTAAATTTATTTTATTGAAGTATAGTTGATTTACACTGTGTTAATTTCTGCTATAGAGCAAAGTGATTCAGTTATACATATATATACATTATTTTTCATATTTTTCCATTATGGTTTATCACAGGATATTGAATATAGTCCCCTGTACTATACAGCAGGACTTGTTGTTTATCCATTTATATATAATAGTTTGCATCTGCTAATCCCAAACTCCCAATCCATCCCTCCCACTTGGCAACCAGAAATCTGTTCTCTATGTCTGTGAGTCTGTTTCTGTTTTCTAGATAAGTTCATTTGTGTCATATTTTAGCTTCTACATATAAGTGATATCATATAATATTTGTCTTTCTCTGTCTGACTTACTTCACTTAGTATGATAATCTCTAGGTCCATCCATGTTGCTGCAATGGTATTTTTTCATTCTACTTTATGGCTGAGTAGTATTCTATTATATATATGTACCACATCTTCTTTATCCATTCATCTGTCAGTGGAAATTTAGGTTGTTTTCCATGCCTTGGCTATTGTGAATAGTGCTTCTGTAAACACAGGGGTGAATGTATCTTTTTGAATTATACTTTTGTCTGGATGTATGCCCAGGAGTGAGATTGCTGGATCATATGACAACTCTATTTTTAGTTTTTTAAGGAACCACCTTATTGTTCTCCATAGTGGCTGCACCAATTTACATTCCCACCAACAATGCAGGAGAGTTCCCTTTTCTCCACATCAGGGATTTCATTTTCCTTCAAAACATTTTCATTTGATTTGAAAAGTCACTTTCAGGAAAGGTTATTAAACAAACTGGCAGCAATTTAAAAAATTTTTGAGACATTTTATCTACAATATTGGTTTAATAAAGATGAACACATTTTGAAAATTCTTTCAATGTTTTCATTGTGAAGAATATTTATTTTTGTTGCTGTTATCAACCAGAAACAGATGTGACAAGACTGAGAAAGTGTGAATTTCTCTTTCTTCTCACAAAGAGTATTTTAGATGACAGTTACTCTCCCAACTGTTAACTGGAGAACTGGAATTCTTTTATTCATCTGTGATCAACCTGTGTGGACTTGGGTCCAACCAAGGAAGATTAACAGCAATGTTAAAATGTGTCCCAGGTCTCCTTCCACCTCTCTTCCTCTCTGATCACCCACGGCCCCCAGTAGGACCTAGTTAGATCTAACCTCCTTTGGCATTTCTTCAGCTACCCCAGTCCTGGTTTTGAAGATTTCTTTGCCTCATTTTCTTTGCTTCAAGATTGCTTTGAGTTTGCAAAATGAAAGATTACATGCTAATTCCATTTAACTCATTAAGTTGAAAGCAGCCTAAATTAAACCTTCATAACTTACTGTTTATAACTTATTGTTATAAAAAAAACAACGTTTTGTTATAAACAAAAAAGAAACTTTCATTTTGAAAACAACAGATTTTATTTTATTTTCTTTTGCGGTACGCGGGCCTCTCACTGTTGTGGCCTCTCCTGTTGCGGAGCACAGGCTCCGGATGCGCAGGCTCAGCGGCCATGGCTCACGGGCCCAGCCGCTCCGCGGCATGTGGGATCTTCCCGGACCTGGGCACGAACCCGTGTCCCCTGCATCGGCAGGCGGACTCTCAACCACTGAGCCACCAGGGAAGCCCAACAACAGATTTTTAACACAATTCTAACATGTTTTTCTAATCTTACTTCCCAAGCCACAGAAGCAATAAACAAAGCAGAAGGAGGTGGAATAGATATTAGTGGCAGGCACACTGAAAATATCAAAAAGGTACTGATACTGTCTTGTTCTTTGATGACAATAAGTCAACAAGGCCTGTAGCCCACATGAGTGACTTGTAGTCTCAAGCTTTCTCCCTTTGCCTTATACCGTGATGTCAACAACAGATAAGACTATTCTAATATCCTAATCCTAGAAAATAGGCATGGAAAAACTTCTAGGAGTCTATTTTATAAGTTTCATTGGCATCTTTCCATGTTTCTTTCCTTCCTCTTCATCACAGTGTCTTGTTAGAAAAAAAAAAAAGTTCCAGATACATCATTTTTCATAAAAGATGTGTCCCTGTGCTTTTTTCCACAGACCCAGGACTGCATAGGCAACTGTATTTTCTGCAAAGACCATCAAATGTAGTAGCTATTGAAGGAAAAGATGCCATCCTGGAGTGTTGTGTTTCTGGCTATCCTCCCCCAAGTTTTACCTGGCTACGAGGAGAGGAAGTCATCCAACTCAGGTATTATAAATTTAGGACTTTTGTGAAGTATATGTTACTATTTATCTTACTCTAATTTGATGTAAATACCTAGTAATACTAGGGTTTTTGATAATAATTGAATATTCTTTCCACATTCCTTGGCATTAGACAGTATATAAAAGACACATACCCACTGGGATAAAGGAATGGGGAACAGAGTCAAAATCCATGAGATCAATTCTAAAAGGAAATTTAGAAAGTCATTGTTGCTCTTGAGATGATCCTAACCACAGAGGCTTCAGCAAAGATACTTTGGAGGATCTCATCCTGAAGAAGTGGTGTAAAGAGTGAAATACCTCTTAAGAAACCAACTTTCTGTATTCGAATGTATAGCAAGACATGATAGGGTCTGTGCAGTTGTTTTTTTTTTTAGCTCTGATTATATCTCTCACCATCCCAGCTATAACAAATATTCAAGATAAGACAGAATTTTGGCTGGCTTTAAATTACTGAACACTAATATTAAGGCATACTTAGGAAGTAAACTCTTAATAGAATGGAATACTGAGTCTGAAACATTTTGATGAGAATGATAGATTTCACTTAAGAAATTAATTTCATTGATTTTGAGATCTGGTGTTCTAAATAGAACATTTATATTCTGTGGTAAGATAGGTTCATAGGGAATAAGCTTATCTTTAAGTTTCATCTACCCTAAGTGTTTATTTATATAACAATAATACATAGTATGGTATCACAATACTTCTGAGAATACTGAAATATGCAATACATCCGGTTGGAGCTTCCGCATGTGAAGATGTGTTCTCTGAATATGGTCAGGCATGCACAGTGCACTATGACATGTGACTTTGTACAAAGATTACTAAATTGGATGTCAGGACGTAGGACATGGACTTCCACTGTGGGTAATTACTTCTCTGGACCGGCGGTTCTCAAATCCAAAGTGGGCCAAATTATCTTTAAGTTTCTTTTCAGTACTAACATTAGTTCCAAGTTGAATCTACTTCATTTCTTTGATCACAGCACACAGTATTCCAAAGGGAGTGGTTTACCTTGAAGGGATTTTTGAACATAAATGTAGTGTTATTAAGCTCCCATGAAATAGAGTTTTTTCTCCAGTTTTATAAATGGAGCTTTTGTGGAGTTCAATTAAACCTTTGAATACCTTGCCTGATATAGATATATGTAAATCTACTCTCTAATGTCATATGTCTTCTGTCTTACAGGTCCAGAAAGTATTCTTTATTGGGTGGAAGCAACTTGCTTATCTCCAATGTGACAGATGATGACAGTGGAACTTACACCTGTGTTGTCACCTATAAGAATGAGAATATTAGTGCCTCTGCAGAGCTCACAGTCTTGGGTAAGTTAACGGCTTGAGATGAGTTTACATTGTACCCTTCCAAATATATCACCGTGATGCTATAAATGCTTATCACCAAATCGCTTCCTATGTTTATTGTGAAATTGCAAAGCCCCAATACTCCACACATATGCTTGCTCTACGTTGATTAATTGCACAGAGGTTAAATGTAGTATTTGAATACTCGCTCATTGATTAAAATCCAGATAGATCACTCTTAGTCTAATTATTCCCATTACATAACTGAAACTTAACAAAAATTATTATCTAAAAAAAGGGGTAAATAGCAAATGAGAGGTTCCAAAATATCTGGGGGAAATAAATGAAGAAGTGAATGAGAGAAATTGTATAAAAAAATAGGTACTTGAGTAGAAAAGTTAAATGTCATTTGAGATGACAGGGTTTCTGACATTAAACTCAGATGTGTTGGTAAAATTGTTCAGTTAATATGGAAATGCTATAGATGTTATGTTGAAAGTGAACCATTAAAATCAAATACATCTAAAGAAAACCTGCATAGCAAGAATCTAATTTAAATAAATGTAAGTTCATTAAATTGAGTTAGGTAGGGTCACTGTGTTATCACTGCAAATAAATAATTCTTATATGCGGTAGCTCCTCAGTCAAACAAAATGTTTTATTATCCACCAGGTTTCTTTTAGCCAGTTTCATTTGAATCATGTAGTTTAGAGAAAGTGCCTTAACATTTGAAAACTCAATTGATTTTTCCTGTAACAAAACCAAAAACTTGTTTATCAGTCTTTGAATATTTTCCTCTGGAATAAATCTTTTTACCATGTAAAGAATCCAGGTAAAATCATAGGCTTCTTAAGAAGTTATTCAGTAAGAATGAAAAGGTGTGGTATACTGATTATACCTGCTAACCTATATCATAATATTATTATGCTATCCATTTTGCTTTAAAGTTTGCATTTTGCTTTAAAGTGTATTCAGAAAATGCTTTCATCTGCACACAGGGTAGTAACATATACGATGAGTGAGGCAATGGAGTTGTTTGTTCTTTGATCAAACTGTAAATATTAAACTAAGAATAGGCAAAGGACTCTAATTATTTGGTTTTAGAGGTAGCATTATTCTAACTAAAATATCAGCTAACTTTAAAATGGCAACAATTTAATTTACTCATTCTATATGGAAGTTTTTTTGTGAAACAAAGAGCTTCCACATTTGTAACATCAAAGTACAGTAACAGAACAGCAACCATAGCAATAACCTTGTAGTGTGTATTACTGATTGATTGTAAGGCAGATGTGGTTATGGAACGAGCTAGAATTTGTGGTGATCAGAGCTAAACCTCTAACTGCAAACGCCTGAGGTCTAATTTTATACCAAATTAATGCACATATTGAGACATGTAATGCTTCATTGATATCTAAGTCAAATGTATGTAAATACTGATTTCTGAGGATAAACTAGCCAAGAAATATGTGTATAGACATACATATACGCACATATTTTGACATTCGTGGCATCTTCCTCTGTGTGTTACTGTGCATGTATGTATGTTCTCCAGTCCACGTATGTATGTTCTCCAGGCCTTGATTGTTGAGCATTATCTTGTTTCAAAATTTTATTTTTTAAAAAAGCGAACACTAATTTATCCTTATATATTTTTGTCATTTATTTGCTTATATCCTGAGGAAAATTATCAAAGAAAAGTTTATACTCTCACCAGCAGTGCAAGAGTTTGCCCCTCACAAGGGTGCATTTTTCCATTAATTGCCTATCTAACAATTTTATAAAATTGAGTCTCTTTGTTCTAATTTACATCCCTATAAAATTCAGGTTATTTTTATAGTTTTACTGGATATTTGCATTTTATATTTTGTGACTTACTATCAATCTTTTTTGATCTTCATAAATTTATTGAAATAGTCATCTTTATCTGGTTTATTTGCAAGAACTCTTTATATAGGAGAACAGTAATAATGCTCTATATGCGCTGTGTGTGTGTATTTTGTTGTTTTGGGTTTGGTTTGGCTTGGTTTTAAGTTTCATATAGGGTACCACATCTTTCTCTTTATGGCTGCTGGATTTGTTGCCTTTAGACTTCCATTTTTATTCTAAATGCACCATTCTATTTCTAAAAATCTAGTTACAGATGTTGAATATGTAAATTAGAGGCATTATTAAATTTTAAATATAGATAGAGCTGTGATTGTATCTTGGTTTTCCCCTTTCCTTCCTTCCTTTCTTTCTTGAATCCTCTTGGTAACTGCGTATACATTTTAAGGATTTCCCACAGACTTAATATGACTTATAACTATTGTAGAAGGCACAGTTTAATTTAGGATGTGGTTGTAACACTGTTTTAACTATTCTGCCCAGGTTTTAAAATAAGTGTCGATATAGCAAAATCTTTGATATAGTCTTTGACTATCCTGATATAAGCTTAAGTTCATCCTGCAGGACTGAGTTCATATGGAAAATAGAATTTATTACTTTTTTTAAGGAAAAAATACCTTCATTATCGGTGTTACTTAAATTTGGTTTTCGTCATTTTTAAGAATTTAAGTGTAATTTAAATTCTTCATAAGAAAAAATTCCACAAGAAATCCAAGCTTGTGCTTTAATCATGGATTTTATCAAACTTGTTTTGCCTTTTAACTCATGGTTCTTTCTTGCACTTAGATTGCCTTTGAGTGTGAACTGGCATGAACTAACAGACTATTCAAGTAGGATATAATTTTATATACAACAAGATAAAGAGAAATTCTGTGGTCTTCCTCAAGAGTTTCAGAGTTAATGTCCATTAAATATCATTTAAAGCATATACATTCTAAAATGAAAATTGAAAGTTCCATAATATGTAAACCTATTGAAGAAATCTATATTAGATGAGATTAAGGACAACCTTGTCTGAAATAAATTAATGTATGGTTAATAATAACCATTTATATAATGTTTCTGACCTATAAGAATAACCATCAATACAGTATTGGTAGACCTCTTTTGAGTACATGCATTGCACTGGGTTCCAGAAAGGCTACACAAAGGTTTGAAGTCTGGCTTTATGCCCTTGCAATTTTGGTTACAAATTCATAGTCAGGTACCTTCATGACTTTTGAGTAAGGTTTTTTTCCATACTGCATGTAAACATGGGATCTGTGAAGCTGTGAAGAGTTGATAGTCTCTGCTTTCGTAAAAGATAGAGCCTAAACCAATGGTGACAGGAGAAATGTGGAGATGAGGATCCAGAGGGAGGCTCTTTGAATACCGTTGCGAGCTTATATTTTGTTTAAATCACTAAAGCCATGATTATTTTTTTAAACTCTAGTTTTTAACAAGGATCTAAAGAATGGTATTCTGTCAATTCTTATTTTCAAAATGTCCAGATTTCTGGCTCAAGAGCTATAATCACCGTTTCTGAACATAAATACATCCTTTTCTCCATCTACCTGTTACCCTCACGCACACCTCCCTGCATACATCAAGACAACACTTAATAAGCATTGAGGAGATTTACCACTGCCTTAGGTCTCGATTCATTGTCCAAAGCAATGCAGAAATGCATATGTTAAAAAGCTATTTGATCTTTAACCAATAAAGTGCTTGACCTTGGACAAAGCCTGTGCACCCTTGTCCATACGCACTCAGAAGGAGATGGGTGGAAAGTTCACTCTTCAGTAAAAGCCATTAGGTCTAACATCAATGAGAAAATGAAAGTATTTTTGAATTTTCCAGAAAAGATTCTAGAATTCCTTTTAAAGCAGTCTGTAGCAATACAAGCAATATGCTGTTAAAAGTTGACCTTTGTGTGTAGGTTTTCTCAGTTATTTGCCTTAGGTTGGCTAGAAGTGTCACAAACTGGCTTTGTAGGACACAAATAATTCTACTGGGTTAGTCTTTTACATGTAATTGAAAACTTGAAGCGAAACCTAAGAGTTCATATCTTCCACCTGACAAGTGGCATGTGTTGCTTTATCTGGTGTTTGAGTTTATGCTTCTCCCAAGTAAACACCTTTGAAAAGAAGTCCTTTGAGACAGGTATTACCCCTTCCTGAAACTCCTCCTTAAGGTGGCTGGGATCCATGTGTCACCCTTTAGGAATGTATTCAGAAGAGCTTTCTCTACTGACCTGAGCATATTCGCCTTACACAGATATGTTCTTTAAGCCTAATGGTGGTGGATTCAGAATATTAAATTATATTTCAAAATATATAATATATATACATGTATATATACATATGTATATGTACATGCGTACACATATATATACACATATTCTCTATTTCTAAGAAAATTTCTCTTCAAAATCTAGTCCCATATTCTCTCAAATGCTTATGGTTATCTCAACCATTAAATAATGTATTGATTTTGCAAATAATTAGATCATAGACAAAGCTATTCAGAAGTTTTAGAAAAACCATCTTAAACGTGACTTGAGAGCAGATTAAGATACATGGGGGAAGTTAAAGACCCCTGTTTAAAAAATAGAATTCTGTAATGTCATGGGTTAGAAAATTCCACCGTAGTAGCTCACTTTCTTCTGAAAATGCTATTGGACAATAAAAGAGCTGGCTGGGTATATATATAATGAGCCAACCAATTACAGTTTCTAGTCCCAGGTAGACAACTGAGCCACAGTATTAGTAGTAAAGTCGCACCCAGCTGTTGGGTGCCTCCTGTATACTCTTTCAAGTACTCTTTGGGCATAGAGAGACATATGACACAGATCCAGGCCTCAAAGACTAGTTAGGTAAACAGACAAGAAGTAGGCAATTACTAAAAAAGTCAAAGAACAGCTGGGAGAGAGGGAGGTGTGGGACCCTGAATAAAGATTTCAACAAAGATGAAAGAATGGGAGTTGGGGCTAGGACATTAGGAGGAGAGGTGGAAGGAGAGCCTTCTGGGCAGGGGGAAGGAAGTGGGCAAAGGTTTAGAGATAAGCAAGGGATGGAGAAGGGGGAGTGATTATGGGTACAGAGGGAATCTGATGGTGGAGTGGAAAAGTGGTATAGGTCCTGACTATGTTGCTAATGTGGTTAGATTTTTATCTTAAGGGTAATGGAAAGATATGGAAAGATTTTTGAGTGTGGCTTACCAACTTTTCATCTTGTTTAGTCATCTAACTCTCTTATCCTCAGTCCGTTCTTTTGTAAAGAATGATAATTACTTCATCATAGGATTTGATGACTACTTGGGTATGAGAATTGGGAGAGAAGGGTTCCAGAATGTAGCAAGGCACAGGTTTGGGTGCTCCGGGAAATAAAGAAATGTAAGATGCTCTTCCAGCCCTCATGAGAAGCCTAGAGCGTAGTTGCAAAGATTAAGCAAAAACAAACTAAAACAAAATGCCATAAATATTGAAACATCCCATGTATTCTCTTCATAACCAGTTTTCCTCATCTATAAAATGTCCATAGCAACAACTGGTCCCTGCATAATTCTCACAAATTGTGGAGGAATCATATAATGATGTCCTAACAATACACAGAGATAGTTTTTTTTAGAAATTTAGAAATCTCTAAATTTAGATTTAGAAATATCTAGAAACATAGACAAAAAATTAGGTTTGTGGCACAAGGATGATATCCAAATTCATGAAACATTTTATATTTTTTACTTTCCTCTGTGCCTCTATGGCCTGCTAGTCATTCTTTCTTCCCAGCTAGATTGTGAGAAACTTAAAAACTGATGCTGTGTCTTTTTTGTCTTGGCCACTCAAACCCTTGGTTTGTTCTCAGGCTCATCTGAGTTTGAAATATATGAAATACAATTGAATGTGCATTGTACATCAATTATCTGACTTTCTATCAAAATATTTCATAAGCTCTCCATCGAGACTCTTGTTTTTTTTTTCCTACCCCACTGTTATGCGCTGAATTGTTTCCCCCAAATTTCTAGGTTGAAGTTTTAATCCCCACTGTGACTGTATTTGGAGAGAGGACCTTTCAGTAGGTAATTAAGGTAAATGAGGTCGTAAGGGTGGGGCCCTTATCCAATAGAAATGCTGTCTTTATAAGAAGAGGAAGAGGAGATGGGGTGTGTTCAGGGTGGTATGGCAGTAGACCACCCTGTCCCTTCCAAACTCTGGAACTTTCCCACACTGCCTCCCTCCTGCCACCTTTCAGATGCTTCCGGGCACCTGGTGTTTATTGAGTGCCCTCTGTGCCTGGTTCATTGCTGATTTCTGTGAGGCTTTATAAAAGAATGAGAGTGTGTCCGGCCACAGTTGTAGTCTTCTGACCCTGGTCTCCAGTCACAGCAGCCCTGGGTTTGAAGTGATTACAGGCTGCCTGTGCACTGGCCATTGGTAATGTGGGCAGTGGAAAAGTTGCAAGGGTTGGAGGTTTTACGGGATCCATACTGGTCCCTTTCCAAATAGGACAGCCTTCAGTGACTGTGGCAGTGACCAAGTATGAGACAGTGGAGGGAGTCAGGCTGTCATGCATTCACTGCCTAAGGCCTGAATCTGCCCCCCGCCATGACCCCGACACACCCCCTGTGGATGAGCATAAGGGTTTCCTGCCAGGTGGGCTGATCACATGCTGGAAAAAATTTTTAAAAATAAAAAGAAGAGGAAGCAA
Source organism: Lagenorhynchus albirostris (assembly GCF_949774975.1). Classification (NCBI taxonomy): domain Eukaryota; kingdom Metazoa; phylum Chordata; class Mammalia; order Artiodactyla; family Delphinidae; genus Lagenorhynchus; species Lagenorhynchus albirostris. Next base: position 21,018,495 of record NC_083108.1, on the reverse strand, counting down.
TGTCGGTTCACTGTCTCGGCACACACACAGAAGAGACCATGAGAGGACACAGAGGAAAGCCATCATCTGTAAGCTACAGAAACAGGTCTCACCAGCAGCCAACCCTGCTGGCACCTTGATCTTAGACTTCCAGCCTCCAGAACTAAGAAAAAATAACTTTCTGTTGTCTAAGCCACACAGTCTGTGGTATTTTGTAATGTATACCACAGACTAATACAGCTACAGAAAGGGTGGTGGTTCTATGCATTAACCTGTTAATCTTGATCAGTTTTACAGAGACAGAAGCTACAACGGAGAAGTGTATTAGTAACGTTTCTTACATATTGTTAATATGGACAATCTTCAATTTCCAGGAGTGTTAAAAAAAAAAACAACTCCCTCTTACAATAGCAATTAATCAAAACCCATTTCTTCATTTATACAATTGAGTATATGTAGTTCTACTATCCTTATAAATTTAGCGTTTGCTTGTCTTATTTTTTCTTCAATATCATCATCTTTTTATTTAGTAATTTTGAAGTATAAGGTACCACTTTAGATCCTATCATATTAAATTATCTGACCAAATTTTAATAATATATATATATATATTATTAACTATGAAAAAACTGTGTTTGTTTTCTAAATCAACTCTTAGGTATGCTCTATAAATTCACTTTACTACAACAAGCATGTAAATGTTGACACACACCATCAACTCTCAGATATATCTAGTAAGGAAAGGAAAGGAAGGAAGGAAATGTGATAATTAAAAATTGATATGGCTTTATTTTTTACATATGCTTTAGTTTTATAATTTTTTGTGAAACATATGTATCATTTGCTGCTACTTTCCCAGCATGGATAGTTGGCCAAGCAGAAAATTAACCCATTCAGTTGTTTGGAGAGTAAGTGGCACATTCACCTGCCATTAAGGTGTTCAATCACCTCCTTTATAAACTTGCTGGTGGATCACCCATGTTGGGTTTTAGGCTTATGTTCTTAGCCATGAATGGAAAATAGTTATCCTAAAATATATTAATTAATATAATATTTACTCTTTTATTACAATGTATAACTGTTTGAATGGAGTTCTTCTGAATTTACTGCTTCTGCCTAAGTAGCAGTCCTTAAATTTCATGTCTACCTATAATTGGCCTTTATTAGCAGTGACAACCGCCCCCCCTCACCCATACGCATTTAATGATCATAGTCATAAAAGCTGTGCCTTAGGTAAGTTTATATTGATTATCCTTCACAGGTAATTGCCAAATGGATCATATTGAAGTTAGAGTTTTTCCATGTAGGGGTATGATCCCAAATGTAGGATGCAAGTGCATAAAGTGAGGCAGAATTAAAACTTTAAAATTCATATATTAGCTGTTTCTTCCCATCACTGTGTTGATTAGTTATCATAATTACTTTCCTCACCTGAGATCACCACTGTCATGAGCATATGCAAAAGTTCTATCCAAAATGATGTTTAGAAGATTCTGTGGAATGCATATAGGTATTAGAAGAAGAAAAGTGGTAAACTCAGGCTGTTAGTAATAAAATTATTTGATTACGACTGCAATTATACCCGGCTATGGAAATACTAGTTGGATTAGTGGTAGGATTTATTTATTTATTATACAGATATTTATGTGCAGGCCTACTATGTGGATCTCTACTCTCCTTCCCTCTTCTTTGGAGAAAACAATTTGAACGGTGTTTTGCATTTATCCTTGAGATGATTATGATCTAATTTTTTTCTTTCTCGGACAGATAAGGAAGGAAGTAGAGGCCCCAGAGGGAAAGGCAAAGGCTATGTACTAATTCAGAGCATTAAAAAAGGCAATCTAAGACTATGATTTTAATTAGCCCTAACAATCTCAGCAAGGTGAAGTGACCACCTGTGGTTTAGAAGAACTGCTGACAGTGGTAGAAAGCTGCCCAAAAGGGCATTTCATGCCAAAATTTTCCTGAAGTACCAGAAGTACACGTTATCCCAGAAGGAGTTTAACTCTGTGATAGGACTCGAACTAAATTAAACAGGAGTGTTTTAATTAAAGTTAGCAAGAGTTAGCATCAATTGCACTTGCCAATTTTTAAACACTAGGGAGGAAAGATATTTCCTTATATACTTTGTAATTTTTTTCTGACTTATTATTTGATATATCTAGGTATACTCATTTCAGTAATTTTACATAGTTAGGTGTGGATTCATCTTTAGTATAATCCGGTATATCTGAGCAGGAAACCTCCAGAGTATGCCTAATATTCATGCACCTGAAATTCACACTATTAAGACCAAGGGTCCCACTACCACTTGGTGGCAGTGTACCTAAGGGCAAAAAGCACCAACTTGAGAACCCAAGTCTTAAAATGGTGGACTCTATTAAAGCATTTGGAGTTTCTATCTATACATTGGTTGATTCATTTATTCATTTGTTCAACAAATGTGTATTTAAAATACAGTAATTCTCTCACCTAATGCTTTAAAAAACAGCTTTATTGGGCTTCCCTGGTGGCGCAGTGGTTGAGAATCTGCCTGCTAAAGCAGGGGACACGGGTTCGAGCCCTGGTCTGGGAGGATCCCACATGGCGCGGAGCAACTGGGCCCATGAGCCACAACTACTAAGCCTGCGCGTCTGGAGCCTGTGCTCCGCAACAAGAGAGGCCGCCATAGTGAGAGGCCCGCGCACCGCGATGAAGAGTGGCCCCTGCTTGTCACAACTAGTGAAAGCCCTCGCACAGAAACGAAGATGCAACACAGCAAAAATAAGTTAATAAACTCCTACCCGCAACATCTTCTTAAAAAAAAAAGCTGTATTGAATATCATACATTAAAATTCACATACTATACAATTTTGCATTTAAAGTGTACAATTTAATGGTTTCAGTGTAATACAGATGTGTGTGACCCATCTGACCACAGTCAATTTTAGAACACTTTCAGTACCTCCTACTGTTTAGCTCTCATCCCCTTGTCCTCTTGTTCTCTCTTTCTCCCTACCTTACCCACAGCCCTAGGCAACCACCAATCTACTGCCTCTGTAGATTTCCCTATTCTGGACATTTCACATGAACAAAATCATAGACTGTGTTGTGTTTTGTGACTCGTTTCTTTAACTTAGCATAATATTTTCAAGGTTCATCCTTGTGGTATATATCGGTACTCCATTACTCCATTCCTTCTATGGTCAAGTAATATTCCATTTGTATAGATATATCATGTTTTATTCATCCACTCATTAGTTGATGGACATTATCTCCACCTTTTGCCTCTTATGAATAGTTCCATATAAACATTTGTGCACAAGTTTTTGTGTGAACTTTTTTTTTTTTTTTTTTTTTTTTTTTTTGCGGTACGCGGGCCTCTCACTGTTGTGGCCTCTCCCGTTTCGGAGCACAGGCTCCGGACACGCAGGCTCAACGGCCATGGCTCACGGGCCCAGCTGCTCCGCGGCATGTGGGATCTTCCCGGACCGGGGCACGAACCCGCGTCCCCTGCATCGGCAGGTGGACTCTCAACCACTGCGCCACCAGGGAAGCCCAAACCTATTTTTTCTAACATCTTTATTGGAGTGTAATTGCTTCACAATGTTATGTTAGTTTCTACTGTATAACAAAGTGAATCACCTATATGTATACATATATCTCCATATCCCCTCCCTCTTGCATCTCCCTCCCACCCTCCCTATCCCACCCCTCTAGGTGGTCACAAAGCACCAAGCTGATCTCCCTGTGCTATGCAGCTGCTTCCCACTAGCTATCTATTTTACAAAAAGAGTCATATACCACAGTGTTCATTACAGCACTATTTACAACAGCCAGGACATGGAAGCAACCTAAGTGTCCATTGACAGATGAATGGAAAAAGATGTGGCACATATATACAATGGAATATTAGCCATAAAAAGGAATAAAACTGAGTTATTTGTAGTGAGGTGGATGGACCTAGAGTCTGTCATACAGAGTGAAGTAAGTCAGAAAGAGAAAAACAAATACCGTGTGCTAACACGTATATACGGAATCTAAAAAAAAAAAAAAAAAGGTTCTGAAGAACCTAGGGGCAGGACAGGAATAAAGATGCAGATGTAGAGAATGGACTTGAGGACACGGGGAGGGGGAAGGGTAAACTGGGACGAAGTGAGAGAGTGGCATGGACATGAACCTATGTTTTTAATTCTCTTGGGTATATGCCTAGAAGTGGAATTGCTGAGTTGTATGGTAACTCCATGTTTAATCATTTGAGTAACTACCGGCCTGTTTTCCAAAGCTACTCTACTACTTTACATTCCCTCCAGCCATGTATGAGTGTTTCTATTTCTCTACATCCTCACCAGCACTTGTTAATAGCTGACTTTTTTATTCTAGCCAGCCTAGTGAGTATGAGGTGGTTTCTCATTGTAGGTTTGATTTCAATTTCCCTGATGACTAATGATGTTGAGTATTTTTTCATGGGATTATTGGCCATTTGTATGTATTTTCTGAAGAAATGTCTATTCAGATCCTTTGCCCATTTTTAATTGGGTTATTGGTCTTTTTATTATTGAGTTGTAGTGGCTTTTTATGGGCATATGTGTGTGGAGTGAAGTCTACCACCTTGATAGGAACAGGCTAAATGTAACGCCACAGAGGAACTTCTGGGGGCAATATGCGGTCATCGGCTCCCTGGGTGGAAATGTTTGAGTTCATAAACACTGTCTTTTCTTGCCTTGCTTTTCTCTTTAACTGACACTCTGTCATGCATGTGCACTGCTCTTGGATCATTAGATCTGATACAACCTGCACTGATGCGACAGCCTCCATCCTTCCCTCTGTTTTTATAACTTCTTGTTAATTTAATTATTAACACTTAAAGCATTGGTCAGGCAGCTTCCATAGAAGTTCGTAATGTGAGTTGTAATTACGTATAACTCAGATTGGTTCCTCAAGGGGAGGGGTTGTATCTTAGTCATTTTCATGTCCTCAGTATCTTACATACTAGTTGGCATGGACTAAGCATTAAGAAACTTGTAAGAAATGCATAGTTTTCTCTCTCAGAATTGAATTTGTATTTTCATCCTACATGTTGAATATGTGGGGGAAAAAAAAAGTGTCTCATTCATTTACTCCTTCTTGTGACAAAAGAAAACCCACAAAAACAACAAGATTGTGCACAACCCTCAGATTCCAAGTCTTCTTTCTCATTTTATCTATATTCCTGTGGTTCCGAAAAGCTATTCCGATGCATGAAGTTTTAAGTGCACTATAATTAAGACATGACAAAGGGTTCTAAATCGCAATTGAAATATTTTAGTAATTACTCCTTGTGAAACACATTTGGGTTACAAGTTCAGTAGGAACAAAATGGACAAAGTTAAAGATGAAGCAACTGCGTCATCAAATGAGGCATCTCGTAAAGATGAAGGCTAAACATTCTTGATCGGCAGCATCCCCCCAACCGTCTTTTCATTATTAAGTATTCTAGCAAAAATGAAAAACACAAAACAAGAAGTCCTCTGTGTTCCCTCAATTTAGGAAATGTCACATCAAGCAAAGTTAAATTGAACAAGTACACACTGCAGGTTTTCTCAGAATCTCTAACAGGAAATGGTATGTGCAATTAGCAAAGACTATAGAGTTAAAGGTCATTTTTTCCCTATGTTTGGAGGATGAAAGTGCTTTAGGTGAAGAATATCCTATTATCAGCAGTAAAGGTACACCAGTTTAACTTATATGTAATTTCAACTTACTGTATACATTTCTGTGGAAACTGCCTACCCAATTAAAAGGGGATTTTTACCATGGTTAATGGGTGTGGTCATTTTTTTATTCTTGAAGTTCAGACCCATTACACATTTGGTAGGAAACAACATGACGCCTTTTTAATCACAGCCCGGTGCTTCCCTTCTGCTAAGAAAAATAAGTGTGATATTTGTGAGTTTGCATCCATTTCTTCTTTAGGGGGCCAGCAAAGAAAATAATTAACCCCGGTGATTAAATTATACAATTCCGTTTTCCCTTGGTGTGTTCTTAGTGACATTCAAAAAAATAGTTAGTGAATCCAACTGCTGAGTTCTTGGTCATAACACTTCATCACCGATTTCCAGTGTATGAAAATAAAAGAAATTTCAAATGACTTGGGGGATTGTGTGTGGGTGTGTGTGATTCTTAAAGGGTGTTTAGCCAGATAGAAGTAAGGATTGTGTATGTAGTATTGTGTTTTCCTTTAGAATGATAATTTAGGCTGTAAAATACCTTGGGAATTAAGACTCCACAGGGTCACTGTGTAGATACAGGCAGGAAGGGAGAAAGAGAGGAGGGGCATTTTCCTTCTTTGATTTTTAAAACAATAATAAAATCATAAGAAATGGCCTCAGAAGAAGATATCAGTGAGTGAGTTGTTCTCTTCCCCACCTCTGGACTTCCTTCCATGTCAACAGCAGAGCAAATTTGTTCTCATTTCCACTGTCAACCGCTTGGTGTTCTTCTTTTAAGGGACATTTCATGCTTATCAGCATCTCCCCTAAAATCAGGAGCATCTGTATGGTTGTGAATCTCATCTTTCATTTTAGCCACACCTTCTCCTTCCACTGTCTAGATCTTCTCTCTACTCCTCCAGTCGACTCCAGTTTATATTGTACTGAGGGTGTTACTGGGTGAGCAGCTGAGAGCATGTCATTTGATCTGTGCATGGTCAGTGTGATGGACCAGTGTCACCTCATCTGCAGAGCTGGTATGAAGTTTAGACTAAGTGAAATGACACATCTCCAGGGCAGTGCCTGGAATGGAACAGATATTTGATAAGTGGCATCGTTATCGTTATTAACAACAGGTACCTGCCCATTAACATGCATTCTGCTCGATTACTCAAACTCAGAATAGGGAGTCTCATTTAGATCTTATAAGTTGGTCAGGTCTTACCATTTCCTGACATTTCAAGGAAAATCCAGGAGAAAGAAACTGTGCTAAAGAAGCATTCTAGAGGTAACTCTAAGAATAGTAGAACTTAGGGCAGTAAAATTTATCTTAAAATACAGGATCACTGAACCAAAGTTTGGAAGTAGGGATTCATGAGAGGAGATGAATGAGTTATGCTGCTTTGGGTGGGCTCTATAGTCTAGTGATTTGGACACGAACCAGGGTCTAGTACATATGAAGCATTAAATAAGTACTAGCTGTTATTATTTTAAAAAATAACTTGAGCTAAAAGTATTATAGGCTTTCTTGGGGGAGCTTAAGAAGTGTACTACCATTATTTACAATTTACCAAAGACTATGAAAATGTCAGCATTGTAAATTATTAAGAAAATCCCCTAGAAAATAAATATTCACAATTAAATTAGCTTTGGATAATAAGGAATATTTATCATTCACATACATAATACATATGAAAACTTCCAAAATAAGTAAATAGAGTTTGGTTTAATGAATATATTCTCGATGTTGCAATACATTAAACCCAGTCATGAGTTTGGGGCCCTCTTTTCTTTATACCTTATTTACATTACATTATTTACATTAAATCTATACTAGTTCAACCTCCAGGGTGTATTTCAAATCTACCCACTTGTCTCCATCCTGCCTTTGCTCACCTTCAAGAAATCCAACTACTCTCACCTGTTACCTGGACCAGACCTATAACCTCCTAACTCTCTTTCAGGCTTGCCTTACTGTAACCCATTCTCTCTCAGAATGATTTCAACAGTTTAATCAGAACACAGTATGTCCCTTCTTAGCAATTAAAACTCTCAAGGTCCTTGCATTTTTTTAGACTAAACTAAAAACTCCTTACCGCATCTTACCAACTGCTGTGGGATTTAGCTTGTGTCAACTTTGCTAACTTCATCACATCCTACCTCTATTCATTGGACTCCAATACTAGCCTCCTGCCTGTTCCTTGAACAAACTCATTTCCATTCGTGAAACATTTTGGGGCAGCTTCCCATGTCTGGAATTATCTTCCCTCAGCTCTTAATGGGGCTAACTCCTCACCCAGATCGTATCACAAATGCCACCCTCTTTTGGAGTTTATCCTTGTCCATTCTGACTAAATCAGCCTCTCTCAGTTACTCTGTTCCACCATCCTGTTATTTTTTCCTCTGTAGTACTTATTACAATCTGTTATTATCTATGTCCTCATTCACTGTTCCTATCTTCACCAGAGTAGAATCCTTATCTGTTTTGTTCACTGTTATGTCCGCAGAAACTGATCAGTCCATCAATCAGTCTGTTGAATTAATGATATGTTGCCATCACCATCAGCATTGATGTTCTCATAACTCACGTTTATTGGGCACACGTTATGTGCCAGACATTGTGCAAAGTGCTGTGTTTTCCCATTTAATAGGCTCAAAATCTATATATTCTTATTTCCATCTTTGATCTCCACTTTAATTGAGGCTCGTCATCGTCAGCATTGTCATCACTGTCACCATCATCATCATCATTTCAGGAAGCAGAATTAGAGGTGGTGTTGTTTGCCTTTCTCAGACGGTGGTCAGAGAAAGGAATAGGGCCCTTAGAGGTAGGAAAGTCCATCAAGACAACCCAAATGAGCTGGTCAGACAGGTGGCTCATCAAGCGGGGGCTTGTGGTAAACAAAAAACAGACAGAAATCTTAGACGCTGTGTAATTCTCAAAGTGAGGTCTCCAGGCCAGCAGCATGGGCATCACTTGTGAGCCTGTTAGAAATGCAGAGTTGTTGTTCGTGCCCTTGCCTGCTGAATCAGAATCTCTAGAGATGGGGCCAAGAAACTATCTCAATAAGGCTTCCAAGTGATTCATAACCACTGCTTTAAGAAAAGGAAGACCGATCTGACAGATAGCAAAAGAAATGGGATATTAACAAGAGTGAGGCAAGGCATTCATATTCAAAAATCAGAACAAACAAAAGTAGCATTGACAGGCCATGTGCAAAGACACAGACCTGTTATCAAAGTTGGAGTATAAGGGAGGGGCTTGGACATAAGGAAGAACAGTCAAGGTAGAGAACAGGGTGGGATACTGTAGGATTAGACAGTATCCACATGGACTTAATCTTCTCACTTGTAGTAGTTGCTCAAGTTCTTGAAATTTCCCTCTGATACACAGGATTAGCATCAGAGCATGAGGTTGGACTAAGCTAAAAATAGAAAAAAAAAAAGCCTATCTACTGGAAGAGTGTGGGTCTGGGGAGGAAGATGGGCCATGATGACTGCACTGAAACAGATCTGTAAGTTTGCAGATGACTCTGAAACTGTTCCAACTTGTGAGATGGATGTTTCCTGCAAGAACACTTTGTAATGCTGTGTGAATAGGCAAAATAATAGAGGATAAATTTCAGCTATGGCAAGTGTAAGGTAATGTATCTTGGGGAAATGTAATCCAAACTATGCTGGTAAAATGAATTACTGTCTCTTCTATTACTTTTGTCTGGAAAAACAATAAAAAATATCTGAATCTATGTCAACTATTCTTTGAAGATAGTCCAGTGTAGAGTGGCAGTTCAAAAGGTCAACCAAATGCCAAAGATAACCATGATAAAATTGAAGAAAACAGGATTATATAATTTTGTTAAATCTTTGAACAGAGCTAATAATGTTTCTGTACGTCGTGTAGAGTCCATGGTTTTATTCAGTACATTCCATTAAAGCCATAAAACAGAAAAGCCTGAAAGGTTAACAGAAATGATCAAAGGAAAGAAACAGTAAGACCAGATGAGAAATTTTCAGTTCAGAAAAATGATGGGTGAGAAGGGACACAATTAAATTCATGTCAATGAAGGATATTAGAAAGTGGAGCATGGTCATGTTCAACAAATTCAACAATACTATACGTAGGAGAATGCACTTGAAGCTTGAAGGTAATTTTAGGACAAAAAAAAGAAAAGAAAAAAAGTATGAGACTTCTTTTCATACCTGGTGGTAAATTTATTGATGTCCTTCCCCACAAGTGAGTTCATAAATTAAAAAGATAATAAGGAATATAAATAATTGGAAGATGAGATTTAAAATGGTTTATAAAAGGAACACTCTAGATCATTCTGGATATTTCCTTAACATTTAAAAAAGACATTATTTGGAGATATATTCAAATTCATGCATTCTCATGAAAAACAGAGTCCAGGAATTGATGACTGATGCAGTGTAATGGTTTTTAAATATCCTTTAATATATATGTATGTATACGTGCACAAGTACACACTCCTATTCATACAAGTATTACATATACATATATGTTTATATTTGCTCTCCTTTAAAATAAAATTTTATGAAAGAAACATGTTCATTAACTATAAGTACATTTAAAAATACAGATTAGGTATGCAAATAGTAAACAGTAGTACAAATACTATACAAATAGTACAAATACTATACAAATAGCATACTAGTGTACTATTAACATTTTACTGTACGATTTTCTCTATATGGTTACAATTTGTACTTTCTTCTCAGTTTTAAAAATATTTACTGCCTCTAAAATTTTGTCACTATGTAGATTGTTGATTTAAGATAGGCAGTTTTAAACATAATAGCATGAAAATACTAATATTCTGTGAAATTCAGTTTACAAGAATACAGGATATTTGCTGTATATTTCAAAATGAGGTAGACTTTGGTTTTAGTATTCAAGTTTATTACACTCATGAAGTTAAGTAGTTTTATAATTTACATTATTTCTGTAAATACATTTTATTTCTAACGTCTTTTGTTTTATGTTTTAATACTATTTAGTTTGTAAAGACTGTCTTAAGTATGTCTTAATAGCACATAGGTGTCTCCTTTTTTTGTTCATATCTACCCAACTTGAAACACTTTGCCTTTTCCAAGGAGGGTTTCACTTGTTCATATTTATTGTCACACACTATTTAAATTATTATCATGAGATATTTGAAAAAACAGAGTCTGAGTTTGAATATTGGTGCTGTTTACTAGCTATATTATGAAGTTGTATGAAGATTTAAATTAGATAGTGGATTTAAAACACTTAGTATATTGTCTGGCACAGAGTAAGCATTCAAATTATTATTTTTGTTGTGATTATTTCCTCTGCCTTATTTTATACCTCTGGCTTTTATTTTAATACCATTTTGGTGTTTTCTTTGTTTATATCTTCTACTGTATAGGTTTTTTTTTTTTTTAGTTTTAATTTTTAGAGTAACTAGGAAGGTAGAAACACTCTTACAGATTTTATAGACAGTTAACTAAATTGGTTAAAATAGTTACATAAATCTAAAATATGATAACTTGATGGGGAATTTAGAATGTCATTGTTTTTACTGCCTCTTCCTTCTTAAATCTCATTGATATTAGTATTTTGGTGCCATATTAATTTTATTTGTCTACAGTTTTGGGGGTATTTGTCTTTGATTTTTCATCCTATCTGCTATAATAAGTGTCACACTTATAATTATGTCCTGATAAGCATTTTAATTGTTCACTGACAGAAGTAGAAGGTGACATGTAAAGACAATGATTGATATGGAAAGTATGACTGAAAATTCATGAACACAAACGATAAAAACATTTTTGTAATCTATGTTTATATCATTATACTTTTTAGAAATTTATTTTTTTTAATTGAAGTATAGTTGATTTACAATGTTTCAGGTATACAGCAGAGTGATTGAGTTATATGTATATGCACATATGTATACATAATTGTTCAGATTCTTTTCCATTGTAGGTTATTACAAGATGTTGAATGTAGTTCCCCATGCTATACAGTAGGTCCTCGTTGTTTATTTTATATATAGTAGTGTGTATCTATTAATCCCAAATTCCTAACTTATCCCTTCCCCCCTTTCCACTCTGTTAGCCATAAGTTTGTTTTCTGTGTCTCTGAGTCTATTTCTATTTTGCATATAAGTTTATTTGTATCATTTTGTTAGATTCCACATATAAGTGATATCATATGATATTTGTCTTTCTCTATCTGACATGCTTTACTTAGTATGATAACCTCTAGGGCCATCTGTGTTGCTGTAAATGGCATTAGTTCATTCTTTTTTATGGCTGAGTAATATTCCATTGTGTGTGTGTGTGTGTGTGTGTGTATTATATATACACACCACATCTTCTATGCTCTTTTAATTGATGTGCAAAAGCATCTTCTGTATCACTTACACAGGGTTCATATATATAGTTACAGTTAAAATTTAAATTCTCTGAGAAAAGAACGTGTGTTTCTCTTATTTTTATTTTTTAGCATTCAGAAAAACTGAGGGAGATTTTCTGTGTGTTGTTACTGTAGTTTTTTAAAGGACTTGGAAGTGATGGGCAATGAGAATATTAAAGTTTGACAACAAACCTGGGTTTTAAATAGTAAGAAAAACATCATTCTGGCGAATAACATTTCTGTATCTCACTTCATACAAGGAGTGAGAAAATTGGTAGAAGCAGAGATGCTTCCATGGTAATGTAGATGATTGAATAACCAGATTTGCCTCCTCAAGTTGAGAGTGATATTTTGGAAGCCTGGGAAGGGAATTAAGGGCGTTAGGAAGGTCTGTGGAATTATCCATCCTTCATAGGAAATGACACCTCAATGTCCCCAGTTTCTTAAGTCCAAAATTTAAAGGCAGAATCACTGAGGACCAGGAACTCCAGCCCTGGTTCTGCATAAAAACTGGCTGTGTGATTGCTGAAAATAAAATCTGAAGCCTAGAGGCACAATCTTTGTCTGAAGAAGCAAGAGGAGAAGACCCAGTTTTTTCCGCAAGAGCTTAACAAGCAAGAGCACATGGAAAACATTGATAAGTGATAGGTGAAGGAGAGATAGGTAGGAAATCGCTTGAAGAAGAAGAAGAAAGAGAAGATAAAGCAAAAGATAAAAGAAAAATCTATTCTGCTTAAAATGTGGTTTCTGGACCAGGCCAGCAGCATCACCTAGGAATATGTTAGTAATGCAAAATTGTTCTCCACCCCAAACCTACAGAAAAAGAAACACTAGAGGAAGGGGACCAACAGTCTCTGTTCCCTTGGGTGATTGTGATGCAGGAGAACCACTGGACTGTAGAATAGATCAAGGGCCATTTCATACATGGATCAACAACTCCATCTCCCACCGTAGCCACAGGTGGCATCATTATATTACAGCTTAATGTGATGTTCATGATGATAAACTTAAAGAATCCAGGGATTTAATTTAGTTGTCTGTTTATTTTCATCTAGCCTGTTTAAGAAAGCAGGTAAACGATGTGATAGATAGCTTCTCATCAACTTTCTTGGGGGCATATGAATTGATAACCATTAAGCTATCAAAAATATGTGTGTTCCTAGAATACCAAATGTCTACACAATAAATATCATGTTACTGTGTTGTAGTGTATTATTTATAAATGGACATCTCTCACACAGTCCTGCTAAATTTGACATTTATGCTCCTAGTCTCCCTAAAACCTCCCATTGTTGGTGTAACTGTTTTCTTTGAAAACATGAACTTAGGTTTTGACAAAAAAATACCTTTCAAAGATTTATGTGAGTAATGCCTACGATAGATTATTTTTATACGAAGGTAAATTTGTGATATTTTTGAAAATTCATTTTCCTTTACTTCCCACTCACCTTGAAAACGTACCAGGAATATCGATACAGGTATGTGAAAAACTGGAACCAATAAAATCCAATCCAGGGCCAAAACGTGGCCCTTGCCTCGGGTGTGAAATTTAAGGGAATGCCCTAAAACTCAAAAATTCAGATAAATAATAATTTAATACTATATTTTAAGAAATCAAAATTAATGTAAAAATTCTTGATGAACAAAATAGAAATATATTCGATAAAGATAGTCTGACCATGCTTTCGCCAGACCCATCCCATTTGCCTCACCTGAGTCCTGGTCCTGCTGGATATGATTCCCACCATTGGACCCCTCAAAAACAGTCTGCTGAGAAGCAGTTACCTGACTCGTTTTGCTTGTATCTTGACTCTGCATCAGCCTGAACATTTGTACTGAAACAAATTTGAATTCAAATCTCCAGGAGTTTTACTTCTATATAATTTAAGATATCCCCCGAAAAAGAGGATTTAGGGCAAGTAGCTTTTAACATAAAGCATCTGTAATTTGTAAAAACAAAATTATGTAAAATAACGTATTCCACAGAAACCTTTTTATGTCAGTTAAGTAGAAAGGCGTGTTTTGCTCTTAAATAATGCAAAACGTCTCTGTGTTTTTACAGTTGGCTCTCTGCATCTGTGGGTGTCATATCCATGAGTTCTGCATCTGCAAATTCAACCAACCACTGATCGAAAACATTCTTTAAAATTCAGAAAGTTACAAAAAGCAAAACTTGAATATTGCAAGGCAACTCTTTGCATGGCATTTACATTGTATTTACAACTGTTTACGTATTTATATTGTATTAAGTATTATAAGTAATCTAGAGGTTATCTAAAGTATATAGGAGGATGTGTAGGTTGTATGCAGATACTTCACCATTTTATATAAGATACATGAGCATCCCTGGATTTTCATATCCAGAAAGGTTGAGGATGTGGGCAGTGAGGAGTGTGTCCTGCAATGAATCCCCCTTGAATACTGAGGAATGACTGTATTAGTCAACTCCTTATACTGTATGCTGTGCAAATCCTGAATTTGGTTGTCTAAGCAAGAGCAACTTGGCATCAGACTGCAGTGATATAAGTAACAGAACATTCCTTATAGTTGGAGGTAAGGAGGGTAGTAGAAGACCTAGTAGAGCAATATTTTCTGGTCCACTGAGGGATTTCTCTAGGGAGTTATCAGAGTGTAACTGATCTATCTGACTCATGTGAGAGAGGCAAATGAAAAACAATCATTATATCAGTCTTCAAATGCTTTATTACTTTTCAACCTGGAAGTTGGAAACTGGGCTCAGGCCTGCTTATAAGGATAGTGTGGAATATATCTGATGGAAGGGGCCATCCTATGCATGTTGCCAGAGATGAGAGTCATGCTACATTTGACTGCCAGGGTCCCATGAAGCCCCTGGCCGGTTTGGAGCAACTTTCTGGCTGAAGTTGCATGTTCAAGAATCCATAAAGGATTCCTACTGAATTTCAAACATAGAACATGCCGTGGTGATATTTGTAAGGAGATAGCTGGGACATATTTAGGAGGGACTGATGAAGGTAAGACCTGTAACATGAGTGAACAACTCCAATCTATCTCTTACAGGTAGAAAGACCTCTGACTGTTTTATTTTAATTACTATTAAGGAGCAAGCAAAAAAGTATATCTCTGTAGGTATTCTAGCTAAATAAAGTAAAATAATATTAGCAGCGTGACAGTCTTTTTTTTTTTTTTTTTTTGCGGTACGGGGGCCTCTCACTCTTGTGGCCTCTCCCGTCGCGGAGCACAGGCTCCGGACGCGCAGGCTCAGCGGCCGTGGCTCATGGGCCCAGCCGCTCCGTGGCATGTGGGATCTTCCCGGACTGGGGCACGAACCCGTGTCCCCTGCATCGGCAGGCAGACTCTGAACCACTGCGCCACCAGGGAAGCCCCATGACAGTCTTTAAAAGAGGGAGAATAAAGTTCTAAAAGAATCTTATTATGATTAATATGATTATTATTGATTCAGGCTATATAAAATACTTTTGGTGTGCTGTTATTTTGTGTGCTATCATGACTTTTATTGTAGTGCACACTAACTTTATGACTCCCTAGAAATCACTCCTGGTCCTTCTCTTTCACCAAAACCATTATATTTAATGAAGTCTTAGGTTAGTTTCTTACCCACTGATTCTTTTGTGTGTGACTGTGTTTTGTTCTATGTTATTATGATTTTTTAACATCTTTATTGGAGTATAATTACTTTACAATGGTGTGTTAGTTTCTGCTGTATAACAAAGTGAATCAGCTGTACATATACATATATCCCCATATCTCTTCCCTCTTGCATCTCCCTCCCTCCCACCCTCCCTATCCCACCCTTCTAGCTGATCACGGAGCTGATCTCCCTGTGCTATGTGGCTGCTCCCCACTAGCTATCTGTTTTACGTTTGGTAGTGTATATATGTCCATGCCACTCTCTCACTTCGTCCCAGTTTACCCTTCCCCCTCCCTATGTCCTCAAGTCCATTCTCTACGTCTGCATCTTTATTCCTGTCCTCTTACCCACTAATTCTTCTATCATAGTGTGTGTGTTTGAGTGTGTGTGTGTATCTGTGTAACTTATTCTGAACAATTGGGACATGGAATGGATTGGGAGAGGAACTTGGATTATGAATGATATTGAATAGTAACAGCTGTCATTTGTCGAGTGCCTTCTGTGTAACAGACATCATACTATGTATTCCACATAGCAATTTATGCTTCTCTTTACTACACCTCAGTGAAGTATCCATCCTATACCTATTTTACAAATTAGAAAACAAATTGAGAAAAGATTACATGGCTTGCCTACATAGCTAATAGCCATCCAAGTCTGGATTCAAATTCATGTTCTTTCCTCACTCCCCACATGGACCCCTTGGGGCAGCCCTACCTCCTACTGCTTTCAGCCTCGTTCCAGCTCCTGAGCAGCTTCCCCTCTTGTTAGCACACTCACAAAGGCTACATTGTTGAGGGCTGAGATAGATGAGATTTTAGGCTTAACAGTAACATAGCTTATCTCCTTTGATCTGCACATGGTGTAATGTATTATCATTGTACCCCTATTTCAGGTATGGAAACTAAGACTCTGAGAGCATAAGTAAATTGCCTTGGTCACACAGCTAGGGAATAGTTGAATCAAGATCCACCTCCCGATGTCATGCTTTTAGCCATTATGCAGAACAGTCTCAAGCCATGCCATGCTTCCACTGTGATACAGTGGGGAAACCACTGGATTAATAGTCACAGACATCAGCGTTTTATTCCAGACGTGGCTCTTGCCAAGTCCTGTCTCTTCATCTGTAAAGCGATGATTAATCAGTCCTGCCCTGGGTAAGTCATATCTTGGTTGTTAGACTTCAACCAGAAGCCGGGAAGAGACAGCTCTCACTGCAAGTTATTGCAGAAATACTGGGAGCAGCTGGAGAGGCTGCGGCTGCTGTAATGATCTGTGCTGTATCTCACACGCGCTACAAGAGTTCTTGACTCTGAAGCTTTTCGGGACTCAGACAAAAAGCAAACAGAAGCTGTCTCGGTAAGAGAGATTTCAAGGGCATATCTTGAAAGTGGGAAAAGGCTCCTCTTTCTCTCTTTCCTCATGGCCAGAACCAGCCCAAAGTATAATTAAGAGGCTTTTTGATGAAGGACAGGTAGAATAGTCAGGAAATCATTCCTCATTAATAGGTTTCCTATTATGTGTTTCAATTGTTTTAACATTTCCCTCCCCCGAATTCATTGCTTCTTAGGGTGAATAGGAAGTAAGGGATACCAACTGCTGATAGTTTCTGGAAATAATCCTGAGACTCGCCTCTGAAATTGACATGACCTGACTACATGTGGTAATGAGTTGGCTACTTTCTCTTGCCTTCGGAGTAGATTTCAGTGAAGTCCTGGTCAGCAGGAGTCTAAGAGTCTAAGACCTTGATACTAATAGATTCTGTCTTCATTATTCCAAAATATTTCATTTAATGATCTGGGAAGTTGGAGGGAAAAAAAACAAACCAGTCATTTCTGACTTTGCTTTTTCAGACTCTTTCTCCTGTCTCCTTAGTCTGAATCTGGGTTTATTTTCATTGTAGAAACAAGAACTAGATGGCCAAATCCTCATCACTGATTGTCAGGGACATTTCCTCAATTTGACAAATATTTCTTAAGGACCTACTTACACAGACACTCTGCTAGATACTGGGGCACCATTTGCTGGCTTCTGTCCTTGAAAAGCTTACATTTTCCATCTCACTCTATATTTTTGGAGGCTAATACTGTTATCTTCACATTAATCCACATGATATTTTTCTATTTCTCTCCATTAGTATTTTTGTATTTCTCACCTCATCCATCCTATCCCATCAAGTTATCCCCTGAATATAAGCTTTAAGGGAAATTTCACAAGAATTTGAATTTCCTACTCTCTTTTTATTATTTTTTGAATTTTATTGTCGTCAGAATACTTAGCATGAGTACCTCCTTAACAAATTTTTAAGTGCAATATGTTACTGTTGACTTTAGGTACCATGTTATATAGCAGATCTCTAGAGCTTATGCATCTTGTTTAACTGAAATTTATACCCATTGATTATTAACTCCCCGTTTCCACCTCCCCCCAGCCCCTGCCAACACCTTTCTACTCTCTCATTCTATGAAGTTCACTATTTTAGATACCTCAAATAAGTGGGACCATGCAGTATTTGTCTTTCTGTGACAGGCTTATCTCTCTTAGCATCATGTCCTCAAATTTCATTCATGTCATCCCGTACTCTCTTTCAATTGAAAACAAATTCTCTCAGTTTTGGAATTACTCTATCTGGCTGTGTCTGCATAAGCTTGCAGGTGGTGTGTTTGCTGTTCTCACCTGTGTCATATACCTCAGCTGACCGATCGTTCCTTCTAATAAATCAACACTGTGAAAACCATTGCTGTATCATAACCCTGACTATCAGCTTTCTGACACCCAAATACAGTTTGGTTCAGAAGGGTCTAAACAAGCACCTTTCAGATAAGAGATATACAGCTTATATAAGTCACACCCAAAGATGTGTAAGGCAAATCATGTGGCCATGTCACTTAATGCACAAAGATTTGAAAGTTTACAATCAGTTACTTAAACACCTTGCTCTGTTTCACTTTATGGATGTTGGCATAGCAAGACCTCGAATCCACCTCCCCAGCTATGGCTACCTCGAATTGAATAACCAGTTTTTTTCCTCTAAATCTCTAGATTTTTATTGCAAAGTATTACATTGCTGTTGCTTCTGCCTGCATTGCCGATGAGCTAGAAGACTCTGTACGGTATTGCTGCAGCTGAGTGTGCATGGACTTGGAGGGGGTGGATAGTTGGTCTTCAATCACAGTGGGCAGCTGTCACCCTAAGATGAGGGCCTCTATTTTCAGAGTTCTGGCCTAGGATGTTCTATCATACTAAGCTGCCTCCACAGGGCATATTTATTTATGAAAATAAATCAATACTTTCAAAGCAGTATGTAGCCTCCTAAGGGAAAAGTATCATCTCATTTGACGGTAACTAAGAATTCTGAACATATTAATTGAAATGTTTTGTTATCCTCCAAATACGTAGCTACATCTTCAGTAGTATTATGTTCAACGTTATATCACTGTTGCTTAAATTGTAAAATGCCATTACATTTGTGTTATTATTACTAATAATGAGGCAGATAGGCACATATGCTCGTTCCCATGAGAAAGGGAAGATACTCAAGTGTAGAAATTTTCACTGAATTGTTCAAGTATGCTCAACTAGTTCACATGATATGGGGTAGAATTTTCCGTGAGGATATGCATATTTGCCTGGACTGTAGTTATAGATGAATATTATTCGGGGGAAGTTTATTTGATCCTGCATCGAAGGTGATCCACCCTTGCAGGAGATCAAATCTATATATTATGATCAAGCTATTTTCCCATGTATCCCTGAACTTGAGATACCTGTTCATATAATATAGTCTTTTATATTCTGGGTGGGCTATACCCTTTCCCTTTCTCTATACCTTAAATTGTCTATGTCCTTAATTTCCTTATTTTATGTTTTCTTTTTCTGGATATTTTCTCTTAATTAGTTTTAATTAGAAAAGGAGTATATAATCACCAAAAACACTTCAAACAGTTCAGCAATATCTAAAATGAACTGTAAATTTATTCCCACTAATTAAGTCCTATTCCCATTTGTTAGGGACAGACATGCTTAAATGTTTCCCCCGTCTTTAACAATCTTCACCACAAACTACATGATGAGGACAAATCCCATGTTGTACCTAGAGGGAGAAGACCCAAGTTCAAGATACGATTTTCCTACCATGACAGTCATTCAGTATCTCGGGAAATTCATTTTTCAGTTGTAAAATTGGTGAACAATTTTTCTCTTACTTATACCCTAAGACTGTTGTAATGACCATATAAAATAGGGTATATAAAAGTTGATGGGGAAGTTAAAAGGACATACAAATTTAAGTTACTGCATAGATTGTGTAAAAACCAAAAATCCTACTCAGCTTAAATATCCTTTTTATTCTGTATACCTTTAGCCTTTGTTGAGCTTACTTTCATTCTCATAAACTGAACCAGTTTACTCATTTATATATTCACCATCACTTTGAATCAACCGGAAGTAATTTCTCACTTATTTAAAATCCCACAGTATTGTACTATACCTCTCTGGGGTTTCTTACACCATTTTCCTCTCTGCTCTTTTTAGATGTTATAGGGGTCCCAAACAGATCTCTAACTCGACCTCCCCTCCCAGTAGCATCCAATGTTGTTTTTCAAAGAAGACATGCTTATCAAATATTTGTTAAGTTTTAAATGAATTAAGAACTAGACACATGGATGAGTTATGGAAGTATTTCAAAGTCCTTATGGATATTCATTTTCAGCACTTAGATAACAAGCCTTAAAGACAGGAGCTGAAGTATCCGTGCATCCCCTCATCCCTCCGCATCATTTGCTGCTCTTAGAGCAGTGCCTGGAGTGGTTCATCGGTTCACAGCCTCACCTGACTGCTTCCTCTGGGCTGGCTGCCTCTTTGACCTGGCCCAAATTCTCACACATAATACGCAAAGTGCTTCCTGCTGCGTCCAACCTGTATCTGCCAGTTGCATTTGCCCGTGGAGTCCTTTGGACCTTCCAGAGCACTGGTCTTTACCCACTGAGCCATTCAAACACAGCACTGAAGACAGAACCTATAGCTTATTCCTTTGTATCACTGACTTTCAAAGCTGCCTGAACAAATGGTTCTGGCTGGATTTATTTCAAAGCATTGACTAAAGCAGACAGAAAGTTTCCTGCCAGGCGGTTATATTTACCACACAAATTTGTCACCTTAACTAAACATTTCAGCAGAAATTTGAGCTGATTGATCTAAAGGGCTCAAATACTATGAAAGCAACGAAGGTGCATCAGACTACGTAACAGCGTCTGCAGGACTCCAAAACGATCACTCAATAAATGTTGTTTTTCAGAGGAGCTATGCTGTTGCCTCCCAGCTTCCCCCACCCTCCCCCCATACTGGGTTTACAAAAGCCATCAGGAGCTTTCATGAGTGTAGGTAGGTTTCGGCTAAAATACAATGGTGGTGTTAGCAGCAATCTTGAGATGCCTCAGTTGGTTCAAATTACACCTTAAAAATGTTATCGTAAACTCTGAGCAAAATTACAAGATACAGTGATCCTTGAATTCTTATTGCAGCTTTAACATCACCTCTATCCTGTATGTGTTTGTGCTTAACTTCTCTTTCTGTAAAATGGGAATTATTTTCATCATATTACTGTCACACTGTCTTCATAATTTAACATTAGACTTGCAAGAAAAATCTTCACGACTCAAATGCCATGGGAACCTCCTATACCTTATAGTGTAAACCTGGAAAATGTAGCAAAGACTAATCGTTCAAGAAGATATAACAATTGTTGATATGCTGGAACAGTGTATCACTAGTTATCCTTTTCAGTATCTTCTGAAGATAAGATAATCAAACTGGGTGTAACTGTCATAACTGTTACTAGGTTTATATAATTTGCATTTTCATCATTTCCTACACGTGTAATTTAGCGTGATTTACACTTTCATTTTTCTTTTGGGGGAAAATTAAATAAGTAAAACAGAATTTTCAAACATTTAAAACAGCATTCAGGCAATAAGCAACATTTATTTGGCAGATGGGTCTGGGAAACACTCACAAAGAAGGGTAGGGATGTATTTGAGGGCAGTCTGATGTTTCCCATGGATTTTGCAATCTACAAGGCAGATTAGTACCCCAATTCTTTCCAAGGGACTATTGGCAAATGTTATACATCTGATCGCTCAAGAGGCAATTTTTAAAGCCACATTATTGAAATTAATTTAATAACAATATAAATGGAGCAAATGGATGTTGTTCTTCTTTTCTGTGTCCTCTACATCTATTGTAGTCTATTCATTATATACAGAGAAGAGCGGTATAAATATTTTAATTTGAATTGATTTAATTAAGCCATAACCAAAGAACATCTTAAATTAAGCCAGTATGTTTTAATTGCTTCTTTTTAAATTAATAGACTTTATGTTTTAAAGCAGTTTTAGGTTCCCAGGAAAGTTGAGCAGAAAGTACAGAGGGTTCCCATATACTTCCTGTCCCCGCAACTGTAGAAACCCCCCCACTAGGGGCATCACTCACCAGAGTGGTACATTTGTTATAACTGAGGAACCTACATTGACACATCATTATCACCCTTGGCCCGTAGTGTATATTCAGGTTCATTCTTAGTGTTGTACTTCTATGAATTTTGACAAATGTATAATGACTTGTATCCACCACTGTTGTATCATACAGAATATTTTTCGTTGTCCTATAATTCTTCTGTGTTCTGCATATTCATCATTCCCTCCTCTCTAACACCTGGTAACCACTTATCTTTTTACTGTCTCTATAGTTTTCCCTTTTCCAGAATGTCATATGGTTGGAATCATAAAGTATATAATCTTTTCATACTGGCTTCTTTCACTAGTAATGTGTATTTAAATTTCTTCCATGTCTTTTCTTGATTTGATAGCTTATTTCTTCTAAATGTTTAATAATATTCTATTATCTGAATGTACCACAGTTTATTTATCCATTCAACCTACTGAAGGACAGTAGGTTGAATGGATAAATAACTTGCTTCTAAGCTTTGGAAGTTATGAATAGAGCTACTCTAAACATCCTTGTACAGGTTTTTGTGTAGACATGTTTTTAGTACACTTGGATAAATACCAAGAAACACAATTGCTGGATCATATGGTAATGGTATGTTTAGTTTTGTAAGAAGCTGTCAAATTGCCTTCCAAAGTGGCTGTACCATTTTTCATTCCCACCAGCAATGAATGAGAGTTCCTGTTGTTCTACATCCTCATGAGTGTTTGATGTTGTTAGTGTTTTGGATTTTGATCATTCAAATAGGTATGTGGTAGTATCTCATTATTTTAATTTGTAATTCCCTAATGACATATGATGTCAAATGGCTTTTCATGTGCTTACTTGCCGTTTGTATATCTTCTTTGGTGAGGTGTCTAAGTCTTTTTCCCATTTTTGAGTTGAATTGTTCATTTTCTTATTGTTGAGTTTCTAGAGCTCTTTGTGTATTTTGGATAGCAATCTTTTATCACATGGGTCCTTTGCTATATTTTCTCTCAATCTGTGAACTGTCTTTTCATTCTCTTGATACTGTCTTTCAAGGAGCAGAAGTTTTTTTAAAGTCCAGATTATCAATTCTTTCTTTCTTTTGTGGACTGTGCCTTTGGTGTTTGGTTGGCTGAATTAGATCTGATAAATGGTAGGGAAGTAAGCAGGTAGAAAATGGTTTGCTCTTCTGAGCCTCCATGGTTAAGCCATAGCCACAAAAATGCCTCATGTTAAACCAATTTCACAGGAAATGGAAAGTCACTTAAACCAATGAATTCACTTGCTATGTGCTCTTGGACATGTTATTGAGCCCTCTAAGCTTAATTGTGTTTAACTTTTAAATGTGGAAAATAAAATTCTGTTTGTAATTTTTTTGCAAGTACTTGGTATATAATTAAAGAAAAATCACACTGCCTGGCATATGAGAGAGGTACACAATAAATGCTATTTATTAATAATAGTACTAATGATAAAATGAGTGCCAAGCAGAACAAGATATATTTGTTGGCTTCCCTGTGCAGCCGGTTTACAAAGGAAATCAATATACTTTAAGAAGATTCACATGGACCTCCCCGCCGTGCCCTTTCAGAAGGCTGTTGGTAATTGCTGAGTGATAAAAAATGCTTAGCTGGGATGCTTCTGGCAGTGATCTCCCATCCTGCCTGCAGCTATACACCTTCTCTGAAACTTGAGTTTTATGTGTACAGACTCTTGAGCCCTACCCAATCGCTACTGACTTTATGCTGGACAGCAAAGAAATTTCCAAAAGGCAATAACAACACAATGAAAGGGCATCATTCCTGCTATCAGGGACTTTAATCAGGAATAGGATATGCATGTAAAGTTTAATATTAGTGAGAGGACATCAGTTGTTCAAGGGAGTACTCCTGAGGGAATTTGATGACGTTCAAATAATGCATACTCTTGGAGACTAGCTGTGTTTGTCCAACCCTCTTCCACCTCTTTCTTCCCTATCTGCACTCTGAATTCAATCTCAATATCCATGTCCTTGTAAATAATATAGGTGCTTAAAATTTCCCTGGGCTGCACACTCACAGACTTCTGAATGTTTCTGGTTTTTGCATATGACACGTCCCTCAGTGTTACAGAATGACAGATTAAGGAGGGAAAACTTTTATCAAATGAATATCCCTGAAGCCTTTTCCTGTAATTAAAAAAATTTACCATTTGTAAGAAATTACA
Source organism: Lagenorhynchus albirostris (assembly GCF_949774975.1). Lineage (NCBI taxonomy): Eukaryota > Metazoa > Chordata > Mammalia > Artiodactyla > Delphinidae > Lagenorhynchus > Lagenorhynchus albirostris. The sequence continues at coordinate 20,994,140 of NC_083108.1, read as the reverse complement.
TAAATCATCATACTTTCTATTGCCAACAGAAATAGGTTTAGAGTCCTACAGCTTCCAACTTCTAGGTCTCTCCCTGATTTCTTTTAAGTTCTACTTTTTTTTTTTTTTCCGGTACGCGGGCCTCTCTCTGTTGTGGCCTCTCCCGTTGCTGAGCACAGGCTCCGGACGCGCAGGCTCAGCGGCCATGGCTCACGGGCCCAGCCGCTCCGCGGCATGTGGGATCTTCCGGGACCGGGGCACGAACCCGTGTCCCCTGCATCGGCAGGCGGACTCTCAACCACTGCGCCACCAGGGAAGCCCTAAGTTCTACATTTTTAATGTTGCTTTAGGCCTTCTGTCTCTTCTTTACTAATTGGCATACTTTCTTTATTCTTTGTATTTTACCCATTTAAGAAGCTCATCTGTTTTTCTTCAATCATCTTTAAAAATCACTCACCATGGTTCACCACAGTTCATTATCCAGTGACTCCAAAATCAAAATGACATATTCAGTTTAAATGTTATCATGTTTCAGCCACCTTTGGAAACCATCGTAGAGGATCACAGTGGACTCAGCTTTATAATATTATCTTATACTCTCAACTGACTTTATTGACAAACTGAAATTTGTAATTCGGCTTTCTTTAGCTTCCCCCGTTTATCCTTTTAACGCAGTCACTCTCACAAGACAAGTCAAATGCAATTTCTGTGAACTCTAAGGCATTGTTCAAAATCAAGAATTTATTGATTGACTGTTGTTGGAAGTAAGTGAATGATAAGCTTAAAAGTATTTTTGTCATAGAGTAATATTATTTTATAATAATATTTTTGTGGAAAGGCTGAAGTGGATCAAAATTTGAATCTTGATGGCTGTACAGAGAGGTCAGTAAAATTTCATAGATTCTTGCAATCAGGACCAATGCTACCCCTAAATACATGCTTATGTTAACTGAGGGCACATTAGCAATCTGCTAAAATAAAATCTACATTACAGCACCACCAATCTGAAGTTTTGTTATGCTGTGCGCTAAGAAGTTATTTTTTTAAGAAAGCTCCAGTGTCAAAGATGTTTCCTAGGAGAATGACATTAAATTGACACATATCTTAGCAAGTGATAACAGGTTTCTTTAGTGCTGAAAGTGGAAAGCAGGACTGTAGAGCAAATCTTTGCATATCAAGTACAATTTGATGAACAAGAGAGGGATGAAACTGCGTAAAACACACAGCAGTCTGAAGACAGACCCAGGCTATACCGGGAATGTATCCCGGAAATAATGGAACAGGATGAAGTCAATAGGGCATCTCTTCAGCAGGAGGATGTTGTGAAAGCCAGGTTGACAGGGAAGTGTGGAAATGCAAAGGGAAAGGGATACTCAGCTCTTAACCCTTTAGCGTAAGGTAAGCGCGCTTCTATTTTAAACCGTGATATGTTTGCTTTGGAGCCGTTGCTTCCGTTATCTAGTGTATGTTGTTCAATATTGACAGATATTTATGAATATCTTTAACGTTTTTTCCCAGATTCCCTGAGCACTATCCAGTATGTTATAATCTTAGTCTATGCAAAGATTAATTAATTCCCAAAACATGTATTTACTTCTCTGGCACAAGGCTTGGGAGATACAAAGGTGCATAAAAATGATCCCTAACCTTAAAAACTCATAGTTTCATCATTAGACTCTACTAGACAGAGACAGTCTTGTAAATAAGTAATTATAATACAGTATGATACGTGGAATTAGAGAGGGAGGTATATTTAGAGGTAAAGAACATAGAGGGAATAAAGAGCCATTTTCATCAATAGTAAATTCCATGTTACCCTTTTTAGAAGCCCCACTTAAGAGGACTAGGAAAGAGGCCCAAGATTACCTTCTTATCCATCCTGAATGTACTTTGATTCAGGAAGGATGCCCCAAGGAAAGAGAAATTCAGAAACGGTTTAAAATATCCTAGTTAGCCAAAAAAACATTTAATGATATTGAATCTAAAAATTAACTTCTGCCTTGCCCACTGATGTTTATTGATGGAAAAAATGGAATGATATAAAATCTAACAGAAAAGGTAAGGCATTCTTATGAATTCATGAGGGTACCGGGAAATGGTGATAGAAAAAACCCTTTGTATTCTTTTGCCTATCTGTGCGACTCTGTAATATATATATATATATATTTAATCTCAGTTGTTGTTTTTTTCTCAGTATCATAGTTTAGGACTATCTCATGGGACTTATTGCCTCACAAGTCAGTAGAACTCATAGCTGAATTAGTGGCATTTGGGAGACTGTGGGTACCATCACTTCTCCACAACTTAATATTATAGAATATGAAATCATCAGAGATTTATTAAATAATTATTTGTTTCTCTGGTTAATGGCATTGTTAGGTCTTACCAGAAGGCCCTATATATTTTTTAATTTTTTAAAAACTTTATTTATTTATTTTTGGCTGTGTTGGGTCTTCGTTGCTGTGAGTGGGCTTTCTCTGGTTGCAGCAAGCGGGGGCTACTCTTCGTTGCGGTGCATGGGCTTCTCATTGCAGTGGCTTCTCTTATTGCAGAGCATGGGCTCTAGGTGCATAGGCTTCAGTAGTTGTGTCACGCAGGATCAGTAGTTGTGGCTCGTGGGCTCTAAAGCGCAGGCTCAGTAGTTGTGGCACACGGGCTTTGTTGCTCCGCCGCATGTGGGATCTTCCCGGACCAGGGCTCAAACCCATGTCCCCTGCGTTGGGAGGCAGATTCTTAACCACTGCACCACCAGGGAAGTCCCCAGAAGACCCTATTTAAAATATTCTTAGAATTTCTACTTTCTTCCTATTGTTGCTGTAAATGAATTACCAGAAATTTACTGGCTTAAAACAACATAATTACATTATTTTACAGTTCTGGAGACCAGAAGTCAGAAATCCATTTCACTGGGCTAAAATTAAGGTGTCCACAGGACTGCAGCTTCTAGAAGCCACCTACATTGCTTGGCTACTGGTCCCTTCCTTCACCTTCAAAGCCAACAGTGTAGCATCTTCTCTTCTCTCTGACATCTGCTTCCATCCCTACATCTTCTCTTTCTCTTGCCCTGATCCTCCTACCTCCTTCTTAAAAGGATCCTTGCTTGTGATTTCATTTAGCCCATCCAGATAACCTGGGCTAATCTCCCATCTCAAGATCCTTAACTTAATCACATCTACCAAGTTTCTTTTCCCATGTAAGGTAACATATTCACAGGCTGCAGAGATTAGGAAGTAGATATTTGCAGAGGGCCATTATTCAGTTTATCAGAAGGTAATATATATTACATATATTTACAGAATATATATTCTGTAAAATATTACAGTAGGTAATATTTTAAACTCTGCTGTGATATGTCCGTATTATCTCAGAGAGGATCTTTATAAGGAAAAAAGTTCTTGAAGAAATAGACACAATGCTGGAGTTCTAGGCTAGATTGAGAAAAAGAGGTTAGAAAGAATATACTTGAATGTTTAAAAAAAAAAGAAAAGAAATTCACCACAGGAGGACAAAAGGAAGACCCCTCCCTCCCTCAAATAAGTATTCACACTACACAGTTTTATTAAGGGCAAAGTCCTAAGCAAAGACAGGGCCAAAACTTTATCCCCTTTTCTTTAGCTGATGCTCTCCCCTTGCGCCTTCTGTAGTAAATGTTTATGGTCATATAATTGCGAATCTCAAAGTCAGATTTAAAAATATGGCCAGAAAAAAAAAATGTTGCTAAAGAAAGGTAATTTTTTTTTTCTGTGTTGCTTATTCTACAAATGGGTATCTGGTTGTTTCAATGAATGGCTTTAGAATTTAGATTTTTTAAAGCTATTTTGAAAAGGACACTGGAAGTAAACTAACCGAGACTATTATAGAGAAAGTACACTGTGTCACAAAGAATGTATACTTCTTATCTGAAATCATATTACTAGTTAGTGTTAGACACAAATCTCATTTCCCAAACCCAAGTTTCCTGACTCCTAATTCAGTTCTCTTCCCCCTAAATCCATTAGCTCAGAGATTTGCATTTGAATTTGGATCTCAGTGCAATCTACAAACTACCCATGAGCCTCTTCCTTTCATAAACCAGTTAATCTGTAAGCCAGGAGCATTTTCTTAGTACATTCAGTAAAACACACTGATGTATTCAGATCTGTGGGGAATCATGAAGGAAGATCATGCTCGTCGTCCAGAAATGTTTTCTCCATTGCTAAAGAACTTCAAAATACGCAAGATAGACTGCTAAGAATTCTTTCCAAAAAAATCCATTTATTATTTCCCAGAATAAACAAGGAAGCCTTTCTAACCTTTTCCCTTTGCTATTATAAAGCTAAAATTTGCCCTAAAGCAAAAAGTTGTTTTTAACACAGAGTTGTTCCATGGCCATGAATAAAGAGACATTGCTTATACACTCTGACAGCTTCAGTGATTCACTTTCCCAAAACAAGTAGCAGAAGGAGAGCATTTATTTATTTATGCTTTAAAACACCCAAGAGAACAAAAATAGTTTTGTACTGTTTTTGAATTGCTCAAGCATTCCGTACCCTTCTGAGAACTAGCTGGCTAATATCCTGAACAATATCAGTTTCTTCTCTGTTTACCCCACCCCAAAGCCAATGTTTGTCCATCTCTGCTGTGAAATGTGTCGCAGGAGGCTGACCCCTTGGTTCTCCATCAAATAGGCACTCTTGTCATCAGTTGGCTTCTAGTGTATTTACCCAAGGAGAGGCACGAGCAGGAGAAGATAGATAGGAGGGTGGAAGGAAGGTGAGGCTGGGGCTTTTCTTTTCACTTCCGGCTGGGCTGTACCCTCCATGAGTACAGCTGTTTCACAGGGTCCCTTTGCGATGACTCTCACTGTTAAAGGAAAAAGTGTTCATTCTGGGACTTGATGCTGATGAGGAATGTAGGGGGAGAGCTACTACAATGGCATTTTGTAATAGTGGACAGAGATTGGGCTCAACTCTAAATACAGCAAGGAAAAGTGGGGCTTTATAGCCAAGGGGAAGGGTTGGAGGGTCAGTGGGTGGAAAATTACTGAGAGAAAATAGCATCGGTCAGAGGGGGCATTCTGGCTAATATGACCTAACAGGATTCTTTTGAAGACAGGCCAGAGAGATCAGACGTCACCTGGGGGAGAGTGGAGATGAAGAACCTGATCAGTTATTGAGGGTGGTCAGATGTCAAGGGTGGGAGATTCTAGCTAAACGGACTTATTAGCAGGATTCTGGCTAAAACTGGACAATAGTGAGACTTACATGGAAGCCCCAAAGTCAGGACGGAGTTGAGAAGTGAGTTCAGAGGAGCCTGACTAAGAGTTGGTCAAGGAGAAACTCTTTATTCCTGCTCTTGATCTCAGGATGAGATCCTCTTTTCCTGCCTTTGCTCCTTCCAGATGGTCAATGTTCATGACGTCCTTCTATTGCTGATTTCTAGGTGTGTCACTTAATCCGGCCCACACATCACTAGTCTCTTTTTTTTTTTTACGTCAATCAGAATTTATTTATTTATTTATTAACATCTTTATTGGGGTATAATTGCTTTACAATGGTGTGTTAGTTTCTTCTTTATAACAAAGTGAATCAGTTATACATATACCTATGTCCCCATATCTCTTTCCTCTTGCATCTCCCTCCCTCCCACCCTGCTTATCCCACCCCTCCAGGCGGTCACAAAGCATCGAGCTGATCTCCCTGTGCTATGCGGCTGCTTCCCACTAGCTATCCACCTTCACATATATATGGAATTTAAGGAAAAAAAAATGTCATGAAGAACCTAGGGGTAAGACAGGAATAAAGACACAGACCTACTAGAGGACAGACTTGAGGATATGGGGAGGGGGAAGGGTGAGCTGCGACAAAGCGAGAGAGAGGCATGGACATATATACACTATAGTCTCTTTATTAAGCCTTTGCATTTGAATCACCTGAACTTTTCCAATAAGCCTAAATCATTGACAAGCATTTTCCCTTCTACATAAAAGGAAACTCAACAGCCACTGGAACATCTTTATAGCATCCCTGTGCTCTGTTATCTGCTGACTCTACCCTACCCTCTGATTGGCCCAGACTGCAGCTGAGAAAAGGTCTCAGAAGCCTGCTGCCCAAATCCCTCTGAAATTAGTTGAGTCACTGCCTTTTCCCCATCCAGTACCCTACCTTTCCATGGTTTTAAGCTCTGGTGAGTTGAATAGCCTGACAATGTGGAAATCACATAATTTATTATTTTGGCTGTTTAGACCACAATCACCAAGGTAAGAATACAGGTGGGCAGTCCCAGCCTGATTTTAACCCTTTTCACATAAAACCTTTTGTTTGCCTTCACTGCCTTATTCTTTTTCTATGGAGCAAAGCCAACCCAAATGCCTCTGCACGCCTTTCCCAAGGCGGACTTAATAATGGAATATGTTTGGCCCAGTTCTCAGTGCTATTTGTTAGACTTGCAGCTGGGTTTCTTCATGACAATATGATTACCCGAACGTTGGGAGGTTTTGCCAAGGCGACCAAGGGTGGAATATGCACAGTGAAGTTTTGGATAGGACCCTGAATTCAATTTGGTCATTTTATTTCAGTACTCTTGGTAATCATTTTTGCAGCAGAAAGAATTCAGGTCCTTCCAAGGTTTTGCATTTTTCAAAACTTTCCTCTTCGTTTTGTGTCTTACGTTTTGAGTCAGAGAGGTCTGGCTGTCTCTTTAAGCTCCAGTGTATCTGTACTTTCTCCTACATTTACCACCTTAATTTTTTGCTACTTTGTCCTCTTCTGATACTTTAGATTTTCCTCTAAACAATCTGTTCCATCCAGTATGCTCACCTCCTGATAACTTGAAAAACTGTCTTTGGTGTATTTAGGGAGATCTGTCCCTTAAGTAACAACAGAAAATGAAATATAGGAGACTGGATTTTTCCAGCAATATAACTGAGGCACTGTTCTATATCACTTATGAAAGTAAAAACTAAACAGTGTAAACTGTACACGATGTATGATGCAATATATATCTTCATGCTTCTATAGCTCTTTAATGCATCCATAGTTGGAGTTTGAATAAATCTTAAATTTTATTTTGTCCAATAAACATGAGATTCTTGAAATTGCCCTATTTGCAGTTGTTATAGCCTATATAAATAGAATAAAGGAATCCCAGGTGGGTGTGTATTATTCTTCTGTCATTTATTAACCATCTACACTGGTCCAAGAACCAGGCTAAACTTTGGGATTATGAAGTTTCATAAAGCAGAATCCTGTCCTTAAGCTGTCCCATGAGGAGTCAGGGATATTAAAATAATTACAGTACAAAGTTTAAAATATCATGTAAAGGCTGTTAGAGTGTGGATTGAAAGAGTAGTTAGTAACTCTGTTGAGGATGGCCAGGCACATTTCCTACAAATGTGGAAGGATGAATGGCAGTGCATCAGGCAGGGCCAAAGGGAAAGGATTACACAGCAGAGGAACCCGAGCTTGAGAAGACATACAGACAGCAGAGAGACTTGTCAAAGGACTTGGTGGTGGGTGAATAGAGATGGAGCAGTTGTGTCCCTGAGTCGGCGTCCCACCCTCTCTTATTCTAGTGGTTTTATCCTTTCCCTCTTTTACTTCCTAAAGAGGTCTTGGGTCCCACTGTAGGTATTCCCCTATCTTTCCCTCTTCCCATCATAGCAAAGATCTCAAAAGAATATTTTAAATTTCAGATTCAATTACCCCTTGCTCATCCACTTATCAACCCATGACAACTAGATTTAAACAATCTAATAATATTATTGCATAAACATGGCTAACGAAGGCTTTTCTTGCCAGGGAAAATGGAATCTTTACAGTTCTCATGTAATTTGACTAGTGTTGCCAGACAAAATACAGCATACCCTGTATTTTAATTAGTGAACTTAATTAGTACATTTAAATTTCAGAGGAAAATGGAGATTTTTTAGTATAAGCATGTTTGATGCAGTATTTGAGACATACTAAATTGCTGTTTAAGTGAAATTACACTTTAGCTTGGACACCTGTATTTTTACTTACGAAATCCATACTCTAAATTTTCCCTCTCTGCAGGTGAGACTGAACCATTCAATCATGATTCTCCCAAGCAGTCTAATCCCCTTTCTTGGTTTTAGCTGTTCTTTCCCTATGACTCCTAAATCTCTACCTCCCTCCAAGGTCTATTCTTTGACTTCCAGATCAGTATATCCAGTACCTACTGAACATTTTCTTGCGGTTGTCTTACAGGTATCTGAAACCCCACGTACCCAAAGTAAACATACCATCTTTCTCCCAAACCTGCTTCCTGCTTGCATCCTCCATGTCAACAAAGGGCACCACCACCCACCCAACCCAGTTACCAAAGTGGAAATCTGGGCATCGTTCTAGACTCATCCTTCCCCCTCACTTCCATTCCCCATTGCCCCACTCAGCCCAAAATGACTCATTATAGTGCTCCTTCTTAATGTGGCTTAATTTGCCCCCTCTTCTACAAGTTATCTGGAACCTTCCTTGTTTACACCTGTAGCATCTCAACCAGCATATTAGGTTAGCCTCCAGTGCATTTCCCGGTTTCATGCATGTACACGTGTGCATACACACACACACACACACACACACACACACACACACACAATGTCTCTGACATCTCCAGAATTTCAAATTTGAATATATTTCTTTATTACTTAATGTTCTTCGATAACGTCTTATGTTCTGCAGGACAGGCTTGAAACTTTGTATTTGCTGGATCATACACTGCAGAATCTGGCCGCTGCCAGCCTCTCTCAGGGATGAGAGCGCACATATGATCTGTTTTTTTTGTTGTCTTATGCTTTGTGTGTAGCAGGCAATCAATGATTATTTGTTGTATGAATGAGACAATGACAGAATCTTCACAGAGTGAAATCTGTCATATCGTCAGTGAAGAGAACATTCAGTGTGCACTAAGGAGAGAGTTGTTATACGTGAGGGACTTGATATGACACATGGTATTTCAGAAGTTATACAATAAAGAGCCATGACTTTGGTGGATTTATGTATGCGTGTCTATACATATAAATATTTAAATACATGTAAACGTTAACTGCTCCTGAGAAGGTGTATATTCATATAAATATTTAAGTACATTGAACTCTCTTTACTCTTTGGCACAATCAAGAAATATTGATGTTCTGATTGTTTGAATCTTCTGATTAATTAATCACCATTTTTCTAGCATTTAAAATATATTAAAATACAATCCACTCTACAGTTATGTGGGGTGTAATTAAACGTTTGTCATGTCAAAAGACAGTTCAGGGCTTCCCTGGTGGTGCAGTGGTTAAGAATCAGCCTGCCAATGCAGGGGACACGGGTTCGAGCCCTGCTCCGGGAAGATCCCACATGCCACAGAGCAACTAAGCCCATGAGCCACAACTACTGAGCCTGCGCTCTAGAGCCTATGAGCCACAGCTACTGAGCCCGCGTGCCACAGCTACTGAAACTCACACGCCTACAGCCCGAGCTCCACAACAAGAGAAGACACCACAATGAGAAGCCTGTGCACCGCAATGAAGAGTAGCCCCTGCTCGCCGCAACTAGAGAATGCCGCACGCAGCAACAAAGGCCCAATGCAGCCAAAAATAAATAAATTTATTAAAAAAGAAAAAAAAGACAGTTCAGAGGACGGTTCATTTCATTTATGTGTGATAAGCATTTTTATTTACGAGGAAACAGGGAGACCTGTTTTTAGACTATAGGGGTTCATTCAGTGTCCCCAGACTCAAATAATTAATACAACATATAATTAACTTATCTCTAAAGTACATATATCATTATTATTTGACAAATAAAGATTTTAACTAATAAAGATTTTCTCCAGTCATAAGCTGAAATGTATAATTTAGATTATAGTGGAAATAAAACACCTCTTGTAGAGTTTCAGGACTGCTCAGAGTATTGATATCAACCAGACAAGCGTGCCACATTTAATTTAACCTTTCGGATAATGTATATGAATGAAAAGAAATTATAGATGGAGTAAGGAGTATTACTTGCCATTAATAAAATAATTCCTTTTGGCATGCTAGAGCCAAAGTGTAGGTGGAATTCATGTTGGATAACACAACACCATTTGAAGCCTCTGTAGAATTATTTCTATTTAGTTAGTAACAAGTGGAGCTTGGGGTGTTATTAGGCAAAATTACAACAGCAGTGCACCGCTGCACAAAGAAAGATCAGGGGCATTTCCTCTAAGCAGCATCTTTAAAAGTCTGGCTGCTAAAACTAATGTTTGAAGCTTCAGTTCTTTTGAATTGAGACTCCAGGGAATAAGAAAGAGTCATAATTATCAGCTAGGAATTGATGCTAAATTTGTTTATTCACTGATTTTCCACCACTTTCTATAGTATGTAAATGAGATTCTTACTTAGAAAAAGCATTCCCACTCTGAGACAGATGACAGCTGTTCAAGCCCAGGGGAGGAAGAAAACACAGCTTTCTCCTTGGCCTTTTCTTCTCCTTCAACACAGCTTCCAAAGCCTCACAGAGTTTTCCCAGAATTCCCTGAGCAGGAGCTTTCACATTCTGATTGATTAGTCATCATATCAGAGCTTACCGCTTTGTGGCTCCTTGGCTACCAACTGAACGTTATAAACTGGACCCAGAAAATCAGCTTGCTCAGCACCATTGGATCTGTGGGCTGTTTAACAATGGATGTCTAATTCCCTATGACTCTAGTTAGTAGAAATGGCATCAGAGCTATATGATTAGCACGTCTTCAGAAAGGATTCTGAACGTCTTGTCGAAGTTTATAATACTGCCATGAGATGTAGAGAGAGGTACAGATGAGCGCGCATGCGCACACACACACACACACACACACACACACACACACACACACACACACGAGTCTTTCAGACCTCCAGTCAGAGGAGCTTATAGACTGCACTCGGGAATGAGGGAGGTGGTGGTGGGGAACTCACGCTGGTGGGAGATGGGAGAGAGGTGATTTTCAATTTTGATTCCTCCACCTCTGTCTCCCGCACCCTATTGCATTCTGCAGTATCCTTAGGAAATAACTCAGCCATCACACTCTCCATTGGATCTCACTCTTGCTGAAACCTCCCGAGGCAGAGAGAAGTCAAACTATCCTGAGAGCTGACACTCGGCAGTGATGATCCATCGTAGGTGGAACATTTGTCCCAAACTCTCCTCTTATCCCTGGAGTCTCTTTTCTGGGTAGACAGTCCCCCAGACCTGACAAACTTCATCCCATTCAGCATGACTTCCTTAAGTACTCTGTGCTCCAAAAGATGCCTGCATCTACCCGACAACGTCAGAACCCAGTTGCCCTCTGTACCCTGATAGAAATGGATTCACACGAAGTTGCTGATGGCTAATTTGAAGTTAATATGTGACCTCCCTCAGAATGATGTGGATTTAAAGCAGGACTGTGAGGTAAGAAAATATATGATTGTAAAGGAAAAAAAAGCATGTTTACTGGTCAAATTTAATCAGCGTGGTAGATGTCTGGAAGAGAAACAGTAGGGCAGAGGAGGTCTTTTCATTTTCCTTCAAATTTTAAGCCATAAGCTGGTATTAGTAACAGTAAAATATGTACATTTAGTATATGTAATATGTATATGTAATATATATATGTGTATATGTAGTATATGTAATATATATATGCGTATATAGTAAATATATTTAGTGTATATACATATATAATATTTATAAATTGAGTTATTATTAAATTATGCCTTTACAAAGCCGTTTTCTTAGAGTTGATTTATGTAACATGGCACAAATTAACAACATTGAGTAAACATAAATCGACTAAAACCCTTACTGGTCTTAAGTTGCTATTAGGATAAAATAGACTTACAGGGAGATAAGGTCTGTGATCCCCAAATCAAGAAGTGGATGTTTTATCAGCTGCTATAAACAGATTTCTATGTTAAGGGATTTATACATATATGTACTTGAAAATTTCTCCCATGTTTCTTTAAAGAAATGCTACTGTAGTTTTTATTCCATGTACATATCAAGACGGCTATGTCTATATAATAAAATGCGTATGCATACATTAACATATATGTAAACACTGGATCCCCCCAAATGGGAAACTCTAACACTAAGGAAGTAAAGTCTGCCTCATACATGTTTTCCTCTCCCTCCTGTGCTCTCTTCGCACAAATGGGCTTCTTGTTTGAGGGCACATGGTGGAGCAGCTGCCATCCCTTCTCAGTGGTACCTGCTGAAGCTATTGAAGAGAAGACACACTATTTGGTGCTTAGGGCTAAGCTTGCGTGGTATCCATTGCTTCTTTACATTACCTCAGACACATCACTGAATATAGTTTTGAATGGTTCTCTGTTGTATATCATTTTTGTGCATATGCACTGGGCCGTGCAGCGTGCAGACACTGCATTTCAAATGAACAGAGGTAATAATCCAGCCACAGAGTGATAGGTTTGGTTCCAGTGTAGAACAGGGCAGATTTAACATTCTTTTTTTTTTAAATAAATTTATTTTATTTTTGGCTGCATTGGGTATTTGTTGCTGCGCTCAGTCTTTTCTCTAGTTGTGGCGAGCGGGGGCTACTCTTCATTGTGGTACGCGGGCTTCTCATTGCAGTGGCTTCTCTCGTTGTGGAGCACGGGCTCTAGGCACGCAGGCTTCAGTAGTTGCAGCACACGGGCTCAGTAGTTGTGGCTTGCGGGCTCTAGAGTGCAAGCTCAGTAGTTGTGGCCACGGGCTTAGTTGCTCCACAGCATGTGGGATCTTCCCGGGCCAGGGCTCGAACCCATGTCCCCTGCATTGGCAGGTGGATTCTTAACCACTGTGCCACCAGGGAAGCCCAGATTTAACATTCTTAATCTGGTTGGCCACTTAGAGTTTTCCTGCTAACACAATGCGAGAACCTAGTAGATGCTCAATAAATGTTTTCTGAATGGGTAAAAGAGTGAAGAATAGATGCCTTATGTGTATTCAGTTATTCTAGGTAAAGGGGTCTTTACCTAGATCTTCAGTGTGATGTGGTCTAAAGAAAATAAGACTATAGCAACAGATATTTTTATTGAAAATCGTTTTTTAGTTTTAATTAATGGAGTCACAAAATCTTCAAATTAATGCAAATGGTAAAGTTTTTCTTTAACTTAACACACATTAATGTGGAGTTTTAAATCACCATTGAAGCTTATTAAGTTCGTACTAAATAATATTACCTACATTTTGTATATCTTTCAAATTGTGGCATGCAAAAATACCGGTTATCCTGCTTGTCCAAACACAAGTGGTCTGGGAAAGTAGGTTTCTGCTCTTCTTCTCCCATCTTTCTCTTCTCTAAGTAAAATATTATCTCTCTACCCCTGTAATTTTTAGAGCTCCAACTCTCTACGTCCTCATCTCCAATTAGGCTAGCATGGGATTGCCTTTCTTCCCACATGCTTTGTGTTCCAAGAGTTTGCAGGGAGATAGCTCTTAGCATCTGAAGAGACCTTAGTGACCTTGGACAGGCTTGCTGACTGTGGTCAGAAAGGTACCATTTTCACCAGTTTACAGAAGAAATCCCTAGGAGGCCTGGAGAGTAAATGCGTGGGATTCAAAAGCTGGTAGGAGGGGAGGAAGAGGAGGCTAGAACTTCAGGACTCTTTCTTTTTTTTTTTTTTAACAACACATGTTTATTTCAGTCCTCTTCATCTTTCATTTCTGTACGTGAGTGTCAAAACCAAGTATTTTAAAACTCCATGCAGTGGTTCAAAGACTCCTGGCTGAAGAGTTGGCCGATTCATGTGCCATTATGTGTGTTTTAAATAACAGATGACCATTTATAATAGGCACAGAAGATAGATGGCAATTAAGCTTAGTGTGTTAATCGTTTTTATGGCAATGAAAGTATTTTTAAGTGAAAAATATCCTATATTCGGAAGTGTATGTTATGTATGTATATGACAATGTTTTTATTTCAATTCAAAGGCAGGAATTTGGGATACTGAGATGTGTTCCATTAAGGGCAAGCCTGGTACAATTTTTACTGCGGTTTGAGATTTTCTGTATACCCTTAGTGGAATCTGGCAGGATGCAGGGTAGCAATAAACAAGCATCTCCTGATTTTGCTCATGTAGGTAGCACGATATCCTGAAAATCAAGACACATCGGTCTTTTATCTGTTGCTGATATTAACTGGGTGAGAGATGGGGGCTGAAATCGGTCATCATTAAGGTCTATTCCAGCCTTCACAAGCTATTGATGAAATGTTGATTGTCAAACCGAAAATGTGCATTTTGTTGGTTAAAGGAGCCACGTTTGCATGAGGCAGCCCTGAACCACTCTGAATGTTAATAAGTGCCAGAGGACTTGCAGCAAATCAAACCACAAGTGCTGCTAAAACGAATTTATAGGAAAAAGAATGATTATTTTACTTGAAAAGCCACAGGGTAGCCTGTAGAATCTAATGCAGGGAGCCTTGGTGAGTATATGAGAATAAACACTGACAATGGTATCTAAGTGTACACTGTAAGAAGAACCCAAATGATCCAATATCTTCCCCTGTCATTTTCCACTTGCAACGTAGACAGCTAATTGTTATTTTGCAGTTTTCACTTTAAAACAAAACCCAGAAGTGATGACTGCAATGGAAGACCCAAGGCCGTTGGGATGAAACGACCATGTGGCATCTTTTCTTTACATTTAACCTTTAAAAAGTATAACTGACTTGTGGCAATTTTGCATTAAATTATGTTTTGCTGTGAGTTAGATTGTATAAAAAATACTCTAGACATTTACCATAGATACGTGAAAACTTTGTTGAGTTTTATTTTCAGGGAGTTTCAGTTAACATATTGTGACTCCCTTTCACACTCTGTGTATCAGAACAATCTCTATTGGAAGCAGAGTAAGAGTCTTGGTACTTGTTTGAATACTCTGCTTCCTTTATGTCATCTCATTACTAAACCTAAAGAAAAAAAAAAATGTCCACCTTAGTATTAGTCTGCTAGGGCTTGCTGTAACTAAATATACAGCCTGAATGGCTTAAACAACAAGCATATATTTTCTCACAGTTCTGGAGGCTGGAGTCCAAGATCAGGGTGCTGGCCGGCCTTCCTGTGTGTGTGTGTGTGTGTGTGTGTGTGTGTGTGTGTGTGTGTGTGTGTGAGAGAGAGAGAGAGAGTGAGTGAGTGTGTGTCAGTCTCTGGTGTCCTGGTGTCTCTTCTATAAGGACATCCTTCCTATTGGATTAAGGCCACCCGTATGATCTCATTTAACTTTACCTCTTTAAAGATCCTATCTCCAAATACAATCACACTGGGAGTTAGGACTTCAGTGTATGAATTTGTGGGGACACAATTCAGCTGATAACAACCTTTAAAATTATTTTCAATTATAATCCTCATTTGATTGCAAATTTTAATTCAGGGACCGATGATATTTTTACGTTTTCTTTTCCAGTCTGATTCCAGTTGAAAAGTAAAACATAAGCCTAAGAGGATTTTTCTTTTTCCCTTAGGGAATTCTACTCTGGTATCCAAAATTTAAATGTAAGTCCATCTCTTAAAGGAGAGAAATAACAGTCGCCATCTGCTTCCACTATCTTAGAAATGCAAAGGCAGAGCTTACTTCTGAATCCGTACGTAAAGGGTACACAGTTCTTCAAATGAAAGCTATAGAAAAGATACAGTGTTTCATATTATTCTTGGATATTGTTTTCAAGTTTAGTAATCCTTCACTCATTAATTCATTCATTAATAATTTTTTTCATTAATAATTTTTTAATAAACATCTACTATATGTCAATCAGTATTCTAAGTATTGGAGTGACAATGGACAGCAAAGTTTCTCCCCTCAAGGAACTCAAACTGCCCAGGTCTGAATAGTAAAAAAAAAAAAAAAAATATGCTCACTCTTTCTCACACAGTATAAACTCCTTTTCTGTGTTTGCCCTTCAGTTATTGCTCTGTGCCATCTTTATGGCTTAGCTTTCTTTTCTAACCTCAGTCATTTTCCCTGTGGGGGAAAATACTGAGAGAAAAATGAAATCAAGTGTCTTACAATGTGCTCATTTGTAAAATGATGGTTTAGACTAGATCAGTGGTTCTCAGTCCTGGTTATCCATTACAGTCACCCAGGGAGCTTTAACAATATTCCCTGGACCCCAGAGATTTTGATTTACTTGATCTTTGATGGGTTGTGAATTTTGATGCATTGAAAAAGATCCCTGAATGATTCTACAGTGCAGCCAGACTTGAAAGCACCAGAACTAGATGATCACCAAGACTCCTCAATGATCTAAAATGTTACATCTCCTAGACAAAAGTTATAGATTCCTAGATTTTTCCCCCCAAATCTGAAATTATGCTCTAGAATAAGTTGGGAAAGTTATTTATGTTCCTCAGCATGTGAATGTTGTGGGGACTCTTAGTGATTCTTCTAAAAAACAATCTCTGCTCTCAAGAAGATTGAATTAAACTAAATTTCTATAAAAATCAAGTAGTTTAAATGTAGTATAATGGGAAGTACAGGGAAAGTGACATAATACTAAACTGGGCAGGTAGGGAGGACTTTTTTTAGTATGCTTTGAGGTTTACCTTGAAGGTGATTGCTTGCCATTGAGAAAATATCAAATGGTGGAGAGAGATTAAGAGGTCAGTGGTTCAGAAAGAACAGGTGGGAGAAGAGTAGAGAATGGATGGAAAGGTGGCAAAACAAAGACAATTAGAACATTGGGAGGCCTTTACAACAACCCAGAGGAGAAAAGATGAGGACCTAAACTTCAGAGAGAACGGACTTGTGTCAAGAGATATTTTGGAAGAATCAAAAATTCATGGCCAATAAAGCAATCTCTGATTTTAATTTTGGTAAATGGGTGGTTTGGTTAAGCTATTGCAAAAATGAAGAACGTAGGAAGGGCAGATTTGGGTAATGATTTTAAAACGTGTTGAGTTTGTAGGACATTCAAGGAGAGTTTTTCAGGAAATAATACCATTTACAGCAACATGGATGGACCTAGAAATTATCATACTAAGTGAAGTCAGTCAGAAAGAGAAAGACAAATACCATATGATATCGCTTATATGTTGAATCTAAAATATGACACAAATGAACTTATTTACGAAAGAGAAACAGACTTACAGACATAGAGAACAG
Source organism: Lagenorhynchus albirostris (assembly GCF_949774975.1). Taxonomy (NCBI): domain Eukaryota; kingdom Metazoa; phylum Chordata; class Mammalia; order Artiodactyla; family Delphinidae; genus Lagenorhynchus; species Lagenorhynchus albirostris. The sequence goes on along the minus strand of NC_083108.1, from coordinate 20,977,077 downwards.
GCTCACAGTTGCCAAGGGGGAGGGGGTTGGGGAAGGATTGGATTGGGAGTTCGGTGTTAGCAGATGCAAACTATTATATATAGAATAGATAAACAACAAGGTCCTACTATATAGCACAGAGAGCTATATTCAATATCCTGTGATAAACCATAATGGAAAAGAATATAAAAAGAAGGTGTATATACACACACACGCACGCATACATGATATCTGAATCACTTTGCTGTACAGCAGAAATTAACACAACATTGTAAATCAACTATGCTTCAATTAAAAAAAATGGAGAGAGGACTTCCCTGGTGGTCCAGTGGTTGAGACTCTGTGATTCCAGTGCAAGGGGCACAGGTTCGACCCCTGGTCAGGGAAGTTCCACGTGCCACGCGGTGTGGCCAAAAAAAAAAAAAAAAAGGAAAAGAAAAAAAGGGGAGAGTTGATCAGTATAGTCAGACCCTTAAAGAAAGAGATTTGAACACCAGAAAAAAAAAATGTGATGTTGTAATTATATTGAAAACAAGGGAGATGGATGAAATTGTTTCCAGAGAATGTGTAATTTGGGAGGAAGGCATGGACGGATTCTTAATTTAAGGAAAATAGAGACAAATAAGAAATAGTGATAAAAAAACAGAAAGGTAAGCAAAATCTTGAACAAAGTGATATCCTAGAGCTTGAAGGGGAAGAGAACTTCAATAAGGAGGAGGTGGTCAACATAGAGGCTGAGTAATAGTTGCTAAATGTTTTGAGCTCCAATCTTCTAGTTGCTTTATGTGTGTTGATTCACTTCATTCTGATAATAACCCTGAAAGGTAGGGATTGTCACCTAATTGTATAGAGAGGAAACAGAAGTATAGCTAGTATTTTACCAAAGACCACGCAGTTAATTAATAGTGCTGTCAGGATGTGAATGTGGGGAGTCTGACTCCAGAAGCCATGCTTTTAATGACCCTGATGAACGGATAGTAGGGTGAGGAGTGAGAACAGTGAAGTATCCATTGGAAATCAGTCTTAGACCTTGGTGAGAGCAGAGTTCAGTAAACAGTGTGGATCCCAGACTGTGTGTGTGTGTGTGTGTGTGTGTGTGTGTGTGTGTGTGTGTGTGTGGCAGGGACGGGGCTGGGGGTGGTGTGCAGTGTAGAAGAGAGAATTAGAAGTAAGGAAATGTGTTCTTTTAAATGCCTTATGTGGGAAGAAAAGTGCATGGTAAGATGATACCTTAAGGGTGACTTAGTACAAAAGGAGGATTATATTTAAAGATGGAAGGGGTGGAATATTCTTATATTCTGCTAAGAAATACCCAAGAGAAATGCACAGATGGAGACATAGGAGATAAGTCATTATGGTAGCTTCCCATGAAGGTGAAGGGTGAAGAAGAACCAGAAATGTTAAGGGGAAGAATCAGTACTGACTACCTCTTCCAGTGGGAGAAGAAGAAAGGAGAGGATGTGAGAAATAATAGCATAAAAGGGCAAGAAGGCTGTGAAGGACTACTTACCCAAAGACCACTTTCATTCCCCCCACCTATGGAATAAGGAGGACACAGTCTACTCAGAGCGTGTGCTCGCCTATCTACTATATACATTGCTGTACTCCAACTTTCTCAACGGGCATCAATATCACTAACTCACCCACTCAGTATAGAGCCATCTTTCTCAGTCAGCACGTTCTTCAAGTTTTAGTTATTGAATTCAGTTAAGATTTTCTCTTCTCAGTAAGGAAGGCCAGTACCAAGCAAAAAATACCTCTTAATCAAATAATAGCAAAGGACAGCCTCTTGCATAGCTTGTGTCTGGAGTGACCCAGAAAGAGTCTGAGATTGATTTGCAGTCTGCTGCTAGCTCTCAGTGTGCTGAATTAGGAGAGTACCCCGGGTGACACATCTAGTCAGACTGGCAGTGATGGGCCTGCCTGTGGAAAGGATGTGAACTCAATTAAGAACACTTCGAACTTGAGCAGAAAGAACCTTGGAGGAAAGATGTCTTCAGATGAAATCCCCAGTGCAGACTTTCTCCCCATCTCACTTAACAGGGGGAGTGGTTGCAAAGGGCAACATCAGCAACTTTCCATAGGCAGCCCAGCCACTGTCAATCTAACTCAAAAAGGAAACGGGATGTCAGCTCTCCAGAAAACACCCATCCCCCGAGACATAGGCAAGACTTTCCTGTTCAGTCGCTGTATTTAATTCAATTATCTGCCCCGCCACCCCCAACTGTCCGCCTTACAAGGAAGGTTGGGAGGAGAGTGATGCTTGATGCTTCTGCAAGTCCCAAAAGAAGTACCTTCTTTTTTTTTAAAACAGTGCTTTTTTTAAAAAATAGATTTTATTTATTTATTTACTTACTTACTTATTTATTTTTGGCTGCGTTGGGCTTCGTTGCTGCGTGTGGGCTTTCTCTAGTTGCAGCGAGCAGGGGCTACTCTTCGTTGTGGTGCATGGGTTTCTCATTGCGATGGCTTCTCTTGTTGCGGAGCTCGGGCTCTAGGTGTGCGGGCTTCAGCAGCTGTGGCTCACAGGCTCTAGAGCGCAGGCTCAGTAGTTGTGGCGCATGGGCTTAGTTGCTCCGAGGCATGTGGGATCTTCCTGGGCCAGGGCTCAAACCCGTGTCCCCTGCTTTGGCAGGCGGGTTCTTAACCACTGTGCCACCAGGGGAGCCCCAAGATGTACATTCTTTATTAGAGAATGCAGTAAATGATAAGCTCTTACTCACCCAGCTGCTTCCTCTGGGAAGTCGTCCTGGGGCCCCAGCTGCCTGCAACAGGAGGATGACTGGATCTATGCCGTAAATTGATTTTTTTTTTAGAGTGGAGTCAGCTACTTGTCTTTTTTCGTTTTCTTTTTTTTTTTAAGGGCTTATTTCAATTACTATTAAAATGTTCATGTTTTCTGGTATGTGAAAACCACCACAGATTCATATCCCGTTCTAGGATTTTCAGAGTCCAGATATCCGGATAGTATATTTTAGGTCTAATGATTTTCCTCTCTTCCTTTCTTTGTCTTATCAGTCTTCTTGTTTGCCCATTCAAGGGACCATTAAGATTAGAATCTCTACAAGAAGTTGAGGAAAAGGAGAAAAGGAATTATAGTTCACCTGTGTTAATTTCATTTTTTGCAATTATTCTAGTAAAACAATGCAGTAAACATTTTGTGAGGTTAAAATTGCAAAATTTGTTATAAAGTAAAATACGTCTTTAAAAATGTGTAAACTCTTGTATGTTCTTAGATGAATGAATGGATACCTTTGATAATAAATAAGTCAATCAATGGTTAAACATCTCTTAGCAGTCATGTACCACAATGTTCATTGCAGCACTATTTACAAGAGTGGACATGGAAGCAACCTAAGTGTCCATCGACAGATGAATGGATAAAGAAGATGTGGCACATATATACAATGGAATATTACTGAGCCATAAAAAGAAATTGAGTTATCCGTAGTGAGGTGGATGGACCTAGAGTCTGTCATACAGAGTGAAATAAGTCAGAAAGAGAAAAACAAATACCGTATGCTAACACATATATATGGAATCTAAAAAAAAAAAAAGAAATGGTTCTGATGAAGCTAGGGGCAGGACAGGAATAAAGGCACAGTGTAGAGAATGGACTTGAGGACACGGGGAGGGGGAAGGGTAAGCTGGGACAAAGTGAGAGAGTAGCGTTGACATATATACACTACCAAATGTAAAATAGTTAGTGGGAAGCAGCCGCATAGCATGGGAGATCATCTCAGTGCTTTGCGACCACCTAGAAGGGTGGGATAATGAGGGTGGGAGGGAGACAAAAGAGGGAGGGGATATGGGGATATGCGTATACATATTGCTGATTCACTTTGTTATACAGCAGAAACTAACACAACACTGTAAAGCAATTATACTCCAATAAAACTGTTAATAAAGAAAAAATCTCTTAACTAAAATAATCAAAACTGTTTGGTTGGAAAACAAAATTACCTCACTTACCATATATAACAAGAAACTCATGAAGTGAAGAAAACGAATAGGCCATATCAAAGACCATCAGGTAATGAAAGCAAGGCTAAGCTGACCTTTCCATCAATAAGTCACAAACCTTCAAATTGCTTCAGAGTGCAAATGTATTGTTACTACATTTGATTACAATAAACCAGTAATGCCCGTGAAGATATAAACCAGTGTTTTCCAAATTTGAGACTATATAGAACCTCTTTAAGAAAAGAGATCTGCAGGCCCTCAGTAACAAATGCTCTCTCAATTTTGAGAAATATTGGCTAAGGATTCTAGGTGTTAGTCCATGAAAATATCTTTCAACTGCAAATAATCATAGCAAAGTATAAAATTGATCTTTCTAATGATAAAAACCATTTTAGATTGCAAGTGCCAGTGAAAACTGAAAAACAAAGCAGCCAAAAAACATAAAACCTTGTGGACCTACAAGTTTATATCTGGAGAATCAATTTGAAAAACATGACTTTTAGCCCTTTTTAACCAAAACTTGGAACTTTTCAAGGATTCTTTTTTATATATGTGTTACACTGCCAACTTTCTCTGAGCCTTACTGTTAATTCGGTCTGAATCCTGCTCCCAAGTTTTCCCCATCCTTGTGAGATGTGAACAATACGGAAAGGGTTGGTAACAAAAATGAGTATCTTCTGAAACTCTTTCACCATTTCTCTTTCCTCCCATTCAGACTGGAAAAAATTGTCTCCTTTGAAAGCTGATCTCACTAAGAGCTTCTTTAGTCACACCTTTGTCTCCATAAGTGTTAGCCACAATGTGTATTTATTGAATACCAGTAAATGTGAGTTGGAGTGGCACAATGTTCTAGATAATCAATGAATGATATTTCTTGAACATCTGTATGAATAATTCACTAGAAGTAAAAGTTTACTGAAGAAGGTACTTCTTAAAATGTAAATTTATATTTTTCTTTAAGTATTTATTGTCTTGATGGGAAGATTAGGATTATGTACATCAGAAGATAATGATCAGTATGTGTGAGTAATGAAGTAAGCAGATATCATGGAGGTACAGTGGAGAGAAGAGTTTGAAGAAAGTGGACTGTAAGCAGGATCTTGGAAGAAAAATAGGATCGGGGTAGATAAAAAAAGGAAGCAAGAAGGTACTCCAAGCAGGAAACATCAAAGAGTGAGAGGTAGGAAGTCTTATTTGGAGGACAGAGATTAGAACAATATGACTGAAGTTGGATGCTCGTTGAAAGAGCTTTGCGAGATAGCTTCACAAAGACTGATGTAAGCACTTTGGACTTCGATGCTGGAGGTATTCAAGCAGGGCACTGAAATGGAGAAAGCAGTGCTTCTGGGTGATCACCTTGGCAGTGGTGGGAAGAAAGATGTAAAAAGGGAAGAAACTGGAAAATTAATTTCAGGATAATTGCTTATTTCTGTTTTCTACAGTGAAATACTTAGAGGAGGGTATAGACATAGAGTTATCTTTAATTTGTAACCACGTCCTTGATAACAAGTAATGAGAGCAGTGCACTCATTCAATGGCAAATCGAGGACGGTTGTGAAATTAAGTATTCCTTACTGAAGGCAGGCTTGTTCACACAGAGCTACGTGGTTGATGCTGGAAATCCAAACAGTGCACATCTTCTCCGCCTTTGTTGATGCTGGAAATCCAAACAGTGCACATCTTCTCCGCCTTCTTTGCCCTTCTTGCCTATTCACTGTATCACTCGCTTAGGGCAGTGTTTCTCAGCATTGGCACTCTTACCATTTGGGTTGGTTATTTTTTTGTTCTGAGCAGTTGTCCAATCCCTGACCTCTACCCGCTAGATGCCAGTAGCACCCTCTCTTACCTTCCCAAATTTTAACACCCCAAAATATCTCCAGAAACTGCCAGATGTCCCCCAGGGGATAAAATCACCTCCTATTGAGAACCAGTGGCTTGGAGAAACACAGATTATTTTGTTAAATGTTAAGCATTTGTGTCAGGAGAAGAGAAACTCTTGCCTTCTCCAACATTTCTAAGCTCTGGGCTTTGTGAGTCCTGGAGGCATCAGAGAACGAAAATGTCAGCCATACAGTTTAATATGTCTTCTCCACTGACCCATTCCAACTTCAACCCTCTTCTTCTACTAGCCAACGATTATCTGAAACTGTCCATGTAACTAGTGGATTGTTTCTGTGTCCTGGTTTGCCTGGGAGTGTCCTGGTTTACACTGGTTTTCCACATTCCTATCTGATTAGTATTCTTTTTCACACTCTAAGTGTCCTAGAGCAGATGGTAAATTATGTGATCATTCTTTTTTTTTTTTTTTTTTGCGGTACATGGGCCTCTCACTGTTGTGGCCTCTCCCGTTGCGGAGCACAGGCTCCGGACGCGCAGGCTCAGTGGCCATGGCTCACGGGCCTAGCCAGTCTGCGGCATGTGGGATCTTCCTGGACCGGGGTACGAACCCGTGTTCCCTGCATCGGCAGTAGGACTCTCAACCACTGCGCCACCAGGGAAGCCCTGTGATCATTCTTATATGTAAATTACTAGAACTGTGAGAGAACAACCAGGAAATACTAGGGATAAAGGAGGCAAAGAGGCAAATTGCCCCTTTGGCTGCCCCAGGAAATGTTTCCTTGAGAGGACACTGGAATTAAGACTTGGAAGAACATTAGGAGTTAACTAGAAAAAAGAGGCAAAGAGGTTTACAAGACAGAGACAACAGGTAATTTATAGAGTGAGACACTGAAATGGATACATTGAAGAGTTGGACCAACAGGCTAATACGAAAATCCAAAAGTCATTTTTGCAAACTTGACTTCAATTTGTATCTACCTATCAAATTGTTATCCTATTTAGCAAAACGGGCAGTGGTATTTTTAGGCTATAAATTCTAAATGTGATCGACATTTATTTTTCTCAAAAGGAAAAGGCTTGATTGCTAGGAATTGTCCGAAAGGAGAGGAGGGTCAGTCCCCTAGCTGTGGGTTTGCCTATGTGGTGATATTAAAATGCACTGATTACCTTCTCTTACTTTTATCTGAATGCGTGTAGCCGAGATGTAACTACAGAGGATCCAGCATACCATTACACACATAGATTTCAAAGACTTGGGAACAAATGTTATTTCAGCATCTGTAGTTGGTCTTATTAAAAGCAGTTTAAATTCCCCTGCCTAGAGCAGTTTGGAATTATAGAGATGGGCTGCAGAAATTTACATTTTAATTGAGGCAGAAGACAAAATAGGGCATGGTGCAGCATTCACACATTACAAGGAAGAATAAATAAGATATGTATCACCTGGGAGAAAATAAATGACTGGTCGTTTCTCACTGCATTCTGCACTTAATTTTTTCAGATGGCAATCAGCTGTGTTAGGCTTGTTCTGCAAAGACAATTTTTTCGAGTCAAAATGTTTACCATTTCAGAGTCTTGGCATTGAAATATCTTTCCTCTGTGGAGTAAATATGTAAATACTCAAATAGGCATGTGTGTGTGTGAGTAAGTGTGTATGGTGGTGTCTATAAATATAATATTTCAAATACCTATAAATATACATAACAGCTCAATAAACTACAGAGGAAATTATTTTAAAGTGTGGAATATAACAGAATTATTGATAAATGTAATTTATCTGTTACATGCTATACTTTGAGCTGTTGTTAATAAGTTTCATAGAAATAGAAATTTTCTGTGTGGACAAAATTTGTGTCCTGTTATCAGTGTGAAAGTCTCTCTGAAGAGTGGCAAGGATCCAGGTTTGCAAACTTGAAGATTTAACTGTGTTTAACAGTCACCTTGAGAAACTATCCAGTTGTTTCTTTTTCTGTATTCATTATGCACTTCACTCATTCATAGAAAATTAGGTTGAGAATGCAACTTCAAAGGAAAAAAACAATATACATAAAATTTAAAGTATAATAAAGGCTTTAAAAGAGTAAGGTATTAAAATTCAACACCCATTTATGATAAAAAACCTTCCAGAAAGTAGGCACAGAGGGAACTTACCTCAACGTAATAAAGGCCATATATGACAAACCCACAGCCAACATCATTCACAATAGTGAAAAACTGAAACCATTTCCACTAAAATCAGGAACAAGACAAGGTTGCCCACTCTCACCACTATTATTCAAAATAGTTTTGGACGTTTTAGCCACAGCAATCAGAGAACAAAAAGAAATAAAAGGAATCCAAATCGGAAAAGAAGAAATAAAGCTGTCACTGTTTGCAGATGACATGATACTATACATAGAGAATCCTAAAGATGCTACCAGAAAACTACTAGAGCTAATCAATGAATTTGGTAAAGTAGCAGGATACAAAAATAATGCGCAGAAATCTCTTGCATTCCTATACACTAATGATGAAGGATCAGAAAGAGAAATTAAGGAAACACATCCATTTACCATTGCAGCAAAAAGAATAAAATACCTATGAATAAACCTACCTAAGGAGACAAAATACCTGTGTGCAGAAAACTGTAAGACACTGATGAAAGAAATTAAAGATGATATAAACAGATGGAGAGATATACCATGTTCATGGATTGGAAGAATCAACATTGTGAAAATGACTCTACTACCCAAAGCAATCTACAGATTCAGTACAATCTCTATCAAACTACCAATGGCATTTTTCACAGAACTAGAACAAAAAAATTCACAATTTGTATGGAAACACAAAAGACCCCGAATAGCCAAAGCAATCTTGAGAACAAAAAACGGAGCTGGAGGAATCAGGCTCCCTGACTTCAGACTCTACGACAAAGCTACAGTAATCAAGACAATATGGTACTGGCACAAAAACAGAAATATAGATCAATGGAACAGGATAGAAAGCCCAGAGATAAACCCACACACATATAGTCAACTTATTTTTGATAAAGGAGACAAGTATATCCAATGGAGAAAAGACAGTGTCTTCAATAAGTGGTGCTGGGAAAACTGGACAGCTACATGTAAAAGGATGAAATTAGAACACTCTCTAACACCATACAAAAAAATAAACTCCAAATGCATTAAAGACCTAAATATAAGGCCAGACACTATAAAACTCTTAGAGGAAAACATAGGCAGAACACTCTATGACGTAAATCACAGCAAGATCCTTTTGGACCCCACCTCCTAGAGAAATGGAAATAAAAATAAACATATGGGACCTAATGAAACTTAAAAGCTTTTGCACAGCAAAGGAAACCATAAACAAGACCAAAAGACAACCCTCAGAATGGGAGAAAATATTTGCAAATGAAGCAACTGACAAAGGATTAATCTCCAAAATTTACAAGCAGCTCAATATCAAAAAAACAAACAACACAATCCAAAAATGGGCAGAAGACCTAAATAGACATTTCTTCAAAGAAGATATAGAGATTGCCAACAAACACATGAAAGGATGTTCAGCATTACTAATCATTAGAGAAACACAAATAAAATCTACAATGAGGTATCACCTCACACCAGTCAGAATGGCCATCATCAAAAAATCTACAAAGAATAAATGCTGGAGAGGGTGTGGAGAAAAGGGAACCCTCTTGCACTGTTGGTGGGAATGTAAGTTGATACTACCACTATGGAAAACAGTATGGAGATTTCTTAAAAAACTAAAAATAGAGCTACGATACGACCCGGCAATCCCACTACTGGGCATATACCCTGAGAAAACCATAATTCAAAAAGAGTGATGTACCACAATGTTCATTGCAGTTCTATTTACAATAGCCAGGACATGGAAGCAACCTATGTGTCAACGGACAGATGGATGGATAAAGAAGATGTGGCACATATATACAATGGAATATTACTCAGCCATAGAAAGAAACGAAATTGAGTTATTTGTAGTGAGGTGGATGGACCTAGAGTCCGTCATACATAGTGAAGTAAGTCAGAAAGAGAACTACAAATACCATATACTAACACATACATATGGAATCTAAAAAAAAAAAAAGGTTATGAAGAACCTAGGGGCAGGACAGGAATAAAGACACAGAGGTAGAGAATGGACTTGAGGACTTGGAGATGGGGAAGGATAAGCTGGGATGAAGTGACAGAGTGGCGTGGACTTATATATACCATGAAATGGAAAATAGATAGCTAGTGGGAAGCAGCCGCATAGCACAGGGAGATCAGCTTGGTGCTTTGCTACCATTTAGAGGGGTGGGGTAGGGAGGGTGGGATGGAGATGCATGAGGGAGGAGATATGGGGATATATGTATATGTATAGCTGATTCACTGTGGTATAAAGGAGAAACTAACACACCGTTGTAAAGTAATTATACTCCAATAATGATGTTAAAAAAAAAGTAACATATTAGTGTCAAAGATGATTTCCAGAAAATTGCTGTAATTAGGCACATTTACACTTTTGCTTCAACCTTCATCAACTTTATGGAATCATCTATCAACTGTACATGTATTTTTACAGTTTTATATGCTCTTTTTAAACTGTAATTATAGATTAATTGTAAAATTGAAAACCAGTAAACAACATTTTACTATATCATGATTATCCAATTATTATTTAATGCAGAGCCACATCCTTATTAATTGGACACATAGAAAGGACATTTAATCTTTTGTCCCCAAGCATGTTCGTCTCCAGCATGAAGTTCAAAGGAATTCCCTACTTTTAGTCAGCGAAACTTACCTTCTTTTGCCCTATATTTTGACAATGAAGTACCCTTTTGCTTTTCCTGGAATTTAGAAATAACCTTTTATAGTTAAAAATATAATTAATAGAGTGTCTTCACCTTATCACTAAGAGTACTTGTTTCTTAATCATGGACTGTCTTTAAAATGAAAAGTCATTTTTCTTTTTTTTTTTGGTTACTTTGTTTTTTCTTGTGGGGAGATTGTTTTGTTTTTGTTTTTGATTTTTCCCCCCTTGGAGCTATCTGGATCACTGTTCTAACTTGTATTGATAATTTTTTTAGTTCTACCCCAAAACTGTTCATCTCAGGACTTTTTTCTCCTTTCACTCCTAGTCCAATTTTGTTTGGTTATGCTTGTTATATTTTGATATTTGTCTGCCTCCCTCTGCGTAGATTTCCTTTTTGTTTTATTTTTGTCTCTCTTTTATATTAATTATGATGGCAAAATAATGACATTTGATATATACAAGTACTCAAAAAACATTTGCTTTCTTAATATTGATACTTTCTGAAACACATTTAATAAAGTCAAATGTCATTATTTTCCCATCATACATAATTATTAGCATGGCTGAAAGTAGATTTTAAAGTTTAAAATCCTTTTCCTGCAGAATTTTGAAGACATTGCTTTATTGTCTCATGGCATTCAATATTGCTGATGAGGAATACAATGCCACTTTGATTCTCATTCCCTTGTAGATAGGTGCCTTTTCCTTTAGGAAGCTTTTATAATCATCTCTGAATCTTTGGAGACTTGACATTTCATTGAGTAGGTGTGGGTCTTGGCACTTAACCACACAGCAACCACTTTTATTTTCAGACCTCTTTGAGTTTATTACATTTTGATTTATCTCCTCTAATTTTAGTAGGATTTTTGGAAAGAAATAAAATAACATCTTAATTCTGATATTTTTGCACCAGACACAATATTTTCAAGGTAAAAACAAAATCCAAGGACTGTTCATTCCCCTTTCTTTCTGTACTAACCCTCTGGTTAAAAAGCAGTAAAAACCATCAAGGTTTCCACCGTGAGCTCTACGGTTCGCAGTTCTGCTCACCTGTCCATGCTCAATGGCTACCAGGTAGAATAGGTAAGACAAAAGGGCAAAAGGTAGAGCTTCCAAGAAATTCTTTAGCTTGAAGGCACAGTATGATCGAGTTGTCTTACAACCCAAATCATCACCTTGTGACTTTATCATTTGTTGAAACTGCTGCCAAACTCCATCTCAGCATCTTCCACAGTAGAACTTAGGACAAGATTTGCTTCTCAGTCCTTGATTAGTCTTCATCTATTTCCATGTAAGTTTTCTCATTGTAACACTATTAACATAAAGCAGAGTGGGGTGTATAGCTGAGGAAATGGACAGTGGGGCGCAAATGATTCAGTTTCAACAGTTCTCTGTTACAGTTGGTTGACTTCATCTGTGTATGCACTTTGCCACATTCTTGCAATCACTAGCATCTAGATACTGGGCAATCCCCATTGACATTTCTATTTTTCCCACTGTGTTTCCTGAATTCTATGATTTACCACACTGTGATTCTACTAACATAACATGAAAAATATTCCGAAACTATCTGAAAAAAAAATGCATTTCATATAATTAACACTTAACCTAATGCATTTCTTTCTACCAATATAATAGTTTTCTCTTCTTATCAATATTGCCCAGCAAGAAAGCTCAAGCTATTTAACCAGCAAAGCTGCCAAATTTACAACATTTCAAGTCAGTAGAGGAATTTAGGTAATTTGTATTTTAGTGTTCACTGGTTACTTAATGACTATTGTGCTCATGATTTTACTTATTTATACTCTATCTTGGTCCAAAAATAATTTGAAGTATCTTGAACATTGCAGAATATAAATATAAAGAAATAGAATCTGAGTACTCTATGATGAAAGCAAATTTTGACCAGAATTATCTTACCAAATGGGTAAACGCTAAAGGTTTATATAATGTTATGTATAGTTTAAAGTTCTCGGTTTTACTGTAAAAATTAAAAAGGAAGAAAAATCAATCATTCCTCTTACTTTATACAATTACCAAAGAAAGATAAAACGGTTCACAAACTGTAGGGCTATCTAGTTTATACTGAACTATTCAGATGATTGGCAATTTTTATTCTATTTATGAAAGGATTCTTCCTTTGTAGGCACAACTAAAGTCATATTAAAGAGAGATGTTCTGTGAGAAAAATTCATACATATTTAAAAAATGAAAAACTTCTCAATTATGTATCTTAATCTGACTTTTATTCAGGCTTCGATTGTTGTACATTCAGTTGTAAAATCTATAATAGAGTCCGTTATTTAAAAGAATCATTAAATAAAAATTGGAGATGACTCCCTCTTGCGAGAACACTGGAATCACAACTAACTGCTGAACAGTCATCGACAGGAAGATGCTGCAATTCACCAAAAAAGATATGCCACATCCAAAGACAAAGGAGAATCCACAATAGGACGATAGGAGGGGCACAACCACAATAAAATCAAATCCCATACCGCTGGGTGAGTGACTCACAAACTGAAGAACCACAGAAGTGGTTATTATACTACAAAAATCCACCCTCTGGAGTGAAGGTTCTGAGCCCCACGTCTGGCTTCCTAACCTGGGGCTCTGGCAATGGGAGGAGGAATTCCCAGAGAATCAGACCTTGAAACCTAACAGGATTTGATTGTAGGACTTCGACAGGACCGGGGGAAACAGATACTCCACTCTTGGAGGGACACACAAAGTAGTGTGCTCATCAAGACCCAGGGGGAAGGAGCAGTGACCCCATAGGAGACAGAACCAGACCTACCTGCTACTGTTGGAGGGTCTCCTGCAGAGGCAGGGGGGTGGCCGTGGCTCACCACGGGGACAAGGACACTGGCAACAGAAGTTCTGGAAAGTACTCCTTGGCGTGAGCCTTCCTGGAGTCTGCCATTAGCCCCACCAAAGAGCCTGGAGGTGCCAGTGCTGGGTCGCCTCAGGCCAACCAACCAACCAACCAAAAGGGAGGTAACACAGCCCCACCCATCAGCAGACAAGCAGATTAAAGTTTTACTGAGATCTGCCCACCAGAGCAACAACCGGCTCTACCCACCTCCAGTAGCTCCCATCATGAAGCTTGCACAAGCCTCTCAGATAGCCTCATCCCCAAGAGGGCAGAGCAGAAGCAAGAAGAACTACAATCCTGCAACCTGTGGAATGAAAACCACATTCACAGAAAGATAGACAAAATGAAAAGGCAGAGGACTATGTACAAGGTGAAGGAACAAGACTAACCCCCAGAAAAACAACTGAATGAAGTGGAGATAGGCAACCTTCCAGAAAAAGAATTCAGAATAATGATAGTGAAGGTGATCCAGGAACTTGGGAAAAGAATGGAGGCAAAGATAGAGAAGATGCAAGAAACATTTAACAAAGACCTAGAAGAATTAAAGAAGAAACACCTAGAAGAATTAAAGAACAAACAAAAAGAGATGAACAATACAATAACTGAAGTGAAAAATACACTAGAAGAAATCAGTACCAGAATAACTGAGAAAGAAGAACGGATAAGTGACCTGGAAGACAGAATATTGGAAATCACTACCACAGAACAGAATAAAGAAAAAAGCATGAAAAGAAATAAAGACAGCCTAACAGACCTCTGGGACAACATTAAACACAGCAACATTCGCATTATAGGGGTCCCAGAAGGAGAAGAGAAAGAGAAAGGAACTGCGAAAATATTTGAAGAGATTATAGTCAAAAACTTCCCTAACATGGGAAAGAAAATAGCCACCCAAGTCCAAGAAGTGCACAGAGTCCCAGGCAGGATAAACCTAAGGAGAAAGATGCTAAGACACATAGTAATCAAACTGACAAAAATTAAAGACAAAGAAAAATTATTGAAAGCGACAAGGGAAGAATGACAAATAACATACAAGGGAACTCCCATAAGGTTAACAGCTGATTTCTCAGCAGAAAATCTAGAAGCCAGACGGGAGTGGCACAATGTATTTAAAGTGATGAAAGGGAAGAACCTACAATCAAGATTACTCTACTGGGCAAGGATCTCATTCATATTTGATGGAGAAATCAAAAGCTTTACAGACAAGCAAAAGCTAAGAGAATTCAAATCCGCCAAACCATCTCTACAACAAATACTAAAGGAACTTCCCTAAGTGGGAAACACAAGAGAAGAAAAGGACCTACAAAAACTAGCCCAAAACAATTAAGAAAATGGTAATAGGAACATACATATTGATAATTACCTTAAATGTGAATGGACTAAATGCTCCAACCAGAAGACACAGGCTCACTGAATGGATACAAAAACAAGACCCATCTATATGCTGTCTACATGAGACCCACTTCAGACCTAGGGATACATACAGACTGAAAGCGAGGGGATGGAAAAAGATATTCCATGCAAATGGAAATCAAAAGAAAGCTGGAGTAGCAATACTCATATCAGATAAAACAGATGTTAAAATAAAGAGTGTTACAAGAGACAAGGAAGGACACTACATAATGATCAAGGGATCAATCCAAGAAGAAGATATAACAATTATAAATATATTTGCAATATAGGAGCCCCTCAATACATAAGGCAAATGCTAACAGCTCTAAAGGAGGAAATCGACAGTAACACAATAATAGTGGAGGACTTTGACACCTCACTTACGCCAATGTACAGATCATCCAGACAGAAAATTAATAAGGAAACACAAGCTTTAAATGACACAGTAGACCAGATAGATTGAATTGATACTTATAGGACATTCTATCCAAAACCAGCAGATTACACTTTCCTCTCAAGTGTGCACGGAGCATTCTCCAGGACTGATCACATATTGGGTCACAAATGCCAAACCTCAGTAAATTTAAGAAATCTGAAATCATATCAAGCATCTTTTCTGACCACAACGCTATGAAATTAGAAATGAATTACAGGGAAAAAACGTAAAAAACCACAAATGCATGGAGGCTAAATAATACGCTACTAAATAACCAAGAGATCACTGAAGAAATCAAAGAGGAAATCAAAAAATACCTAGACACAAATGACAATGAAAACACGATGTTCCAAAACCTATGGGATGCAGAAAAGCAGTTCTAAGAGGGAATTTTATAGCAATACAATCCTACTTCAAGAAACAAGAAAGATCTCAAAGAAACAATCTAACCTTACACTTAAAGGAACTACAGAAAGAAGGACAAACAAAACCGAAACTTAGTAGATGAAAAGAAATCATGAAGACAAGAGCAGAAATAAATGAAATAGAAACAAAGAAAACGACAGCAAAGAGCAATAAAACTAAAAGCTGGTTTGTTGAGAAGATAAACAAAATTGATGAACCTTTAGCCAGACTCATCAAGAAAAAGAGGGAGAGGACTCAAATCAATACAATTAGAAATGAAAAAGGAGAAGTTACAATGGACACTGCAGAAATACAGAGCATCCTAAGAGACTACTACAAGCAATTCTATGCCAATAAATTGGACAACCTGGAAGAAATGGACAAATTCTTAGAAAGGTATAACCTTCCAAGACTAAACCAGGAAGAAATAGAAAATATGAACAGACCAGTCACAAGTAATGAAATTGAAACTGATTAAAAATCTTTCAACAAACAAAAGTCCAGGACCAGATGGCTTCTCAGGTGAATTCTATCAAACATTTAGAAAAGAGCTAACACCCATCCTTCTCAAACTCTTGCAAAAAATTGCAGAGGAAGGAAAACTCCCAAACTCACTCTAGGAGGCCACCATCATCATGATACTAAAACCAGACAAAGATACTACAAAAATGAAAATTACAGACCAATATCACTGATGAATATAGATACAAAAATTCTCAAGAAAATACTAGCAAACAGAATCCAACAACATATTAAAAAGATCATACGCTGTGATCAAGTGGGATTTATCCCAGGGATGCAAGGATTCTTCAACATACTCAAATCAATCAATGTGATACACTATATTAACAAATTGAAGAATAAAAACCATATGATCATCTCAATAGATACAGAAAAAGCTTCTGACAAAATTCAACACCCATTCATGATAAAAACTCTCTAGAAAGTTGGCATAGAGGGAACCTATCTCAATATAATAAAGGCCATATATGACAAACCCACAGAAAACCTCATTCTCAGTGGTGAAAAACTGAAAGCATTTCTTCTAAGATCAGGAACAAGACAAAGATGTCCACCCTCACCACTATTATTCAACAAAGTTTTGGAAGTCCTAGCCATGGCAATCAGAGAAGAAAAAGAAATAAAAAGAATACAAATTGGAAAAGAAGTTAAATTGTCACTGTTTGCCAATGACTTGATAAAGTACATAGAGAATCCTAAAGATGCCACCAGAAAACTACTAGAGCTAAGCAATGAATTTGGTAAAGTTGCAGTATACAAAATTAATGCACAGAAGTCTCTTACATTTCTATACACTAACAACGAAAGATCAGGAAGAGAAAGTAAGGAAACACTCCCATTTACCATTGCAAAAAGAAGAATACAATACCTAGGAATAAACCTACCTAAGGAGCTAAAAGACCTGTACTTAGAAAACTATAAGACACTGATGAAAGAAATCAAAGATGACACAAACATATGGAGAGATATAACATGTTCTTACCTTGGAAGAATCAATATTGTGAAAATAACTATACTACCCAAAGCAATCTACAGATTCACTGCAATCCCTATCAAATTACCATTGGCATTTTTTTCAGAACTAGAACAAAAAATCTTAAAATTTGTATGGAATCACAAAAGACCCCAAATAGCCAAAGGAGTCTTGAGGGAAAAAACATGGAGCTGGAGGAATCAGACTCCCTGACTTCAGACTGTACTACAAAGCTATAGTAATCAAGATTGTATGGTACTGGCATGAAAACAGAAATATAGATCAATGGAACAGGATAGAAAGCCCAGAGATAAACCCACACACATATGCTCAACTAATCTATGACAAAGGAAGCAAGAATATACAATGGAGAAAAGAGAGTGTCTTCAATAAGTGGTGCTGGGAAAACTGGACAACTACATGTAAAAGAATGAAATTAGAACACTCTACCACCATACACAAAAATAAACTCAAAATGGTTTAAAGACCTAAATGTAAAACCGGACACTATAAAACTCTTAGACGAGAACATAGTAAGAACACTCTTTGACATAAATCACAGCAAGATCTTTTTTTTTTTTTTTTTGGCGGTACGTGGGCCTCTCACTGTTGTGGCCTCTCCCGCTGCGGAGCACAGGCTCCAGATGCTCAGGCTCAGCAGCCATGGCTCATGGGCCCAGCCGCTCCGCAGCATGTGGGATCCTCCCGGACCAGGGCACGAACCCGTGTCCCCTGCATCACCAGGCGGACTCTCAACCACTGTGCCACCAGGGAAGCCCAGCAAAATCTTTTTTGACCCACCTCCTAGAGTAATGGAAATAAAAACAAAAATAAACAAATGGAACCTAATGAAACTTAAAAGCTTTTGCACAGCAAAGGAAACCATAAACAAGATGAAAATATAACACTCAGAGGAAATATTTGCCAACGAATCAACAGGCAAAGGATCAATCTCCAAAACATATAAACAGCTCATGCAGCTCAATATTTAAAAAAATAAACAACCCAATCAAAAATTGGGCAGAAGATCTAAATAGACATTTCTCCAAAGAAGACATACAGTTGGCTGAGAGGCACGTGAAAAGCTGCTCAACATTACTATTAGAGAAATGCAAATCAAAACTACAATGAGGTATCACTTCACACCAGTTAGAATGGGCATCATCAGAAAATCTCCAAATAACAAATGCTGGAGAGGAGGGCTTTTCATGATGTGGTTCAAATTCTCCATAAATTAGTAAATTTGATGATGGAATAGCCCTATGGCTGCTACTATGAATGGAGTGGCAGAGAACAATTTCAGATAATCAGAGCCATGTGAGGACCAGAAATGAGGGCAATGGTCACAGCCTCAGTGCCCAAGTGCCCATTCATCCCACAGATGGAGATAGGTCTGTAGCCAGTTGTCTTTGACCACATTGCACCTCTGAAGTAGAAAGATACTGCCTAGACTTTGGCCAATACTTAGCACTTTGGAATATTAAATCATCATTGGATCCACAATATCCTAATTTGGGGGTGGGGGCACAGACATTGAGTTCATAGCACCTTCCCAAATGCGTGGTTGTTTTTTGTTTTGATATTGAGTTGTATAAGTTCTTTATATATTTTGGCTGTCAACCCCTTATTGCATATATCATTTGGAAATATGTTCTCCCATTAAGTCAGTTGCCTTTTTGCTTTGTTGGTGTTTTCCTTCACTGTGCAAAAGCTTTTCAGCTTAATGTAGCCCCATTTGTTTATTTTTACTTTTGTTTCCCTTTCCTGAGGAGACATAGCCAAAAAAAAATTGCTAAGATCGATGTCAGAGAGGTTATTGTCTGTGTTTTCTGCTAGGACTTTTATTATATCAGGTCTTGAATTCACTTTTGAGCTTATTTTTCTATATGGTGGAAGAAAGTGGTTCTGTTTGATTCTTCTGCATATAGCAGTCAAGTTTTCCCAATACCGTTTATTGAGAAAAACTCTCTTTTCCTCATTGTATAGTCTTGCCTCCTTTGCCATAAATTAACTATATGAAGATGGGTTTATTTCTAAACTCTATATTTTGTTACATTGATCTATGTCTCTGTTTTTATGCCAGTACTGTACTGTTTTGATTAATATAGCTTTGTAGTATCGTTTCAAGTCTGGGAGTGTGATAGCTCTACTCTGTTCTTTCCAAGATTGCTTTGGTATTTGGGGTCTTTTGTGGTTTGAAATACATTTTAGAATTATTTGTTGTAGTTCTTTGAAAAATGTCATTGGTATTTTGATAGGGATTACATTGAATCTGTAGATTGCCTTTGGTAGTATGAACATTTTAAAGATATTGATTCTTTCAATGCATGGACATAGTATATCTTTCCTCTTATTTGTGTCATCTTCAGTTTCTCTCATCAGTTTCTTACAGCTTTCAAAGTACAGGTCTTTAACCTCCTTGGTTAAATTTATTCCTAGGTATCTTATCTTTTGATGAAATTTTAAATGGGATATTTTATTTTTTCTTTCTGATAGTCTGTTAGTGTACAGAGTTGCAACATATTTCCACATACTAATTTTATATCCTGAAACTGTATTGAATTCATTTATTCTAATATTTTTGAGTCTTTGGTGTTTTCTATATATATTATCTGCAATTAGTGACAGTTTTATTTCTTTCCTATTTGAATGTCTTTTATTTATTTTTGCTGTCTAATTGCTGTGGCTAGGACTTTCAATACTATGTTGAATAAAAGCTTGCAGCTTGTGGGTTTTTCATATATGGCCTTTATTATGTTGAAATATGTTTCCTTTATTCCCACATTGTTGAGAGTTTTATCATAAATGGATATTGAAGTTTATCAAAATCTTCTTATTCATCTGTTGAAATGATCATTTGACTTTCATCTTTTGTTAGTGTGGTGTATCACATTGATTGATCTATCCTGGAATGAATCCTGCTTGAACTTAGTGTCTGATCCTTTTAATGTGTTGTTGAATTAGGTTTGCTAATACCTTTTTGAGGATTTTTGCATCTGTGTTCATCAGGAATATCAGACTGTAATTTTACATTTTTGTTTATGTCTTTTTGTGTGGTTTTGGCATCAGAGTAATGCGGGTCTTGTAAAATGAGTTTGGAAGTATTCCTTCATCATCAAGTTTTTGAAATAAACTGAGAAGGATAGGCACTCTTCTTTAAATGTTTGCTAGAATTCACCTGTAAAACCATCTGGACCTGAAATGTTTCTGAGTGGGGTAGTTTTTTGATTACCAATTCAATTTTGTTACTATGAATTGATCTATTCAGGTTTTATATTCATGATTTTGTCTTGGAAGATTTATGTTTCTAGGAATATATCCATTTCTTCTGGTTGTCTTATTTGTTGACATATAGTTGTTAATAGAATTCTCTTATGATCCTTTATATTTCTGTGATGTTATTAATTTATTCTTTTTTGCCTGATTTTATTTATTTGGGCTCTTTTTTTTTTCTTGATGAGTCTGCTAAAAGTTTGTGAGCTTTGTTTGTCTTTTCAAAGAACCAACTCTTAGTTTCATTGATCTTTTAAATTGTTTTTTAATCTCTTTTTTCATTTATTTCTGCTCCAATTTTTATAGTTTCCTTCCTTCTTGTAACTTTGGGCTTTGTTTTTTCTTCTTCTAGCTCCTTTAAATGCACATTTAGATTGTTTACTTGAAGTTTGTTTGTTCATTTGTGTTTAGAGGTAGGCTTATATCACTATGAATTTCCCTCTTAGAATTGCTTTTGCTGTGTCCTGTAGATTTGGGACAGTTGTGTTTCTACTTTCTTCTGTCTCAAGGTGTTTTTTGATTTCCCTTTTTATTTCTTCATTGACTCACTGGCTGTTTATTATCCTGTTGTTTAGTCTCCATGTGTTTGTGTTTTTTCCAGTTTTCTTCTTGTAGTTGTTTTCTAGTTTCATACTGTCATGGTTGGAAAAGGTGCTTAGTATGATTTTAATCTTACTAAATATATTTCTGGAGACCTGTTTTGTGGCCTAGCGTGTATTCTATCCTGGAGAATGTTCCATGTGCACTTGAAAAGAATAGATGGAGTGTTCCATATAAATCTATAGGTCAATCTGGTCTAATATGTGGTTTAAGGCCAATGTTTCCTTACTAATTTTCTGTCTGGATGATCTATCCATTGATGTAAGTAGGTTATTAAAGTCCCCTACTATTATTTCATTGCTGTCTATTTCTCCATTTATTTCTGTTAATATCTGCTTTATGTATTTAGGTGCTTGTATGTTGAATGCATAAATGCTTTCAAAAGTTATATCCTCTTATTGAATTGACCCCTTTACATCATGTAATGCCCTTCCTTATTTTTTGTTTCAGTATTTGTTTTAAAGTTGTTTTTGTCTAATGTGAGTTTTGCTCTCTTTTGTCTAATGTGAGTTTTATTTTCCATTTATGTCAAATAACTTTTTTCATCCCTTCATTTTCAGTCTATGTGTGTCTTTAGATCTGAGGTGAGTCACTTGTAGGCAACATGTTAAGTGGATCGTCTTTGGTTTTGTTTTAAATCCATTCAGCTACCCTGTGACTTTTTATTGGAACATTTAGTCCATGTACATTTAAAGTAATTGTTGATAGGTAGGTACTTGTTGTTATTGCCATTTTGTTAATTGTTTTCTTTTTTTTTTTTCTTTTTTTTGGTAATTCTTCTCTGTTCCTGTCTTCTTCTCTTGGTTTCTTCTCTTGTGGTTTGATGAATTCCTTTAATGTTATGCTTGCATTCCTTTCTCTTTATTTTTTTGTGTATCCATTTTAGGTTTTTGGTTTGTGGTTCATATATATCCACCTGTTTATTTAGCTGTCTGTTTTAAGCTGAGAGTCACTTAAGTCTGAAGGCATTCTAAAAGCACTACATCTTTATTCCCCTCCCCATACCCACATTTTATGATTTTGATGTCATATTTTACATCTTTTTATTTTGTGTACCCTTTAACTACTTACATAATTGATTGTACTACATTTGTCTTTTATCCTTCATACTAGATTTTTAAGTGGTGATTCACTGCCTTTACTATATATTTACCTTTACCAGTGAAAAATATTTTATATATATATATTTTTTGTTTATTTATTTATTTATAGCTGTGTCCTTTTCTTTTCCATTTAAAGAAGACCCTTTAACACTGATTGTAAGACCAGTTTGGTGGTGATGAACTTCTTTAGCTTTTGCTTATCTAGGAAACTCTCTCTCCTTCAATTCTGAATGATAACCTTGCCAGATAGTGTATTCTAGGCTGTCAGTTTTTTGTTTGTTTGTTTTCTTTCAGCACTTTAAGTGTACCTTGCCACTCCCCTATGGCCTGTAAAGTTTCTGCTGAAGAATGATAGTTTCAGCTGATAGTCTTATAGGGTTTCCCTTGTGTGTTATTAGTTGTTTTTCTCTTGCTGCCTTTAAGATTATCTCTTTATCTTTAACTTTTGCCATTTTAATTATAATATTGACATGTCTATGTGTGGACCTCTTTACGTTCATCTTGTTTCGAACTCTCAGTGCTTACTGTGCCTGGGTATCTTTTTCCTTCCCCAGATTAGGCAATGTTTTTCAGCCACTATTTCTTCAAATAATTTTCCTGTCCCTTTCTATCTCTTCTCCTTATGGGACCCCATCATGTCAATGTTAATATGCTTGATGTTGTCCCCAGAATCCCTTATACTCTCCTCATTTTAGAAAACTGTTTCTTCTTTTTACTGTTCTGATTGGGTAATTTCCACTATTCTATCTTCCAGATTTATAATTCATTCTTCTGTGTCATCTACTCTGTTGTTAACTCCTTCTAATCTATTTTTTTTTAATTTGAGTTATTGTACTCAGTTCTAATTTGTTTGTTCTTTTATTCTCTGAGTCTTTGTTGAAGTTCTTACTTAGGTCTTAACGTTTTTCTCTCAAGTTCAGTGACCGTCCTTGTGACCATTTCTTTGAACTTTTTTTGTCAGATAATTACTTATCTCCACTTCATTAGGGTGCCCCCCCCACAACCACCAATGTTTTATTTTGTTCTTTTCTTTGAAACATATTCCTCTGTCTCTTCCTTTTGTTTGAACTGTTTTTTGTTTTCTATGAATTAGGCAAAACAGCTACCTCTCCTGGTCTGGAAGGAATGGCCTTGTGTGGGAGCAACTCCTTTGTAGATTGCTTGTACCTAGTGGCTTTGGCAAGCTGGCTGGGGCTGGAGTGAGCACAGGCTAGGGGTTGTCTATAGGGAATGCCATGCCTGAAGTCACCTTGGCTGTGCAGCTGGGATGGAGCAGCCTGGTCCAGGACAGTCCCTGGGGAATGCTGCACCTGAGGCTAACTTAGCAAGGTGGCTGAGGCTGGAGTGGGTGCAGGTTGGGAGGGGAGTCCCTGGGGAATGCTGGGCCTAAGACCAAGCTGGTGGGGTGACTGGAGCTTAAATGGGTGTGGGCCAAAGGGGAGTCCTGGGGGCACTCAAACAATGGTGTTAAATGGCATTTCTGGCCCCGGGGGTGTTACAGCAGTTCCTTGCCTGTTTGGCAGAAGCTCTAGGATTAGTAAATGAATTTCCTTCCTGTATAGTCTAGTTACACAGGAGGCTCCCTACCCAAATGTTTATTTTATCAACAGAATTAAATGTAATGTGTTGAACTGAAGGCAGGTTATAGCTCACTTTAAATGAGAGTTTCCGGTTAGTCCATCTAGAAATAGAATGGATTGCCTCATTTGTAGAAGTGCTCAAGCAGGTTCTGGATGAACTCTTCTTAGGGAGATACACAGGATTTAAGCACACGGTAGGATATTTTAATTAGTGACCCCTAAGATTTTTTCTGACTCTGTGTCTCTATGGTTAATTTCTTTATCTAGTGACTCTGCCTATATAGACTGAGATTGATTTTATCTTTTTTTTTTAAGTTGCTCAATACTGCTTTCCTAAGCCACTAATTCTCAAGAGACAAAGAATTGCTCTTTAAGACAATCGTGCAAACTTATCATCAATCAATATAACTCAGGGAACACAACTCCCTTGAACACTCCCTCTGATGACTTAATTTAGGACATCTTGTGTGGAATGAGTTCATTACCATCCTTGGCATGGTTCAATATGTTGTTAGGGAATTGAACCTGGGAATCATCATCTTTTTTCCTCAGTCATTCCAGTTTCCATAAAGGTAAATTAAATAAAGCTAAACTTAGAAAATATCTTTGACAGAAAAGGGCAATTATTTTATAACATCTATTGAAACCAGTAAAACTTTGAAGAGTTGCTGTGAGGCTTGATGGGATAAAAGGCAGGAAGGAAATGAAAAGTTCTTTGATGAAAAAAAAAGTTCTTTTCTGGTTTCATTTTATATAAGAACTTTTAAGTGGGTTCTCATTCTAATATACACGAACATTTGGCAAATGTACAGGAATATGCTTAGCACTAGAAGGAAGAATAAGAGGAACACAGTTTAATTCTAGAATATTCTAACTCCTGTGTAAAACAGAATGAGGGTATTCCCTTTCTCAACAAAAATGACCACCTCTAGTGTTAATATAATGCCTCTTTACCATCACATTTAAGCGGGAGACTAAGGTTTTATTACTGCTTCATGTAGTAATGAGGTTTGAGATGAGTGACTCAATTGTCAAAAGAATTTAGGATGGGAAAGGCTATGATTTGGCGTGTTTCCAGTTGGACAGAGGTAAAAAGATGGGTTAGGTTCTTAGGGTATGTGAGAAATAATATGGATTGAGGAACATGGTGCCATTTTCCTGGGTATATATTTCTGTTGAATTAAAATTCCTATCTTGTATAAATAAGTAACTGGTAGTTCCCAGTTTTATAAATTCTGAGAATTCCTTGTGATTTTTCCTTGCTACCTGTCACTGTGATATTCCTTTCATTCTGTGTCATGTTCGAATTAGGATTAATGAGGAGTTTTCCATGAATCAAGTCAAATTTTTAAAATACCTTAGCTCATTTTTCTTTGAATGGTCGGGAATTGCAACATGAAAAATGTTTTATCACACAGATGGCCAAGTTGAGAGCTGACCACACTGACGGAACTATTCAGCTCAGTAATGTTAACAAAAAAGAAATCTCAACCTAGGTAAGAGTAGCCAGTATGTATCAGGAATAGTCATACTGTTTAAATCTCTTACAAAACGCTAAAATTAACATTGCCTATCAGATTTGCTATAAAATGTAACCATCTTGATCCTTTGAGTTTCATTGCTTTCTCTTCTTACCACTTTGATTTATTGACGGAATATTCTTTTTTAAGACCATCTTTGAGAGAAGCGAATAAAGTAGTAGATTCTTGGCAAATCATTCTCAAAATTTCCACCAATTCAGGAATGTGAGAGAAATGAGAGGAGAAAGAAGCAATTTTTATTTCAATTACTTGCTTCCCCTGAGAAAAGAATGTCCTCTTCTTTTATTTTTAAAACAAGGAAGGAACAAAAGAATTCATACATTAAGAAAATTGGAAGTATCCTAAGCAACTATGATTGCATTTTATGCTTAACTTTCTAGTGAGAATGAACTCCTGATACTCAAATTTGAATGTTTCAGTGTATTGTGTAAGCATTACCTTAGGGGCAATTAATATAAAATTGGTGGCAGATATAGCTTTTGCTTTACAGAATGGAAATTAAATTTAGTTAGAAAGATAATTCTAGTTAAATGTGTTAATTAAAAACCTTTTTGACTATTCTATAATTTAAGAACCAAAATACTTCTGGTGACTTGGATGCCACATTTATTTTAAGAAAGGTTTCAGTGAATCCGATTCCGCATTGCAAACAAATCTAACAAATCTGATTGCTCCGTGCGGTTTTATTTATTTATTTTTTTAACATCCATACAAAATTAGTTACCTTCTATGAGAGTGCGAACATGGTTGGAAGATGTTTTGAGGGTTTTTTTTTTGTCCCACAACTTGCCATTTATTAATTAATAGTTACAACACCAGCAAATAATAATAAATTTTCTCAATGAAAGTGTTTCTTTACTGAACATGGTTCCTGATTGCATTTTAAACAAATCAATAACATTTTAAGACATTAAACTTCTCAAAGCTAGGTGCCTTTTAAGTAGCAACTAAATTAATATGAATTTAATTAGCTGTCTGTGAAACTAAGAAGACAAACACCTCAGTTGTCAATTGTTGGGTGCTCAGCATCTAATATGAACCCAGATTACTTTAAGTGAATATATGGTCCTTGGTATGGTCCTCGGTCTGTTGTGAAACATGGTCAGCCCTTTTTGTTAACCGATGGTCAAGAGAAGAGGTTTAGAGTAAGCAGCAAGAGGTAGTAAACTTGGACCTGACTTTTGTCCCAACTCAACTTACTAATAGCTTAGTCTTGAGAAGTAATTTAACTTTGAAGCATTTCCATTTCCTCTGTCATAAAATGTTGCAAGTAATATCTACTTTGCATGATTGTTAAGAAATATTTTTTGAAGAGTCCCAAAAACAGTGCTTGTGTTGTTCAGTGAGTATTTTCTTTGCTATTCAACCACCCCTACCCCAACTCTCTCTCTTTGCCATCTTGTAAAGGTCAGAAGAAGACTTGGGCAAGCAGAGCCCAGGTTCTCTGACCAAGAGGTCTGAATCATTTTTCTATGGAGACTGATCAGCTTCTGTAGAATCTGTGTCCACTACTTAAGCCATGCTACACCTCCCATGCTGCCATATTCCTTCCACTGAGAACTGCAAAAGAACACTCGGCACCTAACAAACCCATCCAAATTCCTACACTAAAAGGCATTAACAAATACTAGCATAGTTTTTTTTAACAGCTCAAGAATGAGACCCTAGGATGGCTACTCCAACCTCCTTAAGTTTCTGCCGGGAAAGCTCACAGATGCCACAAAAAAATACTGTTTGTCCCAGTTAACACCTGAAGAGAGGATCCCTGTCTCTTAGTCTCTGTGGCAAGGTAGGAGCTTAACTTTGATAAGTTCACCAACCCAAATGGCTTAGCTACATGGACCAAGTCCTCCCCTTTGCCCTTCAGTGCCTTTTCCTTCACATACCCCAGCCTTTTAAAAGTCTGTCTTTTGTTTGGGAGAAGTTGAGTTCAGTTCATGCTGGACTTTTTTTCCTGTTTCAATAGTTACTACTGCACAGAGCCTGTCCACTTTAACTAGTGTCTGGCTTTGATTATCTTTGGCACTACCCAAAAGTGTTTCCACATCTTCTCCCATGTCAGATGGAAGCTGGGGCAAGGGAATAGTCAGAAGATTGTATTGTTAAGGGAGCACATTTTACTCCTCTGTAGGCATGGATAACAGCATAAAATCACAAAATGCATATACCACACAATATTCCATTCAAACCTCAGTGTTTTAAATCTGTACTTTAAGGCAGTATAGTCTATATAATAATTGGATTGTTTCAGTCATATTGTTGTTTAAAAGAATGACTCTAACAGTAATTACCATAAATTGCATGTCTAAGGAAAAGCTCCATGAATCTTTTGGGGTTTACATTTTGATTTCAGGGATGATAACAGTTTAGGTGACTGTTTTGGGATATATTTATCAACACATCTTAACTTCATGTTCATTAAATATTTTTTTGAGAAATTGTATGTAAGCAGTATTCTTTTTTTTTTTTTAGCAGTATTCTTAAATGATAGTTTATTTTGAATTTCATAAATTCTGAATCCTAAATATTTTTTTCTTGAGATCTTCATGTAATTTCATGTTGCAGACACTAATGATTACTAAGAGAACCATATATAAATTCGGTAAATATTATCAGAGTCAAATATTTAGTAATTAAAACAAAATCTTGCAATAATTTTCTGTTTTGAAAAGGTAAGCCCTACCTCATCGCGACCTGCCACACTCTTCACTTATTTATTTTCTCTTCTCAAACAGAATCACCTTTTTCTTGATATTCTCTGAAGTGAGAAACACACGCGCTCTGTGTCTCTCTGCCCACCCTTCTGAAATAGAATTTGGCTCCTGATGTTCCAAGCTGTCAACATTTTTGTAGACAGTCATTTTTGATGAAGACACACAGAATTCAACTATTCATGGGGCTGTCAATTTGTCCATGTACACCAGTCTCTTAGGCTCTTCAGAAGATGAGCTAAGTCTCATCTTTATGCTTTTATATTCCCCAGTGTCTGGTTAAGAAATAAGCAAAAGCCATTTTGCAAATAGAAAAATATTTGCTGTGCTAAACTAAAACAAATACACAATGCGTTCATTGAGTGAATGAGGAAGGTACAGACCAAATCTGTGTACCTTGAAAATGTTGTCCAGGAATGTCTTAGTCTTGATGACTCACCTTGATCTTCACCTGGGACCCATCTCTGATGGCTCTCAGCAGAGCGCCATCCCTTTCCCATCCTCATTAGAATTTTGTCCTTCAACAGTGATGTAGACAGGTTTTCTTACTTCCAAGTATGTTGGGTAGAAGAGTTTGCCCAAAGAAGACTTACTCAACATTAAAAAAAAAAATCTTAGAAGGCTAAATATGTTTTTATTATCTAGATAAACTGCAGTAGGCACAAAATTCTACATCTTAGTTCAGAACTCACATTTTCCAATTACTATTGGAGAGGCTTGACTTATTAGCAGTTACACTGAGAATTTATAGAATTCTTTCAATTAAATGTAAACTTAAATGGAGCCATCTTTCTGCCATGAATGCCAGTTTGAATTTCAGATGCACATTTTGAAGTATAGTATTCAAATAAGGAAAGAAACATTCTCACATTTTTTTCAACAGGCCAAGATAAATTGTGTATAGACTATGCCTTGAAAACTAATTTTATGAAGGTCATGAGGAAAATGGAGTTTCTACTCAGTATCTCACAGCCAGATTTTGTGTTCAAACTGGTATTTGAATTCTTTGTTCTCATTAGGTTCATTCGTGCCTGTGTGATTTTGTGAATTTTTTTCTGAAACTTTTTCTCCCCTTTGTCACCTGGCTAATTTCAGCACCAAGACCCAGCTCAGGCATCACCTCCTCAGGGTAACTCTAACTCAGCCATCACCTGGTCTCTCATTTCAGCCCTTTTCTGCTGGGCACTATCATAAACAATATGTTTATTGTTATATTTATCAATGTATAGGCCTGTCTATTCCACCAGACTTGTGTTGTCCAATACTTTGCCCATTGCCATATGTGACAATTTAAATAAAATACAATTAAATAAAAATAAAAATTCAGTTTTTCAGTTTCCCTATCATTTTTCATATGTTCAATGGCTACACTTGGTTAGTGGCTACCATATTGGACAATGTGGGTATAGAATATTTTTATCATCTTAGAAATACCCATTGGCTGTAACTGCACTAGGCTGAGATCCTTAAAAGAGATTCTCTTTGCCTGATCTCTACATCCTCATCATCTGGGGTACATGGAAGACTGCTGGTAACAAACCACTGGACACAGCTGAACTGAGAAACAGTGGGTATGCTAACATGGAAAATAGGATCAGAGTTTGTGTTGCACAAGGATAGAATTTCAGATGCATGAAGGTACCGTGGAGGCAGATTTGAGTTCAGAGTGGTAAGCAGCTTTCTCTCAATAGACCTATTGGAAAATGAAATGGGCTTCCTTGTTCTGTATTTAGCTCAGGCCCCAAACTCATTCCGTTAAAGCCATGGATCACCTTTCAGGACTCTGGTGCAACATATCCTTGCTTTGGGGGGGGGAACTGCAAGCAGAAGAGAATAATTGAGGTTCAGTCATTCTCATGAACAACATTTGAGAAAGTTTTGTGAAACTTTTTACAAACCTTGACTACCTGTCACATTTCCATCCTTGACTGTCAGCAATGATCCGTGCTTCACTTTAAAATATCTTGTATGTATACCTTGTCTTTTCCTAGGATAGCTTTTACTAAACTAACATAGCTCTAAAATGTTCTTTTTTTTTTTTTTTTTAAGGAAGGCTGTCTGGAGATAACAGCTGACTGGTAAATTTTTAGGATTTTTACAAGCCGGTAGTTAAACACAGCCATAATTAAAATTAAATTATATAAACTTGCACTTGAATTATATTAAAATCAAGGTAATAAATACTTATAACTCATAAGTTCCTAATTATTTTTACCACATTGTGCTAGTACCTTTGTTCTTGAGGTTATTTACATCTATTGAATCTCTGTGATAGACAACCAATATAAGATGTATTACTCTACCTCTCATCCCAACTCAATGTTCCATCAAGTCAGTAACTTGAAATCAATCATAGTAGAAAATTGGGTAACCAAGGAAATTGACAAATGCTACAAGTGAGGGCTTTCACCACTCCAGCCTCCAACCAGGAGAGTTGATAATAATATTTATCAGCCTACCACTGGTTCACACTTGCCTGATTGTGCACTCTTTCACCCCCAGGATTTTTACAACTTTGGATATTGTATAAGAAAGTTGGACTAGAATACAAGAGAGGGCCCTTGCACAAGGTTAAATCACACCCTTTTTAATAGGAGAGTTCACAGAAGGTTTGAAAACAGTGCTTCACATCTTGATCTGACCTTTATGAATATAAAGGAGTTGTCCTCCAATTACAGATTTTTCAGGGAACAAGACGCCACCGTCTTTCTTATGACTTACTTATCATGACCAAATGTTCTCCTAAGATGGATAAGAGTAGAATAGTTCGTAACCTTCTCAAGACTTTTCCCTTCTGGGTCCCAGATTTTGCATGATTGAATAACAATTTATGAGAACAGTGAATCACACTTTTCATTTGAAATATAACCCTTTTCTCTTGGGTGACCTTTCTGAAAAGTTTCGATACTGTCTCTAACCTGCAAGAGACTATTTCTTGTTTGATTATGTTACAATGATAAATTTCTCTAGGTTATTTAAAATAAGTCATACACTTGTTTTTGTTATATTTTGTTTTTTATTGTCTTTTTTTTCTTAGGCAAAAGCAATGAGGTGCAATATACCATAACTCAGACTTAATGAGTTCTAACTGGCTGAGATCTGGGGAAATTCCTCCTTTAATCTTAATTTTTCTTTAGTTATTTTTTTTGGGAATTGTCCATGAGTGTGATCACACGATGAGAAACTCATCCTGGTCACTTTATGCAGCTGTTTCAGATTTTTTTTTTTCTGTAATTTCATTAACCTGTATTTTCCAACAACTGTATATCATAATCTGAGAAAATTACTATAATCATAAAAAATACATTGATAGCCTTTACCCCATGAGAAACACAATTTAAAAATATATTTTCTTTATTTTCATGGTATTATAAACCACATAGGCAGATCAGTAGATTTTTCTGAGATGCAATAATTTTATTGTCAATGTTTACTGTTTAGGGTTGGCAGAACTATCTAATGATACAGCTAATACTCTTCCTCTAGCCATGTGTAAACATCCTTTGGTTTCCCAGCTCATGCACATTTTGATACTGTTCCCATGCTTAAGCTTCCTGTATTATAGAATATAACAAAGTGTTTTCAGGGCAACATGAATAAGAGCTACCACATATAGACTAGACCAAATAATATTGTCTTCTCCGAGGGGAAGTCATCATTATCCTCATCATCATCATGAAATATTACATTGTAAAATAAAATATTTTTGCTACACATTCATTTGACAATGGAAGTGTTATGGATTTCCTCTTTAGATTACCCACCTTGTCTTTTTTTGTAGTTAAGTTGGCAGTGCTATACTGCTTTTGCTTGTCATAGGCAAAGTGACCAGGAACATCATGGATGAGCAAGTAATTGACAATAGACCAATGATTACTTTTGGCTCTTGGTGAGATTCAAAATCAACTCATTTCTGATTAAACACCACAAGTCTGCTCATTATTCCTTTAATTACACCTCTTTTTGTTTGTTTTTTCTCAGAACTTTGATGATAAGCACATGACAGATGTTTAAAAAGCACTTGTTTTTGAAGCAGCATTAGCCTTGAAAAGACAAATGGGAGAGGTTGGGAGGACAGAAGGATAGATTTGCACCTGATATACTTACAGGCAAGACTGAATGACTCTCCAGTGAGAAGCTGCATCAGCACATAATCTTTATAAAAGCTAAGAATGGAACTGGTCAAATTTCCTTTGTGTTTCTTTTTATGCCACCAACATATAAGAAGGCTGCCTGTCAAGTCCTCTTGACAAAGGAAACTCTGCCCTTAGGTCATATCTTGTGTTTTGTAGGAGCTAAGGGTACGTAACGATTGTGACTAGACAGTATAAGGAATGCTGTCAAGGATGCAGGGGTAGAAGGTGACGTGATATGTTTCCCACTGCATCATCCTCTCCCGTTTCCTTAGCAACTTGGCTTCTTGATGGTCAGACCTGAGATAACTAATTAAAATGCTGGAAAAATCATTATTATTTAATTAAACAATGGATTATTGAATGCAAACCATTCAATACATGATTGAAAATGCTGTTAACCTAAGAGATCCCTTCCTTTTGGATCTGTAATACACATCGAACCCAGTAATATGACCCTGGGGTCAGTGGTGAAGTTTCTGTGGATTTGAGGAGAGAGAGGTTTGGGTGGAACTACCCAGACATAACAAAATAGGTCAGATGCTACCTCTGTCTCATCTCCTGTATGCCCTCTTTATGACCGCTTGGTTGTGCCCATACGTTCTAGATGTGATTAATCAAGAAAGCTATAATGCACTTGGACGTGACACATACTGTTCTTTGTTTTCTCAGAGAGGTAAAGAAGAGAGTGGCCTCCCCCATGACTTTCTATCCCTATTTCTGTGCTTTTCGTAGACATTGGGTCTCAGGCTCTAATTTATGGTGATGGTCCAAAACGGGGAAGATTATGAATGACAAAGTCTGTCATTTGAAATCTACTTATAAAGAATCTTTATTTGGTATGTGTTATAATTTCTTTCTGGTGGTCCACCCCAATCACCATTTGGATGTGATGGATATTAATATGCGTGTAATGTGTCATACCTTTGTTTCACTTATCATTTCTCCAAGGTCTAGACTCATTAACAAAGCCCAGTGTACCTTCAGTATTGAAACTTATAAATGGATCGATGGAATTCCCACAGCATCTTTCTTGATAGTAGTAGTTCATTAAGAAAGAGTAGTATACTGGGCGAGGCAATGATGAAAATGGGGAAGAGCCCTCAGATAAGCTTTTATCTCTGTGGTTGTAGTTTTGGCATTTTTTTTAGTCTACGTGTATATATTCTTCAGTCATTATGTAAAAATAATAGTCATAGCAATTTTTATGCCCATTTTCTTTGTATTCTTATGTAGATATCCAAATACTTTTACTGATACAAAGAGCAACAAAAATCAAAACTGGTTGTGTATCTCATGATACGCAAGTAGAATTGTCTTCACAACTTTCCAAAGTGAGATTTGTAAATGGTATGAACCAGATTTAAAGTGTCCAATCAGGGACTTCCCTGGCGATCCAGTGATTAAGACTTCGCCTTCCGATGTTGGGGGAGTGGTTTAGATCCCTGGCCAGAGAGCTAAGATCCCACATGCATCGTGACCAAAAAACCAAAAGATAAAACAGAAGCAATGTTGTAACAAATTCAATAAAGACTTTAAAAAATGTTCCACATCAAAAAACATTTTTAAAAAAGTGTCCAATCGGGTGTCTTCTGTGTAGATTGATTAATTAATTCTTAGGCATGGCAATGCTCATCTCAAATCAGTCCCTGTCTTCTGGGTTAATGCTAAGTATAAGGCAAGAGTATATATTTTAACCATTAAAAATTCAATCTAGGAAGATGAAAAATGATGGCAAAATGGAAGAATCAGCAAAAGAGAAATGACTTTGGATATACATTTTAAAAAGTTATTTTTCTTTTTTGCCAGCTTTAAGATATAATTTACATATAACATGTAAATTTAACGTAGACAGTGTAATGATTTGATATACGTATATATTGCAAGTGATCACCACAATTAGTTGTTAACACATCCATCCACCTGACAGTGACAATCTTAATTTTTTTTTTGTGGTGAGATCGTTTAAGATTTACTTTATTAGCAACTTTCAAATATACAATACAGTATTGTTAACTGTAGTCACCATGTGGTACACTACATCTCTAAATTGTATACATCTGAAAACTGGAAGTTTGTGCCCTTTGACCACCTTCACCCATTACCACTGTCCCCCTTACCCCCACCCCCATCAACCACCAGTATGCTCTCTGTATCTGAGTTTGTTTGTTTTCTTAGAATCCACATAAATAAGATCATACAGTATATGTCTTTCTCTGTCTGGCTTATTTCATTTAGAATAATTCTCTCAACCTTCATCCATGTTGTCACAAATGACAGGGTTTCCTTCTTTTATATGGCCGAACAATATTTTTATATATATATATATATATATATATATATATATATATATATATATATATAAAACATTCATCCATCGGTGGACACTTAGGTTGTTTTTGCATCTTGGCTATTATAAATAATGCTACAGTGCATATTGGGGTACAGGTACCTCTTCAAGATAGTGATTTCATTTTCTTTGGATATACTTCCAGAAGTAGAATTGTTGGATCATAAGGTAGTTCTGTTTTTAACAGAACCTCCATACGAGGTTCTGTTAAAACGAGGTGAGGAACCTCCGTACGATTTTCCATGGTGGCTGTACCAACTTGCATTCCCATCAACAGCGTACATAGGTTCCCTTTTCTTCACATCTCATCAACACTTGTTATCTTTCCTCTTTTTGATAATAGCCATTCCAACAGGTATGGCTGTATAACAGTGAGGTTATACCTCACTGTGCTTTTGATTTGCATTCCCCTGATGGTTAGTGATGTTGAGCCCCTTTCCATAAACCTGTTGGCCATTTGAATATCTTCTCTGGAAAAATGTCTGTTCAGGTTCTTTGCCTGTTTTTTAATTGGATTTTTAAATTTGCTGTTGCATTGGGCTCTGCAATCACCTCTCATCAGGTGAGGTCACGGCTGTGTTCCCTGGCGGTGTGGTGCCGCTTGTTGAACTCCCTGGTTGAGCAGGGCTGTAGGCTGGGCTCCACAATTGCTCTTAGTTAGGTGGGTTTCAGGCTGTGCTCTCCAATAGGACAGTACCTCTGGCTGCATTCCATGTTCAGGTGATCCCCCCAGACAGGGCTTTTTGATCTGATGGGGCCTCAGGCTGTGCTCTGTGTTCAGGCGGGGCCATAGGCTGTGCTCAAAGTAGGCAGTGCCACAGGCTGGACATCATGATCGGGTAGGCCTCTGGCTGTGCTCTGCTACTGGGCAAGGCCACTGGCCAGGCTTTCTTCAGGAGAGGCCTTCAGCTGTAGCCTGCAGTTGGGTGGGGCCAAAGATTGTGCTCTGGGGTCAGGCAGAGATGCTGTCAGGACTTCCTTGTCAGGCAGGGCTTCAGGCTATACTCTGTAGCTGGGAGGAGTCACTGAAAGGGCTCTGTGCCTGGGCGAGGTCATGGCTATGTTCTGCAATTGGGCTGGGCTCTGATGCAGAGCTAGACTGTAGGCTGGGCTCCTAGGCTGCCTGGGGTCTCTCGTCACACTTCCTGGTTACTCAGGGCCTGAGGCTATCCTAAACAGTTGGCAGGGCTGCTGGCTCGGCTCCCTGCCCAAGGCAGGTGTGGGATGGGCTCCATGGCTGCCAGTGTTCTCTGTGTGGGCTTCTTGGTTGTGGGTTACCAGAAGCTATACTGAGCAGGTAGGAGAGGATGGAATTTGCTCTCCTGCCCAGGCATGGATGTAAAACACATCTCATTGGCTGGGAATCCAAATTAGGCAGACCTGCCAACTGAGCTCCCTGGCCAGATAAGGCTCAGCTCTGCAAATATGCATGTTCACTGGCTGAGTTTCAGCTCAGATGCTTATGCAAAGCAGATGTGCAGTCTGCCAAGATCCAAGTGCTTGTTGCTTTAAGCCCCAGCCTCCTCCTGATCTCCTCCTGACACTCAGTCCTTGAGCCCTCTAGACTCCTCCAGTGATCCACTTGAGGTTAGACCCAACTAGGCTTCCCAGGAAGTGTCCTGCAATGCTAGGGAATTGGATATCCTCCTTGAGCTCTCTTCTTTCAACTGGAGAACTGGAGAAGCCATAGGCCCAGAAGGGCTCTTTGTATATGACATTGCGCCAGCCTGGGGGAGGGATGATGCAGTCAGAGTGTAGCTGCTTCTCTTACCTTCTAATATGATCCTTCTCAGTCTCTGCGGTCCACAGCGAGGAGTGGTTCAGCCTTACCACTGGGTTCTGGGAGTTTTCACAATGGTGTCTTGTCTTTGGATAGTTGCTAGTTGGTTTTCTTGTGAAGGGGACTGAAATAGGGAATGACCTGTGTCGCCATCTTGATGATATTGCTGGAGATACATTTTTATGATAAAAATATTCCAAAAGAAAGCATAAACTTAGGAGTAAATATGCATATTTACCGCCAACATAGAGATGCAGAATTCAAGAATCCCAGATGAATGCGAAACCTATGATATTGATAATAGTTTAATAAAGTATGCCACGGTACACTGTTAGTTTTGACTTTTATAGCGGTTGGTCATTTATATCATCCAGGCAGGAAGCACAAACTGATGTCAAACCGTCATGTAAGCACGGCTATTTGAATTAGTTTCATTATTACTTATAAGCTGCTCTGACCTTGTCAGCTCTAGTGTATAGAGCACTTAAGTCTTGAGTCTTGTCAATAAATATCTGGAAGCTGATCCACTTCCAACAGGGCATGACAAGGTCATGATGTTTTGCAACCTGCTTTTCCTACAAATGATAATGACCATGGATTCCAAGGAGATTGCTTTTCTGCATGTGATATATCATCAGAAATGGTGCATTAACTGAAATGTAATCACCATAGGCTGATTTGAAGCAAATGATAGACGGGATTGTAGGAATGCCAAAGAGCTGTAAAAACAACAAAAACAATAAAAATATCCTTAGCTGAAGTGAAGCAACTGATTAAATGGTTTATATGTATTCCAAGCTTCTAACATAGGACAAAATTAATTGCATCTGGCATTATATAATTAAACTTTTTAGCCATTGTTGGAAAAGCACTGAGGTTGGATTACAACGGCTATGATAACTTAAGGACGATGTGGTTACATATAGAGAAACCCAAGTTGACAATGATAAATTTTGTAATAAATTTATGGTAAGTTTGGACATGGGTATCAGGCCAATTAAGTGAACAATCAAACTCCAAATAGAATTAGTTTCCTTTGAACTGCCAACTCTATTACTTGGCAAGAAAAGGAAACTTATAGAAAAAAATCCATCAAACTATATTGTTTGGAACTAAATAAGAGCTGAGGTAGCAACTGTGTTTATAAGAGAAAGAAACAGAATTTGGAATCAAGATCAACTATTAAGTTTTAACTAAAATATGCTGAGAGTCAGAGGCAATTTAGAAGCTTGAGAATAGAAACTAAACCCCCATTATCTTTTGTGAATATATAAGTATATTATAGATATGAGATCATAAATAAAATATATAAAATATTATAAATAAATTATATATATTTATAAATAAATGTAAAATTAAATTTTACATAATATAAATAAACATTATATATATATTAGAAATACAGTAATTATTTGTTCTCAATATAGCAAAATGTAAGCCTAGAAGTTACAAATTTAAATGTCTACAGAACCAGGAAATCAACATGAAGATTAACATAAAAGGCCCAGTGTTATATAACAGTGAATGTCAGAGACCATGACCAACTGGGGTGTTCATGACTTATTTAAAGCCATTCCCATTCAGTTTTCTGATCTAGGAGCCTTCTTTTTGCTAATTCAAATGCTGGTGATTTTGACCAGTAAGCCCCCAATTCTGGAAAATCAGGCTGAGACCATTAAATAATTACTTGAACCAAGTTCACCTAAAGATATATTATGTAAAGATGAGAGTGATTTTACTATTCCAAGATTGAAAATATGAAGCAGCACCAGAATTTGTACATAATGCTATTTTCAAATGCCTCTGAATCACATATGCAGAAATGTTAAAATAGTCCTCACCTAAAAATAAAGCCATAATAAATATTAACTTTTTTGCAATATGCTTTGAATTCCCTGTTTAAGGTTATTCCGTGAATCCATCACATTCAACTGACTTAAATCACACTTTCATGTTTATTGATAGCTAGCCCTTTACTTAGCTTAGTTATTCTGCTGACTCATGAACAATTTTTACCATTGATCATTAGTATCTATTCTGCTTAATTACACTTCTGTTGATATATCAGTAATTTCTACTTAATTTGCTTTCCGAAAAGTGGTTTGGAAACTGAAACCTTTAACCATTTCCGTTGCTCCAGGATATGCTTCTGTCTGGTAGTATTTATCTATTTTCAAAAGAGAATATATTCTATGGAGAGAATAAGTAGAAGTCTTTCCTGTTCAATCTAATGAGTACTTGCAATACACAACTTTAATTTAGTTATAAGTGAATTCTCAGGATATGAAAAATATCAGTATAACTTAAATTGGTAATAAACTTATCGCATAAGTGTAAAATATTTTAAAGCTATGTAATGTTTTTCTAAGTTAACCATTTCACTAGCATTGTCCACGTTTCTGGAGTATGCCATCATTACTCAATAAATATTTGTAAACGGATGAAAATAGTATACTTAACAGCTATTATTAACAAAAATTGTAGAGTATAAATTTAGAAGAAATTTCTCGATAAACATTAAGTACTGAAGAAACAGTACTAACTTTAATATAGGCAGAAAATAAAAGAAATACCAAATAACACTGGTGATTCTTAAATGAACAGGTTACAAATGAGTCTCTACATACATCAATCATGCCAGAAGTATTGACAGTAATAAGGGCTGTATATTAGAACAGGCACCCCACATTTATAACCCTTAAACCCTTATATTAAAGAAGGAGTTGCAACAGACCTGAAAGGATTATATCAGAACATGTAAGTTAGGATAATGGGAGTAGAATATTATAGCCCTCATTAACAATCCCCTTGCCACTCTGGGTTTCTATCAGCTCACATTATTTGTGGGTGCTAGGAGGAATTATCTCTATCTTAATTGATCATATTTCTGAGCCCATATACCAGAGCATAATATCTTTTTTATTTATTTAGAACTCAGCCTGAAAAAATAAAAAAAGAAACAAGAAGCTAAAGGATAGTCTATAAATATATATATATATATATTTTATTATTAGTCTGTGATACTTTAAACTCATTGTTTTAAATAAAAGACAGTTATGATGTAATAAAAAATCAAGGATA
This sequence comes from Lagenorhynchus albirostris, assembly GCF_949774975.1. NCBI lineage: Eukaryota > Metazoa > Chordata > Mammalia > Artiodactyla > Delphinidae > Lagenorhynchus > Lagenorhynchus albirostris. Next base: position 20,937,738 of record NC_083108.1, on the reverse strand, counting down.
TTCCTCAAAGTCCAGAATCCTTGGTCATTATATTAAAATGTCCCCGTTATTACTATAGAAGGCTTGGGACTGGCTATATATGCAATGCTGTCCATAAGATGTTGAAACGGTCTATCCATTATGTTGATTGTGTGGTTAGGGAAATAGTGGTTCCAGATTTAAAAAAGCAAATAAGAGAGAAAGTCAGTATAAAAAATAATAATTATTATAATAAAGCAATTCTGAATTCAGACCTTACAATTAGATGACTTATTTTTGGACCATATGTTAGATATTTATACCTATGAACATTTCTCCATTGTGTAGGTCTTGTGTGGTGGAGTAAGTCTGTTCTTCAAATTTATTAGTAAGAAGATAAAATTTCTTGGCATTTAGTTAGGTTTCGGCATTTATTTTAGTTAGGGTTAGGTTAGGTTAGGTTATTTAAAGTTTCTGGTTAGATCATATATAAATTTTAAAAAGCAGTCATATGTTATATGATCTGAACTAAACACTCAGCATTAAAAGTTTTAACTTCCTAATATGCTTCACCTATAGGCTAACTCAGTTGAAATCATCTACCCTATTGGCTTTCAGAGTCAATGCCATTGTCGCTGGTCTAATCATGTCTTGAGTTTCATTGTTGAACCCCCAGTGGCTTCTCTAGATAGAGGCAATGAAGCAGCAGGAGTAACTCTGAGAAAGTACATGTGACAGATGTTTTAAAAATCAAATCCGGGCTTCCCTGGTGGCGCAGTGGTTAAGAATCACCTGCCAGTGCAGGAGACACAGGTTTGAGCCCTGGACCAAGAAGATCGCACGTGCTGTGGGACAACTAAGCCTATGTGTCATAACTACTGAGCCTGTGCTCAGTCATAACTACTGAGCCTGTGCTCACTCTAGAGCCCGCAAGCCACAACTACTGAAGCCCGTGAGCCACAACTACTGAGCCCGTGTGCTACAACTCCTGAAGCCCGCTTGCCTAGAGCCTGTGCTCTGCAACAAGAGAAGCCACTGCTATGAGAAGCCCGCACACCACAACAAAGAGTAGCCCCCGCTGCAACTAGAGAAAGCCCACGCGAAGCAATGAAGACCCAACACAGTCAAAAATAAATACATAAAATAAATAAATTTATTAAAAAAATCAAATCCATCAAATATTACTACTTTAAATTCACTCAAAAGTGATTAGACCCACTCGTGTGATCTTGCCTCATACTGGTTTTGTTTAGTTTAGTTAATGTTGCAGTTAATCTTCGCAAAAATCTAATCCATCCCCAAGCTTCTTTCATGCCATGATCTGTTTGTGTAAATCTTCTGAAACAAAATACCCTGACTAATTTGATCTGTTGTCATGATTGAAAATAGTAAGCTGATATTGTGTTGTTTCTACAGTGATATAATTAAGATGCCCATGCTTTTCTAATTAATCTAGTCTAAAATTGCTTCGGCTATTAGATATCCTAATAGAATGTAATGCATTGTTTTTTTTCTTATCTCTGTCATTAGTCAGGAGAATTAATTTCACCAAGTTTGAAACACACCCAATGTTTATTCGCATTTTCAGTTATCAATCTAAGCCAGACTTCTTTGTCAAATATGATCCATTGCTTATTTGTTCTAGAAAAAGTGTCAGATTCAGTATTCAAAGAAAGAGAGATATACTCATGAGTAGATACATACCTAGAAGTTTTAAACTTCAAATTAAGCTTTATATTAATAAAAAACAATGGGAGTTAGGGAAGGCTTTGAAGAGCTGTGAATAATTTTCCCGGAATTTTTTTTTTTTGCTGTACGCGGGCCTCTCACTGTTGTGGCCTCTCCCGTTGCGGAGCACAGGCTCTGGATGCGCAGGCTGAGCGGCCGTGGCTCACGGGCCCAGCTGCTCCGCGGCATGTGGGATCTTCCCGGACCGGGGCACGAACCCGCGTCCCCTGCATCGGCAGGCGGACTCTCAACCACTGCACCACCAGGGAAGCCCTTCCCTGAATTTTTATCTTAGTGAAACATCATTGTGCAAATCCACATTTCTGTCTTGACATATGGCAAACATTATTTTTAGAAATGGACAATGCAGAGATTAGAATTTAAAGTATTTTTAATATGCAATTCACATTTGATTTTTTAATGAAATGATTTAGTAATGAAACTAAAAAGGGAAAATTTATTAAGCAACATTAGAATGCAGCGCTACGATCTTCAAGGAAAACTAGCCTGATTTATCACTCAGGGTATGTTTAAATCTGATATTAAATAGTTGCACTTATATTAAAAATGTAAATTTAATTAAATGACTCAGTAATATTAAATTAATAACACATATTAAATATGTTGATAAAACTGTTCCTTTAAAAATCCTTAAACTCATTTTACTAATATTCTGACTGATAGTATATATGAGTATGTAAATAATAGTTTATGTGTCAGTTGTTGATAGAAAAACAGTACAATAGATTGTTTTGATTGTTTGCACATAATCTAAAGAAGCCAGTATTATGATACTCAGAGATGCTTGCATCTCATGAAAACCCTTCTATTTAGAAACAATTCTGTTTTAAATTAATTTTTGAACACTTTATAATGTATTTCAATGCTTAAAATATTCATTTTCTAAAAACATAATCCAGTTTCCATATGGTTTCAGCTTTGACTATATTTTCCTCCTCTTATAACTAAATTCAGTATTTTAAATTTATCACAAATAAATCTTATATAACTAAAGGCTTAAAAATCAACCCCTTAAAAAAACTTTATTAATGAAAATTTTATTGATAATAAAGTACATGAATGAAAACACTTGTAATGAGATAAAATTGCTATATAAAACATTTTTGATGAAGGAATACATTTCCTAATTGCCTATGTTTAGGGCAAAATTCAGATTAATTTGAATTAAAGGCATTCTGCAGCTAATGAATGCTTTAAACCCTCCCTTCCTACTCATTAAGCTCATGGACCTTACCTTAATTTTTTTCCCCAAGATATTCCAACCCTTTTTCCATATTTTTATGTTGACTTATATAACACAGATTTATTGAGTCCTTGACTGTATATTCATATATTCATTCATATATTCGTATTATAATGAATATACACTTGACCCTTTAAACAACGTGTGGGTTAGTTGTGCTGACCTTCCTTGCAGTTGAAAATACATAAATAACTTATAGTTGATTCTCTTGGTTCCTTCATATCTGAGGTTTCACATCATGGATTAAACCAACTATAGGTTGTGTAGTACTGTAGTACATATTTATTGGAAAAAAATTCACGTATCAGTGGGTCTGCACAATTCAAACCCATGTTCTTCAAGGATCAACTGTATGTATATATATCAATCGTATATAAATGTAATTATAGTATATAATTTAATTGCATAATACATTTTTAAAAGCTTACTTAAAAAGAAAAATAATGTGGATCCTATTGTGCTTTGATTAAAAAATTATGGAAACTGCTCCACATAATTAGTCATAGAAATGCAAAGTAAATGGCATGCCCTTATACACCCACCAGAATGCTTAAATTGAAAAGACTGACAATACAAAGTGTTGACAAGGATGTAGAACAACTGTTCTACTCATACATTGTTCCTGGAAATGTAAACACGAAACTATCCCTTTTGGAAAGCTATTTGACAGTTTCAAAAACATATGCCTTCCGTATGGCCCAGCAATTCCACTTCTAGGTATATATGCAAGAGACATGAGTGTGTATGTGCATAAAATTCATAGAAGAATAGTGATAGAAACTTTATTCGTAGTAGTGCAAAACTGAAAACAACTCGTGTGCCAAAATAGGAACAGAAATAAACAAATTGTATTAGTCAAACAATACAATACTGAACAGCAATAAAAAAGATGTACAAACTGTCATACACTATGATGTGAATAAATCTCAAATATATTAGTTTGAGAAAAAGAAACCAAGGAGACATATACTACGTGAATCTATTTATACGAAGTTCTAGAAAAGGCAAACCTATTGCTCATGATAGAAGTCAGAATAGAAGTTACCTCTGGGGGGCAGATTTTAACTAAAAAGGAACACATCGGAAGTTTAGGTGAAAGGAAGTGTTTTATATCTTGATTTTGGTAGAGTGTACATATACACACACACAAATATTAATTGAGCTATGCAGTTAAGCTTAGTATATTTTGCCAAATGTAAATTATACCTTAATAAATAAAAGAAACATGGTACAATTGATTATTGTTCAATAGAAAAAAAAATTTAGGATGTTTTCATGAGTATTGATTCTACTATAACAAAATACATAAAAGCCTTAAAACATGAGTCTATTTCCTCTTCAACTTAACTACCCTTGCTTTCTATAAAAAATTTATCCAGGGCTTCCCTGGTGGTGCAGTGGTTGAGAGTCCGCCTGCCTATGTAGGTGACATGGGTTCGTGCCCCGGTCCGGGAAGATCCCACATGCCGCAGAGCAGCTAGGCCCATGAGCCATGGCTGCTGAGCCTGCGGATCCAGAGCCTGTGCTCTGCAACAGGAGAGGCCACAACAGTGAGAGGCCCGCGTACCGCAAAAAAAAAAAAAAAAATTATCCATAGCTTTCTTAAGAATTATTCTTGAGATTGGTTCAAGATGGCGGAGTAGAAGGACATGCACTCACTCCCTGTTTCGAGAACACTGGAATCACAACTAACTGCTGAACAGTCATTGACAGGAAGACACTGGAACTCACAAAAAAAGATACATACATGCAAACACAAAGGAGAAGCCACAATGAGATGATAGGAGGGGCGCTATCACAATAAAATCAAATCCTATAACTGCTGGGTGGGTGACTCACAAACTGGAGAACACTTATACCACAGAAGTCCACCCACTGGAGTGAAGGTTCTGAGCTACATGTCAAGCTTCCCAACATGGGGGTCTGGCTACATGAGGTGGAATTCCTAGAGAATAAGACTTTGAAGGCTAGCGGGTTTTGATTGCAGACCTTCGGCAGGACTGAGGGAAACAGAGACTCCACTTATGGAGGGCACACACAAAGTGTGTGCACATCGGGACCCAGGGGAAGGAGCAGTGACCCCATAGGAGAGAGAACCAGATCTACCTGCTACTGTTGGAGGGTCTCCTGCAGAGGCGGGAGACAGCTGTGGCTCACCAAAGGACAAGGACACTGGCAGCAGAAGTTCTGGGAAGTACTACTTGGTGTGAGCCCTCTTAGAGTCCGCCATTAGCCCCACCAAAGAGCCCGGGTAGGCTCCAGTGTTGGGTTGCCTCAGGCCAAACAACCAAAAGGGAGGGAACCCAGCAGCACGCATCAGCAGACAAGCGGATTAAAGTTTTACTGCGCTCTGTCCACCAGAGCAACAGCCAGCTCTACCCACCACCAGTCTCTCCCATCAGGAAACTTGCACAAGCCTCTTAGCCTCATCCACCAGAGGGCAGACAGCAGAAGCAAGAAGAACTACAATCCTGCAGCCTGTGGAACAAAAACCACATTCACAGACAGACAAGATGAAAAGGCAGAGGGCTATGTACCAGATGAAGGAGCAAGATAAAACCCCAGAAAAACAGCTAAATGAAATGGAGATATGCAACCTTCCAGAAAAAGAATTCAGAATAATGATAGTGAAGATGATCCAGGACCTCAGAAAAACAATGGAGGCAAAGATCAAGAAGATGCAAGAAATGTTTAACAAACATCTAGAAGAATTAAAGAACAGACAAACAGAGATGAACAATTCAATAACTGAAATGAAAAATACACTAGAGGGAATCAATAGCAGAATAACTGAGGCAGTAGAACGGATAAGTGACCTGGAAGACAGAATGGTGGAATTCACTGCTGCAGAACAGAATAATGAAAAAAGAATGAAAATAAATGAACACAGCCTAACAGACCTCTGGGAAAACATTAAATGCAATAACATTCGCATTATAGGGGTCCCAGAAGGAGAAGAGAGAGAGAAAGGCCCGAGAAAATATTTGTACAGATTGTAGTCGAAAACGTCCCTAACATGGGGAAGGAAATAACCACCCAAGTCCAGGAAGTGCAGAGAGTCCTGGGCAGGATAAACCCAAGGAGAAAGAGGCTGAGACACATAGTAATCAAATTGACAAAAATTAAAGACAAAAATTATTGAAAGTGACAAGGGAAGAATGACAAATAACATACAAGGGAACTCCCATAAGGTTAACAGCTGATTTCTCAGCAGAAAATCTACAAGCCAGAAAGAAGTGATATGATATACTTAAAGTAATGAAAGGGAAGAACCTACAACCAAGATTACTCTACCCAGCAAGGATCTCATTCAGATTCGATGGAGAAATCAAAAGCTTTACAGACAAGCAAAAGCTAAGAGAATTCAGCACCACCAAACCAGCTCTACAACAAATGCTAAGGAACTTCTCTAAGTGGGAAACACAAGAGAAGAAAAGGGCCTACAAAAACAAACCCAAAACAATTAAGGAAATGGTAATAGGAACATACATATCGATAATTACCTTAAACGTGAATGGATGAAATGCTCCAACCAAAAGACACAGCCTCACTGAACGGATACAAAAACAAGACCCATATATATGCTGTCTACAAGAGACCCACTTCAGACCTAGGGACACATACAGACTGAAAGTGAGGGGATGGAAAAAGATATTCCAAGCAAATGGAAATCAAAAGAAAGCTGGAGTAGCAATATTCATATCAGGTAAAATAGACTTTAAACAATGTTATAAGACACAAGGAAGGACACTATGTAATGATCAAGTGATCAATCCAAGAAGATATAACAATTATAAATACATATGCATCCAACATAGGAGCACCTTAATACATACGGCAACTGCTAACAGCTCTAAAAGAGGAAATCGACAGTAACACAATAATAGTGGAGGACTTCAACACCTCATTTACACCAATGGACAGATCATCCAAACAGGAAATTAATAGGGAAACACAAGCTTTAAATGACACAACAGACCAGCTAGATTTAATTGATATTTATAGGACATGCCATCCGAAAACAGCAGATTACACTTTCTTCTCAAGTGTGCATGGGGCATTCTCCAGGATAGATCACATCTTGGTTCACAAATCAAGCCTCAATAAATTTAAGAAAACTGAAATCATATCAAGCATCTTTTCTGACCACACTGCTGTGAGATTAGAAATCAATTACAGGGAAAAAAACGGAAAAAACGCAAACACATGGAGGCTAAACAATACGCTACTAAATAACCAAGAGATCACTGAAGAAATCAAAGAGGAAATCGAAAAATACCTAGAAACAAATGACAATGAAAACGCGATGATCCAAAACCTATGGGATGCAGCAAAAACAGTTCAAGAGGGAAGTTTATGGCTATAGAAGCCTACTTCGGGAAACAAGAAAAATCTCAAATAAACAATCTAACCTTACACCTAAAGGAACTAGAGAAATAACAAACAAACCGCCAAGTTAGCAGAAGGAAAGAAATCATAAAGGTCAGAGCAGAAATAAATAAAATAGAAACAAAACAATAGCAAAGAGCAATAAAATAAAAGCTGGTTCTTTGAGAAGATAAACAAAATTGATAAACCATTAGCCAGAATCATCAAGAAAAAGAGGGAGAGGACTCAAATCAATACAATTAGAAATGAAAGAGGAGAAGTTACCACAGACACCACAGAAATACAAAGCATCCTAAGAGACTACTACAAGCAACTCTATGCCAATGAAATGGACAACCTGGAAGAAATGGACAAATTCTTAGAAAGGTATAAACTTCTAAGACTGAACCAGGAAGAAATAAAAAATATGAACAGATCAATCACAAGTATGAAATTGAAACTGTGATTAAAAATCTTCCAACAAACAAAAGCCCAGGACCAGATGGCTTCACAGGTGAATTCTATCAAACGTTTAGAGAAGAACTAACACTGATCCTTCTCAAACTCTTGCAAAAAATTGCAGAGGAGGGAAAACTCCCAAACTCGTTCTATGAGACCACCATCACCCTGATACCAAAACCAGTCAAAGATACTACAAAAGAATAAAATAACAGACCAATATCACTGATGAATATAGATGCAAAAATCCTCAACAAAATACTAGCAAACAGAATCCAACAACACATTAAAAGGATCATACACCATGAACAAGTGAGATTTATCCCAGGGATGCAAGGATTCTTCAGTATATGCAAATCAATCGATGTGATGCACCACATTAACAATTTTAAGAAGAAAAACCATATGATCATCTTAATAGATGCAGAAAAAGCTTCTGACAAAATTCAACACCCATTTATGATAAAAACTCTCCAGAAAGTGGGCATAGAGGGAACCTACCGCAACATAATAAAGGCCCTATATGACAGACCCACAGCAAACATCATTCTCAATGTTGAAAAACTGAAAGCATTTCCTCTAAGATCAGGAATGAGACAAGGATGTCCACTCTCACCACCATTGCCCAACATAGTTTTGGAAGTCCTAGCCACGGCAATCAGAGAAGAAAAACAAAAGGAATACAAATTGGAAAAGAAGAAGTAAAACTGTCACTGTTTGCAGATGACATGATACTATACATAGAGAATCCTAAAGATGCCACCAGAAAACTACTAGAGCTAATCAATGAATTTGCTAAAGTTGCATGATGCAAAATTAATGCACAGAAATCTCTTGCATTCCTGTACACTAATGATGAAAAATCTGAAAGAGAAATTAAGGAAACACTCCCATTTACCATTGCAACAAAAAGAATAAAATATCTAGGAATAAACCTACCTAAGGAGACAAAAGACCTGTGTGCAGAAAATTATAAGACAGTAATGAAAAAAATTAAAGGTGATCCAAAAGTTAGATATACCATGTTCTTGTATTGGAAGAATCAACATTGTGAAAATGACTATATTACCCAAAGCAATCTACAGATTCAGTGCAATCCCTATCAAACTACCACTGGCATTTTTCACAGAACTAGAACAAAAAATTTCACAATTTGTATGGAAACACAAAAGACCCCGAATAGCCAAAGCAATCTTGAGAAAGAACAACGGAGCTGGAGGAATCAGGCTCCCTGACTTCAGCCTATACTACAAAGCTACAGTAATCAAGACAGTATGGTACTGGCATGAAAACAGAAATATAGATCAATGGAACAGGATAGAAAGCCCAGAGATAAACGCACGCACCTATGGTCAACTAATGTATGACAAAGGAGGCAAGGATATGCAATGGAGAAAAGACAGCCTCTTCAATAAGTGGTGCTGGAAAAACTGGGCAGTTACTAGTAAAAGAATGAAGTTAGAACACTCCCTAATACCATACACAAAAATAAACTCAAAATGGATTAGAGACGTAAACGTAAGACCAAGCACTATAAAACTCTTAGAGGAAAGCATAGGAAGAACACTCTTTGACATAAATCACAGCAAGATGTTTTTTGATCCACCTCCTAGAGTAATGGAAGTAAAAACAAAAATAAACAAATGGAATAAAGACGCAGACCTCTTAGAGAACGGACTTGAGGTTATGGGGAGGGGGAAGGGTGAGCTGTGACAGGGCGAGAGAGAGTCATGGGCATATACACACTAACAAACGCAGTAAGGTAGATAGCTAGTGGGAAGCAGCCGCATGGCACAGGGATATTGGCTCGGTGCTTTGTGACAGCCTGGAGGGGTGGGATGGGGAGGGTGGGAGGGAGGGAGACGCAACAGGGAAGACATATGGGAACATATGTTTATGTATGACTGACTCACTTTGTTATAAAGCAGAAACTAACACACCATTGTAAAGCAATTATACCCCAATAAAGATGTAAAAAAAATAAAAAAATAAAAAATAAATAAAAAAAAAAGAAACCTCCCCAAAAAAATAAATAAACAAATGGGACCTAATGAAACTTAAATGCTTTTGCACAGCAAAGGAAACCATAAACAAGATGAAGAGACAACTCTCAGAATGGGAGAAAATATTTGCAAATGAATCATCGGACAAAGGATTAATCTCCAAAATCTATAAACAGCTCATGCATCTCAATATTAAAAAAAACAAACAACCCAATCCAAAAATGGGCAGAAGACCTAAATAGACATTTCTCCAAAGAAGACATACAGATGGCCAAGAAGCACATGAAAAGCTGCTCAACATCACTTATTATTAGAGAAAGACAAATCAAAACTGCAATGAGGTATCTTCTCACATCAGTTAGAATGGGCATCATCAGAAAATCTCCAGCTGGAGAGGGTGTGGAGAAAAGGGAACCCTCTTGCACTCTTGGTGGGTATGTAGATTGATACAGCACTATGGAGGTTCCTTAAAGAACTAAAAATAGAATTACCATATGACCCAGCAATCCCACTACTGTGCATATACCCAGAGAAAACCATAATTCAAAAAGACACATGCGGGCTTCCCTGGTGGTGCAGTGGTTGAGAGTCTGCCTGCCGATGCAGGGGACACTGGTTCATGCCCCGGTTTGGGAAGATCCCACATGCCGCTGAGCGGCTGGGCCCGTGAGCCATGGCCGCTGAGCCTGCACGTCCAGAGCCTGTGCTACACAACAGGAGAGGCCATAACAGTGAGAGGCCCGCGTACCACAAAGAAAAAAAAAAAAAGACACATGCACCCCAATGTTCATTGCAGCACTATTTACAATAGCCAGGTCATGGAAGCAACCTAAATGCCCATCAAGAGACGAATGGCTAAAGAAGAAGTGGTACATATATACAATGGAATATTACTCAGACATAAAAAGGAACGAAATTGGGTCATTTGTAGAAACATGGATGCATCTAGAGACTCTCATACAGAGTGAAGTAAGTCAGAAAGAGAAAAATGAATATCGTATATTAACGCATCCATGAGGAACCTAGAAAATGGTATAGATGAACCGGTTTGCAGAGCAGAAATTGAGACACAGATGTAGAGAACAAATGTATGGACACCAAGGCGGGAAAGTGGTTGGAGTGGTGGTGTGCTGAATTGGGCAATTGGGATTGACATGTATACACTGATGTGTATAAAATGCATGACTAATAAGATAAATAAACAAACATTAAAAAAAAGGATTGTTCTTGTGACACAGCATATTTTCTAGCAAAGCTTAAAAACTTTGCCTATTATTATAGAGAAATAAAAGAAACAGTTTACAAATCAGACGTTACTGGATACATTGTCTACCTCTGTACCTGAGTTACTGTATTTGAAACATGGCAAAATGGCTTTATGACTACAGTGAAAATAATCATAGATAGATACTTATATATTTCAAGACTGTGCAAAATAATATTACATGAACTCTTCTTCATAGCAATATTAATGAAATGAATCTTATTTTATTTTAGTGAGTCCTGGAGCTGTACCTTGAACCTAGGGATTTTGTCTTCATAGACCCTGTTCTTAACGATATATTATTTTTATACTGAGTATTTCAAGTGTAATGATTATACAACTAGAACAGCTGGTCTGTTGTGAGTCACTCTACATTTGGACCATTGTATTGAATGAGAAAAATCACTTGCTTATTAACAGATTAACAATTGCAATTTCTGAAGCATATATTCGAAGTTCAAGCAGTTATTTCAAAAATATGGATAATTATTTGTGCTCTTCAAGTGTAGGTACCTTAAGTAGAATGTTTCTCTACTTTTAAATGAAGTAGATTAGCATTATGGGATGTAAACAGAAGATACAGGTAAGCATGTACAAAAAGGCTAATGTCTTCTCAGATTCTGGAGGAAAGATGATTGGATTTGAGTTTGGAAATATTTAAGAAGATCTTTAAAAAGAATGACTTAAGTTCTGCATAAGCATCTGAAGTTGAAAAGAAGAAATAATGGGTGGGCCAAAAAGTTCGTTTGGGCTTCTCTGTAAGAAGTTATGGAAAACCCGAACGAACTTTTTGGCCAACCCAATACTTGCGTGATCAAAGTGAAGGTAGTCCCCAAACTATTTTCTGTTGAAGTAGGTATGATTTCATCTGTATTGGGGAGGAATTTAGTTCTCCATTTAATTAAATTCCCTCTGGAATCAAAAGTAAATTACCCATATATCTTATTTATAAAGCTTTTTGCTTTCCCAAATAATTAAAATTAGAATATAACTAATACTCTACTAAGGGAAGGAAAATTCAAATGTAAAATTATCATCCTTTCAATTCCCTTAGAAGTTTGATAAAAGAGAGAAGAATACCAACAATTACACTCAGATTCTAGAGTATCACTAGATTTCTTCTTTTTATAAATTTCCTGATTTCCAAGATAATGATTGATGATAAGAAGTTTAACAGTGTTAATTCACAACTGATTTTCAGTTCATTTATAGAATTAAATATAGTGAACTCCAAATATGGAAGGAGCAAGAATCTTTCTGATCTATCAGCTCATCAAAATCTTAAAACAGAGAGTTTTAGGATGAACATAAATTTTACTCATTTAGCTGAATTAAACATTTAATTTGTATGAATGTGATTAATCTTAGGCTCTCTTAGGTACAAATGCAATTTCAGAGTTTCTCCAGCTCAAGTTCATTGACATTTTTCTGAAGTAGATTAACCTTCACTTGTTGTGTTTAGTTGCTGATGGCTTTAGATGCCCCTTACATCAGAGTCATACTTTGACTCTGTGTATGTGTGTGAAGTGGGAAAGCTTAAAATGTTTTGTAAACTACCTTAGATAAATCTATTTCTTCCTGGCAGGTAGTGTGCAAAATTATTTAACCAGAGAGGCAAAAAATTTCTCCCTGAAAACATTGATAAAAATGCTGTACCCTTACAGAGCAAACTAGGACATGCCCTTGAAAAGGTAGATCTGATATTTTTAAAACTGCATTTGAAAAGCTTTGCCCTTGCTTTGGATATAACTTTAAAATTACATTATTTTAATAATTATGGTTGAATTTTAAGTAACAAAAATTGCAAAATAATCTGTTTTTATGTGAATTTTCACTGTATTATCCATTAGAAATAATCAAAGTAAAATATGTTACCTCATATATTTGAAAGTCATGACCTGCCAAAATGGCACAAATTTATAGTAAAATATTTAATTCTTCTCTTTGCTAAAGTGCATAATGCAAGTCAATACTTGGTTTATTGAGACCAGAAAAACACTACAAGGGAAAATGTAAAATCAGACAGTTCTGTAACTGTGTCAAATTATAGAAGAAATAAGCAAAAAATTAGCTGTTTGTTTTCAGAAGATTTTTCACATGTCTCTCCTTGAATATTTGGAGCTTGTCAGCGACTAAAAACTTGAGTCAACTATTTGTGGTAAACCAGTTTCTACTGAAGTATGTTTGCTGATAAATAAGGATTTCCTCTATGAGATGCTAAAAAGTAGTTAGGCATCTTCAGCCAAAGGTATATCTTATGCCAGTGTGCAGTGGAGTACTTTGGAAAATGATTTATAGAAGTTCTCACTTTAGTTTTATGAAAGGCTATGTGGTATTCAATAGTGGTGACACATCTGTTTTTTAAGATGGGTGGAGAGTTTACAAATGTTCACTTTACAGATGTTCACTATACTATTATGCTTGACTTTACTATTATGCTTTACTTTACTATCATGCATATATATTTTTACTTGTGATTTTATGCATCAACAACTTTCAGTAAAATTTAAAATCAATAATAGATCATTGGCTGTTCTGAAGAAACACATAATTTAAGCCTAACTCTTTATTTCAGTCTTCATTAAAGTGGAGTTTTTTCCCAGTTGTTTTTATCTCCAGTTATCTGTTATTTTAACTAAAAAGATAATTTAAAAACAGATATAGCCAAACATAGAAGTTTGTGAATTTCTTCAATATCCATACTAAATCCTAAATCTTTGGATACTGGGTAGAGTTATTAACCTTAAACTTGCACTTGCATGGATGATACTCAAGGCATGTACAGAGCAATGGTCCATCAACTCACAGGGACTGGTAAAACTAGGGCTCATCACCATCCCCACCACCCCAGGAGAGGGAAAGTGTACACATTCTGATACATACAATTTTTAAAAATTTAGTATGATAGTTACAGATCTCCTAAACCCTTCCATTTCTGGTAGATGTAACAGTACTGACACTGTTAGCAGTGCAAAAAAAAAAATGTAGTATTTCTTTTTCTTTTTCTTCATACTTAACTCACGTTCCCCAATGTTGTTCCTGATGCAGAGTTACAGAGTATCATGCTGCCTGAGTTACCACATGCCAATTTTTGCATGGCAGTGGTTTCAGTCTGTTTCTATTACCTGTTCTTAATCCCTGTGTTTAGAGGATTTGGGTTACCATAAGCATTTATCCATGCAGAGGCAGAATCTATATTCCACTGATGTATGCATATTCCTTTCTTGATCTTTAATGTTACACGTGACTTTCAATGTTAATAAAATTGCTTAAGAGTATCCAAGAGATTGAAAGCTGTCACTAAATCACTAAATTATCCTACCTAATAAGCACAATGGTACCAGTACTTGGCTAAACAACACACACATAGAATAAATATTGACATTACAGTTTTCGGGTACAGCACAACATTGGCTTTACCCAAACTCTGAATATAAGGATTATCCTAGTTGTTCCCAACCTGGCTTTAACCTGGCATTCTTCACTAACTTCTTTACCTTACCCCCTTTTCTTCTTTCTTTCTTTCTCTCTGTTGTCCCCCCTTCTTCCTTCCTTCCTTCCTTCCTTCCATTATCTTTATAAGAACCACTCCTCTTGCCTTAAGAGCTATAATTTTGTTTGGACTGCTTCAACTTATCCTCAATTAAACATTTCTTCTTCAGGGTCACTTACCACGAACATATCCTTTTTCTATCATGGCATGTAATTCATTTTGTTCCCTGAAATACAAAAGAACAGTGTAGTATGATATATACAATATTGTATGTACTCAAACAGCATTTATTGTTGCACAGTAAGTGTATGAATGAATGAATAGATGAATAAATGAATGCTATAGCCTAGTGTATATTCAAAATATATTTGCTTGTTAAGTAAAGGATATCTCTCACTTTTGATCTTAGAGATGCTTCAAAACAAAAGCTGAAATGACTGAATTTGGACTTTTCTACATATAATATAGTTACATATCATCTTGTTTTAATACCTAAATCACAATTGTCTTCTATTTTTCCATTTAGTTTCTTTATTGTCATTCCCTCTTATGAGCATTTGAAGACTAGAGTTCAGAACCATGGAGAGTTCCAAGTCGTCAACAAAGCCCTGTTGCCTGAATTTTCCTGTGAGAAAACTAGTAACTTATAGTAGTAATCAGTATATTAAGCACTGTTATTCACACTGACTAGGTCCTACACTATTTAGCACAATTCTTTTTTTAAAAATCTTATTTTTCATAGATAAGATAGCTGAGAGCTGTCAGTAATCCAAAAGCTGATTCCAAAATTCAGGATCTTTTTCCACAACTCATTGCCTCTTCAACATCCATTTGAGCCTATAGTTTTCATAACTGGTGTCAAGACGAAATTTCTCTCTTTTTCCTGTATGGTCCACGAGCATTTAACAGTCAATACCTCCTAATTTTGCAGAAGACATTAGAATTAGCTTTGTAATTTTAGAATAACTTCTGAGGTAGAAAATTCTATTATCTTTAAAATCGAAGAGAAGTTAGAGTCTCTGCCATGAGCTACCTTCCCTGGGTTGGAATCTCTAGAACACTTGCATTTTATGTATCTGTACTTGCAATCTAGGTCATCTCTATGGTTTTGGGATTGCACACTTTTAATAGTTATTCTCATCAGCCTCATCCTGGGCTCCACCACCTCCTTTATCCTTAAGCCTTCCTCTTTCCTGTTCATAAAATCTATAATGAAAATCTGAAGACATACTTTAGTATCTTGTACGGTGATATATTACAGATTCTCCGATTCCTTAAACCACGTGTTGGCAAACTACAACCTGTGAGTCAAGTTTAGCTCACCACTCATTTTTAAAAATAAAGTTTTATTGTATTACAGCCAGCTCCACTTGTTTACATTTTATCTATGACTGCTTTTTGTGGTACAACAGCAAAGCAGAGACCCTATGGCCTACAAAGCCTGAAGTGGCCCTTTACCAAAAAAAAAAAGAGAGAGTCTTCTGACCCCTAGTTTAGACACAGGGAATTATTAAGTGTGGTTTTCAATAACATATTAAAGAGAGTAAAGTTTCCTGGATACTAGGAGTCACAAACTACACAGATTGTGGCCATATGCAGTTAAACTAAAAGTGAATCAGATGTGTAAGAAACAGGGAATGATGGAGATGTGGGAACTTGGTATATGCACGTTTTGCTTAAGAAATGCAGCTACTACCTAGCTCCAAATTGATTTGCCTAATTGGGTTGTAGACAATGTATTGCAAACCTAATTTTTTAAGAGAAGCCTGAAATTTATATTCTTATGCGAAAACTTCAAGTAAATAAAACTGACTAAATATTTAGGATTTCATGCTGCTTGAATTTGTTTTGTGCCAAAAACAGAATAAAACTTGAATTTGACCAAAGATCGTCAGTTGCAATCTCAGCTTTAAAAAATTCAGTTCTTATCCAGAAATGTAAGATTGAACCATATTGTTACACAAAATAGATATTAACAAATAATAAATTTGGGGGAATCACTATTTTTAAGTACTCCTAATGTAATTTCCAGCACTTAAATTAGCATATCCTTACAAATAATAGGGATCTTATTGATCAAGTCTCTTAGGGTTTTCTTCAAAATTGAACTTGTACCAAAAGTTATTTGGAACCAGCAGTAATCAAAGAGGAAAAGGTCATATACTACTCTTAATCAATGTGATGTGCTTCATACTCCTTATTTGTTCTTAACCCTAAGTGTAAATATGCAATCTAACTAGCTTTGGATGGACTCCTGCCCATTGAGGCCAAGCGAAAACTGTAACAAATACCTTAATTGTGTCTTCTTGTTTTAAAAGTCTTTTCAGAACAACAAACTTTCTAGTTATAAGGGTATGAGATCTGTAGGATATAGATAAGTTAAGGTCCTAGCAACTTTAGCTGGGAATTGGGTAGAATTTAATAAAAGAGCTGTCTTAAAGGGAAGGGGTAACACTTAGGAAACAAGAGGGAGTAAAAAGTCCCTGGGCATAGTTCATTGCCACCTCAAGGCCAGCAGAGGTAAGGGGAGGGCCAGGTTATGCAACCTGGAGGTAACATTTTATTGCCATCCGACAAGAGATTTTGGTAGAGAGGCATAACCAGCCAGCTGTGCATTAGAAGCCAGGGAACAGGGAAAGAAAAACATGCTGACCTTATTCCCATTCTTCCACCTCCTCTTGGTTCCTCATGTTGCTGAACCCACTGGAAGCCTGAGGGAAAGGCAGTCTGTTGAGACAGTCCATAAAGGTCAGCTTCCTGGGGCACAGAGCAGAGGGTGGAGAATGTAAGGATCAACTCTGAAAGGGTAAAGAGGGAGTACTCAGCCCAGTGGCTTTCTTCTCTAGTTGCGTGAAGAGTTCTCTTAACCTTTGAAAATTGTTAAGTCTTCTAAAGCCAGAAACTCAGTAATGTAGGACATGAATAGGAAGGTTTTTCTGTAAAGCAATGGAAGTGAATGAGCTGTGAGTGAATACTTGTGCAGAGAGCATCAAATGTATCTGTTAATGACAATTATTATATCTTGTTCTATTATGTGTCTGGTGAGCTGGGAAGTCAAGTGAGGGTGACAGGCACAGTGGAAACTGAAATGTTATTCCCCTTATAGCATCCCCTGAGAGGAAGTACTGAGCAGACAGTTGCTATTCTAAATAAACTTGCATGTATATGCTTTGAAGGAAAGATTTCCATGGAGAAAAGGATAAAAGGTTATATACTGGAGAATTCCACAGTACTGGACTCAACTGACTAATTTTGAAGTTCAATTGATTTCTTTAATCAGACCATGTTCTTGTAGATGTTACCGTAATCGAGGGAAATAGAGCACTTCACTATTAATTCTACTTGAAGCCTGGCCTGATAAGGAAAATAAACTTGGATGACTTGATGGATACTGCACAATTCTGGAAAACCTTAATTAGTGTTTTGGGAAAAGCAAGCAGTTGGATATTGGCTACATTTGTTTTATCTGGTTACTCAGAAGCCCTGGTTTTACCTACCTACATACAACTGCATGGAATATGAGTCTTCGGACTAAAATTTCCAAACCTGGTTTCAGCAGTTAAGTCACAATTAAAATATTGGGAAAGGTACATTTTTTCAACTATTTCCTAGTTATATTAATAGGAATAATAATCTCTTTTTTATATGTACCTTAGTACATTTCAGCATACCTTAATGCATTTTCAGTTCAAAATCTCTATTTATTGTAATGCATACATTTGAGAATATCCTTTTACTAAAATAAACACAATTAGATGTGAAGGATTTATCATGAGTATACATTTATAGTAACAGTCTTTTAAAAAGATTAACCTTAAATTAGATATTCTTATTAAAAGATGGGTTAAGAACGTAAGTTCTAGAGTCACAATATTTGGGCTTGATCCCAGACCTGCCACTTATTAATTCTGTGAACTTGGGCAAGTTGCTATACCTCTCTGTCTCACTTTCCTTATCATTAAATTATAGGTAATAATTCTATCTACCTCCTGAGATTTTTCTAAGAACTAAGAATTAATCATTGCAAGGCACTAGAACAGTACCTAGAATATGGATGAAAATATGAGAATGTGTCACTAGGACGCAGATTGATGTTTTTTGCACTATTGGTAGAACTACTCAACTCTATTATGTAGAGATTTGTAAAAAATCATTTTTAAACTGAATGTTTATTGATAAGTTTTTCTTCCCTGGTGAGCTTAATTTGTGAAATTCAAATTTGATGACTTGAAAATCCTGAGGATAAAACAAATCGAACAATAATAAGTTTAGTCCTCTTTGTTTTAAATAATTAGACAAGGAAGTAAATGACTTATCCCAATATTTTACTTTAAATGGAGACAATTTATATTAATAAATGAAAGAATAAATAAGTTAATGTTAAAAATAAGTAATTTAAAATGTATATTAAGATTGTAGTTTCCTTTATCAAAATTAAGAAGAGGGTTTTAATTATAATCTACCTTTCAAACAGCCTGTCTGCAAGAACATCATTTATTCTCAAGGCTACTTAAGCATTAAAAGTTTATATCAGAAAAACATTAATAAAAAGTAGAGAAGTATCTTTTAAATACTTAGATTCATTGTTCATCTTTATACTCTAAGAAAAATCATACATTTTTCAGCCATTATGTAATTTTAAATGCAAATAATAGAAAGATTCTTGGAGTCCTATCTCATTAAATACCACATCAATGACTGCAACATCCTAGTTTCCAAAAAGTCCTGCTTTTTGTTAAAAAAAAAAAAAAAAGATTCAAGAACATGTAAATCAGTGAAACAGAGTAAAAAGGAATTTGTAACATTTTGTAAAAGCAAACATGGCTGCAATTATAAGAAAATAATGATTTTTTTCTGCTGTGAAAACACAGTCAAGTTAAAAGAATGTTTGTATTTGGTACTGATGTAATGTTTTCTTCAAAATTTACCTTTGCATTTTCATAAAGGATTCAACAATTCAAAACATTAAATTTTATATTATCGGCTGCCCCAGTTCATGAGAGCTGACCATGCACGTCTCTTCCCAAGTTTATGTTAAAAAAATCACCCTGAAATTTCAAAATAGGCAGTGAGGTTGTATTTATACCATGGAAATTGTATAAATATAAACCTGGGTCTTCTTGGAGAGCTGGTTGCAATAGATTTACCCCTATAATCTCCTCACACTTGATGGATGTAGGTAAATTCCTCTGCATTTTCATCCCTTGTTTTCTAGTTTTATAATAATGAACATACCGTACTGAATACTACTAAAGAGTACAGAAGTTTTTACTGTTCGGGAACAAAAGTGTTGACATAAACACAAAAAATCCTTTGAGAAAAAACGATTTCAAGATCTTTCATAGAATATATGATCTTACAACTAGGTTGACCTTTAATACAAGATTGTTTCTACAGAAAATTTTCATGATAAAATCCTGCTAATGCACTCCAGGTTTTGGCAGTATGTCATCAAAGTTAAAAATCTGGACCCCAGAGCTACTCAGAATTCTATTTGAAATGTGATTTGTCCATCTGAGTGACTTTCAGCAACTTATTTGTCCGTTTTGATATTTTGATCTTTAGAATGGATGTTACAAGAATAATATAAAGTTTATGAGGCATTATAGCAATAATATATCTAGAGCTTAGCACAGTGCCTGGTACTTTAAACGCCTCACTTACGAGTGAATTGATTTGACAACTGCTATGTAATCTGAAATCCAGGGTTTTACTTGGCTGGTTTAGCCCATACTATCTTGACTACAGATGTCCCAAATTCCACTCGGTCATTTAGTTAGTGGAATTATTTTACATCTGTTAACCTGTTAACTTCATCTAAAATGCATATTCATATGTTATGGGTCAATTTTTTTGATTATTAGATGAATAGAATCAAAAACTCCAAAACTTGATTGGGGAGAAAGTGGAGAACTGGGCAAAAATACGTTTAGAATGAAGAGGACAGAGTTTCACACACACAAAAAAAATCTGAGAGCAAAATTGTTCATTTTTGCCCTGAGCACATAATATTTAACAATAGAAACAGGCTAAATTTTTTTCTTGAATGAGTTGGCTCTAAAGAGTTTTATAAATGATGCTTAAAAGAAAATCAACATAGTAGGAAGAAAACTCGGGAATCAGGGGAAATGGAGCTGTTGTATTTTGGGGGTACAAGCTTGTACAGGCAACTTCACCAATCTGGACTCTTGTTTACCTCCTTTGTAGTCTCTGAAGTACATTTCTATTCTAAAATTCCAGAGTATCATCCTATGAGGATAATCTCTGTGGTTACTGTTGATGCATTACATTTGCATAGCTCTTAACAGTTTTCAAATGCTTTTCACATCCATTAGCCAAGGGAGACTGCCCATGAGCTAAAGAGCTCATCAAAGTAATAAAGAGGGAGGAAGATGAACAGAAGTGTCATCCACTGAATCACAGGGAATAAGACATAGAAATTCAACTCAGCAGAGGAGACTCAATAGTCCCTGGCAGCTAAACCAAGGACTCTTCCATCTTAACTGGTCTCTAATGGGTTTCTAGTCCTTTGATCAACTTTTGAGTATTAACAACACTCTATCAATTCAATTTTAAATTCCTAAGTCTTGTGAAATATATGTGTTAAATGTTAATTTTTTATCAGCAATGGGTAAAGGGATTGCAGTGGTTGTTTCTTAATATATACAAACTTGGCTTGTCTTTCATAGTTAATGACACTAACAATTTGCTGTAGCTTAACATGAAAAATAAACCACTCCACACTCATACCTCCCTTCTTTTATCTTCCACCTTCACAGAAGTAAGGAAAATCTATATTTCATTATAGATTTTCCCCTCTCTAAATATATTTTATTTATGAAAGTAATATATAAACATATCCAACTTTAGTTAAAAATTAAAATATTGCAGACAAGGTTGATTCTCAGAAATGCCTTGATTTCTCAAAAGGATGAAGAGCTTCAATCTGGAACATTTGCATTGGAGTTAGTCTGGTTAAAATGGGTGGAAAAACATAATCAAACAAAAGATGTGTGAATATTTACTGAGGGATCACTTGGAGCAGATGAGGGTTCATGAAAAACAAGCTATTTAAAACTAATCTTCTGCCATATTTTAATGACATTACTAGAGCGGAAGATCTTGAAAATTCTTTAGAGATTAAAAAAATTTTCATGCTATTGTTTTTGCTTTTTTTTTTTTTTTTTTTTGTGGTACACGGGCCTCTCACTGTTGTGGCCTCTCCCATTGTGGAGCACAGGCTCCGGACGCGCAGGCTCAGCGGCCATGGCTCACGGGCCCAGCCGCTCCACGGCATGTGGGATCCTCCCGGACCGGGGCACGAACCCGTGTCCCCTGCATTGGCAGGCGGACTCTCAACCACTGTGCCACCAGGGGAGCCCCTCATGCTATTGTTGAGGAAAAAATTGGGGAGAGTGGGCTAATGGAATGAGTATCTAATGGTACATGAGTATTGCCCAAAAAGGAAATGTGATAAACTGATATTAATCAAAATGATTGTTTCCTTCAGGGATCTTAACTTGCCCCTTCCCTGTTCAACACATTTGTTAAAGGCTGCTGTTATGTCAGTTGGGCTGCAGCCAACTAGTACACATGAGGTTCCCAATACTCAGGAAACGCCAATCTTCATTATGGCATGACTATTCCAGAATAAGATTCTAATATTGGACTCTGATGCCAAATTTTAGGGTGTTTTACACCACAATATATCTAGAACTTTTTGTCTCTGATAGTGGATAGAAAGTAAAACGATGCTGTTTGAGATATAATTGAAATAACTGAGGATGTTTAGACTGGAGAACTAGAGATAAAGTAGGCAAAAACTATCTTATGATATATGTAAAGAGCTTCCATACCGGAGACTATTAAACTATAAAATATGTCTTTCTTGGAATAAATTAAGACTGAATACAGGATATAGATAACTTATATGCTGTTTAATGTAAGAAAAAAACCCATCTTTTTAATGTTTATAGACTTTTCTAACTAGAATAAGCTTCCTTATTTAGGAAATGACTTTCTCGTCATGTGAGATGTTCCAGCTCAGCTTAGAGGATGACTTTTCGCAGTGGTTGGTCATAAGATTCATATGGGGTTAATTGAATAATATCCAAGGATTTTGAAACTCTGATGTTTCCCCCTCCCCACCATGAACCTATGGAGGATATTCATTAAATTGCTATAAAAGGTAGGTGAAGGTATTGATATTTAATTATCTTTATTTTAATATGAGCTCATAAGCATAATTGAGAAAACTGGAGGAAAAAGGAAGATAAAAAGTAGCTATGTGACATTAATGCAACATTTTATTTCTTTTATAATATACAAAGACATTTCTTTATTCTTTCTTATATTTTATTTAGTTCCCTTTAAGAACACAGTCTTCTTTAAAAACTGTGTTATAGAGAAAGAAACATGTCACCTATTCATCTCTTTATGCGGATCAATGCTTTTTTTCTCAGTCGTACATTTTAACACTTGGTTTTGCCCTATTAAATTCCCCTTTGACTTTGGAAATGTAGCCTGAATTGGTAACTCACACCTGGGCAATCCTCATTCCATGCTACCGCAGCCCACTCTTTTCTTTAAAGACAAAATTTGAAGAAGTCTTGTAAATATCTGCAGGGTTTTCCCAATCTCTAATGGCATCCCACCCTTGAAATAATTTTTATCTCTTCCAGTCACCACAGCTTATCTAAAAGATTGTGATTATGCAAACCCTTTATTACTCACATTAAAAAAATTAAACAAAAACAATAGTTTCCTGGACAGTCCTTAAGCTGATAAGGTGCTATTTGTCTTTCTCATATATCTTATTCTTGATCATAACAGCCTGTAAAAACATACCGTCCTCCAAGATGACTAGATTCTCCCCTTTTTCTGTGGGACCACATATAGGAAGGAATCAGCAAAGTTTGATGAAATGATCCTGAAACTTACCTGGAGGAATGGAGACATCTGGTTCCTGTTTTATAGGGACACTGAAGTGAAATCTACTGTATATAATCAATGAGGACAAGACTGTCACAGTTCAGCAATGAGTAGACCTCAGAGAATCCATACTGATGAAAATATTGTAAAGGCCCATTTAGTTCAAAAAGAACCGTAACATTAGCATCAGCAAACATTGATATGGTCCATTACAGTTTATAAAAAGCTCTAAATGCATGAAGTAATGTTATTTTCAGAACCACTCTGAAATTGTGCATAATATATAAACAATTTCTGGATGGGAAACAGGATCAGAGAGTGGCAGTATTCCGCCTAAAGTCACACAGCTGCAAACTTGGGGCAGAAAACCACATCACTTAATACGAGATCACGTTTTCTCTTTATGTTCAATGCCAAATTCCCCCCTCCACCTTCCATCTGATGCTGATTTTTCCAACACCTGGACTCCCAGACTGTGTTTGACTGGCTCCAATGATGAGGAACCTCACTACCTCCTAGGACTTCCCTGTCCTTTTATTTTCTTTTTCTTTTTTTTTTTTACAGCTTTAACTTTTATTTTCTTTATGAATTTTATGATAGTGAGATTTTTTATGATTGTGAGATATATATATGGTTTATTATTTACAGGTAGTCCCCCTCTTTCATTTAACTCTCACTGTGCATATTATTCACTGGTTTCCCTAAATCACCTTCTATGTACCAAATTGTCACCTTCTGCATAGTGCTGAAGTCCCACTTCCTGCAGTTCAGTGAAGTTTGTCAGTCAACACTGTCACTGGGAAAATGGCTCACCCTTGGTAAAGCAGGAGTGTTTGCTATTTCCTTTTCAGCAACCAGTCGTCTTAGCTTTGGTAAATTTTATGTAGTATTGATTAGAGAGCAAACATAAACTCTCTGCAGTCTTTTTCCTTTGCCTGATTTTAATGGGACTGCTTTTAATATTCTGTCATTAAAGTTATTGTTACTTGTTTAAGAGAGTTTTTTTTAAATCATGATAAAGAATTCTTTCTGTTTTTTAATTGAAGTATAGTTAATATACAATATTATATTAGGTTCAGGTGTACAATGTAGTGATTAATATATTTATAGATTATACTCAATTTAAAGTTTGTTATGAAATATTAGCTATTATTATCCATTCTTTGCTATAAATTATGTAAAATAATGCATTTTTGTGTCCTGTGAAATGATAATATACTTCTTTTTTTAATGCTAAACCATCCTTTTATTTTTGGTGATAAATACTTTTTGCATCAAAGTTTATATGTTATTTTTAAAATTTTTGTTATTACCTATAATATATTTTAATTTCAAGTTTATACTAGCTTCATTAGATAAGTTGACAAGCTTTCCACCTTTTTCTTACTCTAGGACAATTTAATTATCTAAACAGAACAACATCTGTTTCTTGAAAATTTGAATTAGGTCACTTGTTAAGGTTGTTGGGCTAAGGCAGCATTTTTGGAGATAAATGTTTAGAGAAATTGAGAATTTTTTTCTCAGTTTCTTTCTAGGTTTTGTACTTCTTAAAGCAGTTTTGTGATTTGTACTTTTGTACCTAAATAAAAGTTTCATGGTAATAGTATTTATTATCACAGAGCTGTAAAAAGGTCTGCTAGCATTTTTTTTTTTTTTTTTTTTTGCGGTACGCGGGCCTCTCGCTGTTGTGGCCTCTCCCGTTGCGGAGCACAGGCTCCGGACGCGCAGGCTCAGCGGCCATGGCTCACGGGACCAGCCGCTCCGCGGCATGTGGGATCCTCCCGGACCGGGTCACGATCCCGTATCCCCTGCATCGGCAGGCGGACTCCCAACCACT
Source organism: Lagenorhynchus albirostris (assembly GCF_949774975.1). Classification (NCBI taxonomy): domain Eukaryota; kingdom Metazoa; phylum Chordata; class Mammalia; order Artiodactyla; family Delphinidae; genus Lagenorhynchus; species Lagenorhynchus albirostris. Next base: position 20,912,433 of record NC_083108.1, on the reverse strand, counting down.
GCGCCACCAGGGAAGCCCTTGCTAGCATTTTTGATCTCTTTGTCTCTCTTTTATGTGCTTTCCATGCCTCTAATGTTGCACTTTCTCACTCTTCATTAAACTGTTGATTCTTCTATTTTCTTTCTTTTTTTGTAGTCTAGCTCATTATTTTTCTGCTACCTTCATCTTTCCTCATTGTTTCCTTCAGTCTTCTTTATTGTTATTTTTGTTAACCTTTCAGTTAAATGAGATAATCCAGCATTATGGAATTTGTATATTGAGATATTCTAAATATGAGAACAATATGGAATAGTATTATGTAAACTCAGATAATCATGGCAAGAGAAGAGAATGAGAGAGACAGACAGACAGACAGAGACCAATAGAGCATTGCCCCTTCCTTATTGGTTACTTTTCCTCTCCTTTTCTTCTTGAATTAAAAATGGTTTCTTGTCATCAGTTAGTTACTGTGTATGCCAAGAATAGCATGTAATTCCATGGTATTCAACCTATGTGCCTTAATAAAATTCTGGACTATATAGTGGGTGCTATTCTCACATTGCTTGTCATCTTCCCCCAATCCCCAAAGGTACACTCATTATTCTGCAGGGTCTCTATAACAGGATTTCTTCTTATTCTGGAAAATAGAAAATGAGGCAGTATGGCAAAGCACTTATGAGTACTAGTTCTAGAATTATGTTCACTGGCTCTGAATCCTGTTTTTCCCACTTGCTACTTACATGACCTTTGACAAGTTATTCAAATTCAGCTTCCGTATTTGTAAACTGGCAAGATTAGAGGCATCTCTTTCATAGGTTGTTGGTATGAAAATGCATCAGAAGTATCTATTGGCATCCTCAGCACATTGTCATTCTGTCATTTTTGATTCACAATTGTCTATTTATACAATTTTAAAATTGATTTGTTAAGCTTTCTGATTGCCTGACTTCTTTTAAACCAGTTATCAACAAATAGATAAGCTCTGATAATTTTATGGTAAAAAAAGAAATTGATTTTGTGTTTTTGAAGCCAGCATTTCCTTCCATACTTAGAAAGAAAAAAATGCCTTAAGTTTCTATTCTGTAAAACATTCACTGGGAGAATATCAGGCACAGAGTTACTCACACTTAGTTAACAAATGTTCAAAATGAATTGACACTTTTTGTGTTTCCTGTTACTATACCATCTATCACTGCTAGACCTGCAGTATTCCACCTTCCCCTCAAATCATCCTGATGACTGCAAAGAAAAACATAAAGAGAGGGCCTGATGAGTCTGTTCTTCTAACGAAGAGAAAATGAAGCCGGATGAGTAACTATTGTCAAACAGAAAGTGAATCTATAATTACAGCACAGTAATACTCTGACTGATAAAATACCTTACTTCTCAAGTATCTGTAGGTTTATAATTTAATTTTAACCTCATAACAACTCTGCCTGGTGGAAAGAGAAACATTTTACACACTGGTGCAAATGGATAGTGAGTTTAATGGGAACAATGGCACATCCCAGACTGGATAGTGATACACCCAGACTTTAAATCCAAGCTTCCTGGAGAAAAGAGGCAGCGGGTAAAACCACTGATTAGTAAAGGGGAGATTCATTCATTTTATCCAGTTTTTAAGTATCTATGGAGTTATGATAACTGACTATAATATGTTCTGAATTGGAGAATAAGTTTTTGATTTTGTCTTTACATGTAGCTCATTGCCTTACCACATTTCTGTTGAATTTTCTTCTATATAATATACAATATATATTTTTATCAACTCATGATAAAGCATTGTAGCAGTCTAATATAAAATTGTTTTCAGAGCCTTCAAAATATTATAAACATTAGGAGTCACCCTTCATTTTCTGCTGCAGTTATAATAGGGAAACATAGGTGTAGCTTATTTGTTGGTTTTTTTTGGCAAGCAACAGAAAGCCTCTGTGACCACTGCATTCAGTGTTTTCCGTCAAATAGAAGATGTATTAAAAGAGAAGAGATCATTCGTACCAATTATCTACTTGATTAATTGTAAATTACTAGGTACCTGTTGGTTACAACAGGCTAAGTTAAATATAAATGTTATTATTGTTATTACTATTATTATTATTATTATTTAGCTTACAATATTTGAAATCCTTATAATTGAGGTGCCTTAATGGCTGTTTATATTTCTGGAAGATATGATAGTACATCCACCAATATAATAGGAAGCTTAAATTCTTTCTTAGGCAGGCAAAATGATATACCTGAATGATCCTAATTTAAGGTGTTGCAGGTGATTTTCTGTAAGAACTTATACATTTTTTGTAGCTTTCAATTTCATCAAATGGCATTTGAGTCATTATTAATATTTTATTACCATATCACTCATCATAATTATTTAATGATGTTTACTTTTAGCTTGAATACTGGTATAGATAACTTTGTACAATAAATTTGAACCCAAAGAGTTGTATGTAGATAAATTCTTTTTTTTAAATATTGGACAATTTAAATTTACTAGACTATCATGCTGTTTAACATATTTTTTAACATCTTTATTGGAGTATAATTGCTTTACAGTGTTTTGTTTGCTTCTGCTGTATAACAGTGAATCAGCTATATGTATACATACATCCCCATATCCCCTCCCTCTTGCATCTCCCTTCTGCCCTCCTTATCCCACTCCTCTAGGTGGTCACACAGCACCGAGCTGATCTCCCTGTGCGATACAGCTACTTCCCACTAGCTATCCAATTTCATTTGGTAGTGTATATATGTCCATGCCACTCTCTTACTTCATCCCAGATTGCCCTTCCCCCTCTACGTGTCCTCACCATTCGCTACGTCTGTGACTTTATTCCTGTCCTGCCCTTAGGTTCATGAGAACCATTTTTTTTTTAGATTCCATATAGATGTGTTAGCATACGGTATTTGTTTTTCCCTTTCTGACTTACTTCACTCTGTATGACACACTCAAGGACTATACACCTCACCACAAATAACCCAATTTCGTTTCTTTTTATGGCTGAGTAATATTCCATTGTATATATGTGCCACATCTTCTTTAACCATTCATCTGTCGATGGACGCTTAGGTTGCTTCCATGTCCACTATTGTAAATAGCGCTGCAATGAACATTGTGGTACATGACTTTTTTTTTTTAACGTCTTTATTCGAGTATAATTGCTTTACAATGGTGTGTTAGTTTCTGCTTTATAACAAAGTGAATCAGTTATACATATGTCCCCATATCTCTTCCCTCTTGCATCTCCTTCCCTCCCACCCTCCGTATCCCACCCCTCCAGGTGGTCACAAAGCACCGAGCTGATCTCCCTGTGCTATGCGACTGCTTCCCACTAGCTATCTGTTTTGCGTTTGGTAGTGTATATATGTCCATGCCACTCTCTCTCTTTGTCCCAGCTTACCCTTCCCCCTCCCCGTGTCCTCAAGTCCATTCTCTAGTAGATCTGAGTCTTTATTTCCGTCTTGCCTCTAGGGTTCTTCGTGACCTTTTTTCTTCTTCTTAGATTCCATATATATATGTTAGCATACAGTGTTTGTTTTTCTCTTTCTGACTTCACTCTGTATGACAGACTCTAGGTCCATCCACCTCACTACAAATAACTCAATTTCGTTTCTTTTTATGGCTGAGTAATATTCCATTGTATATATGTGCCACAACTTCTTTATCCATTCATCTGTCGATGGACACTTCAGTTGCTTCCATGTCCTGGCTATTGTAAATAGAGCTTCAGTGAACATTGTGGTACATTACTCTTTTTGAAATATGGTTTTCTCTGGGTACATGCCCAGTAGTGGGATTGCTGGGTCATATGGTAGTTCTATTTTTAATTTTTTAAGGAACCTCCATACTATTCTCCATAGTGGTTGTATCAATTTCCATTCCCACCAACAGTGCAGGAGGGCTCCCTTTCCTCCACAGCCTCTCCAGCATTTATTGTTTGTAGATTTTTTTGGTGATGGCCATTCTGAATGGCGTGAGGTGATAACTCATTGTAGTGTTGATTTGCATTTCTCTAATGATTAGTGATGTTGAGCATCCTTTAATGTGTTTGTTAGCAATCTGTTTATCTTCTTTGAAGAAATGTCTGTTTAGGTCTTCTGCCCATTTTTGGATTAGGTTATTTGTTTTTTTGATATTGATCTGCATGAGCTGCTTGTATATTTTGAAGATTAATCCTTTGTCATTTACTTCATTTGCAAATATTTTCTCCCATTCTGAGGGTTGTCTTTTAGTCTTGTTTATGGTTTCCTTTGCTGTGCAGAAGCTTTTAAGTTTAATTACGTCCCCATTGGTTGATTTTTGTTTTTATTCTCATTTCTCTAGGAGGTGGGTTGAAAGGATCTTGCTGTGATTTATGTCAAAGAGTGATGTGCCTATGTTTTCCTCTAAGAGTTTTATAGTGTCTGACCTTACATTTAGGTCTTTAATCCATTTTGAGTTTATTTTTGTGTATGGTGTTAGGGAGTGTTCTAATTTCCTTCTTTTTCATGTAGTTGTCCAGTTTTCCCAGCCCCACTTATTGAAGAGGCTGTCTTTTCTCTATTGTATATTCTTGCCTCCTTTATCAAAGATAAGGTGACCATATGTGTGTGGGTTTATCTCTGGGCTTTCTATACTGTTCCATTGATCCCTATTTCTGTTTTTGTGCCATTACTATACTGTCTTGATTACTGTAGCTTTGTAGTATAGTCTGAAGTAGGGGAGCCTGATACCTCCAGCTCCATTTTTGTTTCTCAAGATTGCTTTGGCAATTCGGAGTCTTTTGTGTTTCCATACAAATTGTGCAAGTTTTTGTTCTAGTTCTGTGAAAAATGCCATTGGTAATTTGATAGGGATTGCACTGAATCTGTAGATTGCTTTGGGTAGTATAGTAATTTTCACAACGTTGATTCTTCCAACCCAAGAACATGGTATATCTCTCCATCTGTTTGTATCATCTTTAATTTCTTTCATCAGTGTCTTACACTTTTCTGCATACAGGTCTTTTATCTCCTTAGGTAGGTTTATTCCTAGGTATTTTATTCTTTTTGTTGTAATGGTAAATGGGAGTGTTTCCTTAATTTCTCTTCCTGATTTTTCATCATTAGTATATAGGAAAGCAAGAGATTTCTTTGCATTAATTTTGTATCCTGCTACTTTACCAAATTCATTGATTAGCTCTAGTAGTTTTCTGGTAGCATCTTTAGGATTCTCTACGTATAGTATCATGTCACCTGCAAACAGTGACTGTTTTAGTTTTCTTTTCCAATTTGGATTCCGTTTATTTCTTTTTCTTCTCTGATCACTGTAACTAAAACTTCCAAAACTATGTTGAATAATAGTGGTGAGAATGGGCAACATTGTCTTGTTCGTGATCTTAGTGGAAATGGTTTCAGTTTTTCACTATTGAGAACAATGTTGGCTGTAGGTTTGTCATATGTGGCCTTTATTATGTTGAAATAAGTTCCCTCTATGCCTATTTTCTGGAGAGTTTTTATCATAAATGGGTGTTGAATTTTGTCAAAAGCTTTCTCTGCATCTATTGAGATAATCATATGGTTTTTATCCTTCAGTTTGTTAGTATGATGTATCACATTGATTGATTTGCGTATATTGAAGAATCCTTGCATTCGTGGGATAAAGCCCATTTGATCATGGTATATGATCCTTTTAATGTGCTCTTGGCTTTTGTTTGCTAGTATTTTGTTGAGGATTTTTGCATCTATGTTCATCAGTGATATTGGCCTGTAGTTTTCTTTTTTGGTGACATCTTTGTCTGGTTTTGGTATCAGGGTGATGGTGGCCTCGTAGAATGAGTTTGGGAGTGTTCCTCCCTCTGCTATATTTTGGAAGAGTTTGAGAAGGGTGGGTGTTAGCTCTTCTCTAAGTGTTGGATAGAATTCGCCTGTGAAGCCATCTGGTGCTCGGCTTTTGTTTGTTGGAAGATTTTTAATCACAGTTTCAATTTCAGTGCTTGTGATTGGTCTGGTCATATTTTCTATTTCTTCATGTTTCAGGCTCGGAAGGTTGTGCTTTTCTAAGAATTTGTCTATTTCTTCCAGGTTGTCCATTTTATTGGCATAGAGTTGCTTGTAGTACTCTCTCATAATCCTTTGTATTTCTGCAGTGTCAGTTGTTACTTTTCCTTTTCCATTTCTAATTCTATTGATTTGAGTCTTCTCCCATTTTTTCTTGGTGTGTCTGGCTAATGTTTTATCAATTTTGTTTGTCTTCTCAAAGAACCAGCTTTTAGTTTTATCGATCTTTGCTATCGTTTTGTCATTTCTTTTTCATTTATTTCTGATCTGATCTTTATGATTTCTTTCCTTCTGCTAACTTTGGGTTTTTTTTTTTTTCTTCTTCTTTCTCTAATTGCTTTAGGTGTAAGTTTAGGTTGTTTATTTGAGGTTTTTGTTTTTTCTTGAGGTAGCATTCTGTTGCTATAAACTTCCCTCTTAGAACTGCTTTTGCTGCATCCTATAGGTGTTGGGTCATCGTGTTTTCATTGTCATTTATTTCTAGGTAGTTTTTGATTTCATCTTTGATATCTTCAGTGATCTCTTGGTTATTTAGTAGCGTATTGTTTTGTCTCCATGTATTTGTATTTTTTACGGTTTTCCTGTAATTGTTATATAGTCTTGTAGTGTTGTGGTCGGAAATGATCCTTGGTATGATTTCAATTTTCTTAAATTTACCAAGGCTTGATTTGTGACCCAAAATATGATCTATCCTGGAGAATGTTCCTTGAGCGCTTGAGAAGAAAGTGTATACTGTTGTTTTTGGATGGAATGTCCTATAAATATCAATTAAGTCCATCTTGTTTAATGTATCATTTAAAGCTTGTGTTTCCTTATTTATTTTCATTTTGGATGATCTGTCCATTTGTGAAAGTGGGGTGTTAAAGGCCCGTACTATTATTGTGTTACCCTTTATTTCCCTTGTTATGGCTGTTAGCATTTGCCTTATGTATTGAGGTGCTCCTGTGTTGGGTGCATAAATATTTACAATTGTTATATCTTCTTCTTGGATTGATCCCTTGATCATTATATAGTGTCCTTCTTTGTCTCTTGTGATAGTCTTTATTTTAAAGTCTATTTTGTCTGATACGAGAATTGCTATTCCAGCTTTGTTTTGATTTTCATTTGCATGGAATATCTCTTTCCATCCCCTCACTTTCAGTATGTATGTGTCCCTAGGTCTGAAGTGGGTCTCATAGGCAGCATATATGCAGGTCTTGGATCCATTCAGCCAATCTGTGTCTTTTGGTTAGAGCGTTTAGTTCATTTACAATTAAGGTAATTATCAATATGTATGTTCCTATTACCATTTTCTTAATTGTTTGGGGTTTGTTTTTGTAGTTCTTCTCCTTCTCTTGTGTTTCCTGCCTAGAGAAGTTCCTTTAGCATTTGTTGTAAAGCTGGTTTGCTGGTGCTGAATTCTTTTAGCTTTTTCTTGTCTGTAAAGGTTTTACTTTCTCTGTTGAATCTGAATGAGATCTTTGCTGGGTAGAGTAATCTTGGTTGTAGATTTTTCCGTTTCATCACTTTAAATGTGTCTTGCCACTCCCTTCTGGCTTGCAGAGTTTCTGCTGAAAGATCATCTTAACCTTATGAAGATTCTCTTGTATGTTATTTGTTGCTTTTCCCTTGCTGCTTTTAATATTTTTTGCTTTGTATTTAATTTTTGGTAGTTTGATTAATATGTGTCTTGGCCTGTTTCTCCTTGGATTTATCCTGTATGGGACTCTCTGAGCTTCCTGTTCTTGATTGACTATTTCCTTTCCTATGTTAGGGAAGTTTTCAACTATAATCTCTTCAAATATCTTCTCAGACCCTTTCTTTTTCTCTTCTTCTTCTGTGACCCTTATAATTCAAATGTTGGTGTGTTTAATGTTGTCCCAGAGGTCTCTAAGACTCTCCTCAAGTCTTTTCACTCTTTTTTCTTTATTCTGCTCTGTGGTAGTTATTTCCACTGTTTTCTCTTCCAGGTTACTTATCCATTCTTCTGCCTCACATATTCTGCTTTTGATTCCTTCTAGAGAATTTTTAATTTCATTTTTTGTGTTGTTCATCTCTGTTTGTTTGCTCTTCAGTTCTTCTAGTTCCTTGTTAAACATTTCTTGTATTTTCTCCATTCTATTTCCAAGATTTTGGATCATCTTTACTATCATTACTCTGGATTCTTTTCAGGTAGACTGCCTATTTCCTCCTCATTTGCTTGGTCTGGTAGGTTTTTACTTTGCTCCTTCATCTGCTGCATATTTCTGTCTTCTCATTTTTTTTTAACTTTCTGTGTTTGGGTCTCCTTTTTGCAAGCTGCAAGTTCGTAGTTCCCGTTGATTTTGGTGTCTGCCCCCAGTGGGTGGTGTTGGTTCAGTGGTTTATGTGGGTTTCCTGGTGGAAGGGACTGGTACCTGTGTTCTGGTGGGTCGGGCTGGATCTTGTCTTTCTGGTGGGCAGGACCGTGTCCAGTGGTGTGTTTTGGGGTGTCTGTGAACTTAGTATGATTTTAGACATCCTCTCTGCTAATAGGTGGCGTTGTGTTCCTGTCTTGCTAGTTTTTTGGCGTGATAAGTCCAGCCCTGGAGTCTGCTGGCTCTTTGGTGGAGCTGGGTCTTAGCATTGAGACAGAGGTCTCTGCGGGAGCTTTCCCCGATTGATATTATGTGGGGCCGGGAGGTTTCTGGTGGATCAATGTCCTGAACTTGGCTCTCCCACCTCAGAGGCTCAGGCTTGCCACCAGGCCAGAGCACCAAGACCGTGTCAGCCACATGGCCCATCTAGGTGGCGGCAGCTCCCTGGCCCCACTGGCTGTGCCACCCTGCCTGCTGCTTCCCCAGGAACATGCAGCCACCGGGTTCGCTTCCTGCTCAGCTTCCCGCGACTCAGTCCCTCCTCCTCCCTGGCTGAGGGGGTCAGTGGGCGCCATGGCTTCCGGGCTTGGCTGGTGGGATGGGGGCAGCAGCAGCACCACCATGTGGCCGCCTGTTTAACATATTTATGCTATGAGTCTTTCCACAAAATAAAGACACATTTTATCATTTTGGCAGACACAAGTTTTCATATGTAATATTTGCATTAAGCGAGATGTAGCTGTATATTCTTGATTGTTCCTCAGTCACCCTTATTTGGAACGCTTATTTGGACTGAGTTCTCAGGATTTTCAAAATCGATCTTCTCTTCTCCTCCATACTTTGTTGTTCATGAAAACATTTAACCGTTTTCCTCCATGAACCCAGAAATACTGTTGCCATAAACCTGCCAATTTTTCTAACCATAATAAGAAAATAATTATAGTTCTCATCTCACAGGTACTTAGATTCTACGTGGCATATAAATACCATACATTATTCATTTAAAATCATTATGTGTGTACTGTGTGCAAAGCTTAATCACAGGTTTACAAAAATGTGCCTTTCTTTTTTGTATCTGATCTTAATTATTTTTTTGAGATTGGCTTTATTTTACTGTGGATGGAAACCTAATCTTTATTAATCTGGTAGGAAAATAGAAAAAGCTTTATATACTGTCAGGGCCAGGAGTAGAAAGCTGGGATAGTCATCTGGGTGATAAAATCTCTGTATTCCAACATTCATGGATACCTCCTCATTTTTAGCTGGTTCTCTAGCTGTGATCTCTAAAAGCAGCTGTGGCATTATCCTTCTTTGATATCTTAATGGCCTCTGCAGGTCTAGTGACCATCTCGCCTTGAACAGTGTGGACAAGGATCTAAGATAACATTGCTTGCCCTCCAGTTCTGTGTTCTTCCCACCCCAGTGGAGAATCATCCAGTCGTTGTCATGGTGGTGGGGGGTGGGGCTGGACTCGTCATATTGGTTTATTTTCTTTTCCTCTTTCCAAAGTCCCTTGAGTTTCTGCACTTCCCTGTCGGAACTACAAAGCCTTTTCTTTGCTTTTGTGATGAAACATTCCGTTTTTAAGGTAATGAGTGTTTCTCTCTCTAGTAGCCAAACTCAGAAATGATCAAGGGGTAACGGAAAAAAAAAAACAGTTAATGTTTCAGAATATCATCTTTCTGCACTTGCATTATAACTCCCTGGACTTTTATGAATGTTTTGCATTGTGCTGTTGGGTAACTTCAGCTGGGATGTTTGATCTGGTGTTGGTATTTTAGAATTCAGAATTTGAGAATTTTACACGGCGTGTTCTCTGAGAAAACATTTCAAGAATATAGTTTATATTGTGTTCTCTCTTGTTTCTACCACTTAAACAGGCATACAGCATACTCAGAAACCCAAAATTTCACTGTACATTCCAGAACAACATTTAAAACTCAAATGCAATGACATACGAAATAATTCAGTCAAACCTTGCCCGATGTCACTAAAGATATTCAACTACATTTTGGGGTGGGAAGTTAGGATGATTGGGTGTGAAGAATGTGGTCTGTAGGCAGGTGGTAATTTCCCTTTGAAGGTAGGAGGTCGGTAGCATGAAAGGAACAATGTCCCGTGAATGGAAGACCAATGTGGAGCAGGCCACACAAGAGATGCTCATCTCCATGGAAATGCCTGCATACCAAGAGGGCCTTAGAGGAGGTGGGGCTTCAGGTCCTCTAGGAGAAAAAACACAGGGGAATCAACATTTTGTAAAATTTTTTAGTATGTCGATATTTGGGGACATCTGACCTTTCCATTTTCTCTTATTTTCCTCTTTTCTTCTGTCAGCTTTTCTTCCCCTCTTGCCTCCTTTCTTTTTGTCTCCCTCAATTCCAGTCTCCAACTTTTTTACAATTCTACTTCTCCCTTTCCTGTGCACTCCTCCGCCTATAGCTTTGACCCATGGCAACAGCAGATATTATTTTTCCATTCTAATCTCCTATGGAAATCTGGCCAGGGTGACATCAAGCATTATAAAGTGAAGGATCATTGGCTTCATATGAGAGAGTAAGGCGGTCTTTGAGTTGAATGAAGGCACTTTAGCATTAGCAAATGGAAGTCAGAACAGTGATCTACTTAGGAATACTGATAAAGTCATATGACGCTACAGTTAAAGGTAATCTCCTAATAACGGTCAGTAAGGCAAATGGACATTTGTATCACAGCCCAGGTGGCCAATCTGAACTACACTGTTTGTCCAAGTTAATATCATCATAGGTATGCAGTGCTCATGTTGCCGTGCAGGTGAGTTCAGCTCAGACAAATTATGCTGTCAGTGGTCATTGGAAGTGCTATTATCAAAATCAGAATGTGCCTTAGGTACCATTAACGGCAGTACTCTTATGGGTTTTTTTATTATTTGTTTTCTCAACTTTAAAATTTACATTATTTTTATTAAAATTAGTTTTGCATTAAAAATATATTTAATAACCACATTTTTCTCTTAGTCATTAATAATGCCTCTGTCCCCCAACAAAGTGTTTTTGGCTCTTTTCCCACTTAATTACTAAAAGTGGAAAATATCATACACAGCTTTTCCACTGCATAAAATTATGCTATGTATGCATAATATTCAGAGACCTTTGCTAGGAGCAATGTAGTTATACTATTATCAGTCATGTTAGGTAGTAGTTAAAACTCAAAATCCTTAAATGATTATTCCAATTTAGGCTGACTTAAATCTTCCATAACTTCTTAGCCTAATAATTATTTTCTTAATCATCTGTAAATTTGATTTTCAACCATTTCTCATTGCAGTTTATTATGAAAACTCCTAACAAAGACAATAGTCTCAATATTAAACAACAGAAAATAAATCCATTGGAATTTTAATAACATCCAAATATACCTAAAGACCCACTGCACCTAAACTACTACTAGTAGCTTATGATCAAAACAGTTACTACACTGCAATGAAATCCAAAAATGATTTTCATTATACAACCTTATATTTAGCCATGTAGTGTAGAATTTTGGGAACTGGAAAGAAATTACATATCCTGAAAGGAATTTCAGAGGTTTTGTTTGTTTGTTTCTTTGATTGTTTGTTTCTCTTCCACTTGGTTATAACAATTAAGTACTAGGAGGGGAAATACATATAAGCCATAGTTTTTGTCTGCTTCAATTAACTCATAAAGCGATAAACTAAAATTCTCCCAAATGTGGATTTTTAAATAGATGTAAATAAATAGAATAAATTAGCACTTGGTTGAAAAAGGAAATGCAGATATGTGGGGGATGAAAATATCCCTCTGTAGGGTAAGAATAACTTAAAATTAGCCTCTATTGATGCTTCATTATAAAACTCATTTGTTCCTAAGATCCTGAAACTTGCTTTAATTTAGTACAGTGGAACAAAATAAATATGTATTATTTGTCTCTCATATGTAAATCATTTTGCTGAGACTTTTTCTGTGTGCATTTATGGTAGAAATGATCATTGAGCACAGTCTATCATACCTCCTTCGTGAACCTAAAACAACTTGGAAATGCCTGATTTGTAGGCTTTCCCATACACTATGGAAATTATCTACTTCTATATCAATTACTGTCACTAAATGGGTGATAACTTGAAGGCTGGTACTATGTCTGTGTCTTCTTTGTGTAGCTATCTTTGTGTAGCTACATAAACTCAGAGGTACAACAAATATCACATTCCTTTATTTTTCTCAATTTAACTTCAAAACCCCCCTCTCCTATTAAATTGAGGGGCTGTTCAATCTATGGCATTATTAGGGCTCCTCTACTTCTCCAGGGTTTCCTCAACAGTCCCCAGGGGCTTGGTAGGGCAAGACATTTGGAGAGAGTCAGTTTATCTGATCCATTCTGATCGCTGTTGTCTTTATCTAGCTTGCCTAGATGCTTACAGGTGAGTAGCTTCCTTGATTTTATGCTAAATTTAAGTACTGGGAAATTTTCTGAAGTTGGGAACCTTGGACTCTAGAATCCAGCCTACACAGATATTTCATTCATCAATTTACTTCTCAGATTCTGCCATCTTCCCAGAACAGAGAGGGATACTTTCTGGTATTGGTGGAATCTTAAATCATTTTCCTAGATTGGCCCATGCCACCCTCTAAAACTCCCTTTTATTCCTCAATGCTATTGAAATATACAATCCACTTGTCAGTTTTAAAATAAAAGAAGGTGATCTTCGGAAAACTTAAACTTTTGGTCAATAACTGTGCCTCATCTGCATCCCCAGTAAAGCAGGGAATACAAAGTTTTGGCTATTTTTCTAGAAGAAGAGAGACAAAAATACAGGAGGAATAAGCACGTACTGGCATCTCAATATATGTTCTAACCATATTAATAAATATAGTAGAAAGAAGATTCTTCTACATGATAGATACTCATTAAAGAGTGTTGCGTGGCTGAATAAATAAATGGAACTCTTTTTGATGTAAAGAACAAGGGCTCGTCTGTTTCTATTTCCATTTTACTATTGTATCTGACAGTCAAGATTAATATTATGCACATAGGAAGCACTGTACTTTGAGCTGGAAATATTATTCTCTATAATTATATCAGAATTTAGCTCTTCTTGGACCTATTGCTGTGGGTCCCTCCCCTATCTTGGTAATAGCCAGAGGCTATGTTATAATCATTGCCCTCAAAATAATATATGCACATTTTTTCTAGATGAGGTTTAGTGGATGCCACACTCTAACTCAAAGGGAAGATGTTCCTGATGGGAAGTGTAGACCCTATACTAGTAAAAGAAATATTTTGTAACAGAGCACAGTGTTACTGTTCCATTCCATCACTTCACTGTGGGCAACCAGAGCAACTCTTTTGAAACACATTCCCAGGAAACTGAAATACATTATCAGCACACTAGAAATCAGGTTGACCTGGATTGTACCTATCACCTGTTGACCAGTGGTCATACACCCACAAGTGGGGCTGTGTGACCAGTGTATTGGATCATGGGTCTCTCTTGAAATTCTTTTCTGACATGTGATCACTTAGAATATTGATAAAATTCTTTCCTGGACCAGATATACTGTGACCTTAATTTTTGTGTGTGGTAATTAGGTAATATTATCTTTCCCAATTTTTTATAATTAAAAGTAACTTTTGTTCACTCTGAAATGTCATTATATGGGAAATTAGAAGTATATTTCCCAATTATCATTATTTGGGAAATTGCTAAAAGTGCAGATCTCTGGAGTATGAAAGATGAGTTTCCAATTCTCTCATGTTATAAGACTGATAACTGGTTTGGATCATATAGAAATGACTTTGATATGTATCCATAGACTCCAAAATTTGGTTTATTCAAATTTTGACTAACTAATAAAGTTTGAGTTGAGAAAGAAAAATGAAGGTTAACAGAATAATTAAATTAAAACAGATTTTCCAGGAAAAATAAGACAAAATGCATATAATGTTAGCATTTGCCAAAATTTTACCTTCTAGATATCAAACTAAAATTATTTTTAAAGAATTTGACTTTTTCAGTAGGTTAAAGTATTCTGAAGATATTTTCCTGGGAAGAGCTCCAAAAGGGTCTAATAACTTACTCTTCAGATTATGTATTTTTACTTATATTGAACCTTTTAAATCAGTATATAGGTGTGTGTGTGTATGTGTGTGTGTGTGTGTGCGCGCATGTCGGGGGGGTGTATGTGTATGCAGGTTTAACTAATTTTAATTTTCAGTTAAGCTGTTTTTCAAAAAGGACAATTCACTGTTATTTGTGGAGCAGCTTTGAGAATATAAGAATGTGATATTCTAGTAAATACACAATCTGTCAGACTGTTATTTTGAGAAATATGCATGTCTTGCTCTAGAGGTCAGTCTCAGACTTACCTCTTGTTTGGATGCCACAAGAAAATGTTATCAAATAAATGATACAAAACACACTTTCATCTTTTAGAATCTTTTTTTTCTATGCTACAAAGAATTAGAATCACCCAAAATTAAAAATAATAATAAAATAAAAGGAAGTCTAGTAGAACCAGAGAAAGAGAGAAACAAAGAGAATTGCATATGATTTTTCCTGTATAAATTCCTTTTCAGGAGGAGTAGAACTAAAGGAAAACATATTAGAAGTCCTTTTACTTGAAGGAAAGATAATTTCCTGGCAAATAGTTGGACCAAGCGTATATTTTTCCCATTTGATTTCCCTGTTGTCAGTTCTTTGGATGTGATACAGGCACTTATTGATCTAACCGTTCTCTCATGATACATGGCATTATTTGTGTTTTGGGTTTTTTTTTTAAATTTTTCTTTCTTTATTTATTTTTGGCTGCTTTGGGTCTGCGTTGCTGCACAGGCTTTTCTCTAGTTGCGGCGAGCGGGGGCTGCTCTTCATTGCGGTGCACGGGCTTCTCACTGTGGTGGCCTCTCTTCGTTGTGGAGCACGGGCTCTAGGCGCACGGCCATCAGTAGTTGCGGCACGCGGGCTCAGTAGTTGTGGCACACAGGCTTAGTTGCTCCACGGCATGTGGGATCTTCCTGGACCACAGCTCGAGCCCGTGTCCCCTGCACTGGCAGGCGGATTCTTAACCACTGTGCCACCAAGGAAGGCCCGTTATCGTGTTTTGAGAATCATATTTTGTATGCATGGCATGAATCCATTTTGAAGAAAAGTTTAATTTATCAGTGCAACATCTTTGATAGAAAATGTTTCTAAGAGTTAGGAGTCTATGGTTCTATACATTGTTTCCGTGGGGTTACTACTTAACCATCCTGTTTTATATTGGAGGAATCAGGGAAATCTCAAGCTCCACATTTAATGCTTTTGCATTCATATGGAAACATAGCTCATGGTAAACCCCTGGGGATAAAGATCTAGTGTTCCATGGGCCATTATGAGAGCTTCAGGGTACAGAGTGCATAGAACATATAGGGATTTTTTTTTTTTTTTTCTGAGCAGAATTTTGAGCATTGAAGCTCACTGCTGGGGAAAGAAGTTAATAATAAAGAGGAAAACTTGCAGTTCAAGTCAGACTTGAGGTGGAAATAGCGACTTCCCCAGAAATCTCCCCCTGGCTCTAAGTCTGACTTTTCTTGGCAACTCACATAAAATCTTTAAAAAAATTTAATGACATACCCAGTTCTTCACATACGGTCTTTTAATGAGTTGAGGATTCTCTGCTTTAGTGTGCCTTTCATACCCGTTAAAAAGAGTTCAAGTCTCTATGAAGGGTAGAACTCATTCTGTGGCAAGTAACTGAAGACTCGCAAACTGACTTAACACAAAAGGGAATACAATGGCTCATAGAAATGAAAAGTTTCTGGGTGGGAAAGGCTTCAAGTACAGCATGATGAAGAAACTCAACTGGCAAACCCAATCCCAGGTAAACCTAATTTTTACCCACATTACACTTGAATTCTGAAGCCAAACATGAGTGGAGAAAAACACAGGATCTTGCTGACAGGTCTCTCTTAATTATAATGACTGCTAGCTTCAAGTGGTCCTTAATGTTGGTTGGTGTGATCCAGCCATGTTTCTCTACTCCATTTGATCTCCCACGAGCCTGTAAAACTATTTTACAATGTTTTCCTTTCTCCTCATCCATCCACTCCCTCTTCCCCACCTCAGGCTCCGTTGATGATGTTGCTTTCCATTTCACTGAGAAAATGGCAGATATCAGAAGAGAACATTCATCTGTTCTGTATTTATCAGACCACTGTGTGTGCCCGACCAACTCTTGCTTTCCTTCTGTATGACCTGACCTAAAACTAGCCCCTCTATCCCTGCACTGTCTCCATCGCTTCTTGGGTACCTATGGGCATTGCTTCAGCATTTGTCCTCTCTCTTTCCTAGAGCATCTGTTTTCCTTCTCTGCTAGATCATTGCCAACCAATATACAAATATGATATAATTTTCTCTATCTTAAAGAAAATGAACTTCATGAATGCACATTGCCTTCAGGCATGACCTCATTTGTCTGCTTTTTTTGTGTTGTTTTGTTTTTCTGTTATTTTCACTGCAAAACTTCTGTAAAATGTTGACTTATATACAGTGTGTCTCCACTTCCTCCTCTAACAGACTATCAAAACTTTCCTTCCCGAGGCCGCCTCCTTTGTGGTTATTTTTCAGGCCTTAATTTACTCAGCTTATTAATAATATTTGACATGGGTGACATACTTTCCTTCTTAAAACCCAATCTTCATTTCTCTTCTGGGACAGCTCCCTGGTTACTCCTTTTCAATCTCATTTACTGGTTTCAGCTCATCTCCCTGATGCCAAATGTTGAATTTACCCAGCTCTGAGTTTTCACTCCTCTTCTTTAACGACCTGGGTGATATCCAAGACATACTATTTATGTATTGATAGCTTTCAAATTGTGTGTTTTTTTTTTTCCATCCCAGAACTCTTCCCTAAGCTTTAGACTCATACAGACTCTCCTTAGATGTCTGGTATCTAACCCTAACCACGCTAACCCTAACATGTTATACTTAAAATGATAACCGAATTTCTCATCTCTTCCCACAGCTTCCCTGCCCCATCATATCTCTCTAGAAAAGTTTCCCATCTCAGTATAGAGCAGATGCACCATTCCAGTTGTACAGGCCAAAAAAGCCATGGGGTCACATGCAACATCTCCTCCCTGCTCCCCCAAAACTCACCTCTGGTCTATCTACAAATCCTGTTGGCTCTAACTTCAAAACACAGTCAAAGATGGTTGGAATCTAAAACCCCACTGCCACTGTGCCACCCTGACGCAAGCTACAACTGTCACCTGGCTGTTGCAGGAGCCTCCTAACCTCCTTATTTTCATCCTTGTTCCTCTACAGTCTGTTCTTAATTCAGAAACCAGAGTCCTGATAAACCTAAGATCTGCTGGGTTACTTCTCTGCTCAAACCTCTTTAAGGCTTTCCTCAGTCCATCATAGTGGAAGCCAGAATAGTCAAGGAGACCTAAGATCTGGCCTCTGTGAGCTCATCTCTTCTTCCTCCCCTTGCTTGTGCTGCTCCAGCCTTGTAAGGCCACCTTTGCTCTTCCTTGGAACTTTCAAGCACACTCCTCCCTGCAGCTTTGCTGTTCCCTCTGCCTCAGGTATTCTTATGCCCCAAATACTCCCTTCCTACTCAACTAGCTAATTCTTCCCACACTCCCAAAGGACTCTTCCAACTCCCTTTTGTCCTTTACATACCTTTTTTTTTTTCTTTTTTTTGGGTAACACTTACCATCACTCATTTTCAATCTTACCAAACTAGAATGCAAGCTTGCTGAGCACAGAACTTGGTTTTCTACACTAGTTTTGTTTTCTAGTGTATCTCCAGTGCCTAAAACAGTGCTAACAGCAAAGTTTTAAGACAACAATTTTAGGTCTGGTCTAAAGAATCTTGATTTCACTATCTGCAGTATTATCTGGTCAAAAAATGGATACATTTAGACTCTCTAATGTTATGTGGAAAATGGAATCAAGTTTATTTTATAATTAAAAAATAGTATAATTGTAGTTTGGGGGAATATCAAAAGCCCAATATTCATCTCTCAGGTATGTTTATACTCTTGCTTAAAGAGGAGTATTATTCCAATGTAGGGAAAACTGGAAACAACGAAAGTGAACAACAGTGGGGTCGCCTCCATTCTTTGGTACATTTGTATAATGGGGTACTAGGCAGCTTTTACAGACTGTGCTATAATGTTTAGTGGCTTCATATTCATCCATAATTGATTTAAGTAATCCAGTCATTCTAATGTATAGTTGATACTTTGTATGCAATAGTAACGGACATCCCTATACACACATTTTTTGGCATTTGCGCGATCATTCCCATGGTATTAATTCCTAGTGTTTTTGCTCAAATTAGATTCAGGTTTTTAAAAACTATATTATTAGTCAGAACTTTTTTCCTGTGATTTTTTTTGGGGGGTAGGATTTAGCAATTCTTTACTTAGAGAACTTAGTATTTTACTGTTACAAATGGTACACTGTTACAAATGGAACACTCATGTTGACAAATCATTGTGTCCAACTGTGCTTATTTCCATAGGTTACATTCGTAGATGCTGAATTACTTAATAAAAGAGAAAACACATATCTCAAGTCCTAACATGGTCACTTTATACATCTTACAAAATTGCCTTATAAGAAAAGAATTTCAATTTATCTTTCCTCAGAATTGTATAATGGTGTTTGTTTCATTTCAACTTTACAAAAAAAAAGTTATCTTTACAAAAAATGTTTTTAAGAAGGTATTATAGCTTCCAAAAAGCTTTACCCAAATTGGTTAGGATATGCGCCTACACAATTTCTAGTATAGTTCGTTCTGCTATAATGCTTGTTTTGAAAATGTGAACTTGTTGCAAGGTAATCAATATATTAGGGAACAATTAGAGTATAATGCATGTTTTGCATTTTCTATATGTGATTTTATCTGCAAGAAATAATAGGTGACTAGAGAAAACTGTGCCCAGCTGAGCCAAACCAGGCAGGAATCCAGAGCTCAGACATCTACTAGCTACCCTAGTTTACCACATGTGTTTATGAGCCTCACCTATCCATAGCTGATCTTACAACTTTTTGTCCGATTTCAGGTAACTTTCCCTTTACCACTTCACTATAACATGGTCATTTTTTAGGAACACGTATGTCTCATTATAGCAAAACTGTGTATGAATTCAACATACATCAAAGGTATGTCTACACAGGTGTTATTTGTGTTTGTTTGTTAATAGCCTACAGAAGTAATATTCTATTTTAGAGGCTTTCTGAATCACTGGTAAAGGCACTGGTGGATCTGTTATTAAGTATGTGTCCCTAGCCCCCCTATCTGCTCCTTAACTGTGTGTGGAGAAGGCAAACTTGAGACAGCAGAAATTGAAATGGAAAAGGAAGTGTTCAGAACATTTGGTGTAAGCAATATTGGAACTGAATATTTCTGTTTGAAAAATATGCTGTAGAGTCTGGGAGATGAGTTCTTTCAAGTATTGCTTCCCATCTTGGGTACACTTGAATCCTTTAGCTTTTCAGAAAGAAAGTTTAGTCCAAACTTGATACGCATTTTCAAGGAGGATTTTTCAAGCAAACAGTAGAGCAGGGTCCTTATCAATCCTTCAAGACTCAGGAAACATTTGGTTATTTTTTTCATCAGTTTCAAACAGGAGAGCTGACATTCTGTTTAGACAGAGTAAATGATTTGGGGGACATTAGAAAAGACCCCTTACTCAAAGAAGCATTGCCAACTCAACCAATGATGCCTAAGTTGTTCCGTGCTACAGTAAGAGATGAAACTTCAAGTGTAGCCATCCCTGGGTTTGCATTCTAATTTAGATTCAGTTGCAAATGGCATCAAGTACAGCTAGGAGAAGTTCAAGGATAAGAGAACTGACAATGAGTAGTTGAGGAAGAAAGGTGATAAGGAATCAATTGAAAGTGAGCATAGGTACAAAAAGAAACAACACATATTTCCCATGTAACTGATATATCGCCTACTTGATATATTTTAATATATGTAAATATATATTTATGTATAATATAATATATTAATATACATTTAAGGGACTTCCCTGGCGGTCCAGCGGTTAAAACTTCGCCTTCCAATGCAGGGGGTGCGGGTTCAATCCCTGGTCGGGTAGCTAAGATCCCACATGCCTCACGGCCAAAAAACCAAAAAACAAAAAATCAGAAGCAATATTGTAACAAATTCAATAAAGACTTTAAAAATGATCCACATCAAAAAAATCTTTTAAGTATATATATATTTAATATGTAATATACTTAATATATTGCCTACTTAACTGCCCTTTTAATAAGTCACTATATGTGAGTGTCGGGGCAGGGGGGAACCAGTAAAACAAAACAAAACTAAACTAAAACCTGTCATGGTTTTGTTGTTTACAGTCATGAACAGTATTTACACAGCCTTGTTCTGTTACCATGTTACATCTTTTCCTCCTGGTCTCTTAAGAGTTTTTATCATAAATTTTGAGTAGAAGAATACAGGAAGGTGTTACTTAAGAGGCTGAACTCTTAAAATTTACCAACTCTGAAGGAATGAAACCACACTGGTATGGAAAGTACAATGAATAGGTAACAACAAATGTAACCTCTGATAAGGTAAGAAAACCACATGGTGCTATTTGAAAGCACAGCCTTTGAAGTCAAGCAGAGCTGGGCTTTATCCTGACCCTCCACTTATGGGTTCACAATATGGAGGAGACCATTTAGCCACCATGAGTCTCGTTTGCTTCATCTGTAAAGTTAGAACTGATGAGAACACTTGAAAGGATGTTTTAAAAGATTCAATGAGATAAAGTTGTGTGAAAATATTCTATATTACCTGTCACTTGGAAAGTATGGGAAATGAAGGCTAACAAAAAATAAAAAGAAACAAAGGAAAATGCCTTATGTCAGAGTTCTACTTTGGGAAACAGATCTATCTCCAGAGATGGTCAGGTTATGCAATCCCAAAGCAAAAACAAACAAACATATCTGAGATCATTGTTAACATTTAATGCTACTATCTTTTGATTCATGCACGTACTTGTCAACAAATATTTGAGTGACTCTAAGGCATGAAGCTAGGTGCCAGGGATAAAACAAAGTACAAGACCAGTCCCTGTTCTCCATGTTCTCATTTGTAAAGTTAAGAAATTGGGACAAATAATCAATTAGTTCTCTTTCAGTTTTGATATTTTAGGATTTGATTATTACTGGTATTAGTAATATGTATATATAATTGCTATTGTCTTAGCTTGGGCTGCTGTAACAAAATACCACAGACTGGGTGGCTTAAACAACAGACATTCATTTCTCATATTTTTGGAGGCTGGGAAGTTTAAGATTAAGATGCCAGCAGATTTGGTTCTTGGTGAGGGCCTCTTCTTAGCTGGCAGCTAGCCACCATCTTGCTGTGTTCTCATGTGAACTCTTCTTTGTGCTTGTGTATGATCTCTCTGTCTTCCACTTCTTATAAGGGCATGAATCCCATCAAGAGCATCCCATTCTCAGTGTCCCATTCTCATGACCTAATCTAAAGTTAATTACCTCCCAAAGTAATTACCTTCCAGTTCTAAATACCATCACTTTGGAGGTTAGGGCTTCAACCCGTGAATATGGGGGAAGCATAAACCTTTAGCCCATAACATCTATACAATACTGTTATTAGGACAGAAGTTTTATAGGATTCTCTCTTATCCTTAAGGTAACCTTTATTTGATAGTTATTAGTATGCCCACTTTACAGATAGACGCGGAGACTAAGAGAGGTGAAATTAATTGACCCAAAGTCCCATAACCACGGAGCGGCAAGGGCAGAATTCTAGACTAGAAGTGGACTAGATCTATATCCTTTATGGATCCCATCAGTCAGTCAATCAAATCAGCATTTATTCAGCATTCATTGTGTTTTAGGATATATAGTAAGTAATAATCAGACAGAGTTCTCTCCTCAAAGTACTCCCAGCCTACATTTCTACTCTACCTGAAGTTCAGTTTTACTTAAAAAGCAAAAACAAACAAAAAGTGGCTCCTTCTTGTCTAACTGGTGACTTGACTTGTAGCTTGGTGGATTTATTTTTCTTTCCACAATGCAGAAATCTTGTATCAGCTTTGTGCACATGAAAAGAGAATGTTCAGATTGCAGGTTGCACTTTTGTTATAGGCATGTCAGTAGGTATAACAGGATACAAGGGCATGTATATGGCCATAGAATATAGATGTTTGAGGTGTATAAATATATGTCACAAAGTAAAGACTTGTGTTGGTTTATATGACTGCTTTCGTTTGGCATATGAACAGGAATTATATGTATATACAAGAACAAACATGAGATACATATGAATGATAAGTATGAAAATCTTCCAAGTACTTTTTAGAAGCTTCTGAGAAGCACACATATATATATATATATATATAAAATTTTAATCAGAATCAGTGGATGGATTATAAGTTTTCTAAACAGTTTGCTTGTAATTGATGAGTCGTATGTTAAGCTATGCAACTACTTCTGCAAATGAGAAGGAATAGAAGGGATTCTGTAAAGTTTGAAACATTACATAAAATATTTCTTTGAGCTTTTCTTTCCAACCATTTCCCAAAGAGCCTTTGGGTGTAAGAAGGTTTCACTATGAAATGCATGGTCAAAAATGCAAGAACTTCTGAGTTAGCCTTACATTTTGACCGTTGTATTTGGTGAGTTTTAGGAGGGGAATGAAGTGTTTCCCTGAGGTTTGAAGAGTGTTAGTCATGGGAGAGGAAGTTTAGGGTTAAACACTGTTCTATGCCAGCACTGATTGCCAGACCGCAAGTGATAAAGGTAGCAATACATCCCTTATCACACACACACATGTGCACTCACACACATACATGCACACATGTATACATATACATGTTTATGATATTCAGGATCCTCCAAAGTGCAAGGCCAGGGCAGGGTTTTAAAAGTGGAATTCTTCAAAAGTGCCAGGATAATCACTGGAATCAGAAAGAAATTCTTCTTCCTGCTGGTCTCAAACCTAGAGCCAGAAGACATTTGTTGAACAACTGCTTTCCCAGGACTGGTGATCCCCAGTTTTATATACAGCAAATGATTTTGTTTTTATTGTTTATGTACTGATTTTTAAATATAATTCCATTTACAAAAAATAAATAAAAATAGAATTGGGATTCTTAGCAGTCAACAAAAATTCCTAGATTTCTTTTGATATAAACTTGTGTTAAACGTGTAGTAGGTTTTGCTGTTTTTAATCTAATGCATACTTTTATCATTTGCCCTCAATATACTGCATTTTAAAATTTGATACCAATTCTTCCTAACTAAAATGAACTTTCTGAGTTCTGAATTTTTTAACCCAATTTACCACTATGAATTACACACACATTTTGTAAGCATTCCTTTTTGCTTTTAACTATCAGGCGAAATGTTTAAAAAGACCATTTTCGTTTACTGTGCAAGAAGTCATTCAGGTTTACAAATGGCTTATCTGTGTGGTGAGATTTTATAAATCCTAACACACATGCCCGTGTGCGAGTGCACATGCACACACACACACACACACACACACACACACACACACACACACCCCTTCTCCATGGTTTCTGAAATCCATGTTTGTAAAGCAGTGAAATTACCATGGAGCTTGGTCTTATCTGTAGGGAAATAGCTAAGGTCTCATGAGGCCAAAATGCAGGAATGAAAAAGGCAGATAAAATCTGAAAGTTGGAATGTAATCAATGCTGGAAGTACTCTTACACCAAGTAATCTTAAAAGCCATATGTGAGTGTTAGTATGAAAGGAATACTGTCATTTTACAGCAAGACATTGAACTAATTACCTTTGACCTGTCTTTGAGTAACTTTCTCAAGTGACTCAAAGATGCTTGAGATACTTATGTTGGTATTTATTGTTTTAAGCAATGCATTGATTCAAATATTATTTTAATGGTTGAATAAAAAGCAAATTAACAACTTATTTTCCCTCTTCTTTTCTAAATCAACTTGATGTAAACTGTTCATGGTGAAGAGCATTGGACCAGCTAAATATACTGACGGGTTAGACTCACCAGAATTTTAAAGCGGGGGTGAAAAAAAAGGGCTTGGGGATAATTTACTTTCTTTGTTTTAGTAGCAGAGAATGTTCTCGTGAAGCTTTGAGTTAATATAGAAGCTCATTATATACGGTGGCATTGATACCGACCAGGGTTCTTGACCTTCCCCAATCAATAGAACTTCATAAGAGACCAGACAAGAAATTCAGGCAAGGCTTTACTGGGGCCCCTATTGTAGCAGGGGGAGTGAAAACAAATAACAGGTTCCCTAGCTTGCTCCCCTAGGGGGTGTGGGATGGTTCCTTATATGTGGTGAGGGAAGGGGTGTGTCCCGCGGTCGAGCTGGAGGGGTGACTTAGGTGATCTCCCCACCCCTTTGGTGGTGTTGAGTGCAGGGGCATGTGCAGTACCCTGCTTTCACTCCCAACACCCTGTCTCTGTTCCTGGCTCTTCAGAAGTGGCAATTGGATTTTTTTTCTTTTGGTCTTTTTATATCTTCTTGTCCAGACTTTGCCCTAACTGCCCATGCACAGTTATTTTTAGTCCCTTATAGTTTCCTTGTATTCTGTTGCTCGAGGAGAGGTTTGTCCAGGTGCACGTACTGCAGCAAAGGGTCCCAGGGCCCAGGTCCCAGCCTGTCTCAGCATTATTTTCCTTGAAGGTATTAAAGCGTTGGAGAGAAACATCATCACCATCCCCTCCCCAGCAACTGGTGAAGAGATTCCAAAGAACCTGAATGATTGGATTCCAATTTAACCTTCTAAGTTTTCAAGTAAGAAACTGAAGTCAAGAAAAGTTCAGTTACTTGCTTGGTGTCCATAATCTGACCTTTAGTAGAGCCAAAATCAGGGTTGTTCCTGATTCTCCTTTTTCTCATACAGTGGTTTTCCCCAGATCATCCTGTATATAGGAAATATATAGGAAATATATTATCCTTCACCAAATTTGATATAGGAAACCTGGTGTTGCTCTTACCTCCACATGATTTCCCTTAAGGGTTTATGTACTCTTGTCACCAGCAGCAAGAGTTTCTCTGTAGTTCTTCCAAGACCCAGTGAAGAGGTAGGATAAAAGGAAAAGAAAAGAAGGATAAATATGTTTACTTGCTATTTATATCATGTGTATTATTTATACAAGCTCTTGAATTTCCAGTGGGTTCTATTATTTAAAGCTATCATAGTGAGCCCTCCCAAAAGGTAAATGTTTAATTAATATCTTTTTTAATCATTGAAATTTTTTTAAAATACAAAAAAAGAAAGAAGATATATCCATACTTCCATAATCACTGTACATCTTAGAATATTTACTTCTAGAGTCTTTTAAAAATTGTTTTAGAAGAATCACTCTATAGTTTTGTGAAAATAACCCATGTGATTTAAAAATCATCCCAAATCTCAGTATTCCATACATCCTTCTACGTATATAAATAGTTGGATACTTAGGTAGAAATATGTTTATAACAATGTGATGCAGCTACAGACACTGTTTTTTAAAGTTCATGTTTTATTTAAAGGCATAATTGATTAAATTCCTGCTGTGAAAGATAGCACCTAGGGGTTAGCATGAGGGGTTAGCAATCGCATGCATCCTCTCATTCCCCCACCTTCTGATTTTGGTAGTTATGGTATTAGTTGTATCCTTTTCACATTTATGACAATTGACTTATCTTCAGTAAACATTATTTCCACTGTGTTTACTTTTATTTCTGTATAGAGTTATATTCAATATTCATCACCAGTCCTTTTATCACAATGCCTATCTTTTCATTTTGATGGTACTCTTCTTAATTGCCTGGATTTTGTTGTCAGACTTACTTTAGCAAGTGCTATATTTTCTGAGCACTTTCATAATTTAGACTATGGCTTTGTAAATAAACAACTGTATATAATATTCTTGGGTAATATTGCTTCATTATCTTCTAACATTGGATATTACTATATGGGAATCTGATTCCCCCTCATTCCTTGTAGGTGTGTTTTGATCTGTTGAATGTTCAAATAATTATTTATCCTCCAGATTCAATATTTCAAATAAGATATGTCTTACTATGGAGAATTATGCATTCAATTTCCCAGGAAAATGGGATAGTCTTTCAATCTAAAAATTCAGACTTTTTTTTTTAGGGAAAATTTCCTATTATTTTATCTTTGAATATATCTTCTGTTCCATTTGTGAGTTTGCTACATCAGAATGCCAGTTATCTCAATATTAAATCATCTTTGCTTGGCCTCTTTCTATACAAGCTTTTCCTAATTACTTTAGTCTCTTTGCCTTTTTCATCTGCATTCACTGCATATATCTCATTTCCAACACATCGGTAATTTGGTTTTTAGTGGTGTCTATTATGTTACTTGTACTTTCTAATTTATATATTGGTTCTCTAATGATGTTGTTTTGCCCCTTGATTTGCTTCCTTAGGTCCGCTACCTTCATTTTCATTTCATTCTGTTGTTTTTCATCTAGTCTTTGACCTCTAGTGTTGTTGAATTTATTTTCATAATAAGTAAATCTATTGTGTGAAACAACTTAAGAAATTTATTTCTGCTTCTCCCCTTAGATTTTCTTCTGGGTGGAGTGTTTTGTTTCTCTCTCTTCCTCCCCCCACTTTTCCCTCCCTGCCCCACCCTCTCTCTCTCTCATTATTGTTGCCGATAATATATTTCCATATTTCCCATGTGTGTCATTTATCTTGCTCATGTGTGGGTGACTCTGTCCAGACACTATTTGTGCCAATATAGCAGAAGTTACTTCTAGACTTATTTACCATGCTGCCTGAGACCCCTTGGGCTCCAGTTTGTAGTGCTGGATATTTCAGGTTTTATTAATTATTTAATAACCAGCAGGAATGGTCAGGGAGTCAGTTCAGTTGAGGCAACATTCGGCCTCTTTGAGAGCACCCAGCTTCGTTGGCTGGTTCCGTATCCTATTCCCTTCTGTAGGGGAGGGGCTGGTCCTCAGGTTGATAGCCACTGCAGCTTCTCCTCAATCAGAAAAGGAAGGAAAAACATAGGACTCTCCATAGGTTTCACATTGATTCAATTTTGGAGGTATTACTGAGAATTCTTAGGCTTTTCCCCAAAGTCCAGGGCAGTTTCTGGTGTTTAAGGACAGATAAGGACCTAAATCCTGCTCTGCCTTTCTCCTCTATTCCAGAAACATCTATTTTGATTTTTTTTTTGTTTGCAATTGACTGCTTTCTTTTCTTTGGTTGCTATGGTTGGTGTGTGTGTGTGTGTGTATGTGCGTGCACGTGCGCGTGTGTGCTGGGACTTTTGACTTCATTGGGTATTGGGGGAGAGAAATTAGCTGTGTGTTAGAATTCATCACCGTCTCAGTTAAATGTTTGTGTTGGAAGATTCCCTCATAGAATATCTACTACTAACAAAAAACTCGAAAAACAAAGTTTTCACTATAATTTACTGTAACTCTTCAATGTCCACTTAAAAATACACAGAAATTGCTCTAATGCATGACAGAAACATTTTTTCTAGCTGTTTAGAATATCCACATCTTTTACTCTCAAATAACAAGGGGGCATGCTAGAAAACATTTGACTGAGGGAAAAATAATAAGTCTTAAAAATTTCTGTCAGTATGCAGTGTTAGGAACTAGATAACTTATTCTAAATATTTATTATTTTTGTCATAACCCATGTGAGTTAATGTTTTTATCTTGTTTTTCTTAAAATGTTTTCATTTTCTTCACAGCTAAAGTTGAAAATTGGATAAGAAAGATGTTTATAAATTGTATATGTATGGATATATCATTTGCATGTCTTTGTGTATACATAACATTTTAAATATAGGTATTCGATTTTACAGTTTACATAGGATTACATAGCACAGATATGTATATAAATATATAGAAATAAATGTATTAAATATATGTGTTTATATATACATATGCATACATACACACACACAGACTTAATTGTTGGAGAGTTGCCAACATCTACTGAAGGACACTGATAGCACACAAATTAAGTTTCCAAAGACATGGTGATAACATAAGTAAGCATATAGGATTAGGGCCTTGAGATTAATCCTCCTATCATTTTTATCACTGGTTTGAGCCTTACAACATCATTCTCCCAGTTTGGTCCTAAGCTCTACAGTTAAAGAGAGAAATGGAAAACTCAGTCTGGATTTAGAGAGAAGCAATCCTGATTACAGAAGCAGTGGAAACTGAGGAAGAATAATGGGGTTATTTGTCTGGATAAAGAAAATTGTGACAAGAGGTCTAAAATAGTTTCTAAGGTCTAAATAGTTTCTATTTAAAAAAAACAAAACAAAAAAACAAACAAAATAACCTAAACACAACTCCAAAGTAAAGGTTGAAGGTCAGGTGTTCTTCATCCCCACAGCACATAGACTAGAATTTTTAGATAGGAGCACAAATTTTTTGCCATAATGGGGTAAGAGATAAAATCAAAAGGTCTCAATTTTTATTTCTCTAAGATGATTAAAATATCCTCTTTGCCAGCTATAGCAGAATAGCTTATAGTTTGATGCTTCTAATATTCTATTGTTGTCATTAGCGTTGACTTTAGAAGAAAAGTGTACCTTATTCTTAAATGTTGTTCCTCATCTAGCTTTTCCATAGCTATTACCTGTTTGCAGCCAGAAAGTGGCAATGCCAAAGCATTGGCCTATGAAGACTAAACCACATCCATGCCTGTTTATCTAATAAGTATTTATTAGCACCCATCCCATGTTTAGTCTTGGGGACAGAAAGTGAAGTAAGGTAGCCCCTGTCCTTAAGAAAGTAAGAGCTTGGTGGATAAGGGGATGAATTGTTGTTGCTTCATCAGCTTTTCTGAAATGTAGTTTTCAATAATGATATATTTACTTCTGCTTGAGAAAAAAATATATAATTAAATATACCACTTAGGCTTACACATATGTCAGGGAAAAAGGTAATGTACATTCTGGAAGTTGTTAAGAGGACCCAAACCCCCCCACCCCCGGAAATTGAAACACTTTTTTGAATAGAAAATGCTAAGAATAAAATCCGTAGCTTAATAGTCATTTTTCTAGAACAATGGGAGCCCCAGTCAATATTATTAATTAGAACAAAACTAAAATGAGATCTTATTTCCAATGTGGGATACATTCTAGTCACTTAAGGCTAGAACCCAACTAGACCCAGATTTCAAATCACTTGTCACATAAGAAAAGGCCTGGAGAGAAGTGTTGGATTGGGCAGAAATATATCACACAGCTCCTTGTTAAATAAAGGAGAAGGAAGGTTATTCAAAGATCAAGTTAGCTGAAAGAGTTACTTTGGCACCAGAAGTTGGTGCAGGAAGAATTGAAACTATGGGATCAAAGAGCTATTTCTAATCTATAAATTGAATGTCCATTAGAAACCTTACTCCGTAAAAGTAGGATTTCGTTGAGGTACATTTAACATGGAAGCCTGAATTGATAAAAAAATATTTTCCCCCTGTGCTATATTATCTCTAAACCTACATTGAACACCAGATGGCTTCCTTTGTAGTCATCTGAATGTGATTACGTATCAAACTGTGGCTCCTTAAGGTGAAATTATCTGACTGTACTTGAAAGAACTCAATTTATTTTGGATATAGAGTTAACCCAGTTTGGCAGCAAACGTATTTTAGATTTTTGATCTGGTCAGAATCTTCAGGTATTTGCATTTAAGAGAAGACTAATGGGTTTATGTCCATTATTTCAACAACAAATTAACTCCAAAAGGCCTGGAGAGATAGGAGTGTTTTGCTCAGGGACACTAGCTGGCTTTCCAGTGTTCTCAGGATAAAAATGTAGCCCATCAAGGCTCATGGTAATTTCTATTGTCTTCCTAACAAAATCTCGCTAATCTGTTTTTTTCCTTGATGTTTATCGTTCCCATGATGTTTATCATGTTTATCATTCACCAGTTGTGTGTTCTGCCTAGTGTTCATTTAAACCACCTGCATTCCTTTAAAGTTTCATTCTTGCAGTTTCAAAGAGCTGTAGTAAATTTTTAGGATGTATCGAATCTTCTCAATTTCAAGGTAATACAGAGTGTTAATTATGTGTCCTAGAGCAGTATTTTAGAATTGACCCACATTTATTTGTACTTAAATAACTGGAAAAGAATAGATAAATGTTACTAAAAATACTTGTGAGGCATCTTTTATGTGAAATAAAACCTTTAATACTATTTAGATTGTTGCTGATGACTTCGTTTGGGGCTGAAATTACCGAATAAAATTTACTCTACAGAATGCAAATGATTAGTCATAGCATAGAAACTCATTTATAAAATATTTAATTTAGAGAAAACTTTTATTCAAATTTAAGGTTTAATTGTACAATTCTAATGATTGCAGTGTAGAGGGATCTCTCGTCTATTAGTCATTTCTAAATATGATAGCATTTTCTAGAACAGACATATTTTTTCCATCTTTCTGTTGTAGTCACTATTTCTTCTTCCCTCAACCCCTAAGTTATAAAAATTCTCTATATATGTACTCTAAGTACTTAAGAAGATCCTGAGAAACCAAGATCTAATGAAAATGTGGGTAATTTATTTCTGGTCATGAATTTTATTCTATCTAAAGAAGGAAAGTATAACAAAATCAGTATCTTGCCTGAAATTGCTGTAGCATCATACGTGTATGTTAAGCAGTTCTCTGAAATGGACTAAAACTGGGTGAATGGAACGATTTGATAAGCTTGAAAATTCATGGCACTTCATTTTTATTAGTCATTAAGGAATTGTTGAGCTGTGACAGGGCGAGAGAGCGTCATGGACATATACACACTAACAAACGTAGTAAGGTAGATAGCTAGTGGGAAGCAGCCGCATGGCACTGGGATATCGGCTCGGTGCTTTGTGACAGCCTGGAGGGGTGGGATAGGGAGGGTGGGAGGGAGGGAGACGCAAGAGGGAAGACATATGGGGACATATATATATGTATAACTGATTCACTTTGTTATAAAGCAGAAACTAACACACCATTGTAAAGCAATTATACCCCAATAAAGATGTTAAAAAAATAATTGTTGCCCCCCAAATAGTTTAAAGTAGTGAATTATTCCTTCCATGAGAGTGGAAAGGAAGGAGAACTATGTTAATATTCAAAGGGAATTAAAAGAAAAAGCATATGCTTCAGGCCCCATCTTTATAGTCTGGTTAGTAAATAATGATGTAGGTGAAAAATATCTAACAATAATAAGTGGGATAAAAATTGAGCACAGAGAGAGAGCACTGCAAGAAGCAGGAAAACCCATCATCGGCTTCATGAAAGACAACATTTCATGGAAGAAGGAGTGTGTGAGTTCCCTCTTCATGATCAGAAAAATGCTAAAGAAACATGTCCGCAACCATTGATAAGTCATGTTCACTCATTAGTCCCAGTTTATATTTGTCTTGAGAATCTAGTACCCCAGAGCAGTGAAAGTTATACCTAGGTCCTAAATTCTAGGAAGCAATCCTATAATAGGATGAATAAATCCTAGTCTGCTCATCACGAGAAAAGAGAAAGAGAGAGGAGTAGCATAGGAATAGGAAGGATTAAGAGTATAGAAGAGGAAAGCAGGAAGAGAAGAGAATACTAAATCTCCTTCTCTCTATATAAATATATACACACATATGTATATGTTTATGTATGATATATGTTTATGTATATTTATATTACTTATATACATATATATTTAAAGTTTAGTCTCAACCCCATAAATTAATTTCAAGATCCACTTATGGAAGTCATCTGAATTTTGAAAACTCTGATGTGGGCACAAATGATTCCAGGAAATCTGATGAACATGAACGCCAGGGCTTAGCAGACTCAGACAGTTTTCATGGTACCAGGAAAGAAGGGCTTAAAGGGAGAGGCAGAATAGACAACGTGATGTTATTTTTTTTAACAGCTCTAATTGCTTAATTTCTATTATCACTGAGGCTTTGGGAATATTTTTGAGTTATCCTTCCATTAGAATTTTTCGGTGGCAAAATAATTTTCCATCGGAATTTTCCAGAGGTAGAACTATTACAAAATAGTTCAGAATGTAGGCAGTGGAGTCAGCCTGTCTGTGTGGTTTGGAGAAGTTGCTTACACACCACAGTCTCTTCATTTCTAGAATGGGGGTAAAAGAGCCTGCTTCAAAGAGTTGTGGTGTGAATAATAAAGTGCTTAGGTTAATAAATCATACAGTCAGCTCTCAATAAATACTGGCTATTGGCTGGTAAATAAATACTTGATCAAACTCTGTGATAAAATTGACAACAGAATCCAAAAGAGACAATAAATGTATCTGCTCAGAGGCACTCAAGAAATATTTCTGATGTTGGTTCATTCTCAGTGAATTTGGTGAAAGAATAAATAAAGTCTAATATTACTATAAATTATAAATAATTAATCTTAGCCCTATATACAATGGTGACACATTCTCTGTAGGAAAGCTCTCAGACACATTTTTCCATATTTTTCCATTTCCATATCCCAGCCAAGTCATCTAAACCAAGTTGCCCCTGTGAAAGACTCAAGAATTTAAAAGTTGTTTGGTACTAGAGGCCCAAATATTTAGTTAAAAATAGGAAGATAAGACAGGGAAGGGGAGAGAGGGAGGGACAGAGAGAGAGAGAGAGAAAGAAAGAGGAGAGGAGAGGGGAGGGGAGGGGAGGGGAGAGATCTGACTTCCAAGATCATTCAGTAGAAGAACTAGGACTTGAATCCTGGGTGCCTTCCACTGGCTCTTCGATTTTTCTAGAAGGCAATGACCATCAAAGATTGCAAATTCACTTTGAAATTTTTGCTGACGGTGGTTGGAAAGAGCAAAGTATGGTGGTTACTCAAAGAAGCTGACGGTGAAAGGGAAAGGGAAAGTTTTGCTGACGGTGGTTGGAAAGAGCAAAGTATGGTGGTTACTCAAAGAAGCAAAAATTAGCACACCTTACCCACTGAGCGTAACAACAGCAAAGACAAATATTATAATCTGTCTTTAAAAATGTCTACGAAAAATACATATTTATTTCCAAGGTGAAAAGGGGATCAAGGCTGCTACTTCCCTGTGAATTTAACCTGGATTTCAGACAATATAAATATTCAAGTTTCACATCATTTTAAGGTTCCCAGCGGAAGAAAATGACAATCACTTAAAAAAAATTTTTTTCTTTATTGGAGTATAGTTGATTTACAATGTTGTGTTAGTTTCTACTGTACAGCAAAGTGAGTCAGTTTTACATACACATATATCCACTCTTTTTTAGATTCCCATATAGGTCATTACAGAGTATTGAATAGAGTTCCCTGTGCTATACAGTAGGTTCTTACTAGTTATCTATTTTATATATAGTAGTGTGTGTATGTCAGTCCCAATCTCCCAGTTTATCCCTTCCAACATCACTTTTTAAAATGTTCCTTTCCTACACAGTGTTCTGAGGCACCAGGTCTGAGAGATTCACTAGCGAAGGTGTGTTATATTTGTAATTTCCTTTAAATTGCAAATTTCCATCATAGAGTAATGAGTATTATGGTAATTAAGACATTAAATTAGTGTATCATGTACCCTGCTGAGAAAATAGTAATATAGTATAGCAATGCACTAGAGTAGATAATTGCTAGGACAATAGGCATGTGTCCACAGTAAAGATGATGGTCATTTTTAGTGCCCTTATCACCACAGCCAGTTTCAATAGGAACGAGTCCGTCACATTAACTAAATCCTAATGAAACTCTAGAATTACAGAGACACTAAGCGTTCATGTCTTATACACTGGGTTGTGTCAGTCATATCAGCTCCCCTTTATTTGCTTTTTCAGCATAGTTTCCATAGCTTTATGGACTTTCCAGTGTCCTTTATGTAGGTCAATACGAACACTTATTCAGAATGTTTATTATATGCATTTTTTAAAAATTTATTTTTATTTATTTATTTTTGTTTATTATATTGCAAAGGTTGTTGTTGTTTTTTACATTCTTTGTGGCAAGACACCATTAACACAACAACACACTGTTTAACTGCATTTGGCCGGGGGGGGGGGGCAGGAGGGGCAGAGGGAGTTTATCATGTCCTACAGTAGTTCCTATAAAGTAAACTAAGGACTTAGGGGAATTATTTGAATTACAAACATTTTCAATATTTGTTTCTAAGTCAGAGAAGATGCTAGCATGCAAGTTCACATCCCCACCCACTCACTTTTTATTTTTCTGTCTTTACAGTTCCACCATGGTTTTTAAATCACCCTTCCAACCTCTATGCCTATGAAAGCATGGATATTGAGTTTGAATGTGCAGTCTCTGGGAAGCCTGTGCCCACTGTGAATTGGATGAAGAATGGAGATGTGGTCATTCCTAGTGATTATTTTCAGATAGTGGTAACTATCTTTTTTCATATTCACTTTACAATCCCATTCATTGTCTACTCTGTTTTCAGTTGCTTTTCTTTCTTGGGAACAACGTTCCTGTTGGGAATGTTTATGATGTATGAAGAAAATTGTTCCAATAAAGCAAATCATTTTTTAGACTTGGAATTTTTGAGCTCAAAAAAAGTCATTAAACAGTCCAGCCCCCTTGTTTACAGACACGGTTTTAAACAAACAAAGAAAAAATGGGGGGCCTAAGACCAGTGCTTTCTAAATATTCTCATTGGTGGTTCTTGGAAAAACAGAGTTTAGAATCTAGTTCTAGACTGTATGAATCCAAGAATCTCTTCTTTAAATTTTGCCCATTATAATAAAGTTTCAAGTAAGATGCGCTACTTATGAATATGGTAGTCTTACTTTGGTAATTAGGATGGTCACTCTTTGCTCCTTTGCTGCTCTTCCAGATAGGCCAGCTGATCCTACATGAGCAGTAGAAAAGGGCAGTGATGATGGTGATAGTGACAATGGTGGTGGCAGTGTTGGAGAGGATTTGAAGACCCAGAGTTCACATCCTTTGCAGTTCTGAACTTTGGAAAGAATTGAAGCCAAGAACAATGGTTCTTATAGTTCCTATAAGGTTTAGTGTACCTCTCTGTCCCTGCCCTGGAGAGAGATAATAGGGATAATGGTGGTATATTCACTGAGTTGTTGTCCTGGTACATAGTGAGTGATCCATACCTATCATTATTATTATTGTTTTTGCTGCTACCAGCAGAATGCTTTGCTCATTTAAAAATGCTCTGTGAAAACTCTCCTTTTGGTGTAGGTCAGCATCAGAGGTTCTGAATTCAAATGAATATCTGAGAAATATGAAAAGCACTTTTTAAATATCAAAGAACTTTGCAGCTAAAGGAGGCTTTCAATCCATTTCTCTTATGTTTGAGATGCAGACATGACCCTGTCAAAGAAAAGTGGTCCTCCAAGCCAGGTCTCCCAGGAGACGGCAATTATAGTGTAAGTGCCCTATAGAATTCAGGCGCAAGCTCTCTCCATGGCTTTACAGTGCCTCTTGCTGGTGGTCCCTCTTGCACGATCAGTCAGCTTTCAGAAACTTTCATCACCTCTCGATTCATGCATTTTGTCACATTGTAAGGGCTCTTAAGGAATACATCCGTAAAGAATATCTTTATTATGTTTATCACCACTTACCATTTTTCATTTTTAGTTGCATTTAATTGGTTGGGAATAGAGTAAGAAAGGAAAAAAAATAAACTTTTGAATGCCACATCAATCCATTAGTTCCTTTACATGCAATGCTGTTTCCCCTATCACTGAATTAAAAATGATCTGCCATGGGGCAACTTGAAATGTGTTGTATATGCCTAAAATAGATGCTACTTGCATATAGAGGAAATTGTTGAGTGCCCTTAAGGACACAGGATAAAATGAAGCATTTCATTTTTTTCTACAGTTTGAATAATCTTTTCCCCAGAATGACTTATTATAGCCAACCTACTTAAAATGTTCCTTTTCTTAAGGTAAAAAAAAAAAAAAAAAAAAAAAGTATGGTATGAGCCCTTTTCACATTAAATTGTGCTTAAAAATATTTCCCCAGTAGCTCCAGATCTGTCACACATGTAACATTTAGCACAAATAGTAACTTATATGAGAATTGTTAATTGTAAGTTAGTCAACTTTATCTTAAGAATTTTACATCAGCTGAAAATTGACTACAAGACACTAAAAACAATTAAGTATTCCCCATGAGGTAATATTTATCTCTTAATGACTTCAGGGCAAGTGATTTAACTCGTCTCACTTACTGAACTAATTCTTACACTATCGAAGGTAAACTGAGTTACTGTAATTAAATGCTATTTCCAGATCATTTTATCATCCATCCTTGAAAACTATGGTGGCCCAATTTACATAAAACAGGAGTTAACATTGCTGTGTTTTAATTTATGGATTACTGAAGGTGAAACATTTCGGCCATATAACAAGAATGACATGGGTATAAAAGATCTACCATACCCTCCTCCAAATCCCCGAAAGGGCACACAATTTTAAAAGGATTTTCAGATATTTTTTTTCTCGGCAAATGTCCAGAAAATATCCAACCTAGATTTCTTGTCCTTTAGAAGCTGCAAAGATAAGTAATTTTTGTTTCCTTTTGCTTTTTTTTTTCCCCTCTCCGGCACCCACTGAAACTATTTCCTTCAGTACAAGGAAAAGAATGAGATTTCTTTTGATACTAACCTCTCTTTCGTCCATACCTAATAAAAGAGTTTTCTGTTTACTGCTCACTTATGGAGGATGTGCATTCTTGGGAGTATACTTTTCATGGCAGAACTAGGTTAAATGGTGGCACGTGGATTCAGCAGAATCTTGGGAATCTGTGACATTTCCCAGATGACACAGGACGTATCTGTAAGGCTGAGGACCCTCTTAGCCTCCCTTCTGGTTTCTTTTGGGAAGTTTGATTAAAATTTGTTTTGTGATCATTTTGTCACTTGGAGTTTTTTTTTGCTTTTTCAAATGCTTTACCTGCTTTTTCTTCTCCCTAGGGAGGAAGCAACCTACGAATCCTTGGGGTGGTGAAGTCAGATGAAGGCTTTTATCAGTGTGTGGGTGAAAATGAGGCTGGAAACGCCCAGACCAGTGCACAGCTCATTGTTCCTAAGCCTGGTAAGATGAAGTGAACCTTGCTCTGGTTCCTGTAGTTGCAGTTCTACATGGTTCATCTGTGAAATCTGTACTGTTTTCCCTATTCTCAAAGTCAATTTGAAATTATTGAGTTATTTAGTTAATCAGGTATACATGTGTGTATTGATGGTATATTTGTGCTAGCAAATTATATCTATGACTATCGATATATATCTCCATCCAGTGAGATACAGTCAAGATGACTACCACTAAATTACTACCGTCTCCCCTCTTTTGTGGCCTACCTTTCTTCTTGGTGTTTCATATAAATATAAACTCTATATATGGAACATATATATATATATATATGTAATATATATAAAATAGATAAGCATATACATGTATACATACATGCTTATTTATAGTCTTAAATCAATGGAAGTTGGTAGAAAAATAGCAGGAGTAATTAACTTGAAAGTAAAAACATTCTTCTCTTTTTTTAGAACAGATTTTGATAAGTTGTCCTATTTTCTATAATTTATTAAGTTTTTTATTTTGTTCTGTAATCTTTTAGAGGTTTAATGTGGTGGTGTATTCAAAACTAGCGTAAATCTATAATAGACATGTCATGTAATATCCCCATAACAATATGATTTCCAGAAAGCAAGCAAACAGACAAAAACAAACACACAAAAAAACCAGCTGGTCAGCTACTCTGAAATGTGGTTACACTAAAGAAGGTCAAAAACGTCCCTTCTCTCTTTTTATTCTTTTTTTTTTTAAAAGCAGGGACTGAACAGTTGTTTCTATAGATCAAAATACCTTAAAATATTAATACCTCCTCATGAAAAGTTTTCATACCACCTACTGATTATGTTAATTTCAACTTTTTCAGGCCAGTTTCCTTCCTCTTGACTCAACCTTGTCTTAATCTTTCCCTGCTTTAATTTTAATAGAAAACAAATTTTCTGTTTAGAAACAGTAATTTTAATAGAAAACAGAAATTTCTATATAGCTACTGAAATATATGAGACATAGTCTTTCTTTGGCTTCTGTCATTTACAGTGTGCCTATTGAGGCCTTATATTTTGTGCATCTCTAACCAATTATCTGAAGATGCTCAGACTCTCATAATAATGCTCACAGCGATGACTTTCTCTGCTTTTCTTGATTAAAACAAAAAAGCAACCATAGAACCACAGTCCCAGATGAGTAAAGGAATGAAAGGAACTATTTAGGAATTTGAAGGTACCATTAACTCTTGTTCAAGATCACCAGTTTCTCTGATGGACTGTTTGTTTTCCCTCCATTTAATGTGCCTTACATGTGAATGTGACCTCATTTGTGCGACTAAATACATTCTCTTCGGCCGAAACAGTAATGGATAAGGAGGGGAAAAGGAACCTCTAAAACCAAGGTCTCTAATATGAGCCATGGTTTAAAAACTCTGTGCTGTCTCATTAGCAACGACAATATGGCAACATTTACACTAATACTGATTGCTACACAAGTCACAGAATAAGAGAATTCTAGTTAACATTGATTTCCATGTAAGGCCATAAAGCTGAGGAAAATGCAAGATAAGTAGTCCCGTATTTCTGAAGAGAAGTATGAGGTACATTCTCCTATCATCCCCTTTAACTGCCATTAGGGATGGAGGATTCTTTGAAGTGTTGAAATTCATAGGATTAGACAGACATCATCATGGTGTTTTCTTTCCCCCACAAGTCAAGTTGTGGAGATACCAAGAAAACCCCTTGAACAGAATGTGTGTATGTGTGTGTGTGTGTGTGTGTGTGTGTGTGTTTTACTGTTTTGCAAAAATGGAAAATGGGCAACTTACCCTGACTAAAAGCTGTCTGGAGCTGCCCACAACTGCAGGAGGAGAAAGGGGAAGGCAACAGTGGGGAGAAGCTCAATTTCCACCTTTGGGAAGAATGAGGGTGTGAGTTGCACTTGAAGAAAGCAGGGCGGAAGACATCTTGAAAGGCCTTGCCCACGAGGTCCTGGCTGCTAAGGCTACAGCCACCAAAAGACGCTAGAGGGACACTGGCTGGGACGGAGCTGAGCTGGGAGCTGGTGCAGAAGACTAGCCAGATCCTGCCGCGCCTGCTGCAGGAGGGGGTCCAGGGCGGGGCTTCCTAGGTTGGAGGGGCCTCTGAAGAACACAGAGCTGCTCCCCAAAAAGAGGCAAGTTGATGCCTTCCACGACTGTGGACTCTCAGGAGCACAGGCTAAGAAAAGCAGCCTTTGTCTCTTCACTCCAAATCCATCCTCTCTTTCTACCCTGGAGAAGCCCTAAGCAGAGGGGGAAAGCATAGACCCAAGAGAATTAAAAAAAGTGGTGACAGACAGTCCCATTGCCTCTTCCCCATTTTTGGTCTCAGGCCTACTCTGGGAGGCGGGGAGAAACTTTAAATTGAACATTAAGTTAATGTCTTGATTTAGATCTCAGTGGTGTGTGTGTGTGTGTGTGTGTGTGTGTGTATTGCTGTTGTTGTTGTCATTATTGTTTTTAATATCTGCAAATAAGGCCTTTAAAATATTTTAAGGTGCCCTTAGGACCTGAGGGTTGACCCAACTTGTTATCTGGGGTAGGAAATATATCCGATAGGGTGTGTTTGAAAGTGGATGAGAGGAGAGAATAAAACTGTTTCCCCTTGATATTCCAATAGTTCAGCTCGTTCAATAAACCAGTTATAGGCATTCAACTTCATTTACACCAGGCAGCTCTGAATTCAACAGGTAGCTCTTTATTAACAGTATCTTGCCTTCCACTCAGGCCCTGATTCATTTGCGTCTCTGTGACCACAAAAGAGCAAGGCGCCCCTCGGCATAAATGTCAGTTACCTCCTGGCTAGGGCAAACCTTGGAGAATCTTGATAATTCATTCTTCCCCCATCTAGATGGTAAAATGTTGTCAGTGGATTCTACATTCTTGGTCGGTGTTTATTGTATCTGGCATCGGATTAGAATGAAGACCAAAATCTGAAAGCGTGACAGAACACCATTGTGACTGTCTTACATCCCCTCCTTGTAAATGATGGATTGCTTTTTCCTGGCCATTTAATCAGGTCTTAAAATAATGCCTCTCCACCTCCGCAGAGGTGCAGTGTAGGCCATGTGCACAGATGGTGGAGAGGCCAGCTATAAATATAAACTCAGCAATGAGGCTGACCTTGGCAGGAAGAACAGAGCCCTCTCTGTTTAAGTTCCAACAATAAACGGTCACCATATATTTTGAGGCACATCGTGAGTCTGCACTGACCAGCTGTTCAGCTTTGGTCTGTCCACATGCTTGCGGCTAAGAGTTTCTCTTGACAACCATAACAATCTGCTTCTAACTGAAGTGCACACAATGGCCTGTTAGAGCCAGTGCCCATTGTTGGTGGATATTTACATAAGCCTAATGAAGTTTCAACCTAGTCTTTTCTATATAGTTAGTTATTCCCTCTTTAGCAATTAGTGACTTAGGAAAGAAACATCATCTACTAAATTAAATTGAGTTAATGACTTGTTTCTCTTTCCAGAAGATAAATTTTGGGAAAATACTGAAATGTGTGCACTGTAACATGTGAAACATATACATGATTTCCTCTAGATAAAGATCAATGGCACTTAAAAAAATCATTATACTAGAGGAGGTGCTATCAGTAATGGTTTCTATCTGATACTCTAACACCACACACACAGTTCCAGACTGCTGACCATCTCTCTGTATACCTAACACAAACATGAATGCACACACACACTCGTGCACCCACAGACAATGGTCTGCACACTTAAGAAGACTTTGCATATGCATCAAAAATACTTTAGCCATATTATGTAAGTGGTGGTGAATGCGAGTTAAGATATTTTATCTGATATATATCACTTGTATTGCCTATTCATCTCTTCTAAGAGCTAAGGAAATGTTTTCTTGTTATTTGTTTTAGTTTTATTTATTATTTGGCGAGGGACATTGGTTAAGAAGTCCTCTTTCCAAAAGGAGATTGACTGTAGCCCTCCAACTCTACTGTTCAGTGAACAGCCCAGACAAAATGTGCCAAGAATCAATGTGTTAGGCATCATAAGAATAAGATGTTTCAGTAGCCAGATTTGCAAACAGGTAACCAGTACCTTAGGATCTGGTTGACATAGCAGATGCTGATGAGTTAGTTACCCTTGAGTCTCATCTAGTGAACTGGAGTGTGGGTAAGTAGTAATTAAATTAAGACTATCGGGTAGCTAGAAGGAAAAGTGAGCATACTTTCCAGTGCTGGTGGGGCAGCATGGGAGCATAGAGAGCAAGGCAGGAACAAAGGTAAGATAGACATAAGATATCAGTTATCTCTGAGTTAGTGATTCTGGTTCTAGTTGCTAGGTAGCATTATGTTTCCAGGCCAGGGGTCTTCAGTGAAGGTAATTGGAAATACCTAACTGCTGGGCAGAGAAGAAGAGAGGGCCAGGGAACTGGGAATGCAGCTGTAATCAGGGCATATGTAGTCTGGAATATTTTAAATTTAATGGCAGAAATGGGTGAAGATAGAATAAAGTCGCCATGGGAAGAAATAATGTATTCTTCATATTCTACTATGCACAAAAAGGTTATGTGTTCACAAATGAATAAATGCTATTCTAAATATTTCCTAAATGTAGATCTGCTTGGGCAAGTTACCAAATCATGCCTTCCACTGAAGAAATATATATGGGATATGTGTCTCATGTTAACACTGAATATTTTTTTAATGCTGGTTTTGTGTTTTTCCTCCAATATTGATGGCAAAATAGAGTTTCCCACTGTAGGAGGGGAATATATTGGTTATGCCTTTAGTAAAATAGTGAGCTACTATCAATTCCTTGTTCTCCCCTGGGAAAGGTTACTGATTACAAATGCTGTAGAATTTTAAACATTGTATTAAGGTAGTGTATTATATATTAGCAGAAGTGTTAGGTCCAATCATAAACATCAAGGCATAACATCAAAAGTCCTTTTGATGCCAAAAACTTGGCCTCTGTGTCCCAGTGCTGAATCAAATCTCAGAGACAGAGTTTTGGGTGAAATAGGAAAGAATAGCTTTATTGTTTTGCCAGGCAAAGGAGGCCA
The DNA here is from genome assembly GCF_949774975.1 of Lagenorhynchus albirostris. Classification (NCBI taxonomy): domain Eukaryota; kingdom Metazoa; phylum Chordata; class Mammalia; order Artiodactyla; family Delphinidae; genus Lagenorhynchus; species Lagenorhynchus albirostris. The sequence goes on along the minus strand of NC_083108.1, from coordinate 20,870,075 downwards.
CAGCAGGCTCCTGCCCTGGAAAACTTTGTGTCCCCACCCGGGAGGATTCGGTGAGTTGCTGATAAGATTAGGAGGTGTGCAGGGCCTGCACTCCTTTATTCTGGTGTCAGGTAATCTTTTGATGAGCTTCTCTGGTTCCTTTAATCTGGCCTCCTCAGGGTGGTCTTCTCTCATATGAAGAATGCTGACATCTTCCATTTGTTGGGTCTTAGTTCTATAAAGGGCTTAAAGGCAGTGTTATGTGCATCGCTTGAGGCAGCACCAGGACCCTGCCCCAAGGCTGCACTATTGTCTCTTGACTGTTCCTCCCTTGTCTCTGCATCCCCTCCCTTCCCTGATTAGCAACTGTTCGAATCTGCCCTTTGGAACTCAGGGAAGGTCATGGAGGCTGGAGTCTGTTCCTTACAAGAAATGGGGGACATGAAAAGGCTTCCGTGCCCAGGAGCCCCACAGGGTCCTGCTAGGTTTCACTTTGGATCTGTTTTTGTGACTTGTTCCCTATCAGTACGAGAGGAATACCTTGAAATCCAAATAGGCAAGAGGAATATGTGGGTGCGTACTCATACAGTGTATATTAACTGCAGCTAGTTAAAGTGTTTCTTACTAAATGTGGACTCTTGTGTAGTAACTTCAGTGAGATTGTGTGAAACAATGAAAATTGTACAATTAGTTGTAACACTTCAAGATCTGTTAGAATTTAATTTGTCAGTGTAATAGCACTGTGTAAGAGAGATTGTTACTAACTCTCAAGTGGTGTACTTTTAAATCTGATATTAGTCACTGGAGGTCAATTAAGTTGAATTTTTGTCTCTTATTATGAGAAGAGTTACTATGATTTAAGCGCTCAGTATTATTTTGTGTGGGATCAAATTATTCCTGGAGTTCTATAAATAATTTAGAAGAGCCAGTTCCATGTATTGGACTAATATATTGGTGGACCCAAACTAGAAAATGAGTCATTAGACAGTTTCCCTCACACAAACTGAGACGCTCATTAAAACTACAAACATTCTCTTTAGAGTTCCATCATTGAGTTTACGTGAATGAAAGTGCAACTTAATATTTTTGAAACTTGTTTCCAGTGATGATTATAGTGATTATAGCTCATAAGCTTTCCACAAACGTTTTCCCTTATAAGCCTTAGTAATTAACTGTAGCTATTAAGATACAGAACCAATTTTTTTCAAGGAAGTTATTAATGTCCGTATATGTATGTGGCTGTGAATTTGTTCAGTGTACTGAAAACTTATTTCGCTAGCTAAGGTAAAGATAAAAATAAGAGGAAGGTAATGTCTGCTCTTTTATTTTCTACCTCAAAGTCTCCTTTCCCTTAGAGAAATCTTGACGCACAGACTAGCACTTTCCCTGAGGGGTTCAACGATAGCCGAAGTTTCACATTTGATTTTTTACCATGTGATATTCACGTAGTCTATGAGATGTGGACACATTTCATGTCCACATCCTTCTCTAGTTTATCTATAGAGATTTAAACTATATTGGAATATAGAATATAATGAACAGAATCTTAGACAATATTGCCTAACCTTTCCAGGTCTCCATTTCCTCAGCTTTAAAGTACAATAGATAATTGTCTCAAAGATTTAGTGCAATAAATGTATGTCAGAGGGGTTTGTAGGCTGTAAATTGCTACACAAATGTTAGCTATTATAAAGTCTTCCACTGGTTTATTTAGTCTCAAGAAAAACAGGAGGCATTTCTTGGGATGGATACAATGATAGCTATCTTCTAGCATATTTTTCCATCCTCCAAGAAAAGAATTAATAAATATTTCAGGGACAGTGGCAATTTGAAGTTTAGGTTTTTAGCCCAGTGGACAAGGTGAAGGGAAAAGGTTTATTTCAGAATGCCTGCAGTGGAGAGGTTTGTAGTAGGGTTTACAGTATCCCTTTAATGACTTGCTCATTCCAGTTTTATGTTGGCAGAGGTTTCTCAGCAAATAAAAACTTGTCACTCACCTTGTCCTTCATTCAGCATGTGCTTCAAGTAGGAAGCTAGCTCAGTGCTAATCAAGAGGATATGGCAGACTTCGAAATTAGAGATGAATTCTACAGTAATATGAAGTATCCTGAGACCAGTGATAACTATAAATCCATACAATATGAAAGACTTGATAGATTCATAAATACTGATCACATCAGACTTTGGTGGTAAACACACCAAAGATTGTTACTCCATAGCTTTTTAAAATCCCCATTGTGGGGAAGTAGAAAAGAAGAATCCTGATTTTTACACTGAACCCAAAGGATCTTGTTCTTGTATTTCTGCCTTTTATTTATAAATCATCGTTTGATAATAGATGTGCCTGGACACACACACTACACACACATACAGATATTCCTTCTGATATATTAGTATAAGAGAATTTTAAAATATCAAGGTGATCATTAGTAGGAGGTATATATAATTTAATAGCTAAAATTATATAGATGTAATTTTAACTGATTATCAAAGTGATAATAATCAACATTGATAGGACTACAATGAAAATAGTACCCATATACACAGTTTGAAGGAATGAATTACAATGTAGTCAACAACATAGGCCTCAGATGATTCCACAGGAAGCTTTGAAGCTGGGTTAGCTACTCAGGGTACTCTACCCCCAGAGATGGGTATGACCTTGAGTGAGGTAGTTCTCTTTAGCTGAAGGCAGTTACTGGAGATGGATTCTGTAGGGAGCCATCAGCCACCATCACTGTCTCCAGCTGGAGGAGTAAGTGCCACAGTCCATGAAAGGGAGATCCAGACGGTACACCACCCTATTCACTACAGTCTCCCGCTGTGCCACTCAAACCTATTTGCTTCATGTAACCAATTCTAGAAAGAACTATTCCAGGATACAGGTTGGTCTTATTCCCTGGGGGAAAAGGAAGGTTAATGGGATGAACTACAACCCTCACCAGTACAACTACAGCTGGTCTCAGGGCTGCAATTCGTGCTCATCACTTCCTTCCTCTCACCCTCAGCCAACATCTCTGCTCATCTGTATGGCTTAGCGGATGGAATGACTCAAACTCCTATTCCTTCGCAAGTCATAGAACTTGTAGTAGTCTATTTACCATCAAAATTGGGGAAGAGAGTACCAAGAGACACTCCAGTAGATCACCTGGGTGCTAACCACAGTCATCCCTGTTTCCTGCTTCCCCCTGATGATCTGATAATTATTCTCTCCTTGCCTGCTGCTATTTTGGCACAAGGAGCCTGAAATGACCAGGAAGCAGTGATAGCTCAAAGGTTAATGATTAAAGTATTCCTCCTCTGGGAACTAGGACTTCTAAGTCCTAGAGTTTCAGGGATGAGAAACACAGATTCCCAAATGGGTCACTGGGAGTGATGGTAAGCAGGGTCGCACCTACTTCAAACTCTTTTATCCATTTACTCTACCTTTGGGGACATGGCACCGTATACTGATCATTCATTTTGTGTATGTACCTTACTCTAGAGGAAGGCTCTTCATTTTTTTAGGATATCGTCTTCAGTCTTAACCCATTGCTCCTCCAAAAGACTGTACTTAGGCTGTATCAAGTTAGCGGCTTCTCAGAGGTTGGTATGTGATAGGATGAGGGGCTCCCATGGTCGTGTATTCATGCCCACACCCCTTTTGCTGTTAAGTGTGTTATTTGATCTTCTGTAATATTATGCATGATCCCATGTCTGTGGCTCAGAAACTTTGGGAGCTCTCAGTACTGCAGGCTGAAGCCTTGAGAATAAGAAAGGTGGAATATGTGTATAGTCCAATCAGGAATTTCTGCCCTTTCCAGAGTAGAAGGAGTTCAGTATAAACAACTTGCTACCAAAAAGTTAGTCGGCCTCCTCAAGGAACATTGTTTTATTGGGTGCTCTGCATCGGGCTCTTTACTGGTAGATTGAATGTATGGCAGCTCCAGTAGCTGCCGGTGAGCCTGTGTTGTTGGGCAATGCACAGGTCCAATCCCTGCCACAATAGCCTCTAAATTTATGCACCTTTGATGTCACCACTGGAGCCTGGCTGATATCACCTGGCCAGATTGTTCCATCTAATTGATTGTGTCTCTTTCATGGAGGATACAATCTGGTGTTTAGATGTTTTCAATTAGCAATAATCATGCCTGGGATAAACTTCATTGACTACAGTACTTCATTGACTACATTGCACAAAGCTTGAGGTTTAGATGTGATTCAAAGATCTTTATAATACTTGATATCCACTCCCAGAGGCCCATCCAAATCTTTTCCAAATCTCCATGTCCCTGATCTTTCAATCACTATCCCTCCAGACCCCTGGTCAATCAGCCAGGCCATTTGACTTTGCTCATAATCTACATATATATATTCTTACTCTGGGCCATTTCTCTCTTCACGTAAGGTAGATGGCCTGGTATACCAAACATTCTGCCTATTGAGAAAAGCTCCGGACTGCTCTCTTTCAGGGCTTTCCCTAAGAGGGGCAGCCATCTATTCTGAGTGCAACCACATACCCACGTACCAAGCCGACAAAGCTTGGCCTTTTTCCTCCTCAGTCACTTGGTCATAAGTGTGAGTCAAGGGGGAAGTTCCTTGGACAGCAGTGATTGAAAATATGGTGGTCAGGGACACCTGCCATTATGCCCTCTGGTCATGCTTGAGCCTGATACCAAATATAACACTTTCATCTGATGATGGTGCTGCATGAACCTTTGACTCAATGCATCTCAGGGAACTCAGCTCAAGATGAACAGTTCTCGCCAGTTGATTATCCAATAGTTGGGCATTCTTACTCCAATAGGGTCCAATATTTTGTCAGAATCCATTATATAAATGGTGTGTAATTCTCTACTGCAGGTGGCCTGATTTTACAACAGAACCGTCAGGGTTTATGTTGTGATTCTTCTGTCAGGGTCTGCTGTCATCTCTCCATAGAACATTTTTTCTACCACCAATGCCTCTAATACTACGGAGTCTACTAGGTTGTATAGCCTAGGTGGCAGAGCCACTTGCATCATGGCCTGGACCTGCTATAATGTCGGTTTTTACTCTGGAAACCGTACTCAAAGACAGCACCCTTTCACATTACTGAGTAAATAGGTCAGAACAGAATGTGCTGCCTGCACAACCCAAATGCTTAAGAGGCATTGTGATTCTTTCTTAGTGTTTGGAGGTATCAGATATAATAATGTGTCCTTACCCACAGGTCATGTCTTGCCATGCATGCCGCAAATCACAGGGCCTCTAAAATCTTTACTAACGTTATAGGCCACTTTATCTCCATAGGGTTTGTCTCTCACTACTGGAATGTATATTTTTTTACCAAAGCCTTCCATGTATTTGCCATTTCTTGCTCAACTTGTCCGGTGAACATGCTGTCATTAAGATAATGGACAAGTGGATTATGCTGCAAAATATCTGGATGGTCCAGGTCCCTTTGGACTATATTAAGACAGACATGGGAGAGTTAGCATAGCTCTGGGACTGCAATGAATGATGATTTTTCATTCCTAGTGAATGAGAAAATGTTTTGGTTATCCTTTCTTATAGGGATAGAGAAGAACACATCACTATGGCTAAATGTGACTGGCGGTCATTTGCATTTCATGCAAAGATATAGCATCTGGTATAGCAGATGCAATGGGAACCACCACTTAGTTAAGTTTGTGGTTGTCCCCTGTCATCTTCTAGGTGTGATCTGATTTTTGTAAGGGACCAGATAGGGGAATTAACTTAGAATGTGATAGGAATTACCATTCTTTAGGACTTTAAGAGTGGCAGTCTCCTCTGCCCTTCCCCCAGGATGTGATATGATGCAGTGATAAATGGAATATAAATAGTGAAATATAAATATATAGTGGAATAAATATAATATGTATATAAATAGTGGAAACAAACATAAGAAGTAGAATATAATTTTTGCACGCAATATGGGTCCCAACTTTTAAAACAAACAAATCTAAATCTATTTCTATATTTGTAATAAAACTATTATTTTTATTTTAGAAATCAAAATACATGGATGCAAACAGTATCAAACAGCAAGCAATACACACTAAAGCATTGCAAGCGTTTTAGAAATGTGAGTGTGATTTTGCCTTTAACTTCAGGCCCCAGAGAAGCTACTGGGAGTATTCTCTACCCCTTGGGACACTTAGGAGGCCTTAGGAATAAGACTTTTGTATTTTAGTATTTTCAAGCTCGTAAGAAACTTAGAAACATAAGAAAATAAACACTATTTTAACTTATGGAAAATAACATGCCAACAGAGCTATCATCAGTCCTATTTAGAGTAAGATTTAAATAAATACAGACCCAAAGGAAAACACAGAGAGAATAACATATTCTAGAACATTCTTGTGTTGGGTACTGTGTGCTAAGCATTTTATATGCATCATTCCTTTCACTTCTACAATAATCCAGTCTAGAATATATTTCTGTTCTCATTTCGAATGTTAGAAGGTTGTGCCCCGAAGAGGACCATGCAATATAAAATAGCTACAAAGTGGTAGAGCTGGATTTGAAAACACTGTTGAATCTTTGTTAGTGGGTAGTAGCATGCTGAGTTCGGGCTTTACAATCACATATTAATTGATTCCTCTCAAGAGTCCTATGGAGGAGATAGAATTGTTTTCCCCTTACTTTGTGGGTGAGGAAACTGTGGCTCAGGGAAGGTAATTAACTTACCAAGGCCACACAGCCAGTCAGCCCTCTGACTTTTGCACTTAACTTTCTCATCCACTCTGCCATGATGTGACTGACCACCCATATTCTGTCCACCACATGGAGCTTTGTCAGGTGAATGGGTGATATTTCAGATTTATTTGAATCTAGTCAGACTGGTTTGGGAATTATTGATAGAGGAGAAAAGCTTGGAATTAATTAAAATTTCTAACATTCTGCCACTCAAGTGATCTCTGTCCAGATTCCCACTGTGCTAGAGGTCATTACTAAGTGTGGGTCAGTTATAATATTGTCTTAAGAGTCTTAAATGTAAGCATCACATCATCTCTGCTATTCAGGAATCCATACTTTAACCAAAAATACACTTGATGCAACTAATCTTACTTATCAAATACAGTTAAGACAGAGTGACTTGTAGGGGTGGGGGAACAGTGCATGGAGAAAGAATCCATAAGGATCAACAGTCCCATTAAATGTAAATAGTCTAAACACTCTAGTTAAAAGATAGAGATTGTCTGGTTGGATAGAAAGACCCAACTATATGCTGCCTACAACAAGTCCATTTCACATATGAAAACACAAATATGTTAGAAATAAAAAGATGAAACAAGATGTATCATGGTAACACTACAAATAAATAGATAAGAAAAAAATTTAACCTGGAGTTTCTTTACTAATGTCAGGCAAAATAGATTTCATGGCAAGGAATATTATCGGCGATAAAAGGTTTATTTCATAATGATAAAGGTTCATTAATCAAGAGAACATAATCCTCAATGTGAATGCAACTAATAATAGATCTTCAAAATACATGGAACAAAACTGACAGAACTGCAAGAAGAAATAATCTACAATTATAATTGGAGAGTTCAACACTCCTTTGTCAATAACTAATCAAACAAGTTGACATAAAATCATTAAGGATATAGAAAATTTAAACAACTGTATCAACCAGATTGACCTAATTGATATTTCTAGAACACTCCACTGAACAAGAGCAGAATGAATACTCATTCTTCTCACGTGCACACAACATTTTCCCAGTTAGAGCATATCCTGGATGTACAAAAGAAGTCTCAAATGGACCTGGAGGGTATTATCCTTAGTGAAGTAAATCAGACAGAGGAAGACCAAAAAAAAAAAAAAAAACAGACAGAGTGACTTGTCATGGTGTTTTAATTGTTCAACATTTATTAAGCACGCTGAAAATGTATGAAGACTCACATAACAAATACAAATTAGAGATAGTAGATGCCATTCAAAGAAAGTTCAATTCTTTATACTCCTTAAATTCTAATACAGCTAGTGCTTGGTGTATTTTTGTTTGTTGTTGTTCTAACCCTATTTTTAGTACCCCTTGTCACACAGAATGACAAGGCTCCTATTGTTTTGAAAAGTTCTTTCACTTATTGTTTTATTTTGTTCCCAGCTTTAGGTGAGAAGCTCCAGGTTAAAAAATAGGTTTAAAACATTTTTTTTTTCAGATCGTCTACTCATGGGTCTTTAACCTATAGTGTCGTTCCATCAAAAAAACAATAGTTAGTGAATAAGCCTAAATGACTAGTGCATGCTGTGCACAGCTGTCTTTGTTATTTTGTGTTGACAAATATCCACCAAGGATCTATAGATGACCTTAACTTTCTCTGACAATATTGACAAAATATATATACCTATTTAGTTGATATCTGAGTTTGATATATTGTGGAACATAAGAAAATTCAGTTGAAATGAAAAATAACCCGTCCTCAAAATAAAACACGCATCATTATAAAGCAAGAAAAATCAAATAGAGAAGTGAGTTTTCCATATTTTCTGTTATTTTTCAGTGCCAGTTCTTATTTAAATAAAGATCTCCCTGATAACCAGACAAAATATTCTTTAGTTCTGAAAGATGTGGGCTGAGTGTATGTATATAAAAACATACAAAAGCAGAATAGACTATCTTGAATAGAGAAGAATGATTCTTTCTCTAAATGATTTTCTCCTAATAATATGACACTTATTTGGGAGAAAAAAGAAATAAAAATACTATGTAGCATATTTTATATCCTTCTCTTGCCTTGTCTTCTTGATCTCATAAATAGAAAGAGACATGAGATAACAAAATTGGTGGCCCAGACATAAGTCTTTGGATCTCATGAATTTCATATCCAATTTCTGACATACAGACTACCTGCTTTCTTTTCATATGTCTGCCTTACTTCTCATTATTTAATATGAGCCTTTGAGCCCAATTCTGATCCGCTATTTTAGGTCTTTAACACGCTTGCCTAGAAAGGATATTGTGACCCTTGGGGAAATTCAACTGAATGAAGTGGTAAATGCCTTTTGCTTTTTATATCAGGAACAATAACAACAATGATAAAACCTCATACCAAGTAGATACTTTCTTGCATATAAAACGTTATCCTAGAATAAGTTATTCCTATTTTCTGAATGCAGATGCTAAGTGGTTGCTCAAGCTTCTAGTCTAATAGGGAACTTTGAAGTAGAACAAATCATTACCATGAGTTCCAGGAGTATATTCATACAAGAGGTAGGGCTAGCACAATGAAGAGCTTAAGCAACTCTTCTGTGGAACAGAGGAACTCATCTCTGAGGATGTGACATCTAAGCTAAGATGGACGTTGAAGAAGGAAGATGATTTTTGCCAACCTGTCCAGAAGGGCAGAGAAATGGCTGGTAGAAGACATGTTATACCCAAAGCCTAGAGAAATAACACAGAAGCAGAAGTATATATTCAGAGAAGTATGTGTGGTTCAGTAAGATGGGAGAGATATTCAGGGGCTGAATCACAGTCTGTCTTTCAGAATAGGGCAAAGAAAATTGGACTTTTTGTCTAGGCTGTGTGTGGGATGTTGGGGGCTAGGATGTAAAAGATAGGCATGCTCCTACTGGTGTTTTTAAGAGAGAACTCTGGAAGCAGTGTGGATGATAGCTGGGTTAACAGTGGCAGGAGGCAACACTAGAGATAGAAAAACTAATCGGGAAGGTATATCGTCCATTGGTTAGGCAAGAGAGAATAAGGCCATCTAAAACAACAGTACAAAAAGCGTGAGTAGATATATTAGAAGGTCTTCAAAATGTAGAGATTACTATGAGTATGTGTGGATGCATTAGGGATCTGGGATGATTCCTAGATTCTTGATTTAACTGTATAGATGGTAAAACCAGTACTTACAAAGGGCAGAAGACTAAGAAGAGTGATTTAGTGCATTTAGACAGAAAGAACCTGGCTAGTGAGTTCCTTGAGGGTGCCTGTCTTTGCATTTCAAGCACCTGGTAAAAGGCCTAACAAGGGCAGGCTCTCAATTACTCACTAGAAGGCCTGAAAGCAAATTCTGTTTTCCTGCTTAAGTGACAATACCAGTGATTTAGTAAAAGATGAAGCAAAGGAGGTAAATGTTTAAAAAGGTCTCAAAGCATATAATTGAAAAATTTATAATCAAAATAGGCAAAATTAATAGTCTGACTGAAAAGGAATGTTCTGCTGTGTGTATTTGAGAGATTGGAGCAGAAGGAAAGATGAATGCAAAATGTTTTGTAGTATCCCCAGAGGGAAATAATTATGGTCTGAACTGGGTGGCAACTCAGCTCATGGAGAGAAAGATAAATCCAAAGAATACTATGGAAGAGGAAATGCTTAGCAGTTTGCATTTGAACTGAAAAAGAGATTTTAATGCTGACTGGGAATCCTGTAAGTTATTGGCATTGCTGCTGGTGATGAAAAGCTTAAGGGAGAGTATGAGGGAGCCTTATCGTGCACCCTAAGTTCCTTGATAGGCTATAAGTGAGTCATTCTCCTACTGATGAGAGGATTCCTCCTTGCTGGACATTTTTTTTTACCCAGCTCTGAGGAAGGGACTCATTGTACTGCCATCTTGGAAGGAATTAAAGGGCTATGCATTAACATAAGATAACCATTGAGAACATACTGTCACCGCCAGGACCAGAATATATTGATTTGATTATCCCTTAACTATCAGAAGGATATAACTGATCACTTCTTTTTCTTCTCTCTCCTCTTTGTCTCTCCTTTCTATGGCAGACACAGATTAGAACTGAGAAATAGATTAGAAGTGGAAGGACTAACTTTGGTTCTTCGCCACCTGAAAATATTCCATGTAATTTACCCTGACTATCCTTGTTAGAGTGTTAAATATCGACTAAACAGTTTAATATGGATTTATGTAATGAGTTCACAAATTGATTTTGCAGAGTACGCTTGCTTTAGGAAATAAGCATCTATTCACGTGGCTTGGATGCCATACCTGTGTGATTTGAAATGATGAATGGATTTTTTTTAGATGATAAGGATTCTAATTTATGATCATTTTATCATCCCAATATTTAAAAAGCTCAGAGTCCAAAACAAAACAAAACAATGATTTAGAAGCTCCAGCTATCTCCTAGGGGAAGCAGTCTCTATAGGGTAGCAGTGCTAATATCTCTGAGTCACAGTATTAAACAAAAAAGACTTTCACCCGATGCCTGCAAAACCTCCACTTTCTCTTTTCCCTGTGCAAGAAAGTCATATGTACCTTATTTAAACATTAATTATTTAGCCTGAATTGTCTGCAGCTCATTTGTAAAATAAAATTCCTTGCAAGTTTGAAGATGAATCCAAGAGAGGTGCCTCTCTCATGCGGGTCCCCTCCTTCCCTATCTCGGGTGGCCAAATTTGATGTAATTGTAATTGGTGATGGGGTGGCGATGACAGTGTCAGCCAATCATTCTAGGCATGGCTGCTAAGATTTGTAATTATAATGTCCTTTATTCCCATTTAAATTCAGCAGTATCTTCACATTACTATTCTTTCTCTTGAAACATGGAAATTTGGATATGGAGGTTGGGGATGGTTAAGAGAAAGGGTTTTGCCTTCTTGAAATCTATACTTTTTCACAGTCTATCCCATTTCTCTAAGGCACCAGAGACAGGGGAGGCCAGCTATCAAGAATGGTAATTTACAATCTAAGAGTGCTTAATCTAAAATCTGTCCTTGTCGAAGGAGAGCATGTTGGTCCCCATGCAGCAGTAATGGGAATTTTATTTCAGCATAAGCTTCAAATTGTATTTCAAATTGTATTCTTTAAACTACCCTGTCCTTATCAGTTTATGCAATGTACAAGTCTTGTGGGCCTTCAACCTTGTTCTACTTTTAAAATAGAAATCACTAAATGTAAACTCTGAAAATGTAAACTAACCTCATAAACTGATTACAAACATAATCGTTATACAGTTTTGATGGGATCTAGCTTTATTAGTAATCATTTCTCCTGGTGATTAAAATTTAACTCTCCAAAGAGACCTTTTTCCCTAACAGACTTGTCTCTCTTTCACTGTAACCATGTTAATATTCTAAAATTACTTCCCTTAATTTTCACTTTCATATACAATAGAGATTTGCTTACCATGGCTGTTAAAAAAAAATCATAGTTGAGGAATATATTATTTTAGAGTAAAAACTGGATCGAGTAGACAAGAATGAAAATACATACATAAGATCTTTATAACTATTTTTGTTCACTTACAAATCACTAGGCAGCATGCTAAATAAAGGCAGTATCAAAGACATAGTAATAATAATGGATATTTTGTTTTAACTCTATTTATAAGCCCTGTTTGCTGGAAACCTTTAAAGATGTCTTACCCTCATAGATTCCAGGTGATGTGTATAAAATATTTTGCTTCAGAAAACACATATCCTAACTTTATTTTCCCTTGTTTTCTGGTCTGGGACTAAGTTAAGTACCAATAGCTGGCTTCCGCGTACTGCCTCAATGAATCTCTACTCTGTTATCCCAGGTTTATCCTATTTACATCTGCTCTAGTGGATCCCTAAATGCTACACCTCACTGAGTTCTGCATCCACCTACCCCTGTAACACTGGTCCATTTTTTTCCTTCATAGCAGATTCTACTAGGGACCAAGTCTTAAGATTTTTTTTTCACCTTTACTTTTTCTTCCGACAACCTTCCCAAGGCATTATTGATTAAAAAAAAAAAAAAATCCAACAGGTATCATCATCCCCTCTTCCTCATCAAAACATTCATTTTTCTCTGCTGTGTTTTAACACAGTATTTTGTCCTCAAACCTCAGTTCCTTTATGTTTTCCAGTTATCTCATATGAGAGTGACAATTCGAGTGCTAGAGATGGCAGATTGATGACTGTGTATGTGGTATATATGTAAAATTATATATATTATTACTTCAAGAAATGTCAGATATCCAAATTGACTTGGAAAAGACCTGATTTCTAATATGTGAAACTCTTGACACCTGAAGAGTGGCACAGTTATGGTTTGGATGCTTGGTGATATGAAGGCAAACTGACAGTGTTCAAAGTTTGCACTGTGTGTTGGGTCAGTTTCTCCTAAAGCATATAATGCTGTCAAGAATACTAGGACGGGGCTTCCCTGGTGGCGCAGTGGTTGAGAGTCTGCCTGCCGATGCAGGGGATGCGGCTTCGTGCCCCGGTCCGGGAAGATCCCACGTGCCGCGGAGCGGCTGGGCCCGTGAGCCATGGCCCGCAGAGCCTGCGCGTCCGGAGCCTGTGCTCCGCAACGGGAGAGGCCACAACAGTAGAGGCCCGCGTACAGAAAAAAAAAAAAAAAAAAAAAGAATACTAGGACCTAAGGACTTTTTTTTTGAATTTTATTTAATTTATTTTTTTCTATAGCAGGTTCTTATTAGTTATCCATTTTATACATATTAGTGTATATATGTCAATCCCAAAGGACCTAAGGAATTTTTAAGACCACTTTTTGTTGACTATTTCTTAGATTCATCCAGGGAACACTTTGCATTCTGAAAATATGACCAACTAAAATGTCATATCCATAACTAGCAAGATTCCTTACCCAGTTTTTAGAATGACTATATTTTACCTTTCTGCTATTCAAAATAAATTTCAAGACATAAAGGTACCAAGAGTTTATGATAAGATGCTGCTATTTAGAGAGAATCTGTGGAAAGCTCTTTGTTCACATATGTATAGATACATGGTCAGAATTTTGGAATAGTCTTGTCAACAATCAAATTCCCCTACTCTGTTTCCAGATATTGGAGTCTTTGGGGAGAAAATGAATGGCTATAGTGATGGCAGCAGAAACCGTTGTTTACAGTGTTTTTCAACGGCTGAGGCATCTGAATATCAGAGTGAACATGGATGTGATGGATTTTTACTGTGGCACTTCTTTCACGCTGGAACATTTCTCTAGGTTGCCTCCCCCGCATGGTTCTACGTTAGCGTGGGCCAAAAGAGAAATTTTATATGAGATTTGACAAATAGATACAAAAGAGGAGCGAGGAGCCATACTTCTTTGTGTTTTGAGGTTGTTGCAGGCGCAAGGTACTGCTCATCTGCTGACAAACCTGTTGGCACAAGGTAGCATCCTGGCCAGCGGCAACTCTAGGTCCTGCCATATCTTCTGCTTCAGCTTCTCCACCTCCTGAGCTAGGTGTGTGTTTAGGTCTCTGCTGGAGATGGTGAGAGACTGACATGGATTCCAGTCTGTCCTCATGGGTTCCATCTAAGCTTTGTAGATTTCATCTTGTCCTTGCTTTCTCCAGTCCACAGCCATCTTCCCCTCCCAACTCACTGCCTGATGACTTCAGTCTCAATGACCAGATTCAGGAACAACAGCCTTACAAACACTGTATAACCAGCCCTGACAACTGTGTAATATTAAATCCTGTAATAAGTTCTGCTCCCTGCACAAACCCCCCACCCTGACTCTCATGCTCTGATCAAACCCTGATTGATACAGTGGAGAAATGGCAGCAGTAACAAAAGTGGCCAAGAATTTGGGGAAATGGGTGAAGGATTACTGAAGAGAGAGACCCTTAAATGATTTGGCCAGTTTCTAAGACACATTATGTCAATATTTACTTTATTTTTTAAATTAAAAACTCTTAAAATTCTCTTCATCTACTAAAGTGGTAACCTCTAAAATGTGAGTCTGAATATACAAGGGTCCCCGAAGGAAATGTGAAACATACTTAATTCAAGGAAGGCTTAATAAAGAAACTATTAACAAAGGTGTTGGCTAAGGTACAAGAAAATACAAAAGATAGTGCGGTACTGAGAGGCTATTAACAGTGGAGCCGTCATCGTCCCTTGGCTCAAAGGGGGAACTTGGTAAAGCAGTTACTAGAATTGGAAGAACAGAGGGCCTTACAAAGAGGGATACTTTGAAAAAAGTTGTAACTTGCATTGGAGGGGAACAGCTGGCTTAAAGACAGATCTGCACGGAGACAGGTAGGAATAAAAACCTCAGATTCACACTCATTCCTCATTCAGATTCCTGTCAGTGCTCAACAGTGGGTGTACTCAAAAAAAGCCCAAGGTCAGACAGAGACAGACAAATATCATATGATATCACTCATATGTGGAATCTAATTTTTAAAAAATGATATAAATGAACTTACTTACAAAGACTAACAGATTCCGAAAACAAACTTACGGTTATCAAAGGGGAAGCATGGTGGGGAAGAATAAATCAGGAGCTTGGGATTAACATACAGACACTACTATATATAAGGTAGATAACCAACAAGGACCTACTGCACAGCATAGGGAACTCTACACATATTCTGTAATAACCTATATGGGAAAAGGATCTGAAACAGAATGGATACATGTATAACTGAATCACTTTGCTGTACACCTGAAACTAAGACAACATTGTACCTCAACTATACTCTGATAAGATAAAACAAAAAAACCCAAACAAAACAAAATGCCAAAGGTCAAGGAAGCCTTCTGATATGCCAGAGATGTTTGAGAGGTCAGCCGCTCAGAGATGGGATGGAGAGTGTACAGAGTGCGTCTGTGTGAAAACAAAACACATCCAGCCCAGGATCTTGATCATTTGTTCACAAGTTTGTTCTTTTTATTCAAGAAGATTTGAGAAAGGAAGAGTGGGCAAGAAGTCACAGATGGGGACTTCCCGGACGGTCCAGTGGTTAAGACTTCACCTTCCAATGCAGGGGGTGCGAGTTCGATCCCCGGTCAGGGAGGTAAGATCCCACATGCCTCATGGCCAAAAAACCAAAACGTAAAACAGAAGCAATATTGTAACAAATTCAGTAAAGACTTTAAAAATGGTCCACATCAAAAGAGCCTTAAAAAAACAACCCTCAATTATTAAAAAAAAAAGTCACAGATGCACAGGGTAAATACTCACTCTATACACAGAATAGTGTCCCCCCAAAGATGTCCACATCCTAATCCTTAGATCATTTGAAATACTGTGTTTCCTTGCAAAGGAGAATTAATGTAACAGATGAAATTAAGGTTGATAATCAGTTGATCTTAACATACGGAGATTATTCTGGATTATCCAGGTGAGCCCAGTGTAATCACAGGAGTCCTGAAAAGTGGAAGAGGGAGACAAAGGAAGAGGGCAGAGCAATGTTATGTGAGAAGGGTATGACTAGTAATGCCTGGCTTTGAAGATGAAAGGAGGTCCCACAAGCCAAGGAATGTGGGCGAACAGCCTCTGCAAACTGGATTCCTTCTTAGAGCTTTCAGAAAGGAACACAGCCCTGCCAACACCTTGATTTTAACGCAGTGAGAACCTTGCCAGCTTTCTCACCTCCAGAACTATAAAAATAACAAATACGTGTTGTTTTATGTCGCCAAGTTTGTGGTAATTTGCTACAGCAACAACAGGACACGAATACATTTGCATGCAGATTTCCTCAGTTTTGACTACGTTCTGATCACCTCGGTTAATTCTTATAGAAGTTGTGCACCATTGAGCAAAGAGTGATTTTATGTTAATGTTTAGGATTACCACTGCCAAGGAATTCTGTCTTAATATTTCACAAGAAGAGTTATGGAATTATGATCCTTTGTGGTTCTTAATCTAAACAGGAAGAGAGTTTCTGCCAACCCATTTAAAACCTCCCCCATCATCCAGGTACTCAAAGGAAATCCAATCTTCACAACAAGAGGAGGGGAAACAAATCAGGAAGCCAAAGGGTATTACTCTCAGGGTAGGAGGCCTGAGATTTTGTGTTCAGTAGCTTTTCCTGGAATTAATAAGTGAAGGCCAAGGATTATAACAAAGATATGAAGCAAGAATTTAATACCAACTAGGTGACATAGAAGAAGAAAAATGTGTACAAGAAAACCACTCCAAATTAAACCTAGGCAGAGGTTTGTTTGTTTTCCCCAAAATAATTGAGTCCTCATAAATTCCTTAGAAAAGAGTCATATTAGAACCCAATCCTGGTTCTTAGGTTTCTAAGTATAAGAAATTGGAGTAAACAATGCCACAGTCTTATTATGAGTTGTAGGTTAAATAAACTCCCCAAATCATCTAGCCATCTTAAATTTCAACCTTAAAGATACTACAGGGTGTTGTTATAATGGGTTTCCTGGATTGTTTAAACCCTACCAAATCAACATTATCGAATTCTGGTGTCAGGAGTAGAGAAACCATTAAAAAGTACCTCTTAGAACATTCTGTGTCATGTCACCAGGCTATGTTTCTCCTTGATTGTGCTTTTATTCCTATTAAATAAAATAGAAATATCAAGCTAACTTTTCAGATGGAAAGGTGAATGAATCCCCACAGCTCCCTCTAAAACCACACCGCTCTGTTGCTCGTTCTTAAGCTTAGACAGTACGAAGTAATCCATTTCTTTTTCAAACAAATTCATGTTTGTCATAACTGTCCTTCTTTAAAAAGTAACCTCTCTTGTGGACTTAATGATGATGAAACGACAGACCATCAGTCAGTCAAGCAGGATAAAGTGAGCACTTTAAGTTTTTATACAAATTCCATATCCCTGGGCTTCCCTGGTGGCGCAGTGGTTGAGAGTCCACCTGCCGATGCAGGGGACGCGGGTTCATGCCCCGGTCCGCGAAGATCCCACATGCCGCGGAGCCTGCGCGTCCGGAGCCTGTGCTCCGCAACGGGAGAGGCCACAACAGTGAGAGGCCCGCGTACCGCAAAAATAAAAAAACAAAAAAAACCAAAAAAACAAATTCTATATCCCTGCCACCCTAATTTCTGGTGGCATGTTTTCTGATATCATTGCTACCCAGCATTTCTTAACAATGATGCCATTATAAGTTCCAGCAGTGATTTCCTATTATTTTGCTTTATATTTAAATTGGTTTCTTATGAACACTGTTAATGATCATAAAGCTCTCATTTTGAATATTGAGAAAGATTAGCCAGCAATGAACATTAATTCAACACTGGATAAGTTTGGAATGTGTGATAATATGAATATGCTCTAATAAGGAACTCTATCCAGTTGTGTATTATTTATAAGAAATGTGACCAGACATTCCTCAAAATAATGTGACTTATTCATTAGTTTTATAAAGCAATGCCATGCTTGTATTCATGTATTTTTAAATATTTCTTTTTTCACATCTCTGCTCTTCTTCTCTGTCTTATTTTCCTTGGCAAAGGGGAGAGAAAAATCTGAGATGTGATAGGATAGGAGAACATCAAAAAATGTCATTTTTAGTACCTTCCCCCATCTATAGTGAGCTAAGGCCTGTTTACACCCCAATCTGTACGTGGCTTTCACGGCTCAGAGGCACTTTTGTCTTTTAGGTCCCTTCCTCCATTAAAAAAAAAAAATTAAGAATTTTATTTTATAATTACATGGGTATGAAGACTAATATAATCCAGGTTGGATTGCATTCATTTCTTTCCTGCTGATTCAAAAACAAAAATGAAAACCTATTCCTGGACCCCTAACAGTTCTGGGGGCCCTCGGCACTATGCTCCGTGTGTCCCGTGGATGGCAGCCCCGTGACAGCCAGTGGTTACACTTGCAGTAAACTTAGCCTAACTTTCTAAGTGCTTTGCAGTCTCTTGATGCGTAAGACAGCTAATCAATTGTTTTTTCCTATTGTTTAATAAATCATTTTTACTTTAAAATCACTTTTATGTCATAGGTATATTCTGTAAGGTTATGTCAATTAATTTTTTAATCAATGAAACAATTCCTTTTCATTAACTTTTGTTATTACCACAAAGGAATTGAATCTTATTTCATATCACTTTCCAATTCAAATAGCAACTCATGTTTAAGCTTTGAGAATCTTTGACTTCTAATTTCTTACTGCTCCCCTTCTGTTTGCACACTCTTCTGTCCTAGAGCTCATGTTTTGACACACATACTTATGTTTAGGAAAGGTGTTAAAAATTTAGGGAAATCTTTTGTTCTGCCAAAAGAGATTATCTGTAACCTACCTGTGATGTCACTTGGAATACTAACATGTCTGTTTTATTTTTTCTAAAAGCAAGGGATATAAGAAAATATTCTTAATAGCAAACAGATATCTTCAGAGGCAAATAGTCTATATTCCTTAAGTAACAAATAGAACTGTAAATACCAGTTCATGAGGCTAGTGCATGCTCTTACTTTCTGATAGTTAAAAATATCCTTGCAGATTGCTAGAGTTTGCCTCAATACTCTGTGCTATGCAGAAAAGTATACTAGAACTGGTGTTTTGAAGGGTGCTTTAAGGAATGTGTAGTGTTTCCTGATCCTAAGACTGTCCAAACCAGTTCAACCAAGTTACTAAATAAGCTTAATAATTTTTCATAGTTTATCTAGAATCTCTTAGAGTTTAGGCAAATTTTAGAATAAACTAAAATTTATTAGTTTAGATTATTAACTGTGCTCCACAGTTAATGTACAGCCTTGCCCTATAGACCACAGGTGTCCTGGGGTCATCATGTTCACAGTGCTTAGGGCAGCTGCGTCCTAATGGAATGTCAGGAGTCAGTGCAGAATTGCAACATCAGCTCCACATCCTGAAGTGGTACTTCATTCCTCCAGGGAGTCATTCTCAGCAGGAGTTGAGCCCCAACTATCTACAACATGTGAATATAAGAGAGATGGGCTCTCTTAGCGGCAACATTTTAAGTTGGAAAATGTAAATCGAAGACTTCCAATAAATTTGATGTTCAGTGTACTTAGAACTCATATAGCCAGTGTAGATCCAAGAAGCTGCAGCTAGCTTTTCATCTTTCCAAAATAATGAGAGAATGATGATATCCAAGAGAATAACATTAAAAAGAATTACTTTGGGGGCTTCCCTGGTGGCGCAGTGGTTGAGAGTCTGCCTGCCAATGCAGGGGACACGGGTTCGTGACCCGGACCGGGAGGATCCCACATGCCGCGGAGCGGCTAGGCCCGTGAGCCATGGCCGCTAAGCCTGCGCATCTGGAGCCTGTGCTTGGCAACGGGAGAGGCCACAACAGTGAGAGGCCCGCGTACCAAAAAAAAAAAAAAAAAAGAATTACTTTGGTCTTTCTACAACAACAACAAAAATCTTCTTTATCCTTTGATAGGAAGGTAGATAGGTAGGTAGGTAGATAGATGAGAGTGAGAGAGAGAGAGAGAGAGAGAGAAAGAGAGCGAGCCTTTAAAATTTGGTGAATTCTAAATACCACTAATAAAAATCTATGGGAGGGATTTCCCTGGTGATGCAGTGGTTAAGAATCCGCCTGCCAGCGCAGGGGACACGGGTCCGATCCCTGGTCCAGGAAGATCCCACATGGTGCGGAGCAACTAAGCCCGTGCACCATAACTGCTAAGCCTGCGCTCTAGAGCCCATGAGCCACAACGACGGAGTTCACGTGCCACAATTACTGAAGCCTGTGCCCTAGAACCCGTGCTCCTCAACAAGAGAAACCACCGCAGTGAGAAGCCCGTGCACCACAACGAGGAGTAGTCCAGTTCCCCGCAACTAGAGAAAGCACTCGTGCAGCAATGAAGACCCAACGCAGCCAAAAATAAAATAAATAAATAAATTTATAAAAACAAAAAGCTCCATAGGGCTGAAATATTTGCTGATTTCTCAGTTTAGAATTTGAGGTCATAAAGAACTTTGGGAACTATCTTTAATTACTATGAAAAATTTTTTAAATTCTAGACTTACTGCAATGGTAGCTTGCTATAAAATAACATGTTCATTATTCATAGACTCATACTTTTGATCAAAGTGACTTCTTAAACTTCAAAATTTAGAGATGTTAGTGTTAGTCTTAACAACTAGAATACACTTATAAAGGTTTTAAAACATTATTTATCATCAGAATACCCGGTGGGTTTATGAAAACCTTAATATGCCCAGGAAGCTATATTTTTAACAAGCCATGCAAGTAATTCTTAAATTCAGGTAATTTTTGGGACCAATGCCTTAAGCAAGTGAACTATTTAAATATTGAATTTCTCTTCTTAATTTTCTTCTCCCCCACTCAGAGATGCAAATGCATAATACATTATTAGAGGAATTAGTGATGAGTCCATGATTAGAAAATGGACATTATAAACCAAACACAACATCATACACTTACTATATGATTCAATGAAATTTTCTTTTTTTTTTTTTTTTTTTTGGTGGTATGCAGACCTCTCACTGTTGTGGCCTCTCCCGTTGCCAAGCACAGGCTCCGGACCCGCAGCCTCAGTGGCCATGGCTCACAGGCCCAGCCGCACCGCGGCACGTGGGATCTTCCCGGACAGGGGCACGAACCCATGTCCCCTGCATCGGCAGGCGGACTCTCAACCACTGCGCCACCAGGGAAGCCCCAACGACATTTTCTTATAACTTATAAACCTTGTATAATGTAGACTTTTTTACTTTATTGCAACAATCCATTTTAGGAATGATAATCTCCTACATAGATAGTTTGACAGAGTAAGGAAGAAACTGAGTCTGTAATTGCTCTATGAATGTGTGAAACTCAGGATGACCTAACTTCCAGAAAACCCTTTTAGGTGTGGCATTAACTGAAATTATTTGGATGGATTATATTTCAAATATTTATTTTACTTATGATTAGTCTACTTGTCTGTCTCTCTTTGAGGTAAGGGGGCTTTATTTTTCTTTGATGTATCCACTCCGGTACCCATCACAGAATCTGATATATCATAGATCCTGGAACACTTGTTGAGGAAATGAAGTACTACTCAGTTGTGTCTAAATACAGACACACACAATCGAGGGAATTTTAATGCTGGTGACTGAATCACACGAGTAGATTCAAAGATGCATTCTATCTCCAATATGAACAATTCCATTAGTATTAAATGTATATACTTGAACACTACTATAGTACTATATTATATATTACTATGGTATATTACTATTATTGTTATAAACAGTAACATTAAAGCATTCTTACATCAATATTGATGACAAAACATTTTAAAGAGCCTCTTACCATCGCATCGCACATCGCTCTAAATAAAACCTCGGTACATAGTATTTGCCAGCAAATATCCAAAGATTGTCAGCCCTGCACATAATCATAGGAGGAAAAGACTCAGGTTCTTCTGAGAAGACTCAGCTCAAGTACATTTGAGCTCATGACAAATTTTGAACTCTGACCTCGGAGAAGGATGCTTTTAACAGGATAGATCAGCCAAATCCCATGTGTCTGATCTGATTAGCATACCCTCCAGATTTAGGTTCTGACCTTCCGTAATTATTGACAACTATTTAATTTACCTTTTCATCCATAGCTGCTATGGCACATGTGAATACATCACTGTCGCCAGCACAGGCTGATGGGTATTCATGCTTGACCGTCTTTTTTATTTTCTCCTTGGCTGCTGGGAGTAGCCTGAGCAGCACAGAAACTAAAGAGCTTCATCTGTTAGGCGTGACAGATTTGTATGCAGTGGTAAACGCCTGACCTTCCTCAACACCCTCATCCATTCCCATCATCCTCTCGCCGGATGAGAGTCTGCGTAACTCCTGCTTCCTGGCTGTTTCCTTACCAACAATAACTGAGTCAGTCCGAGAGAATCACTAATAGGAGAATACCTTGGTAATGGGATTAAGTGCTAAAATTAAGAAAATAATAGTAAAAGATTTTTTAAAAATCACCCATAGAATTATAAACAAGGAATGCTTAAAATTGAGATTAAAAAAAATGCTCATCAGTGACATGCTTTCCTTATTAACCCCTTTGACTTTGTAGTAATACTTAGATTTTCCCATGGTATTCTAGCCTGAGAAGAGAGTATTTAAGCTTTTAGTATCCATTTGAGTTATAGGATGAAAACTGGTTGGTTTTGTAATAAGACATATTATTTTAGATGTTGAATGAGTGGGTGGAAGAGGATGTGTACAGACACGGTCTTAACTGGCAGGAAGAACTTTGTAGTGCAATGTGTACTATTTATTTTTCTCCTTCCTCTTCTGAAGGTGAGCTGGCTTTCTAAGGCACTAGACCTGGAAGATCATAGACCTGCAGCTTTCATTTTCCTCTAGGAATCTGTCACTTTTAGCCCCAATTCTTATGATCTGAAAGATTCATCAGCATTCTTGCTTTGTATTATTTTTTGACAACACATCACAGGGTTGTCAAAAGTCTCAGAATCCCTGTGGAATTCTGAAATTTGCAGTGAAATTTATAGCATCAGCTGAAACTAAACTCATAAATTGTTCAGTGAAACTTTGATGGAATTTTACAGAATAATTTCAGATAACTCTATGCCTCAATAAGAATGCATGCAGCTAAGAGATCCAGGGTAAAGGGATTCAGCAGAGGGATTGTAGGATATTTGGATAAATATCTATTCCGGACATCTCCAATGGTTCCATCATTCTTTATTAGTTTTACCTTGAACACAGGGAAATTTTAAATAAGTTCTAAAAATCTAATTGTTCTGTTCTACTCATAGTTTTCTACTCATATCTAACATTTACTGAGGCTACTTAACATATGGGTATACTCAACTGGGTTTAATAAATAATATAGAATAGTAATAATATAATGACACTAATTTAGATAATCTCCTACTCTAGAACTCCATATTAGATGAAAGCTTAGCATTACTTATTTATGATTATTTATTGCTATTACTGCAAATTCTGAGTGCAGTTAACTTCTATTATAAGGATCTTAATTAGAGTTGGCAACAGAATTTAACAAAGCTTATTTATCTGTTTTCCAATTAAAATAAAAGACACTTCTACTCATGTTTAATGCCCCTGATTAAAATGGACATTTTGCTTTGCAATCTTTCATAAAGGTTAAATATAAATATATTTCAGTTGTCATTGCTGGTGCTCTTTTCATGAGATGTTATTAACCATAAAATAAGGTCTGAAGGAAATGAGCACCCTCTGTGTCATGTCAAAATGTAGAGATAACTGCTCACCCATTTTCTGGAAGACACCAGGTTGGATGGTCTGCTTATCTCCCCATGGGTGTCCTTTGTTCATCTCAGAGGAAGTAGCTGCCTTTGCTGATAGAACTGCTAAGGGAAAGGCTTTCAGCTAGGGTTTTTAAGTTGTCCTAAGAAAATGGAATAAAACTCTATTAGTTTCCTACGGCTGCTGTAACGCATTACCACAGACTAAGGGACTTAAGCTGGCACAAATGTATTATCTTACAGTTCTGAAGGTTAGAAGTTTACAATCATTCTACCGGGCTAAAGTCAAGGTGTTGGCAGGGATGGTTCCTAATGGAACATCTGAGGGAGAATCAGTTTTCTTGCCTTTATGAGTGTGTAGAGGCTGCCTGCATTCCCTGGCCCATGGCCCCATCCTCTCATCACTTCCAGCTCTTGCTTCTGTCGTCACTTCTACCATTGACTCTGACCCCTGCCTCCTCTCATAAGGATCCCTGTGATTGCACAGCGTTCACCCAGATAATCCAGGCTAATCTCCCCATCTCAAGATTCTTAATTTATTCACATCCACAAAGTCCAATTTACCATGTAAAGTAGCATATTTTTACTATCCAGGGATTAGGATGTGGATACCTTTATTTGGGGGACAGGGAGCGTTATTCAGCCTACCTCGAATGCAGACAATTTAGTCTGCTAAAATATGTGCAGAGTAGACAGTCAACCAATGCTTCTCAAATGAATACATGAGAAGGAACGCACAGAAATGTATAAGAAATCATGTTATGAAAATGCACAAGAGTTGTGGTTCTATCAAAAGGAAAAGGGCAGCTTTCAAGTGAGTCATACAGGAGTAACCTCATAATCGCATGGTCAGATCCCCAGTTGAGCATAACAGGGGCTGGAAAGTTGAGCTTCAATTTGCAGTTGTTTGGTATCTAAATTTTTTTTAATGTTATTATTTTTCGATCTTTAATATTTATATTGTTTTCATGGGAAACCCAAAATTAAAGGGTAGAGAAGATATAGGCTATAAAATATGACAAATATATGACAATATATTGTCATATATTTGACAAAAATATGACAATATATGTCAAAAGAAATATAATGAAATGGCTATACTTTTTATTGGGGTTTATAGTCTTATGGTGGATTCTAGATCCTTTTTTTTTTTTTTTTTTTTTTTTGTGGTACGCGGGCCTCTCACTGTTGTGGCCTCTCCGGTTGCGGAGCACAGGCTCCGGACGCGCAGGCTCAGCGGCCATGGCTCACGGGCCCAGCCGCTCCGCGGCATGTGGGATCTTCCCGGACCGGGGCCTGAACCCGTGTCCCCTACGTCGGCAGGTGGACTCTCAGCCACTGCGCCACTAGGGAAGCCCCTCTAGATCTTTTTTAACTTTATTCCAGAAGATATCAATAGAAAGAGAGGGAGGCAGGACAGGAGGAAAAGAGGGATGAAGCAGAGAGCCCCAGCAGTTGTTTAAAAATCAGCTTAGTTTATGATAGGATCATTATTATTATGATCCTTTTCGACGATAGCATTACCATAATTACTGGGCTAAAAATGTCATGACTACTCTATAATGAAGTAAAATGTATTACTATTTAGTGTGGTGCATTTTACACAAAATACCTTCTCAAAAGATTTACAAAGCTACATAATGTAGTTGGAAACACATACCAAGGGAAAGACAAAGGCGAAAGTAAAAATTGAGGAAGCACTAAGTAAAGGTGGCTTTTATTGCATTTGCAATGAGATTTTAGGGCATGATACTAAAAAATGAGTTGAAGTAAGGAAAACCTAGTGTGACAAAAGGAGAGTTGCCGTATTAATTTGTCCATTCAATAATAAATTGCTTAGTAGATGTAATTTTATATCCAAGGGGTTGATTAGCTAATGTGGACAGTCTTTGGTTTAAGTTTATACATCTTCTGTATTCAGTTTTTTCTATCTTGAGTGCATTCAAAGGTATGAAGTGAGCTACTTGTTGGTAGATGAAGAAGTGAGCTGGTCACTTCCCTTTTTTACTGTCTAGTCCTCATAGCCATCATCCTGCCCACACTACATCCTGCTGCTACTTACAAGTTCTTCTGTATTCATCTTGACCACTTATAAAGACGTTGATTGATTGATTGATTGATTGTTTGATTGATTGTGGTACGCGGACCTCTCACCGTTGTGGCCTCTCCCGTTGCGGAGCACAGGCTCCGGACGCGCAGGCTCAGCGGCCATGGCTCACGGGCCCAGCCGCTCCGCGGCATGTGGGATCTTCTCGGACCGGGGCACGAACCCGTGTCCCCTGCATCGGCAGGCGGACTCTCAACCACTGCGCCACCAGGGAAGCCCCTAAAGACGTTTATTTAAAGAAAAATTGAGTTCTGTCTACTACATACATGGCATGATGTCATATTAAAAAAAAATCTACTTGCACGGAGCTTAGACTTAATTGAGAGAGATAGACAAATATACCAATAAATTAGACCAGATTTAATTAAATGCATTAATTTTCACGTGTCATTTTAAGGGTCCCAATACATCTAGTGTTTATTACAATGCTATATTAGTCTGCTTGGTCTGCCATAATAAAATATTACAGACTGGGTACCTTATAAACAACACAGATTTATTTCTAATAAACCTGGAGGTTGGAAGTCCAAGATCAGGGTGCTAGCGTGGTCGAGGAGGGCCCTCTTCTGGGTTGCAGACTTCTGGTGGTTCCTTCATATAGGGAAGGGATGAGGGATCTCTCCAGGGAGTCTTTTATAAGGGCTCTACTCCCATTTAAGAGGTCTCAGCTCTCATGACCTAATCACTTCCCAAAGGTCCCACCTCCTCATATCATCACACTGGGCATTAGGTTTTCAACATAAGAATTTTAGGGGGATACAAACATTCAGACCGTAACATATTGACATTCAAAGTGTCCCATATTTGGCCAGTAGCCATCCTTCCAGCTACTTACTGTGTCCTTTTGACAGGTTCCAATTACATTATAATCTGGATCATTTTAAAAATACTTTAACACAAAACCCCAAATAATGCAATGAAAAACTCACAAAGTCACATAGAATTGAGTTTAAATGCTGGCATTGCTAGGTCCTAGCTGTGCTGCCTTAGCAAGCAAAACCTGAGTCTGCGTCTTCTAATCTATAAAATGAGAATGAGGATTAATGAGAAAGCCTATGCAAGGCAACTAGCCCAGTGCTTCCAACAATAATAGTAATAATAGCTAATGCCTATTGGGCACTATATATGTAATATGTAGGTGTCCTTTATTTCTCTAAAATAGATAGGAATTCAGTAACCTGTCCTTGGCCATACAACTAGTAAGTTCCTGAAGAAGATTTTAAATCCAGGAAAAGTGGCTTTAGAGCCATAGCAAGGAGGTAATAAATGTGAATTCTGTTATTATTAAATGTTAATTTTATTGTAATGAAAGTGGAAGTAAATGAGTTATCTTTACGAAATAGCAGAGGGTCTACCTAATTTCAGTTAGAGGATATAGGAATATGAGTTACACTAGCATAGGAGTCTTCATCCCCCACTCCCCCAAGTGCCCTTAAGCGTCAGATTAGAAGAGAGTAAGAGAGGTGTTTGGGATTTAGCTGAGTATCAGGATATGCCTATTAATTTACATGTTCTAAAATCTCATTTCTAACTAAATAAGAATATTTGGCAAAACCTTAGTTCCAAATGCCCTACTGGTCACAGGAAAGAAAAAGGAAGGATAGAAAATCTTTTAGCTGCCACAGTAGAGGCAGAGAAGAGAAAATGAGAGGGAAACAGAGGCAAGAGAGAAGAAGGAAGAAAGGATGGGGTGTGAGAGGGCGGGGGAGAGAGAATGACAAGCAGTCTGTTCAGAGGAGAACATAGTATCTCAGGGGTCAGATGCCTCCTGGTACCCGTGCCATCTCTTGACAAGTCCTGAGTACTCAGATCAATTAGATTAAATAATCTAATTCCAATACCAGCTTCCAAGAAGAGATTGCAAACAATGGCAGGGGAAATGGGGAGTGCCTATTTTAAAATAGGGAGATGGCTACCATCCTTTTATCTCTGGCATCGTGAAATGTCCACACAGAGAATGTTCTCGGGATTCACTTTTGACGTAGTGGATGTCAGTACTATGCTGGTGGTGGAGGAGATGTATCCATTTATCCCATAGCCCTGTTCTCCGTAATCCTCTTCTACACGATTAACAATTGCTTGTGTGGCTGCCTTCTTGACTTCCCTGACAGCAGTGTAATTTTGCTTTACAGGTAAGACATAGCAGAAACAAATTAAAGTGGGAACAGTTATAATCTTGAAATTGTCTCAAAGAGGCATCTCCTTCCAGCTAGTCAAAACATCGGAGCCCAAGGTCAATTCTGAACACTAAGGATGGATGACATATCTGTCCTCTCCTTGGAGGAGTATTGGAGGACCCACACACTTGTACGTGCACTTGGCAGTGTGCTCATTCATGATGCCAAAGGAAGCTGTGGTGTCACAAAATCAAGGAGATAAATGGGGACTGACTCAAAGAGCCAGTTACATTAACTCTTGGGACTGAGCCATGAAATACTGCATGGAGCAAAATGAGAGAGGCATTAGATAGCTGCTAAATCCATAGACCTTGGGACCCTTTAACAGTGATGCTAACTCAAAATCTTATTAGGTGTGAAAAAATGGGAAAGGTGATCTTCGCATAAAGAATTCTCTGGAGTGCTAGTCACACACCAGCACACTGGGAACAATAAGTACACAGAGGTATTGGTTCAAAACAGTTGACTTCCCGTATGGCTTCTTAACCAAGAAAACATAGAAGACAACTCACAGTTTACTGAAATGTTTGTTGTCCTTTGTTCTACAGCCATCCTCCCAGGATGGGGATAAAATATGGAGTTTTGGTGCTAAGACACTGTTTTTACTAGAAATGCTGTCAGGGTCCTGGTGATTCCCTAGGACAAGAGGAAGTGCCTCTTGACATGACCACCGTGCTGTTTACTTTAGTGCTGACATTGATTTTTCTCCTCTTGGCATGTAGAAGTCCCAGGTGCCCCACTGACCCACTACCTGAGGCTTGTAATTACTCCAGGAGTAGGGAATGAAAAGGGCATATCTCCTCTGCTTTCAGGGAATGACAGACTCAGGGATTTAGGCAGGTCCTGCATTAAGGTGGATCTCTCAGGAGAGTTTAAAGACTCCCACATCTTGATTTGTACATTTTTGCATTAATAGAGGCCGTGCTCATTATCACTGAAGGCTGCGCAAATTGGGAATTGGCCTATGACTCTGAAACGGTTTCATCGTAAAGTCAGATCCTAATGCTCTTATTGGAAACCCAGACAAAAAATAGAATGATTGTAACTAGGCAGCTTCCTTTATTCAGAGTAATTCTATTTAGTGAGTTCTTTTCTACTTCATTAAAATATATATCTATATAAAGTTTATGATATCTTTTAAAGTGAGCTGGTTGTTATAAGCCATTTTTAGGGACACATTGCTATTTTCAAAAGCATTTTTAAGCGATATGAGTGATCATCCCATGTATTTTTATTCCTTAGAGAGTCTGAGATTTGGTAATTTTGTGAAATCCATTTTCAAACTCTACAAAGCTCTCTGTACATCATATTAAAAGACCTCTGCCTAATTTTTAAAAGTGTGTGTGCTTCTAGCTTAATATTCAAGCTGTATCCTTGTGAGCGAGTAAGCTTTCCTCCCTTAGACAGTCTGCTTAGCTGATTTTTAAAGTTAATTATGGTGCAATGAAATCTAAAGGTCAGACCGTGTCTATTTTCCTGGCTTATTAAATGCGATGGGCATATGGGCACCAGATTAATCCATTCACTGCTGACCCAAATAATAATTTCCATGTACACTTTAACCTGTTTCCTGTTCCAGTTTCTTAGACTCTTTAGTCTGCTTTAGGGTCTTCAGAATGGATTATTATAGTACACAACACCCAAGGATTCCATGAAGATCCCCTTAGGATTTCAAATCATAAACTGTAAGGCTGCCTTTCTGTAATATTTTCCCAAGTTATCTACATATTTCCTAAATTGCCTGGATTATTTTGTTTTATCCTTACTACTCAAGGAGAAAATTAAATTTTGGAGAGAATTTTGAAAAGCGTGTAATGCTTAGGGTTAGTTACCTAGGGATGGTTTGCTCACAGTTTTGTAAACTATCTTCTTATTTATTCATTCATTCACTCATGTATTCATTCATTCATTCATCGATTTCTTAACTGAGAAATAATCTGGGCTCATCACCATGCTGAATACAAGAACACAAGAGACATAGAGCCTGAAATAAGTATGTGATCATAACCTGAACTAGAAATGCAGACCAAGAGTCTACCAGTGAGAGATGGAACCAAGCTACACATCCTCTGCAGTCCATGATAGCAGAACCTTGAGGGCATTCGAAAGGATTCAGGAAAGAAGAGGGACCATGAGGGAGTGGAAACCGAGGTATGATCTAAAGCAGTATATTTGGTGTCTGTTTAGGGTGAATATCTTTTCCTTGAAATAAACCAAAATAGTCACACATAATTAAAATAATATGCCATGACTCTCTATGCAAATCTGAAGCCCATAGTTGTGGTAAAGTTGTATTCTCATAACTCATCATAAATCAGCTGTCCCCAAAATCACTTCTGGTATGCTTTCATAGAATGAAAGGATTATCCGTCTTCTACGTTAGAGAAGTTATATCTCCTACTACTCCTTGAACAGTATTAAAAGACAGTAGGTTCTGACCAAATGCTTATTAAGTAGCCCATTTCCTCTGCCACAGTTTGAACCCAGATATCCTCAAATAGGGGAATGTTAAACGTGTGAGTGTGTTGATTTATTTGCCTGTGTATCAACTGGACCAATGCATGTGGGCTTAGAGGAATGATCTAGGAACAGGGCTGGAACTAGGATGAGGAAGGTAAGGCTCTAGCCTGGGCTCCAAAGCACTTGGTAATCCAGGCAGTATTTTAATGCAATAATTTTTATATCAAAATTAATGCAATAAAACCCATGACAAACAAGATATCACAATTTTAAATAAAGTCAATTGGTTTTACCAATTTTTTTCTCTGGCTTCAGGCTCCAGTGTGGCTCAGCACGGTACCAATCTAGAAGAGCTGCAGATACAGCATAGGCACTTATGTCCTGTAAAAGCCATAGAACTTTGACTCTGGGTTACATTATTTCTCAGATATTTTTTTTTTTAGGCATGCCTACTTGATTTTCTGGTGATCCTGTAAAGAGAACATGCATCACTGGAGCAATGTTTCTACCAGTCTACATAGTATTTGAGTATGTGAGAAGTAGAAGTATCCTTGAAGGTCACATAGCAGTCCAGAGTTAGGAACTAATTAACAAGTGAGTGAGATGCAGTTTGTTCTAGAACCTTCTCTTTTGTCTTGCAGTCCACTGCTTTTAAGTCATCATGCTACCTGGGGCCTGAGTGTTTCATAGGGAGAAGTAGGTTATTTATCATTTAGAGCTCCTGTTTGTGAAACCTCCTAGGGATGTTCTATGAAAATTCAATTTAACCTTCTCACACAAAATGAATACACCACATGGGCGTAGACAAAGGACAGATAAATTAATTCCCATCTATGATTATGTAAATGCATTCTGGTTTTCATGCATGCATTTAATGGGTTAGCAATCATAATTTTAAATACTGTGCTAAGAAATGGTATCATTTGGAGACTGTAAATTAAATGTGTTCATGTATTAACTGGCATTCTTAGAATTCCAGATCTTAGAGAAATAGAGTGAGAAGAAGCTGTAACTGAAATGTTTTATGTATGAGGGAAATGGGTCCCCTCTGATGCCATTTCCTGCCACAGAAGAAGTTCCATAACAAACAGTTTGAACTTCCTTAGTAAAGAAAGCCAGGTACATTCCTGGGGTGCTTGGATTTGATTCCAGGAGCTGGAAGCTACTGTTATTGGCAACTGAAAATGTACAAGTTCTCATGCTACTCCAAGGGCCACTTGTTTTCTGAGTTTATCTGTGTCTAAAGATCCTATCCCCAGGGGCTTCTCCAGTGGCGCAGTGGTTAAGAATCTGCCTGCCAATGCAGGGGACACAGGTTTGAGCCCTGGTCTGGGAAGATCCCACATGCCGCAGAGCAGCTAAGCCCATGCACCTGCGCACCACAACTACTGCAGCCCGTGCACCTAGAGCTCGTGCTCCTCAGTAAGAGAAGCCACAGCAATGAGAAGCCCGCACGCTGCAACGAAGAGTAAGCCCCGCTCGCCGCAACTAGAGAAAGCCCACATGCAGCAACGAAAACCCAACTCAGCCAAAAATAAATAAATAAATTTATTAAAAAAAAAAAAAAAGATTCTATTCCCAGAATACCCAGCTCAGAATCTACAAATTTTGCTTCTGTCTTATGTCCCTGGCTTTGTCATGGGCCCTAGTACCAGGAAAGGATATGTGTGTTTATTTATTCGTGTATAGTTAAATAATCAGATTTCAGACTACACAGTTAAGGTCCAACTTAAAAGAGATAAATACTTATATTTGTGATAAGTGGATTATTTTAGGGTTGTGAAATTATTTATACTCTAACTTCATCAAAACCATGACAAGCTATGCATCTTATAAAGTAAGTTACCTGATTTCATCCACCTTTTCTGCTCCCCTTCCTCCTGTACATCCCATTTTTATAAGGTGTCTCCAGGGCCTGGGAAATAAACTGCATTTTTTGCAGGTAATAGGTTGTTTTCTTATCAGGCTCTGACAATTTGTGCTCTCACAGCCTCGCTTTCTTCCATCACGACTGCCTGAAAGAATCATTCTAGTGTGACCAACTTTTTTTTCTTTTTTTTTTTAACATCTTTATTGGAGTATAATTGCTTTACAATGGTGTGTTAGTTTCTGCTTTATAACAAAGTGAATCAGTTATACATATGTTCCCATATCTCTTTCCTCTTGCGTCTCCCTCCCTCCCACCCTCTCTATCCCACCCCTCTAGGTGGTCACAAAGCACCGAGCTGATCTCCCTGTGCTATGCGGCTGCTTCCCACTAGCTATCTATTTTACATTTGGTAGTGTATATATGTCTATGCCACTGTCTCACCTTGTCACAGCTTACTGTTTCCCCTCCCCATATCTTCAAGTCCATTCTCTAGTAGGTCTGTGTCTTTATTCCCATCTTACCCCTAGGTTCTTCATGACCTTTTTTTGGGGCACATATATACAATGGAATATTACTCAGCCATAAAAAGAAACAAAATTGAGATATTTGTAGTGAGGTGGATGGACCTAGAGTCTGTCATACAGAGTGAAGTAAGTCAGAAAGAGAAAAACAAATACCGTATGCTAACACATATATATGGAATCTAAGGGAAAAAAAAAAAAAAGGTCATGAAGTGACCAACTTTTGAATGTCCTCTTTAGTCCCTCTTTATTTGCGAGGGCTGCCTGAGGCATTTTGTCTGCTTGCCTTCTTTCACACCTCCCTATGACCTGAGATGAGAGGGGAATCTTAGAAGCAGAGGCAGAATGGCTGTTTGAAACTCTAGCCTGGCTTTCCTCAATTGTCAATTTTATTTTATTTGACTGTGGCGGTTTCATGGGTATATCAGAGCCCTCAGATATCGCTTAAGGGAAGCTAATAAAATCCCTGACAGATTAGATTATTTTCTATTTCTCTCTATTGAACTTTTTGGCAGTTGGGCTTGATGGGTTAAAACTCAAAGGAAGTGTCTTATTTTCCATTGTGGCCTAAGCTAGATTCTTAGATCGGGACATATAGCTTCTTAGCACATTTTGCCATCTGCAAAATACAGAGTGAAATGTCCCGCTCCTAACGTCCGCCATGCGCCGGCTTCTTGCCTGCTCACTGGACACATTTGCTTGCCTGGTACTGGCATCTCACTGTTTGCTGGGACTCTGGACACATCATTGTCTCCAGGGCTGGGATGTACTTTCATTTACTTTAAGAATCTGTTCAGTGGGTGTTGACTTGAATGTAAGTCTTATATGGGTTGGCCACCTGGTAGTCAAGAGGAAGTAATTATTCTAGAATGTCTAGTGAAGACCTCCTTCAGGCTTTGCTCTGAACGTAAAAGAAAAAGTCTCCAACCTTGAGAAAAGATAAAAGATTGTGCCAAGAACAGAAGGAGATACTAAGGCATGTTGAAGAACAACCACAGAGAGCCATTTACCTGCTAAACGTCTTGTATGATAGAAGACTCTTTCATCTCACTTCTACCATCTTGTGTGCTCTTAAAATGGCCCCATTGTCCTGGCCTGTCTAAAAAGATCTTTTGTTCAACACTGAACTCTAGTCTGGAAAAGTTTAAATGACTATCCTAGAGAGAGCAGAATTGGATTTGATACCCTCTTACCCTTATAATCTTTGCTTCACACTGTAATCCAAGATGGAAATCTGGGGGACAAAAGGGAAGACATGATTCCTAACCTCAAAGAGCTTATACTAAAGTTTGTCTTTTCCTTCTCAATCAGAACTTCCTTAGTAGGTATTGCTAGTTGACTAGCTAATATGATAAAGAAATTAAAGAGTTTATAGGTGATTGTGTGTTACTTCCCAAAGATGAATATTCATGATTTAAGAGAGACTTTCTGGCTCATGATGCCATAAAGTTTTAGATGGTGGCTCATGCTCAGGTAGGTAGACTTGGAAGAAAATAATCTAGGTAGGAGTGAGGGTTATGATTTTCCTATTATTTATGCCTAACGTGTGTTTAACCTGTTGTTTTATTTAATCTTTTATTTCTGGGTTTGATTTTTTTATTTTTGTTTTGGGTTGCTTATTTATATTAATCTTACTATCCCCTGTCACTTCTTATCTGTTTTTTTTCCCCTTACTATCCTCAAGTAGATAATCATTAAAGGAGTAATGCATCAAAGCAAAAGAAATTAAGTGTAAAACTCAAAGTAATTTTCAGAGATTTAGAAACTTTATAGCCATGGCATTTTGCTTATCTGCTTTATTTTATATCTTTTCTATAGTGAAATAAAGATTCACACAGAACCGTGCTCACGTACACGTGCACACGTACACACCCCGAGCAGCTCAATGTATTTGCATTTGACTCCTTCAGTTCAAGGAACAGAACATCACCAAGGAGCCCCATCATGACTTTCCTAGTTGCTTACCTCTGTGTCCCACCAAAGGAAGACACTATCTTGAATTGTACTGAAACCACTTCCTTACTTTTCATTAGAGTTTTACTTCCTAAGCAAGCATCTCCAAATGTTATAGTTTAGTTCTTGTTTTTGAGCTATACATAAATGGAATCACACAGTATGTATCCTCTTGTGTGTAGCCTTTTCTCTGGGTGTTATGTTTAGAAGAGTCATCCATGTTTTTGCATAGCTGTAGTTTGCTCATTTTATTCATATTTAGTGTTCCATGGTATCAAGATACCATAATTTACTTATCCGTTCTAGCGATGACAAATATTTGGATTATTTCCTGTTTCTAGCTCTTATGTTCTTGGACAAACTTGGACATGTCTGTTTCGATTCACAAGCACATGCTTACCTGTTGGGTATGTATCTAGATGTGGAATTGTACATTTTCAGCCTCAGTAGATAAAGTCAACCTGTTTGCCAAAGTGGTTTTATCGATTTATACTCTCACCCAGTGTTTATGAGAGTTGCTATTACTCTGCATTCTAGTAAACACTTTCAGTCATTTTAATTTTAGCTTTTCTTAAGGGTAGGTACTGGTTTTATTTC
Source organism: Lagenorhynchus albirostris (assembly GCF_949774975.1). NCBI lineage: Eukaryota > Metazoa > Chordata > Mammalia > Artiodactyla > Delphinidae > Lagenorhynchus > Lagenorhynchus albirostris. The sequence goes on along the minus strand of NC_083108.1, from coordinate 20,834,588 downwards.
ATTCGAGTTTCAATATGGATTTCCTTGGTAACTAATGAGGGCAGCCACTGTTTTATATATTTATTGACCATTTGGTATCTTTCTTGATATGACTATTTAGACCCTTTCTCCCTTTTTACATTCATTGGTTGTCTTTGTGTATTGAATCTATTGATCAATTTGAGGAGACATGATATTTTAGTGTAGAGTATTTCAGTACTTTACAATACTCAATTTTCAAATATTCCAGTACTTGATACAATATGTAGTAAGCTGATTTTCACAATGTAGAGCACTTACGTGTTCTAAGACTTTAATATTTACTAGCTCTTCTTTACATTTTCTAAATATTTTATAGTTTTCTGTGTAGAAGTCTTGCCCATCTTGCATTAAATTTATTCTGGAGTTTTCAAGCTTGTGCGCTTGCACACTCTCTCTCTCTCTCTCTCCCTCTCTCTCCCCTCTTCCCCTATCCCTCCCCGTCTCTCCCCTTCTTCCCTTATTTCCTTTCCTTTTCCTTCCTTCCCTCCTTCCTTCCTTCCTTCCTCTCTCCCTCCCTCCCTCCTTCCCTCCTTCCTGACTTTCTTTTTCTCTCTCTTTCTTTGTCTCGTTCTCTCTTTTTGCCTTATTTTACCAGCTGGACCTTCCCGTAGAGCACTAGTTCTCAACTCAGGGCAATTTAGCCCCCTAGAAGAGATTTGACAATGTGTAGACATTTTTGATTTTCACGACTGAAAGATCCTACCAGCATCAAGGGATAGAAGCTAGGTATGTTGCTAAATATCTACAATGCAGAGGACAACCCTCCACAACAAAGACTGCCAGACCTCTAATGCCAATAATGCCAAAGTCTAGTAACTGTGCAGAATAACATTGTATAGGAAGGACAATACAGGACCTCTTGTCTTGTTTCAGTGGCAAGGTAAAAGCTTTTAACATTTAACTAATCAGTGTAATGCATCTTGCAGCCTTTTAGTAAATAACTTTTATTAAATAAATGTCAGTTTCTTCTGACCATACTTTGCTGAATGCTCTTATGGTGAACTGGACATCATATCTGCAAAAATGTTTAAGAAAGCACATTGAGACCTAGGAAGATGTTATCTTTCTCCAAAGAGAATTCACATTGCTTCTGCTGTAAGAGCCCTTTCAGCAGAGATTGAGATAACTAAACACTGAACTTCAATACATACTTCTGCATACTTCTGGTTTACCCTTGCTCATTGACTATAGCATCTATATCTATACATATATATCTATATATCTATATCTATTTGTCTATAATCCCAAAGTAGCAGGTTTACCAGGGCTCCCCCAACAGTCTGTTCACTGGTCTTAGACACACATCCTTGTAGCCTTTGTCCATCAAGGCTGTCCACTGCAGGATCACCCTCAGGGGCTCTCAGTCTCTTCACATTGAAAAGAACCAGTCCCATGGAGTAAAATGGGCCCTAAATTCTAGGATCATCACTTCCCTTTGCCTAATTTTTTCCTATTTCCTAGGAATTCTTCATTCTTTTTTTTACCTTTTCATTGCCTTCAGGCAGAGTTGTTTTTAAGTTGTATTCTTTTTTTGATAGAAATTCTCAGTCGGAAGATTGTTCTGAATTATCTAGTCCACCACTACAGGAAGCAGAATTCTTGTTTTATTGGTATATGCATTTGTTAATTTATTTCTAGATAGAACTTTAAGGAAATCAGCATTGTAAACTATTGAAAATGTTGAGATATGCTCATACTTGGCAAGTAAAAGTCATTCTTATATGAATGAAAAGTTTGAACCATTTTTCCTTTAATTATTATAATCACAATTTACATACTTAAACAGAAGAGATGTCCACCTACGCTCACCATTCCTGAATTAGGAAAAGCATAATTAAATGATTAAAAAGTAATTCTGGAATAGAAGTGACTTGTAGCTCCCTAATTTTTCAGCTGAATTGGCACAGCTTCTTTAATTGTCATGTCAATACCATCAGTGGTTAGATATGTAGACAGATGCGTGAAGTCCACAGCTGGCATTTTCTCTCTTCTCTGTATTATGCAGATGCATTTAAAGACCATTCTTTAGCACAGAAGTGGATTGGAGGTTAAGTGAAATCAGATAATTTAGCAGTCAGCAAGTTTTAAACCTTTGAGGATTTCCAAGCCTGACCAGGGAAACACAACAGGATTTTTGCCACTTTGGTCCAGGTTTTAGAAAAAAGTATAAATCTAAAGAGGCTACCAATTGTGGCTTTGATTTCTCTATCCTTCAAGTTACATACGGCACCTCAGAAAAATGTCCACTCTGATATCTCTGCTTTTCTCATAAACGAGGATTTCACAGTCTGGGCTTATTAGTCTGCCTTTTGACAGTACAAAATCTTTTGTAAATTGCTTTTAAAAGAGGAAGAAGAAAATTCCTCTCATGCTGTTTAGATCCTCAGTCCTAATTCCAAGCATTTATATTGACAGAATGAATATATGCTCATTTTCTAAATATTCTCTGCGAACCTCTAACCCTATTGGAATTAACTGAATAACTATATATATATATATATATATATATATATATATATATAGTAGAACCTCTAAGGATAACAAATCTGAAAAGAAATGAGAAAAAGGGAAATTCAGCCAAGTACCAGACACTTTAGAAATTTTAGTTGTTTTGCAATTATAGTTTCAATTGCTGAAAATTTTCTTGAGTGCTTCATTGTCTCACTGATCTACCAGGAAATGAGAGCTGTGTTAAGAGGAGGAAAAAGAAGAAAACACCTATTTCATCCTAGCCTGAATATTGGTCTGATCGGACACAGGATATGGTTTTCACTGTTGCTTTTGACCTGCACAGAGTGACTCTAAACATGCCTTTAGAAGCCACTACAGAAAACAATTTCCCCCAAATAAATAAAACCTTGGCTTATATCTAGGTGATGTTATACCAAAAATGTATTTGAAATATTTTTAGAACATTAAGATGCTGCTAACTTTGGAGAAAGGAAAATAATGTTGGTTTTACGCTAACAGCTCATTTTCCTATAGCAATCAACTCCTTGGCATAATGTGAAAAATGTCAATAAAAAGGAACACTTAGTGAATGCTCTCTCCGCTAAGTACTTTTGGTTCATTTTTGTTTTTCCACCATTCAATCCTCACAACACCACCATGAGAAGAGGTTCTGTTGTACAGTTGAAGAAAATTCAGTTTAAAGTGATGAAATAACTTGCCAGTCATCCACTTAGTAAATGGCAGCATCTGAATTTAGAACCAGGTCTGGCTTTATTCTCAACCCCAGTGCTGCTGCATCATGTATTGGGGGGAGGGGCGGGGAGGGGGATGGTTCACAGTGATTGCATCATAGGTATCTGAACAATGTAATGGATAGATGAGAATAATCTATAAACTCTACGATTCAGCTACCCTCAGATAAAGACAAGGAGTTTGAGACACATTTATTAGAATTTAGAATTCAGCTATCCTCAGATAAAGACAAGGAGTTTGAGACACATTTATTAGAATTTAGTCGGGCACCCTTGAAATTATGAGAAGAAGTCTGTTTCACTTCTCTTTTTGTTGTTCTGAGCACCCAATTTCCAACATGTGGTGGAGGGCTTCCCCCACACCAACAAGCAGTTCTCATACATCAGCAAGAGTGTCTGAGAATTCAACGCAATTCTTCCACTGTCCTCCCGAAGGTAGCATCAGATTCCATAGGTTAACGGTTTAGTCCTACAAGTCTGTGCTCCCCGCCTTCAGATGCCAGTCATGAGCCCAGATTGTTACCTGTGCTTCTAACGGATTTGCTATAAATTAGAGGTTCCCAAGACTCTCTCCTCAGCTTCGACTAATCTACTAGAACGGCTCAGGAACTCAGAGAAACATGTTACTTACTGGTTATCACTGGTTTATTATAAAAGGATATAACAGGAATAGCCAGATGGAAGAGATGCACAGGGCAAGGTATGGGGAAAGGGTGCAGAGCTTCCATGTTCTCTCCGGGCATGTCACTCACCCCAGATGTCCACATGCTCATCAACCCAAAACCCTGTCCTTTCAGGTTTTTGTGGAAGCTTCCTTACGTAAGCATGACTGATAAAATCATAGACCATTGGTGAGTGAACTCAATCTCCAGCCCCTCTTCCCTCCCCAGAGGTCACGGATGGGACTGAAGGTTCCAACCGTCTGATCACATGGTTGATGTTCTTGGCAACCAGCCCTCATTCTTAAGTGCTTCCAAAAGAAGTCACGTCATTCACCTAACCAAAGACGCCTTTATCACTCTCATCACTTAGGAAATTCCAAGGATTTTGGGAGTCGTGAGCCACGACCTATGGACAAAGACCAAATATATATGAGAAATACATATCTGAATGATCAAATATATATTTCTTATAAATCACAGTATCACCACTTCCCATTATAGGCACATTCAAAAGATCACTGGGCAGTGAAAACAGAATAAAGCAACAGAATGTAATGACTTACTCTTTTTGTACTACCTTGAAAACTTTTAGCTTTTAGCATCCAATTGTATAACTACTGTGCATAACACTTGTCATTATTTACAGGACTTGTCGCTTATTTTCAAAATTGAAATTAGTGATTTATTTCAAAAATCCCCTAAAAAGGTATCCCCTTTCATTCTTGCTCATGACTGATTCATAAAATCAATAATATGCAGGTCCAGTATTCGAGAGATTTTCTTTTAAATGAGTCTCCAGGGCTCCAGTGACTCAAAAAAAGCCCATTAAAATATATTTTAAAAATTAAACTGAACCCACCAAATAACACATCCCTGAATGCTTATGTGAAAATAATGTAAAAGAGAAGGTTAAATAAGTTGATGTATATTTTATTGTATTTAAAATATTTATATGGTATGAAAATTTAGCGAGTTGGAATCTTTTATTCAGAGGCTGCTCAGTTAATAAACTACAGATATGTAACATTCATCTTTACATAGTAAGATGTAAGATTCATTTTTACATAGTCAGATATAATTTATTAATTCCATTTATTTAATTCCATTCAATACCAATGAGAGGCTTCGAGTAGTTGAATGATTAACATGATAATTTATAAAACATGTAATTTCCCTCATACAGTTCCCTTTTGGAAATCTCATAGGCTTACCTTCACATATTGATTGTCATTAGCCCTGATTTATTTTTCCTAGAAAAACAGACCCTGTTCTTCTTCTTTCCCCCTGTTTGTTTATTTGTTTTTAGCAACAGTTTTACTGAGATCTAATTCACATACCATAGATCCTATTATTCTTTAATTACATGGAAGTAAAAGTTTACCTTATGTCAGAATGACACATGTTGTAATAGGAAAAGTTTGGAATGTAGGTTATTTTTAGAATTACCAAAGCAAAAGCCTTTATTTTTATCAAAATCCATATCTTATTTATAAATAATAATAGATGCATTTCTTGTCCTAATAACAAACTAATAGTAAATCTGAGGTATTAAGCTGACTTAATCTAATCAAACAACCTTCTTTTCTTTCTTAATTTTTGAAGACTTAATGATTTTAGAGCAGTTTTAAGTTCACAGCAAAACTGAGAGGAAGGTAGAGAGAGTTCCCATATACTCCCGGCCTCCATATATGCACAGCCTCCCCCATTATTAGCATCCCCCACCAGAGTTGCACATTTGTTGGAATTGGTGAACCTATATTTGCCATCATAATTGCCCAAAGTCCATAGTTTATATGAGGGTTCATTCTTGGTGCTGTACATTCTGTGGGTTTGGTCAAATGTATAATGACATATAGTCATCATTATAGTATCATACAAAGTATTTTCATTGTCCTAAACATCCTCTATGCTCTGCCTGTTTATCCCTGCAGCACCCCAGCCCCCAGCCCCTGGCAACCATTGGTCTTTTTACTGTCTCCCTAGTTTTGCCTTTGCTGTTTCTAGAATGTCATGTAGTTGGGGTTATACTGTACGTAGCCTTTTCAGACTGGCTTCCTTCACTTGATAATATGTATACAAGTTTTCTCCATGATAGCTCATTTATTTTTAGCACTGAATAATATTCCATTGTCTGGACATACCGCAGCTTATTTATCTATTCATATATTGAAGGACATCTTGTTTGCTTCCAAGTTTTGGCAATTCTGAATAAAGCTGCTGTAAACGTGATGTGCAGGTTTTTGTATGGACATAAGTTTTCAGCTCCTTTGAGTAAATACCAAGGGGTGAGATTACTGGATTGGTAAGAGTGTGTTTAGTTTTGTAAGAACAAAGTGGCCGTACCATTTTGCATTTCCCCCCCGCCGCCGCCCCTGCCAGCAATGAATGAGAGTTCTTGTCATTTCACATTTGGTGCTGTCAGCGTTTTGGATTTTGACCGTTCTGTTAAGTGTGTAATGGTATCTCATCCTTGTTTTAATTTGTATTTCTCTGATGACATATGACATGGAACATCTTTTTGCTTATTTAACAACTGTATATCTTCTTCGGTGAGATGTCTGTTAAGGTATCTGGCCCATTTTAAAATTAGGTTGTTTTCTTTTCCTAGTATTGAGTTTTAAGAGTCTTTTATCATATGTGTTTTGCAAGTATTTTCATCTAGTCAGTGACTTGTCTTCTCATTCTCTTGACATTTTCTTTCACAAAGAAGAAGTTTTTAATTTTAATGACGTCTAGCTTATCAGTTATTTCTTTCATGTATCATGCTGTTAGTGTTGTAGCTAAAAGCTGTCGCCATGCCTAAGGTCACCTAGGTTTTCTCCTACATTATCCTCTAGGGGTCTTATGTTCTGCATTTTGTATTTAGGTCTGTGATCCATTTTGAGTTACTTTTTGTGAATGGTGTAAGCCCTGCATGTAGATTTATTGTTTTGCATGTGAATGTCCAGTTGAGTTGTTCCAGCATCATTTGTTGAAAAGACTTTGCTCCATTGTATTACCTTTGTTCCTTTTCAAACGAAGATCAGTTGACATATATTTATGTGGATCTATGTCTGGGCTCTCTGTTCCATTCCAGTGATCTGTTTGTCTGTTCTTTTACCCATACCACACTGTCTTGACTACTGTAGCTTTACAGTAAGTCTTGAAGCCAGGTAGCATCCGTTGTTCAATGTTGTTCTTCAATACTGTGTTGGCAGTGCTGGGTCTTTTGCCGTCTTTTATTTTTAACTGACGAATTTTTGATCCATGCTGCTTCATTTCTGTCAGTTTATTCTGTGATCTTAACTAAATCTTGCCAGTGATGTTTTGATCGTGCCTTTACTATATTAAAGTCACATTCTCTCTTATTCTACATTTCTGAATTTTCTGAAGCTTTCTTGGTTTCTCGAACTTGCAAATGGAATTTTACAGTGTGTTTTCTTCTTCTTTTGAAAATGAAAATTGTGAACCTAAAGATAGATTCAAAATTGTTTATTATGGAAAGAAAGACAAGTAGATAGCACTCTGGAAAGTGGTATCCTATGGCCCTTTATAATTATAACTATATATTTATGTCTATGTAAATGATGTCCTACCAAAGAGTTATCTGTAGTACCAGTTGGTAGCATTTGTACTGAATCTTGGTGATGCTTTATTTCTAAATTTTAGTAATTTTTAAGTGAAAACCCCCTTTTTTCCTTAATGCCTTTAAAAGATGATGTCGAGTGCAAATTAATTTTAAATAGTTGAGTTTTGTTTCTGTGTGAGATAGTTAACATCTAAAAGAAAAGTGTCAGCCTGCCAACTGCATACTGCACTCTCCCGAGAATTAGACCTTGCACATGCCCACAGAATGCAGAAAAGGAATTCTGTCTACAGAATAAATTCAAAAGATATTTCACCTCTGCCTTAGCTTCAGCATATTTTAAAATCGGGTGTACCATTGAGAAATGGGTTTGGATGTTCTTATTCCTTTTTTTAAATGGAAGCTACAGTTTTTCAGAAGTCAAGCATGTTGTGTCAGTGCACACACTGAGCCAACGGGCCTGCCAAAGGAGCAACAGAACTTACTCTCTTTGCAAGCTGGAGTGGTTGGGTTATTTACATGCAGATCACCCATCACGCTGGGCTGAACTGCCCCCACCTACAGGAGCTCAGGACTTCATATCACTTTGAAAACACTAGGCCAGGGCTAGAGATTTCCGTGGGCCCTCGTTCCTTGATTACATTTATGGTTGGATTCACAAATTTATAAAAATAAGCCAGTTCAGTTATTTGGGGCCAAATGGAATATAGATGAAGAAATTTTTATACACTTGATGAAAGGAATGGGTCCAAAAGCAATTATTATTTTGAACTTTGAAAGCAGGGCCCGCTGCCGTTAAGGCCAAAGCATGAACTGTTGCATTCTCTGCCTGGCAAGCTAAGCTCTGGTTTGAAATGAACTCTTAAGGTTCTCCCTTACTTCAGGCAGGCATTAAAATGTTCAAGTCTTTCTTCTTTAAAACAATTCTTAATATTTACTATCTAACCAGTGATTTGGAAAAACTAGACTTTTCTAGAGAGAGGGGAAAAACACGCTCACAGATTATCAGTGTTATCATCAAATGAGTAATTTATTGGAGGGCCTGGTGCAGCAAACTAATTTTCTGGTTGTAAAACAAATGGTGCTTTTCTGAAGTATGTGAAATGAATTGAAAACTTTCCATCTTAAAAAAAAAAGAGGATTAACAGTAAGAAATATACATTAAATAACATTAAAAAACAACATTTTCACAGTGATATCTAACATAGGTCCTCCTAGTCTTGAATATCTATGAAGTCTTCTACATATTAGTTTTCCATGTTTTATCCAGTATATTAAACTTGGCGTGTGTGCGTGCATGTGTGTGTGTGTGTGTTTAGTTTCGGGAGGGGGGATGGAAAGTGATCCTGGCCTCATTAAATAAAAAGTCTAGAGGTCATCTTTCTAAATTCTATTTAGAAACTGGGCCATTGAATCTCTTTCTTAGATTTGATTCACCTGTCTGATTACTATAATTGGACCAGTAATTGTGAAAAAACAGCACTGCAGTGGTTGTATTTTTATAACCAAGATAACATTTGACTTACAAATTTACATAACTCTTCTGCACATAAAAATGATAGACATTTTCTTTGATGATAAAATCTGTACTGGGACTCTCATTCATTTAATGTATACATTTAGATTTTTAGCATTAAAACTAATGTCAACCTAAAATTGAAACAAATTATTGTGTATTTGCTGGAACATCATTATGGGATATCTTAATGGGAGGATTAACATTTTTCTTTGAATTTTTTTTTCTGTTTCTTATTCTGTGGTGACAGGTGACAGTTTTTATTATTATTTTTTACTGGTAGTCTCAGGAATATGTATTGTGAGTCTGGAGGAAATGTAGAAAGAATGGACCAGGAGCAAACTCTTACTCCTGGCAAGAGTAAGGAAAAACAAGGCAGAGATGATAAGATAATAGGTCCGTTGAATCCTCATCATGGGCTGAAGGAGAATATCAAACAGTACTATATTCTTATGACCTGTTACTGGTGAAATTCCAGATGGAGTCAGATTTGCAATGATTGGAATGTTTTGAGCTTAGTTACACAGTTTTGTTTGCCCTGTTTTGCAAAATTAATACGTTCATTTTTTGGTGTGTTATGCACAATTCCAGCTATTCGTTATTGATTTTTTTCAAATAATCATGAAAGTATTCCTGGGTTTCAGATCAAAAATGATTTGCAACAAAGAAAGTTGCTTTATGTCCTGCTCAATATCACATACTTTTGCTGCCTTTTTTTTTTAGCAAAAATTAATCTTTCTAAGGTTCTACTTCAGTTACAGTTCAAGATTTCTCACCTTTTCTTGATTTATAATACATACAGATAATCTTTTAAAAACAGCCCACATTTATCTCACCTACTTCCCTAATTTCTACCTCTAGACCTAAAGAGCAGATCCCCTGTATTTAGTTTTGAAAAAATAAAATAAATTTCTTTCCTTTTGTGATCAAAATTGTTTATCTTTTTTTAACCAGCCTATCAAGCGAACTTTTAAATAATCAAATTCACATTGAACTATTTGTGAGATAGAAAATTATAATCATGGAAAATTCAGTAAAATGCATATATAAACCCTTCAAATGTCAAAAGAAAGTATCTCATCTGCGCTGTGGAATACAAAACATTTTTAAACATTTTCTAACTAGAGTACCTAACTTTCATTAAATTTTCCTTATATCAGATAATTTATTTCTAAATCAGTAGTTATTTTGGCTGGATTGCATTAGTCAGAATTTGCTTTTGCTCTTTTATCCCCAAAGTTTACTTGCACTGTATGAAATTGCCAGTGTTTGACGGGTTTTGACCTACAAAAACAGCAATTCCATTAGGTTCAGTCTAAAAGTGCCCACCCTAAGGTCCTTGAAGAGTAACAACGCAGGAGGATGGGACAGAAAGAAGCTTCAGGATCAAGATCTATTTTTGCTACTTGTTCTCTAACCCTTCTTGTGTTCCCACCTTATTTGTAGCCAGCCTCCTTGTTGCTGGCTGTTTGGAGCTCTTTGGCTGTCTAATTTATATTGCTGTTTCAAAGTCCATGGTTTCTCAGCTGCTGTTTATATGACGACAGCTATCAGAGAGTAGGAGAACCTTTAGGTTAGAAGGAACCTTAAGACTGAACTAGGGGTATTTGACTTCAATCAGTTTTCAGTTAAAGTGATCCCTATAGCAGGAGTCAGCAAACGTTTTCTGAAAAGAGCTGACTGAAACTACTTTAGGCTTTGTAGGCCATATGATCTCTGTTTCAGTTACTTACCTGCCATTGTTGGGCAAAGGCAGCCATATAAACGCTTGTGTTCCGATAAAACGTTATTTATCGACATTGAAATTTGAATTTCATATAGCTGTCACGTCATGAATATTATTATTATTTTGATTTTTCTCCAACTAGTTAAATATGTAAAGATCCCTCTGATCTCCTGGGCTGCACAGACAGGCGACTAGATGGATTTGGTTCACAGGCCATCCTGTACAGCATCTTTGACATGGGTCATCTGACATCATCATAAACACCCTCATTTGATTGGGAGATGATACAGGTCAGCACATCCCAAATGCTTCATTTGCACTTATAAATGCAGTGTAACCATATTATAAAGCCTATTTTGAATCAAGCAAAAGAAAAAGAAGGTGCACATTAATATCATCACAGTAGCATAATTATCATTAATGTTGGGCAATATTTTCTTCCAAATCATTTTCAATGTATATTTTTCGATTCCTACAATAATAATGCATATATTTTGAATACTATTTTTGTGGTATAACACTGCATCCTAAGTATTTTCCATATAGTACATAATTTTATAAGTATAATTTTAGGTGTCTTGGCTAAATACAGCTCACTTGGGCAACTATTCCATGCAATACTTGGCTTTTACCAATTTGGGGCACTTAGGTTGCTTTCAGTTGTTTCACTAAGATGATTACCTTTATGCATTTTGTTACATTTTCAATGTTTTGATTAAATTCATTGGGAAGATTTCCAGAGAAGGGATTACTGAGTCTGAGTGTATGATCATTATATTAAATAATTGTTGAATTTACTAAATGGTTATGGTGCTTGTATTAATGGGGATGGTATATTAAGTCTTTTATATGTGGCAGGCAATGTGCTAAGCACTTGGTATTATGTCACTGAATCCTCACTATAGCTCTATGAAATAAATGTTATTGTCCCCAAGTATAGAAAAGTATTGGGTTAGCCAAAAGTTTCGTTCGTTTTTTTTCCGTGAGATGGTTTTAGTAGCACTTAGTTGTCTTTAACTTAATTTGAAACATTTTTGTTAGATCGTATTGTGACAGCTGTCATATCAGCGTACATTTTAAAAAAGACATCAAAATTGGTGAATTTTTGTGTAGCGATTTTAATACTGAAGATGGAAGAAGAAAAGCAACATTTTTGGCATATTGTGCTTTATTATTCCAAGAAAGGTAAAAATGCAACTGAAAGACAAAAAAAGATTTGTGCAGTGTATGGAGAAGGTGCTGTGACTGATTGAACGTGTCAAAAGTGGTTTGTGAATTTTCATGCTGGAGATTTCTCGCTGAATGATGCTCCACAGTCAGGTAGACCAGTTGAAGTTGATGGCAATCAAATTGAGACATTAATTGAGAACAATCAACATTAACCACGAGGGAGATAGCTGACATACTTAAAATATCCAGATCAAGCGCTGAAAATCATTTGCACCAGCTTGGTTATGTGAATTGCTTTGACGTTTGGGTTCCACATAAGTTAAGCAAAAAAAGTCTTCTTGACCATATTTCTGCAGGCGATTCTCTACTTAAACCTAATGAAAACATTCCGTTTTTAAAACAAATTGTGATGGGCAATGAAAGTGGATACTGTACAATAATGTGGATGGAAGAGATCGTAGGGCAAGCGAAATGAACCACCACCAACCACACCAAAGGCCGGCCTTCATCCAAAGAAGGTGATGTTGTGTATTTGGTGGGACTGGAAGGGAGTTCCCTATTATGAGATCCTTCCAGAAAACCAAACGATTAATTCCAACAAGTACTGCTCCCAGTTAGACCAACTGAAAGCAGCACTCGATGAAAAGTGTCCAGAATTAGTCAACAGAAAATGCATAACCTTCCATCGGGATAACGCAAGACTGCATGTTTCTTTGATGACTAGGCAAAAACTGTTACAGCTTGGCTGGGAAGTTCTGATTCATCCTCCATATTCACCAGACTTTGTAGCTTTGGATTTCCATTTATTTCCATCTTTACAAAATTCTCTTAATGGAAAAAATTTCAATTCCCTGGAAGACTGTAAAAGGTACCTGGAACAGTTCTTTGCTCAAAAAGATAAAACATTTTGGGAAGATGGGATTATGAAGTTGCCTGAAAAATGGCAGAAGGTAGTGGACTAAAAGGGTGAATACGTTGTTGAATAAAGTTCTTAGTGAAAGTGAAAAGTGTGTCTTTTATTTTTACTTAAAAGCTGAAGGTACTTTTTGGCCAACCCAATAGAACTATCACTATTATTAACAGAGTCCAAATTAGGATTTTGGTGTCTGACACCAAACCCTATATTGAGGCATTTTGTTGCATCTAACCATAACTTATAAATTTACAGTGCCAGCATGCCCACATGATAGAATGTTATTTTAATTCCTTTCTCTCTTTCAAGTGAAATCCTACATACCCTTTGAAATTTATTTTAATGTTAAATCTTTTCATGAATCTTTCTCCAAAACCCATGTGGCAGAGTTTGTCATTCCTCTCACACTTCCGAAGGCTTATCACAGTGCATTATTTTTAGCATCTCAAGGAAGGCACTGTGGTCTGTTTATGCTGTATCCCTTGAGTTAACCCAAGCTTTGTACAAAGTCAGGGATCAAAAATGCCTATGAATATAACTATAATGGGTCATGATCTGCTTTTGGAAGCTTCTTCCCATTGACACAAATCCTTTTTCTCTGCCGCTGAAGAATGTAGTAAACCAAATGCTTTGGTCTTATCCTTGCTTTACTTTCTTTGCCCTCTTTTCAGGTCCTTATCCAATCTCTCACCCCTGTACTTCCCTGGCAATCTTATTTCTGTGTGCTAAGCTTTCCTTGGGATGCATCCTGGCCCAACTTCTTTACCAGCAGGTGTCATGTGGCTTCATCTTCAGTAGTAGGGCTTCATCTTCAGTCTTAGAAAGACTAGAATGACATCAGGGCTACCGTTGGAGAAATCAGAAACCCTCAGCAGACCAAAAACAGTTCAGATTTGAACTTACAGGTTGTTTCTTATTTAAATATCCTCAAATACTAACAGTTGTAATTTGAGTCAGAATTGATCTGGAAAGGTATCTGATAGATATATCTCAGTGTTTGAGTTCTGATTCTATCAGTTTGCCCTATGAAGAGTTTCATATAGCCATCATCATTGCGCTTGACCTGCTCCACTGTCACTGTCTCCTCCTCCTCTTCCTCCTCCTCTTCCTCCTCCTCATCATCATGTTACTGTAAAGTTTATCATAACCTCCTAGGCAATTGAACAGGTGGGTCGCATCACATTGTGAGGGCTGCTTAGATAGAAATTTTATCTCTTCACCTATTGTATTGTTTTCTTAATTAACCCTCTCTAACCTCTGTATCCTATACTTCTTGGATAGGATGAGATTAAGAAAAGGAAGATCCAAATTACACCCAGATAATATGGTAATTGAACAATCTAATGGTAAATGAGAACTATTATTAATGAAATTTCATTCTAGAAAAATTGGTTTGGAAAGTCCATCCCAAGCAACTTCACCACCTTGAAATTCTTGATAAATTGAATTTTATCAGAAATTTAAACAGGATACAATCATGTAGCTATATTTCAAAAATAACTGTGTTCTTCAAATTGTAGAAATATCTAAACATAAACTTCAACAAATTAATTTTACATAAGAATTTCAGTAGTTTCTATAAATTCTGAAATGAGAATATTGTATCTGAAATCTTTTCATATTCTGTTTTATGGTCACATATGTGGGAAAAAATCTTTGTATAAAGTACTGTTCATCTCTTTCAATTAGCCTGGTATAAAAATAAGCATTTATAGAATTAAAATACACTTTAAATTTAGAGTTTAATCTTAAAAGGAGAATGTTATTTTTAATTGATGTAGGTTTTTCTTAAAAGAAATGCATCAGGCAAATTATAATTGGATAAGACATTCTTCAGTTGAATAAAATGCTATAGCTTCATTCTTTAACACATGTAAGAATCAACTTTTATGTACGCTAATGAGAAGGTTACATAACACAATTCAACTCTATGTTCTGCTTACCTTTATGCTCAAAAAAACTTTGAATTTACAAGGAAGACGGGAAAAAATCATTCTGCCTGTAAGCACGGTAATGATTATGAATAATGAATATTGGAATGCTATTATAGAATAAAGCCACAAGCCATGATATATCTTACTGCTCAATTATTTAAAATGCTGCCTGATAATTTTAGACTTGTTTTAAGTCTACATCTGTACATGTTAAAGCTGGAATCAGTTTCTAATCAGTACCATTTTTTCCTTCTTGGTTGGGTGGGAGGACGATGTTTGTGATAGAAAATATGTTATACAGTTAGAATGTTGAAAGAGGAGCTATATTTAAATTAATAGATGTTTGTTTGGGGCAAGTGTTACTCCAGGGCAGGGATTACTGAAATTTTAGAAATACATTGCAATAAGACTATTGTAATTAGTGGAATTGCGACTCACTGTGTTCTATGGAAAGTATTAAGGAAGGAAGTACATTTTGTCATTATGGAAACAAAATATGAATTGCATATTTAACACTTCATTAAATATGTAGATTGCTGTGAAATCTGGTGAGAAAGTTAAGGATAGTGAGATGCCATAAAGCCATATTCCCACACACATTTGTTTCATATATGATAAAGTTAGAAAATTTTAAGAAGAACCAAAGAAAAGCCAGAGTTGATTAGACATAAAAAATAAGAGATTGGAAGCAAAAGGACATTATTAAGGATATACCTTTTCAGAGGTAAATTAAGGACCATTTTAACACCTTTTAATAACAAAATATTATTTCAGCATAGTGCATGTGAAATAATGTGGGCTGCATTTAAGAGTGAACGTTACATTACATGTTATAGCACATGCCAAATGAAGTCATGGGGTCACCACTCATTTCTCGCATTTTTTTTTTGCAATACGTGGGCCTCTCACCATTGTGGCCTCCTCTGTTGCAGAGCACAGGTTCCAGACGCGCAGACTCAGCGGCCATGGCTCACGGGCCCAGCCGCTCCGCGGCATGTGGGATCCTCCCGGAGCAGGGCACAAACCCGTGTCCCCTGCATCGGCAGGCGGACTCTCAGCCACTGCGCCACCAGGGAAGCCCCATTTCTTGCATTTTTTTAACCCAAGTTTACATTTCTTCTTGCTCTCCATTCAGATTCATGAGCGTTCACACAGCCTGTATCTCAGGTGCATTATGGAAACTTACAATTATGTGCATGTATTTGGTGATTTTGATTTGAATTCTTGCCTCCTTTATCTCTGTTCCTTGGGAGTATTTTGCCTGCTAAAATCATATTTGTAAATCTATTTATAGTTTTTCTGGAAAGTCACAACCAGATTTTTAATTTACACTTGTTTACCCTTTTTTTCAAACATAATGCAATATAAATAGTATTAACTGAGCATCTATTATGAGCTCAACACTGGTTACATGTAACACAGTTTTGCATGTAATATCTCATATCTCTGTTATTGTTGAAGTATAGTCGGTTTGCAATGTTGTGTTAGTTTCTGGTGTACAACAGAGTGATTCAGTTATACGTGTATATACGTATTCTTTTACGTATTCTTTCCATTATGGTTTATTGAAGGATATTGAATGTAGTTCCCTGTGCTATACAGTAGGACTTTGTTGTTTATCTTTATCTCTTATATCTTAATAGCAATTCTTTAATTTGTATAAACTTCACAGATAGAAAAAATTATGAACCAGAGATGCTAAGTAACTTCCCTTGAGAAAGTTATGCCTAATGCTCGTTGTCCTATAAGTCACACTCTGTGCCTAATTCGTTTAATGAAAAGCCATTACATTTTTATAAAATGGTTTATTGGATGCTTTGAGGCTCTACTCAGCGCTGCACATTTTGAGGATCTATGCAAAACCTATTTTGAGAAAGAGAACACAATTCAAATATTCCCTGCTAAATTCCTCACAGCAGCCTTATGTTTGGAAAGTAATAAGTGAACTTATTCAGTTGTTCCTTCTCTAATTGTTTTCATCCAATTGCTCCATGACTTTTGACCAGTTGAGTGAATTATTTCAAACTTTTCAGTTTTCAAGCTGACTTACATGCAAATTAAATCCCAGAAATTGTTTGTGAAACTGGTGACTGGTGGTCTGAAATGCCTTTAATTGGCCACAGTTACGACACTGAGCACTGATTTTACAGTAATAGATATAGGAATAGAATTAAAAGTAGCTTTAGCCATTAAATTCTAAAGAAAGTTTTCTTTTTCACTCCAAATTTGTGGTGTCTGATAACAACATAAACAAATACATTACGATCTCTCGAAAAATGAACCATAATTAGTGTAGGCTTATAGATAGCAACCCCATGGTCACTATTTATCTCACAATTGCATCTCTTGTCTGTGACACTCATTTGAATGAGGAGCATTGAGTGTCATTAAGATATAGATTTAAGAGCTTCCCTGGTGGCGCAGTGGTTGAGAGTCCGCCTGCCGATGCAGGGGACACGGGTTTGTGCCCCGGTCCGGGAGGATCCCACATGCCGCGGAGCGGCTGGGCCCGTGAGCCATGGCCGCTGAGCCTGCGCGTCTGGAGCCTGTGCTCTGCAACGGGAGAGGCCACGACAGTGAGAGGCCCGCGTACCGCAAAAAAAAAAAAAAAAGATATAGATTTGTTCTGCTGGTTCTCCCTTATTTCTGTAAAATTCAACAGTCTAGAAAAACTTTACCTTGGAAAATATGTAGTAAACATGATTGACCATATTATCTTTGCTCTACCACTAGGCCATTAGACCAGACCCTTTAGCTGTCAAAGTCAATTCAGGATTTGATTAAATTGCCCTATGGTCAGACCTTAAAGAGAGAATGTCACAAGACTTCTCAGGTATTAACATGATGGATTTTTTTGAAGCAGGTAGAAGTAAAGGAAAATGGTGTAAATTAGTTACTTTTAAAAAATATTTTACTGAGGTATAGTTGATTTACAATGTTAGGTTTAATTTCTGCTGTACAGCAAAGTGACTCAGTTATACATATATGTATTCTTTTTCATATTCTTTTCCTAAACCAGTTACTTTTCAAGCTCCGATTGGAATATTTCCCATGTTTTGCAGACCGCAGCTATTTCTGACTTTCCGCCTTCCTGTCATTACCCTAACAGTTTCACCTCCCTTTTGTGTGCACATCCTTGTCAAATGCCCCTTCTTCTGTCTCTGGTGTTCAGTCATTTTCTTGTAATTTCAACAATAAAAAATCCTTATTGCATGTGTAATATATCCTACGGCCCGTTCTGGACACTGGGCCTCTCTTGATGAGCCAAATGGACAATGCATCTGTCCTCATGAAACTTACAGTCTAGCGCGGGTTCAAATAATAAACAAACCCCTCACGTATAACAAGGTGTTATAATTATTATAAAATATATCTATAATAGATAAATATATTGAAGAATGTTGGAAGACTATATAATAATGTATAATATAGTAATGCAGAAATAAATTGGAGAGTATTGGGAGAATATTTGTAACGGGATCAGATACAGGGTTTCCTGGGAAATTCTCCTCTGCGCTGAGATCTGAAAGAGGCACAGAAGGTAGTCGAGTGAAGTCAGGGTAGTGACGGGTGACGTGCTGGTGATCCAGGACTGGGGAACAATTTGGACAAAGACCTAAGAAGGCAAGAAGCAGGACCTTCAAGTACTGAAGGACGGTGAGGGAGACTGGTGATGTGTGGGGGGCACGAAGGGAGATGGAAAGATGAGCAGTAGCATTTCTCAGAGGTCCTTGAAGACTTTGGAATACATTCTCTTTAAATCTGAGCTCACTAGAAAATTCTATGTGCAACCAGCCCTATTAGGTTCTTTCCATACCTTCCTAGTTTATTCTTCTTGTGATAATTTAAGGGTACCTAGTTACAGTTGGCTTATTTTTTTTTCCAGCAGATCTGCCCTTTCTTGTGAAGTCATTCTCCCTTTAAATTTTCTGACAATGATGTCATATCTACTTTTTGTCAGTTTTCTTCATTTTATTCTTTCTATTGCTTTCTTCCATCTTTCCTGCTTTCAAAAATCGTTTTCATGTCCAGTCAAGGTCTTCATCCCTCCCATCCGCACTCCAGTAGGATATGGCCCCTTGCTCCAAGTTTTCTTCTTGAATCTATCTCATCTTCCTGTCCTTTCTCCTTGGCTGGAATTAAGTCCCAAGCTGCCATTTTGCTCATCACTTCCTTTACTTTCTGGATGATGAAATTGTCAGTGAGGCACATCAGGAACATATCCTATGATCAGCTCTCAAATGAATTTCGCTCCCAGCAGATGCACGGGTAATTGAAGCTTCCTGTAGCCAGATTGCCTTCCCAGGATGCTGTTTTTAATAATTTTACAGGGAAGATTGGCCCACAGTTTTCATCCACGCTTTTGGTATTTACTGCGTTGCTGTGCTAACACTTTTATTTTTTTTTCCTCTGTTCTCAACCAATTGCTTTCTATTGTGTTTTCTCCTTTTCAAAGTTGGTAGATTTTCTTTCAAATGCTGCATATTTTTGTGTACATTCAGGGGTTGGCTATGCTCTGAGGCTTAATGACACATTAAATGCTAGGATTTGGAAAGATAGGAGAAAACCAAGAGTACGCTGTACAAGGACCAGGGAACATTAACCCTGCGAAGACAGCAAATCATCTCCATCAGCGTGCTCGGTGAGATGAGCATTTGAGTCATTTTCCAGGGTCTTAGGGTGAGAGTTAATGGGTAACTAATCAATACAGTGTATGATTGAGAAAGGTGGTGATAAGATAACGATGAAAATGATGTGCTGTTACAGATGCCGAATCATTTCCATTTTCTTTAACTTTTAGGTTTAACTATTTTTTATACATGGTCAATCTCTAGAATGCTGTAGTTAATTGTTCCAACTTAATGGAACAATTAAAAACAAGCTTAACAAGTTAAAATCATAATTTGTAGATGTTTAATATTTTCTGAAAGCCATGTCCAAGTTAAGGATGAAAAAGATGTACATAATATTTATATAGTCAAATACCAGTTAGTTTCATATTCTGTCAGGTTATAGTTGGCGATGACAGTTATTTGGGGTTTTTCAAAATCTTTTATTCAATTTATAAATTTGTTTTCTGTGGCAAGGGGAAGGAATGGAATTCCCACCTACTTTTTGAACTCTGTCCTTTCTCATGCCACGCTTGGAGAAACTTGCTGTACTGGTTCTTTAAGATTATCAATTACTTGTTTGGGGGAATCCATCAGAGTCTCTGTAGGAGCCTCTGAAGAGAGTGGAAGAGGAGGTCACTGCTCAGACATTTATTCTGGGACTCTTGCAGCTCCCTGAGTAATATGGTGTTCTCATCAGAATCATTTCCATTTTAAATAATCCTTCCAAAAGTATAAAACATCCTGAAGATTTTAACTAATTTTCATCAATTATACATCTTGAGAAAAAAATACATATATATATGTTTGTGTATACATATGTATAATTTGGAAGTTTAAACCAACAGTAAGCCAACTCTATTTTAAGCAGTAATCTACAGTTATCCAGGGAAATAATTTTTTATCAGCCATCTGGTACATAATAATTTGCTGATCTGCCAAAGATTTATGGATTTTACTGCAACAATACTTACTGTGATGTTAAGAGCTTTATTTCATTTGCCTGTTTGCAAAATTGCACCTTTCTTTCTTTGTGGAGCGTGTCTTCTCTCATTAACATTGTGGCAGTTAACTCAGTTCATGATGACTGTCTGTCACAGAGCTCTTTAAGCCCTAAGGATGCTTTGAAGCACCACCTTGGCTTTTACTCTGCCAAATACAACTTGTGCTTTTTTTCGCTTGAATAGTTTTGCATTGGGCTCCCTCACCACATCTTCCCATGTCCTGAGATTGCATGTTCTCATTATTATTCTCCTAGCGATTTTCTTTACCGGTCTCACTCTTATAGGTCCTTCCAGCATTTGCTGGGTTTAATGTTTGGCTCAAAATGGTCACCAAACAACTTATCACCAGGGATTTTCCAGGCCAGAGTATTACGTCAAGCAAACGGTTCAGTAGAATAAGTTCTCATGGTACTGTAGGTGCCTTCATTCCCAAGTCTCTGGTTCTTGGAGCACCCAGCAGCACTACTACAACCAGGGCAACCCAACACAATTTAGACCACAGCCCTAACATGCACACGCAGACACAGTGATCCTTTTACACTATTATTATGCAACTTGACACATGAGTTCCAAGAGGAGAACACATCATATATAACAGGGAACGGATGGATCTACTGTCAGGGAGCTTGTGCTGTAGGAAGAAGAGGCACATTGAACAAGTAAGAGCAAGTTGTTGAGTGTCCAAAAGGAAATGCATGATGATGTATGAACGTAAAGAAAGGGAACTCACCTCAAGGGAGAGGTATTTTAGAGAGACTTTAGAAGGAAATGCCCTTCAGTCAGGTAGAAGGTCTGGGGGTGGGTAGGGGAGAGAATGGGAGAGTAGATTAGAGGTGGAAGCAATAGTATGGGTAAATCCAAAAAGACCACGGAGTGTTCAAAAAGCATTCTATGAGGATTTTTAATTCATAATTCTTGATTCATCTGCCTTTTAAGATCAAGACATCTTGTTGAAGATCATTTCCTTGGTTTTAACCTTTGGGATATTATTTGTGCCTAGAATTTTTGAGAAAGCAAGAAAGCATTCCTACAGCGTCCCAACTCTTCCTTAGCTAATACATTGACTAACTAGAGTAACACAGCATAGTTGATGGTGCAACTTCATCATATAAGCTTAGAAGTGCTTTGCTTTTATTTTATTATTGAAATTAGGTTATTCACTGTGACGGGTATTTGAGGCATTGTGTTGAGCTGTTGCTAGGAACAGTAAGTATTATCTTCTTAGGCTTTAAAACACAGGGGAAATGCAGATATTTTGGAACAGCCCCCATATTCTGGGCTGCCCGTTGTTTTTCCTATTGATTTTATTTGCCCAACTATTTGTTCTAGATAAATACAAAATATATGGAGAATAAAAAGGAACACTAATATCTGTCACTGAGAACTGTTCATTCTGAAGTTCATGTTTTTTGTTGTCACTGTTTTCTTGCAACACTGGCATCATCCAGATGCTTGCGTCAAATGAGAGCATAAGTAAGAAAGAAATTGCTATGACATTTGAGTTGACAGGCACAATTCTGACACGTAGAAATAACTGGGAAGAAAACCAAAAAAAAAGGAAATTCACAAATAAGAGCTTAAAATGAGGATCATGCTGTCTGCTTCAGAATTATTGTATTATATGCCCAATTTTTTTTGCCAAATATGCCTGACGTTAAAGAATTTAGGACCCAAAGATAAAAGATAAATACTTGGCGGTCTCCCAGGGACCAAAGGCTGGCAGGTGGTGGCTCATCTCTTTCACATGCAACATGTGTTCAGTGGAAATCAGTCTTGACAATGATGCTTTTGGAAAGATTTAGTTGGATAAGAGATGCTCCCCAAAAGATTGGACAGGCTTCTTTCTAGTTGTTAATGATCATGATCATGAGCATCATTCAGATAGAGCTTGTTCATGCTCTTCCTCATGCCTTCCTAGAATTGGCTAAACTTACATTTCCTACCGCCTGCCGAGACCTGTCCATCCAACTGGGTTCTAAATCTTACCAATGTTCTTTCAGTCTATAGGAACCCTGGAAATCCACATTCAGTGGTTTTGAACCTAACAAATGCTACCTATAGGAGCGCCACTCTAACCCCTAACGTTACCAGTCCCAGTTAAGGATTTTAAAAAAAGTTTTTTTGCATCATTTGGATCTATTGCATACTGGCAGACATAAAAAGTATGACCTTGAACTAGTGAGAACTTTGCCACCAAAAACACTGATTAACTTCAGTGTCTACAGGAATGTTTTTCTTCCAAGTCGTTACTTTGGAAAATTACTTTAAACTTTTTGGAACTCTGCCTTTAAAAGTAGATCCAGATTCAGTTCACAAGCACAGAATAAACACAGTGTCATTGGTTTACAGCCTTATTTAAGGTATAAACCTTATCTTTCTTCATAAATCCAAAAAGTGGGCCATTCAACCAGAACAGCAAACTGTTCAAAATATACGACACCACATTTTTTTTCTTAAGATCAAATATTCTCAAGCACCAAAATCTCTCATAACTTAAATATTTATATACAAAAGACTCTAAAGACAATTTCCAAAGAAAACATCCCCAAAATTATTTTAGTAACCTCAGGTTCTTGGAATATTTACATAACATGCCATGGTGGTTCCTTGAAAAAGACAGTACTCATTTGAGTGTTAAGCTATGATACTTTTGTTAAACACATGAATAAAATAAACATAAGGTCACATTAACCATGTCCTAATGGTAATGGACTCAACCTCTTTTCTTATTTACCGTAGCGAGGAAGATAGCTTATATTTTTTAGTCCGTTCTATAGAACGGATTAAAAAACATAAGCTATCTTAAAAATCAAATTTATGATTTCACATAAACACATTTTTTTTTTTTTTTTGTGGTACGCGGGCCTCTCACTGTTGTGACCTCTCCCGTTGCGGAGCACAGGCTCCGGACGCGCAGGCTCAGCGGCCATGGCTCACGGGCCCAGCCGCTCCGCGGCATGTGGGATCTTCCCGGACCGGGGCACGAACTCATGTCCCCTGCATCGGCAGGCGAACTCTCAACCACTGCACCACCAGGGAAGCCCCACATAAACACATTTATTTGCCCTTAATTTTTTTATTCATAGTTCTTTTGCTAAAAATAATATAGCCAATCTTGAAGAGGGGTATTATATAGAAAATGAATGCACAAACTGAGCTCAACTTGGCTTAAAAATGCATCTTTCCTTCCAATATCTGATGGTAACATTGAGATAGTTTGCATCTCTCTCTTTCCATCCTTACATCTGTCGTATCTTAATGACAATAGTGACATCTGAAGATACATTGTTATCAGCTTGCAGCATTTGCAAACCATTTCTTGTGAAACTCTATTAATACTCAGTGTTCTCAATGCACCAGAATGTTCATTTTCCCTTTTAAATTTTGTCTTTTTGTTTTGCTCTCTTAGTTGCATTAATTTTTTGAAAAATTACTTTCATTGTTATTAAGGAAATTATTAAAAAAAACATATGTTTAAGTCTGTTAAACTCAGAAGAAAGGGAAGAGAAAGAGAAGCAAGAAGGGAACGTGGGAACATCATGGTTTCTTTCAACATAGATGACTTGCCTCTTTAAGACAATCATTTTCAAATGTTTAGCTGTTTCTTCTTATATATACCTCTGTATTTCTAAATAATATTTATGTATAGCTATCTCTTTTAGATATTACACATCGATTCCTACTATGGCAGATCAGTGCTTTAATTACTACACCTCACACTTTCCCTCCTCCATTACTTTTTTGCTTGTTTGTTTTAAATTGGGGCATAATTAATATGTAACCAAATGCACAGATCTTAAATGTTTAGTTCATTGAATTTTGACAGCTGTATACACTTGTGTAACCACTACCCAAAACAAGATACAGAAGATTTTTATCCCTCTGGGGTGTTCTCTCACGGTTTTATCCACTAAGTTTCTCCCCTTCCCCTTCTTACATACATGTGCCATTATCTGACTTCTAACGTCATAAAACAGTTTTTCCCGTATTTAGATTTCATGTAAGTGGGCTCAAACAATATTGCCTCTATTAATCAGGCTTCTTTCTCTTAGCCTAGTTTTTGAGGATGGTCCATGTTGTTATGTGTACCAATAATCAATTATTATTTTATTACTAATAGTATACCATTGGTCACAATTTAATTAACTGTTTTTTATTGATAGTTATCTGGATTATTTTCCAGTTTTTGACTATTATCAATAAGGCTGCTGTGGACGTTTACAAATAGGTTTTTGTTAGCATATTTACTCTCACTTAAGAATAGAGTTGCTAGGTCATATGGAACTCCAAAATAGCTCTCCAAAGTAGTTAAAATCAAATATCATTTTATAATCCCTCCAGCAATGTATGAAATTTCTATGCATATTATTCAATTTTTGCCATTTGATGTTAGACATTATTTCTGATCTCTTTACACGTTATCTGTGTTTCCTCCAAGTTCCCTTTTACATTTTGTATATGTCTTTCATGTCAGAGATGTTCCTCAAATTCTAGGAATCCAGGCTACCAATTCATACTTAAAAGTGAAACACTAAACATTTTATCAAAAACATTATGTTTGTAGGCAGGAAGATGAAATTATAGGCTTCGTTTTAGGACAATCACATGGCCGTCTTGTCTTTTTGGGAGTGGTCTTCAAAATAATAGTTCCTTTTAGTCTTTACTCTGTGGGGATTCAGATTCCCCGGAGAAAAATTCTCTTACCTTTTACTTTAGATTTATAAGTCTGGTTCCCAGGTTTTGGCATCAAGTGGGTCAAGAGGTGTGGGACTCCTCCTGTGCAGTATGCAGATTTTATTTAATCTTTCTGTTTCCCATCTCACCCTTTCCTCTTCCTCTTCTCTGTACTTGGAGCTTTTCTGGTTTAATTTCTGCACAGACTATGCCTCTTTACTCCTACCTAGGTTGGCTGAGGACAAGTAAGTTGACTGTGCTAGGGGAGGGAACAGAGGGAGCTTGGTGTGCTTAACACAGAGTTTCGAACAGTTCTCCTGATTTCAAGCCCTACCTCACTGTGATCTTTCATAGTACTAGGTTATCCTGGGATCTGTGGGGCGAACCATTTGCTTCCTATTAATGTCTCAAGTACACTTCAGTTTATTGTTCCTCTGCTCTGCTAAATCCTGAGCTATCCAACATCCATCTTTTCTTCATCTTTGGTTATAGATGTTTCCTACTTTCCGGAAGATAGAGTTCGTGTTTGTACCTTGATTTCTATGTTTGGAGGGCTTAATGTGTTGTTAATTTTTAAACTACATGGTTTCACACAAGGCATTCAAATTACACCGTACCTGAGGCTTAAGGGAGATTGAGTTAGAGGAAAAGTACAGTATTTGCTGATGAAGAGCAAATTTAGTGTTTCTGAAGAGCTAAATCTAATGGGGCCTCTCAGTTCATTTTCAAGAATGCTTAAAAGACTGCCTGAGAAAATGACACAGGAATTTCAGAACCTCAGAACATGGGGTGGTACCCAATCTCTTTTCATCACCAGGAGGGTTTTGAGGGTACAATTTCAAACAAAGGATATAGTCACCTTTTAAAATGTAAATGAACTGCAACATCAGCATAATGTTCTTGTCCTATCTTTGAAAAAAATGAAAATAAGTACATTCACAGTATTTCTTTATTCTCTCAAGAAGGGTGTTGAAAACCCATGATTATAGAATTTATTAAGGAAAAATAACTAATAAATACCGTTAGAGGAGAATACTCAAAAGTTGAAGGATTGCTAGGCAAATTGTCTTATTTCTTAGACTGTATCTTGGAAGGATGTTGAAGTTGTTATTCACTGACAAAGATAAAAGCAAGTTATAAATTAAGCATATTGGAAACAGCAGGGAGGATCCGAGCTGACAAATTATTGATGTTGCAGAGGAACCAAGGAACAATGTGCTAAAATGACACTTGGATGATCCGGCTGCATGTGTGATTATTGATGTG